>NC_134106.1:104102500-104727500 GCF_040939455.1 Microcebus murinus
TCACTCAGTCACAAAATTGAAAGTAAACTTTCTTCCCCCGATCCCACATGTTAAAAAGGAAATATACAATTCAAGTCAAATAGAAACTAATCTTGCATTTGTTCAGAAATATAAATTGATCACATAGCATTTTCCAATAACAAGCACTGTCAGATTCAAAATTGGGTTTGTGCAGGCCAATGAAAACCTGTCCAAAGGAATGTCAAATATAATGACCCCCCTGTTTACCCCGAATCATGCTGCTAACATATTTCTTTGTTAAAAACAAAAGAACTGATTGTATAAAATTGTTTGACATTACACTTTGAGCTGCCAACAGTTTATTGATAAATACTAATGTTCGTCAAGTGTTTTCTCCTATCATTTCAGACATTACTTGATTGTACTTTTTATATACATAAAGTAAATCCAAGTCATAAGTAATTCCACCAATATTTCCTCCACAATTTTTTGTGCTCAAGTTTCTACCTAGTAGATACATGTTATTCCTAGGGAATAATGCCTGTTCTTATCCCACAGACCTAGATGTATTATTGTAAACTAATATGTGTCTAGAGTTGGAAAGCAATGATTAACTACTTTGTGCTCTACCTTACAACAAAAACATATTGATTTGAACTAGAGGGCAAACTATTCCTGCTGCATGATGACTGCCAAGATACTTGATGGATGCATCCGTCAAGTCAATACTCACTCAAAAATGATTTTTCTTTCTATATAAAATTTCCAAAATTCTCTGTATTGAAATGAATAATAAATATAACACGTTTTTATTCAGAACTTGCTTAGATTAGAATATTCTTGATTTCCATTTTGTGGAAATCAAAAACTTTATCACTTTAAAATTTGAAGTTCAGCATCATTCCATAACTAAATGTAAATAAATATGCCATAATTTCAAACTAATTTAATAATTCCATAACTAATTTAATAATTTCATAACTAAGTGTAAATGTAAAATAGGGCCAAATTATTTAAAAAATACCCATGGGTTTAATTACCTGAGTTAAAGCTCTATGCCATTTTGGGGTTGGGGGTAATTAAATGACTTCCCTGATGAGTTGTCTATAGATAGTAGTTTTACATTATAAACTTAATTAAAATGGTTCTGTGAAAAAATACTTTAGTGAATATCATGTTTGTGCCACAATGTTTGCTAATGGGAATGTGAGGTAAATAAACCTCAGTCCCTTCATTCAATAAGGTATAGACAATTCAAGAAGATATGTATGCAAGAAAATAACTTTCAATAAAAGTTTATAAGAAAAACAAATGAATAATGCCATAAATAAAGAAGCAGTTGGACATATTTAATTTCATTTCTATTGTTTTTCAACTGAATTTATGCCATTTAAATATTAATATATTTTCTAATTATAAAGTGGTCAGAAGAAGGAGGAATTATTTTCTAGTTGATGCTTCTGAATTAAAACTGACATATTACTATAGATCATGAATTTATATTACATTAAAACAATACAGAAAGCACTAATTTATATGCTGTTCAAAAATAAAAATTATCATGGATATTATATTAAATCAGCAAAGTTGTAAACACAAACTTTGCACATGAAAGCTAATTTTTAGGTGTTGGGACATTTAGTGTAGAAAAACAAACAAGTGATTCTCTACCTTTTAGCTTAGTTATTATAGAAATAATTTGGAAACTAAGTCATTTTGCTGTAAAAGTAGATATTTTCTTCTCATGTTTCCAATTTCCCAGAATGCCAATGTCATTTGAAAGCATTTAAAACATTTTAACTACTGAAGATACTTAACTGATACAGTAATGATAAAGATATCTTTTGACTTGTTTTTTCTCTACTAAAATATAAGCAAATGCAGAGAAGTTTACATTACTTCAGTGACATAAAGATTTTCCTTGTAAAATAGTATCATTATTTCCTTAAATATGGAAGATAAAATAATCTGATTTGAAAAGATTTTTCTGCAAACCATCTGCTCAAAACTTGAATAGTAATATTTCAGTTCCATACCCTAGAACTAGACAAATTAAGATGAGCTTGGATATACCAATTTCTGAATTTTTTGGTAGATATAGTATAAGATAAACTTGTAGAAAATGTTCAGAATAAGATGTTACCATGATATTTAATACCTAAAAAACACGTTTTAAGTGTTAATATTATTTCATTATAATATAATCATATTAGTGTAGTCCATTTTCTTAAGATTTTACAATCTTTTTCAAAATAAATGCTAAATACAAATAATCAGAGTAATTTATGACATTTATATAGTCATTTACACAGGAGTGATATGTATCCACTGTATGCTAGTATCACACGCCAGTTTGTAAAATATTAGAATACTCCCATGCAGATTTATAAATAGCCACTATTCTGAGCCTCACAATGCCCCTCTGCCACAGCTCTGGTCCTTCTCTAAAGCTTTCAACTTACCAATTGAGAAATTAATACCTTACCCAAGATAGATCCTTAACTCCACTACCAAGGCGAGTGTTCATTCCAATTGATGGATGCCCATTTATACTAGAAGTTGTTCAATATTTTTAATTTTATTCCTGGATGTACAGTACATCACTTTGTGAAGTGAAAAGCATATAAGAGTTGGAAAACATGTATTAATCTTTATTCTACTTTAAAACTGAATTAAAGCCTTGTTTTTTTTAATCTGGGAAATGGCCTTATTTTATATGTCATTCAAATTGTAAAGATAAAATTTAAGTTACATTTATAAACTTATCTAAAAAGTGGACCTTAAAAATGTGATTTCATCTGACAGTTCTATTAATATCTTTTCATTTCTCAATGTGTATGAAACACTTTCCAGATTACCAAATGGGTTATACAAAGCAGTTCCGAATAAAGTATTTACCTAATATTCACAGTTACTTGTAGCAAGCACTAATCTAGTAATAGAGATTCATCATGTGACAAAACAAAACAAAACCAAAAAAAGTGAGAGTTCTACCATCATGAAGCTTATAGTTTCATTGGCTAAACAGATCAACATATTAAATTAATTAACTAATAATAAAGTTATAGAAAAGGGCTATGTTGATAATAAAACTGGTGCTTCTGCATGCTCATAATACATTGTTTACCATACTAATCAGCCCTTTTTTGCAGATAAATTTAAATAATAAAATGTGGTATTTGAATATGAAATATTTATTAAGTTTCTGTTTTATTAAAAAGACAAAGGCAAAATCAGTGAAGCTTGAATTGGTCAAGAGATGAGTCCAGGAGCACATGTAATTTCAGAGATAATGAAAACTGGCTCTCTTAACTACAGGAAGAGAAGCAGTATAGATGACGGATGGCATAGTGAAATCTTGCCCAAATGCTTCTCAAGAATGGTTCCTTCCCATAGTATGTAGAGATCAAAACTCAATTTGAGGATAGATATATTTCTTTGGCTAATTAGGTAATTATTTTAAAAAGGTTGCTTTATATGACAGTGGCCCACAATGCATAGAGCTTATGCCTGCTGATGCTAAACTTTTGACCTATGTTTATGCCAGTGAATGTTAAGTTATTTCTGGTCATATCCACCTGTCCTTTAATCCAGTTCCCTGACCTAATCACTTCTAGTGTTTTGTTTGTTTTTGTTTGTTTGTTGCCTTTAGAATATTAGGGGGTACAAATGTTTTGGTTCCATAAATAATTTTTGTACAGTTTGAGTCAAAGTTATAAGTGTGTCCATCACCCAGATAGTGTGGATTGTAACTGTTAGGTTTGAATTTATCACTCTTCTTCTCCTCCCTACCACCTGCTTAATTTCTGTTGAATTTTACTACATATGTGCACATGAGCATTGATCATTTTGTTCCAATTTAATAGTAAGTACATGCCGTGTTTGTTTTTCCATTCTTGCAGTACTTCACTTAGGAGGATGGTCTCCAGTTCCATCCAGGTTGTTACAAAAGGTATGACTTTTTGATAAAAACCATTGATACTGGAATTAGATGATATCTCATGGTAGTTTTGTTTTGCATTTCCCTGATGATTAGAGATGCTGAGCATTTTTTCATATAATTATTGGCCATTGGTCTATCTTTTCCATGTCTTTTGCTTATTTTTAATGGGGTTGTTGGATATTTTCTTGCTGATTTGCTTGAGTCATTTTCAAAATATGTTCTCCATGGTCTGTGCCCTGATCATGCTGCATTATGACAGCCCAAAAGGTGGCCTTCCCTCCTTATCAAAATCGTAACAACCTAGAGAAAAGATGGGGCTATATTGAAATTAACTGCCCAATTCATAGAAAGTTTTGCTGCTTTTGGATTCGTGAGTGATACTGGCTCATAGAGACAAAATAAAATCTAATTCCTAGAGATCCTCTAATCTGTCCTATATAAACTGAATTAAAATACACGGCATTTTTTAGTCACTGAATTAGGGTACCTATGCAGATTGTGGGGATGCATGGGGAACAGAGTGGTAGTGCTATTATTTTAAGTCAGGAAGTGGAAGATGACATTGTGATTTATAATTTTTTTTAATTTAGTAACATCATTTATCTAGGGTTCACGATGTCCCCAATAAAGATAGGGTTCCCGGGCAGAATTGCAAGGGATGAAAGAAACACAGACACAGACACAGAAATAATTTTAAGAGTGCAGGGAAATCAGGGGACCACCAGCACTCCGGTGCCAAGGTGGTGGCAACTGAAACCCAGTACTTCCTTTATATTCTCTTTGTTATGCTGTAAAATAAAATGATCTCATGTGAAAAAAATCACAGGATACAATGAACAAAAGTCTCACAACTCCCCCCAAATCACAAGGTGCCTTAGCTAATTACTTTCTCCTTTCTAGAAGTGAAAACACATAATTTTTCAGTAGGTACAACACTGTCCCAAAGTAAACTAACTAACTTTATCCCAAGCACATGCTATGTACATAGATAACAATCTTTAACTTCAGTAGCTGTAACCCATTTGATCAAAGAACAAAGAAACTATATGCTTTCCACTGGGAGACTAGTTTTACATTAATTGAGGCATTGTTGAGAGAAAGGGAGAGAAGAAGCTTGGCCCAGTGTTCCTATCAATGGCAGCCTTAAGACCCTTCTCCCTGGTTGACATATTGCAATCTACCTCTACAGCCATGAGAAGTTTTCATGTCAGGCCACTCCATGGATTTTCAGGCATGAGACCCCTCAGGCTCTGAGGTTGGAGCATGCTTTGCTATACTCCCAGATAGCTGATATATGTCCCTCAACTAGGCAGTTAACATCTGCCCTTATTTCAGGCTTCTGCTCAGGCAATTTCTTCACCTCCTCTCCTTCACAGCCTCAGACATGGCATCCCTAAGTCCCAGTGGTTTTAATCCCCTCAATGATCATAGAATTTTAGAAAAAATTATCTCACTTTATACACTGAATATATACACACAAATATATATTTATATGTACATGTAATATTAATACTAATGTAGATTTGTGTATGTTTTTATAGTTGTGTGTAGTATACTTATATCTATTTATATGAACATATAATCTATTATATTACCACATATATAATATTGGTAGAAATGCCAATAGGTATATATGTGTCTTGTTTTGCATATTATTTTTAGTTTGTATAATATTCATAAGCCTTAAACATTCTATAAACTATGGAAAGAACCTAAAAACTATGAAAAGTACTTGCTCTGTCTTATATAAAAGTGAACAAATATAGCAAAATTACAAAATATATTCAATATCCCAAGCTATTTCTCAGTTATATTGGCAAATATCATATTTTTATTGCACTAAGGACTTTTGAAGGCCTAAGTATAAATTTGATTTTTATCTACTGTCAGTGAAATATTAAAGAAAGTCATAAACAGATTTAGCAAACACTTACTAATATTGATTATTTCTCTAGCAATAGCAATATCTAAAAACTATAGGAAAATGGATTCCAAACAAATGCTCTTTAAATCAATAAAAGCTCAAGTTGTCAAATCCTTCTTTCTCAAAATATGGTTAATAGCTTCTGGTTTGCAAAATCAACATTTATTTTGATGAAGGAAACATGATTCTAGAGAATCCACATATTTACATTAATTGAATAAATAGTACATGTAAGACATATTTACTTGAAGACTGGCAGAATGTATAGAAAGAATATAACACATTCTACAATAGGCATTCACATTGAATAAGAAATCTTCCAAAAAACATTCTGGCAATCTTTGAGTAAAAGTTGCCAAAGATTTTGGAAGTAGCATTTTACTTTTTATTATAATATAATGTCTGTTTAACATTGATTTAATGAACAGTTTAAATTCTTATAAATAATAGAATTATCCAGTGCTCATTCTGAAAAGTATTAAATGTAATGAACTTTTTTATATTAAATTTGCTTAAAGTTGATATTTAGTTTTAAATCAGAATTAACTATTAATATTAGAACATATTCAATAATATTTATTTTCTATTGATAATAGCTCAAAATCCAAAATAGTAAGCATTTTAAAACTGACGGTTGTTAGAAGGTCTGTGAATTTCCCCATATTGTGTGGAAAAGGAAGTGCATTTGTTGGAGTAGAGAAAGGTTTAAAGCTTTCTTTCCTGAAATTTGCTTTTGGCTCTGTGATGCTAATATAGGTTATTAACACAGTATTGATTTGGGCTTGTGTCCAAAGTTGTCATTTACCAAAATGTGTTCTATGGAACACTAGTTTGTGGATATGTTCCTATTGAGACACCAACCAAAAAAAAAAAAAAAAAAGCATTTTGTCAAATAAATTTGGGACACTATCCATAGTAGCTTTATCTTGATTTACTTTGCAGTAATTTCCATTTATTAATTTCTTGATTTATTTTCCATACTTTTCCCTGGATTATCTCTGGTGACTACTGCACAATACAATAAGGAAGCTAATGAAGTGGTTCTGGAATGATGGTATTTTGAGATGAAATTCTAGTATGTTTGAATGATAAGATAAAAAGTTTGCTAAACAAAAGGTGCCACTTAAAGTGAGAGACGTGATGAAAGTGATGTTTTAAAGGTGAATCTAGCAGCAGTTTGCAGAGAACAGCTGGACTAAAGACTTGCTTTAGGGAGAACTCAGAGGTTACTAAAATAATGAAAGTCCTTTGATTTATTAACTTTATCAAATTCTATCTTTAATATACATATATTTTTTAAATGGTATCTCCTAATTGGTGAGGTTTTATTTGAGCATAGTCCATTATGCATTATTGTATTCTATTCTTCCAAACTCTGCTGCTCCTTCATTCTTCTGCATTTCACACATAAACACATGAATATAGACACACATACAAGAACACACACACACGCGCGTGCACGCACACACACACACACAGCTTCACTGCTCCTGTAACCTCAGTCATAATTTGTCTCATCTTGTGAATAAAATGCCTATACCTGGATTTCATTTCTAATCCCAAGATTCCTAATTTTGAGATTATTTTCCCCTCTTACTGACTTTTAGAGTGAACAGAAGAATTTATTAGAATCAATTTTATCTATGGCTTTCAGAATCCTGTAACTTCAATAAGGTCAAAATGGTTAATACTCCTTTATTAAAATGAATAAGCCCAATTTCCTCAAACTTTTCTTTCAAATAACATCATTGATTCTGAAACACTGTGCTCTACTCCATGAAGGGTAATTATGCTTTTAAGTGGCTTATATGCCAAGCCAGTATTTTACAGCATGTCCTAGCCATGTCCCTAATCACACAGCAATTGCTCTGGTTTAAACAGAATTGCTCTAGTAGAGTATCTGTTATCTTTTTAGTCATATATTAAGCTTTAGGTCTATAGGTACTATAATAACTATATCATCATTTCTTCTGTCAAGGTCATTAGCTTAACTTCCATTTAGCTGAAATTAGCAGATTTATTTCTCTGGTCTTTCTAGTCATGACCATCCTTTCCTGAATAGAGAACCCCTTTATATTTTACTTAACACAAAATTATACATCAGTGGTTACTGCACTCTCATTAGTTAACATAAATTGTAAATCTGTCATTTCTAAAGTCATGTAATTTTTATAAGTTCATGGTAGGATAGTTTAATTGTAAATAATAGTTTAAAAGTAAAACATAAAATATGATTAGAAATCAACATTAATTCTATAAAAATATTTCAAATTTAAGATAATAATGGAGATTTTATTGTTATATCCTTAGGTAAATATTCTTGGAAATTATCTAAACTTAATTATTTTACAAAATGAAGCAGTAAGTACTGGTAATAATATAGCACAGGTGGGGAAGCATTTCTTCTCCATCCCCAATTTTGCCAAATGACTATCAGAGATTTGCTTCGATTCCTGTTCATGATCCTCACACACATATACTCTGCTTTTAGCAACAATGAAATCATGTAAGACTGATGGATAAGATACAATGATGAGAAGAGATATTTTAAAAAGAGGATCATTTTTTCATATGTCTGTTGGTCATTTGTCCATCTCTCTTGAAAAACTTCTGTTCATGTCTTTTGCCCACTTCTTAATGGTTTTTTTGATTGCTAATTTGTTTCTTTGAATATTTTGGATATTAGCTCTTTACCAGATGTTTACTGATGGGCACACAACTGCACGAAAGGAAGTAAAAGTCATGGAAATTTAGCAGGGGGGAGGGATAGAAGAGGAGGGGCAAAAACCCACCAAATGGGTACAATGAACACTATTCAGGTGATGATGGGCACATTTATAGCCCTGACTCAAGCCATGTAACAAAAATATTTTAAAATTTAAAAAAAAGACGAACAAAGTTTTATTTGAACTGTCTCTCATTTTATTTAAGGTCCTTCCACATTTTGCTAGAGCTTGGATTTAAATGTACTTTGGAAATTTTCTTGACATGGCTAGGGTGATGTTTGAGAAATCATATTAGACTATAAAAATTTTCCACCTATGACATAAAGAAAGGAGTAAAAAATTTTCTCAGATTTTATAATGTTCCTTAGCAAACATATGCAGTAGAAAAGTTTCTCAAGTTCAGGTAACTTTTGTCCTTTTTTAGTAAAACTTAGCTGTTTCTCAAAACAAGCTCTTAAAAACCCTTTAATGCCTATGGCCAGGTGTAGAAAACCCTTTAATGCCAATGGCCAGTTGAGTAAGTAGCTCAACTGGTTTTATGTATGTGTGTGTGTGGGGTAAGAAGCTGTTTTGCTTGTGTGAAAACTGTTGCCCTTCACACCTACATATGCTATTAGAAGACAGTGACAATAGATGAAATGATGGGTACAAAACTTTGTACTTGGTTTGCTATTTTATTTAAACTGAGTTTTCCCTACTTGATTTTTCTTACTTACTGAGTCCATAGTGAGTGAGAGAAAAAGCAAAACATGACTAGATTTTTATTATTTTAGATCAAAGCCAATCATTTATTTAATTTTAATTTTCTAAGTTAAAGAACTTATTCAATTAGTGGGGGATCAATAAAAAATTAAAAAATATCACTGCATTTAATATCTTAAGTTTCAATCCCTAGAATAATTTCAAGGGTGCTGTACACATTGTGTTAAGTAGAGAATTGAAACTCAAACTGTTTTAATTATGGCTAGACATCACAGAAGTGGCATCATTGACACAAAAAGTAGAGATTTTAGGGACATTATGAACAAATATCACGTACTTATTTGCTGAAATTTTATATTTCTTTAACTGTAGGCAAAGTCTTTTATTTCTCAACTTAATAAAATCTTAAACCAAGAAAGGAAATATTTCCATAGTTGAATTCCTCCCTTTAATGACCATCTTTCTTTACTATTGCTGATATAAAGTAAATTTTATCTGATTTGACAATGGCTACGCCTGCTTTCTTTTGGTTTCCATTAGTATGGAATATTTTTTCCAACCCCTTAGCTTGAGTCTGTTTGCTCCCTTATGGGTTAGATGTGTTTCTTGGAGAAAGTAGATTCTTGGGTGGTATGTTTTATCCATTCAGCCAGCCTAAGTCTCTTGAGTGCAGCATTCAGACCATTCATGTTGATTGGTAGAATTGATAAGTGGGATGTTGTTGTGTTCATCATGGTGAGTATACCTTATTGCTTAATTTCATTTTTTGTGCTATTGTTTTTTATAAGGTGTGATATTTACCTTTGGGGTGGTTTTACTCTGGTGGGTGGCTATTGTGCTGATCCCTGTATAATGCAGTTCTGATTATTTCCTACAGGGCAGGTCTGGCATTGGCAAATTCCCTCAGTGTTTGCTTGTCTAGAAAAGTCTTTATTTTTCCTTCATATATGAAACTTAGTTTTGCAGGATATAAAATTCTAGTCTGGCAGTTGTTCTATTTAAGAAGACTGAAAATGGGGCCCCAGTTCCCTCCAGCTTGTAAGGTCTTACTGAGAAGTCTGTAGTTAGCCTGATGGGTTTCCTTTGTAACTTACCAGATGTTTTCACCTCACAGCTCACAAGAGTTTCTCCTTTGTGTTGACTTTGGCCAGTCTGATGAGACGTGTCTTGGTGACTGCCTCTTTGCAATGTATTTCCCAGGTGTCCATTGAGCTTCTTATACCTGGATGCCTAAATTTCTAGCAAGACCAGGGAATTTTTCCTCCATTATTCCCTCCAATACATTTTCCAGACCTTGGGCATTTTCTTTCTTCACCCTCAGGAATGTCTATGATTCTTACATTTGGCAATTTTACCTAATCCTATATTTCTTGTAGGCTTTGTTCATTCCTCTTAATCCTTTGTTTTTCATCTTTGACTGGCTAAGTTAATTGGAAAGAGTTGTCTTCAAACTCTGAGATTCTTTTTCTGCCTGGTGCAGTCTCTTCTTAAAACATTCCACAGAGATTTGTGCTAATATTTTCTTACATGAATGTTTCATTTCCAGAAGTTCTATTTGGTGTGTGTTTGTTTTTTATAATAAGTCAATTTCTTTGGTGATTTTTTAACTCATTTATTGAATTTCTTTTTGCAATTTCTATAAGTTAGTTTTGCATTTACCCTTGGATTTTATTGAGCTTCTTTACAATTCATATTTTGAATTGTTTATCTATAATTTCAATATTTTCATTTGGTTGCTATTTATTGCTAGAGAGCTTGTGTTCCCTTTTGAGAGTGTCCTTTCACTCTCATTTTCCATATTTCTGGAGTTCTTTCACTGATTCCTTTTCATCTGGGGCAGTTGTCATCACTTCTTATTTTTGGATTTTCTTTTATTTAGATGGGGCTTCCCCTACCCTCATTTGTAAAAGATTGTCTTTAACACATGTTGGATAAGAACATTTGGGTTTGCTTGTGGATGCTTTGATGGTGATCTAGATTCTGGATGCCTTGGTTATAGATATCCCTAGGGTGATAGTTTTCTCAGTTGCTAGTTGTTTGTAGGCTATAACTGTGGTAAGCTATGTGTGTGGGCAGATTCCCAGTCTCTCTTTAATAAGGGAGTATGGAGGTCTTTGAAATCCTTTCTCTTTCCCCAGCCCTGTGTTCTTCTTAACAGTGTGAATTTACTGGAATGCCAAGTTTAATCTATTAAACAGTAGGTGGTACTTGTGAGTAAGATTAAAACATGCGCTTTATGATTGAGTCAGTAAATACTATAAAGGGCTGTGCAAATTGATGTCCTTGTAAGTAGGTGGCACTTGCCAGAAGGAACAAGCTGCAGTGATGTTTTGGAGACCTGTGACCTGCTCTATTCTCACAAGAGAAGCACTGGAACACCCCAAGTGGGAGGTGGGGTGCTGGAACTTCAGGTGAGTCCTTATTCTCAAGCACAGCAAAGGGGAGTGAGGGAATGAGACTAGGTGTGGCTGGGTTAAAAATATAAACTCAGTGTAAATTATTAATGCTGTACTTTACTATAAGAAGTACTTTGAAAAAGTACTTTAAATCTTTAAACAAGAAAACTTAGGGTAAGGACCCATATAAAAGCATTCTTCAGTAAAATTTTCCAGAGACAATGTGGAAATGGTGAAATCATCTTTGTGGTTATAATTTTTGGCTAGAGCCAGTCCTGAAACATAAGTCTGATATTTTATTTAGTACTCTGTTTCTGTATAGCAATAGGCTTACAAGAAGAATAAGAATAAGAAGAGGAAGAGGAAGAGGAAGAGAAGAAGAAGAAGAAGAAGAAGAAGAAGAAGAAGAAGAAGAAGAAGAAGAAGAAGAAGAAGAAGAAGAGGAGGAGGAGGAGGAGGAGGAGGAGGAGGAGGAGGAGGAGGAGGAGGAGGAGGAGGAGGAGGAGGAGGAGGAGGAGGAGGAGGAGGAGGAGGAGGAGGAAGAATTTGCATTACAATACTACCATATGTGTTCTTCCCCTGTAAAAGAATGAACAAAGCATAAGCAGGGATCCTCAAACTTTTTAAACAGGGAGCCAGTTCACTGTCCCTCAGATCATTGAAGGGCCATTGGAGAGTGTGGTGCACATTCCACACATGTGCACTGTGGGCTTGGGATGAGTCGGCTGCTAAGCAGGACAGGCAGCAGCGGCAAAAACACCAGGCAGGCCGGATAAATGCCTTGGGTGGGCCACATGTGGCCCGCAGGCTGTAACTTGAGGACCCCTGGATAAGGTCTCAGCATACCTAGCAATAAAGAAACATTTAGGTGGCATTCTAGTAACTATATATAACAAATGGTGAGTTTGTGGTTAAGGGTATATTTTCTGATATTCATTGGGAATGGATGAAATCTTTTTTATGCCTATTCAGATCCTTTTTCACCTTACTATCCAACAGCATGTGCTATGCTATAGTCATGGACAACCATTCATAGTTTGGTGATATCACCAAAACTGCTAGTGAGTACCCTCTAAATAAATACTTCCTGTCATCTATTTATGAATATTGTCCACTTCATAGGCTTGATGTGAGGATTAAAAGAGACATAAGTTTAGAAATCTGTAATCCAGCACTGGGCACAGGAATGGTGACTGCTACCTCTAATTGGGTTCCTGTTCTTTCTACCCCTAAGTCTGTTTCTCTGTGAAAGAATAATTCCTTCTATTTAATATTAGAAAAATTTCCAAACCTTATTTAATAAATAACATCTTTCATCAAATAGATTGATCTTTGTATGAAGTATTAACTTTCCTTAACTTTCCTGAAATTTTCTGAAAGCTTGGGATATTTATAAAGTACATCTTAAAGGGCTCCAGCAACATAAAATTCAATGCCATTTGGAATTAGAATTTTCTAGATGACTACTGTTGAGGATGGCATGATATAGGGGAATGAGGGGAGGAGTAGAAATTGGGAGCAGGTTTAAGAAGTTCAAGATCCCAGTAATTGTACAAATTTCTAATCTATTAATACTTTCCTTTGATATCTCAGTACCTTAGTGACTTGTGGTATGCCTATTATTCTTCTTCCAATCAGGCAGTAGGTAATTCTCAGATTACATGTAAGTTTTTAAGCACATTAGCTACTCCTCAAAAATTTCATATGTTGGTTTTTCACTTTCATTTTGTTGAAAAGAATTTCTAATTTTCCTTATGATTTATTTTTGATCTATAAATTTATTTTTAAAAATGTTAATTTCTAAATATTTAGAGCTTATATCTATTTTTTACTATTAAAATATCATTTAATTCCATTGTACTTAAAACATACTTTGTATAATTTCAACATTATAAAATATGAGGGTTAGTTTACAGCCCATATTTTATTATTTTTATATATTTTCCATGTATTTTTAAATATGTAATCAAGTCTACTATAAATATAAATTAGATATTGTTGTTTTATGGTGCCATTCAACTCTTCTATATATTTACTATTGGTTTCATCAATTATTAAGGGAAGAATGTTAAAATCCATAGTAATAATTATGGATTTGTATATTTGCATATTTTTCTTTTAATTATATCAGTATTTTATTTATCTTTTTCAAAAAGCTATAACATATATTTTTGGCATTTACTTTTTATTTATGTTTTCATGGGGTACAAGTATAATTTTGTTATGATAGGTTGTATTGTGGTGAAGTCACAGCCTTCAGTGCATCCATCACTAAGCAATGTCCATTGGACCTAGTAAGAAACCTTGCATCATCCAACCCCCTCTCACTGCCCTAGCCCTCTGAGTGAGTCTTAATTGTCCATCATTCCATACTTTGCTTCTATATGTCCACAGTTTTTTAGCTCCCTCTTATAAGTGAGAAGATGCAATAATTGTTTTTCTGTGTCTGAGTTGTTTTAATTAAGAAATGGCCTCCAGTTCCATCCATGTTGCTGCAAAAGACATGATTTCATTCTTTTTTTACAGTTGAATAGTATTCCATTGTGTATATGTACTTTCTTTCTCTAATTATCCATTGATTCTATACCATTGCTATGTGAATAGTACTGTGATAAACATATGAATGCAGATACCTTTTTTATATATTGATTTATTTTAATTTGGGTAGATAGCCATAAGTGAGATTGCTGGCTCATATTGTAGTTCTACATTTAGTTCTTTGAGAAATCTTCACATTGTTTTTCACAGAGATTACACTAATTTACATGCTCATCCACAATGTATAAGAGTTCTCTTTCCTTCCCATCCTCACTAACATCTGTCCCATTTTGTCTTTTTATTTTTTTTATTTCAAAGTATTATGGGGTACACAAAATTTTGATTACTTGAATCACTTCTATAATACTTGACTCATAGTTATAAAGGTTCTTGTCACACAGATACTGTTCCTTGCACCCATTGAGTAGGTTTTCTCCAGTCCTCTCCTCACCATCTCCCCTGGTTGATTTCTGTTGAGCTTTAATTTCCTATAAGTATATTTGTGCTCATTCATTAGTTCCAATTTAATACTGAGTACATGGGATGCTTGTTTTTCCATTCTTTAAGTACTTAGGATAGTGGTCTACAGTTCCAACAAAATTATTGCAAAAAGCATTACGTCACCCTACTTTAGAAAAAAATACATACATATACATATGAAATAATCATAGATTTATACTTTCTGTTGATTCTGTTCCTCTGGAGCATCTGGACTAATACAATAATTGAGTAACTGTTGATTTATTGATTTACAATAAAAATAGTATATTCTATAATTATCCACATATTAATTTCTTTGTCATGATTCATATGTTTTCTGTAGGTAAAGATATTTATATAGTGTCATTTTCCTTGTGCCTGAAGAAATTCCTTTACATACATTTTTTTTAATAGTACAGGTCTTATGGTCATAAATTCTCTTAGTTTTTTATTGTCTGAAAAAGACATTATTCTGAATTTATTTTTGAAAGACATTTTCATTTGGGCATAAAAATTCTTGGTTGATAGCCTTTATCTTTGGTACTACAAAGATCTTAATCCATTGCCTTCTGATTTGTATAGTTCAAAATGACAAAAACCTTCGTGTGAGGCTAATTTTTTTTTTTTTTTTTTTTTTTAGTTTTTTCTAGAGATGTGGTCTCACTATTGTCCAGACTGATCTTGAACTCCTGGCCTCAAGTGATCCTCCTGCCTTGGACTCTCAAATTAGTAAGTCGTATTACAGGTGCAAGCCACAAAGCCTGGCCTGAAAAAACATTAAAGTCATTTTTTTTAATACTATTCCTCTTATGAGATCTTTACTAAGTTTCCTTCTACAAGGTATAATCTTTCTTTCTTTCTTTCTTTGACTTCCTAGTGCACTTCACATTCAGAGATTTAAAAACTGAAATTCATTATATTGATTATTGCATGCAGATAATAAAACAAGGTGAAGAAACTGAACTGAAATGGTGAAGGTAGAATCAAAACTTACCGTACTTGCATTACCAGCCTAAAATTCTATTTAACTGATGACTTCTTTGGATTTTTAAATCCTACTTTCTATTTAAGTTATTCTTAATAACATGTTATTCTTAATACTCCCTCTTCTCCATATCTCATACGTCCGATACTACCACCAACATGCACAGTGATATTTAAGCTCTTAGAGGCTAGAGATTATAATAAGTTTTTTATTGTGTCATCTGTGTTACTGAATCCAGACATTTACCACCTGCTGTCATTCTCACCAGAGGGAGTCAAGAAATGATAGCGGACCTGAAAAATTAAATCAAGAAGTTAGAGAAGCATTAATAATTATGATTTGGATAAAAAGTTATCCTCAAAACCGTATTAATTTTATTTCCATATTTCTACCGAATTGAAAAAATGTATATTATTATACTTGTATGTGCATGTGACCATATGGATATACACACTTATCTACTGAAAAAAATTAGCTTCTAGGTTTCTGCCACCACATATTTAATTAACATATTTTCTTACCATGTGAAATTATGCCTATTTTATGACTATAATTCTTCAATATCCTCAACTTTGTATCTTGCATATGTGTGTTCTAATTTTCATAAATTACCTGCCATTCAGTTTTATTTTTCTAACTAATTTTTATCTCTGGACAGTTTCAATTACATTTCTGAAGTGAAGGACAGATGAAAAGTAACGCAACCAGTTAGTTTCTCAAGATTACAGGAATCCTTTGCAGTAAAGTGCATATTGCTTCTTTTGGGGTTATATTCAATGAGTCATGACATATTTTTCTCCTTAAGAAGTATCTTCATCGCTTATGTAAGTAGTTATTAGAGTATTAAATGAGCATCACTTTATATTTATAGTTCTGTCTACATTTTATTTCACAGATAGCCACCTATCATTAAGCTTGGTTCATTCTGACATGCAAGTACCTAAATGGAATCTAAACCTGCATCCCTCAAGCTGGGCTTGACATCACATATATCCAGATAGTAAGAAGAACTTGCAATTCTGTATTTCTTCACAATAGAATCTTTAAGGGGATTAATACTATATTTCTTTTTTTTTTTAATTTCAGCATTTCATGGGGGTTCAAATGTTTAGGTTACATATATTGCCTTTGCCTCACCTGAGTCAGAGATTCAAGCGTGTCCATACCCCAGACAGTGGGCACCACACCCTTTAGGTGTGAATATACCCATGCCCACCTCCCCTCTCCCTGACATCCAATTAATGTTACTATTATATGCGTACTTTAGTGTTGATCAATTAATACCACTTCGATGGTGAATACATGGGGTACTTGTTTTTCCATTCTTGTGATACTTCACTTAGTAGAATGGGCTCCATCTCTATCCAGGATAATACAAGATATGCTAGATCAAATAAAATACCTACGAATATATTTAACTAAGAAGGTAAAGTACCTCTACAGAGAGAACTATGAAACACTGAGGAAGGAAGTAGTAGAGGACACAAACAGGTGGAAAACCATAGCATGCTCATGGGTTGGCAAAAACAATGTTGTTAAAATGTCTATACTACCCAAAATGATCTACAGATTCAATGCAATCCCTATTAAGATATCAATATCATTTTTCATGGATCTAGAAAAAATAATTCTACACTTTATATAGAACCAGAGAAGACCCTGTATAGCAAAAGGAATCTTAAGCAAAAAGAACAAATTGGGAGGCATCAATTCACCAGACTTCAAGCTATACTACAAGGCTATAGTAACTAACACAGCATTAAGCTGGCACAAGAACAAGGATATAGACCAATGGAACAGAAATGAGAACCCAGATATAAAATCATCCTCATGTAGATATTGGGGAAATATGATTAAGGAATTAATGAAATGTGGCTCGTAAGATCATTATTTTATTATATTGCCCTATATTACTATATTGAAGACAGAAACAGAAGTTTGCAGGGTTTTACCCTTAAGGAATGTGTGAACTCAATGGTTCACTTATTAGAGGCTGCTATCATGGGAGAGCTTTATAGCCACTATAGAACTGGTATAATGATTTCTCAAAAAACTAAACAGAACAAGAGTATGCTCCAGCAATCTCACTATTTATTTTCAAAGGAAAATAAATCAGTAAATCAAAGGGATACCTGCACTCCATGTTTATTGCAGCACTATTCACAGTAGCAAAGATATGGAATCAACCTAAGTGTCCATCAGCAAGACAAATGGATACAGAAAATGATGTATATATACACAATGGAATACTATTTGGCCATTAAAAAGTCATGGCGTTTGCAAAAAATAAAATCTCTGGTAAGGATGTTTTCCAGGAAGGCTTCCTGGTATCTCAAAATCTGTGAGCTTCCCTGTATCTTGAAAGACAAGAGAAGGCAGATATGGCCCACAGGATGGGAACTGGAGACAATGAGTGCACTTTGCCCAGAGATGCGCCCCGGTGGTTATAAACAACCTGCTTTATAGAGATGTGCTTCCTGCTCTCTCCAGTCTGTCTGCCTTTAAGTCCACCATAACTAATCAAAGAAATATAGAGTCACTATACCTCTTTTGTTATGCCTTTGTTAATTGACAACTACCCCTTGGAATTTAGAAGTTAGCCCCTGAAAGACTTTGTACCTGTTTGTTCACCTAGATAGATTAGAAGCCCCTTGAGAGGACTTCTGACCCTAACCAACTACCTGTATCCCCTAGCAACTGCATTCCCTGATATGCAAATATGTTACCCTGACGACTGGTAATTGATGTCTGTGATTATCCAAACCTGTATGAATCTAACCATATTGCTGGCATTTATGGGGATATGCCAATCTCCTAAGTACCCCTCTGTGTTATATCTGATCTCTTTACATTTATAAAACTATAACTATACCTTAGTCTCTGTGTATTCTTTTACTTCTTTTTGTTGCCTCTCAATTTCCTTATCCTCTGTGGAGACCCCTCTCTTAGGGACTTGGCTCTGTGGGGAGAAGCAGCTGATCTCCTCACGGGCCTGCCTCAAATTCTCTCCCCTGCATGCAGCCATCTAATCCTTGACAAAGCAGACAAAAACATACACTGGAGAAAAGAATCCTTATGCAAAACCATATTTCATTTGCCATTTCCAAAGAAATCCATTTTCATCTCCAGCCCACCATCTTACTCACACTGACAGCTGGATTAATACCTTTCCTCATTCTCAGTGTACTTTGTTCTCCAAAGCACCCCACTCTTTGATACACAGACTATTTCTTACACTAAATTGGGTGGAAACAGGAAGAATAAAGATGTCGCAAATGAGGCTATAAATTTAGAAAGAGAAAGATTTGTATGGCATCCTTCTAAATCTCTGCAATTCCCCTCAGGAAGTCCATCCATGTCACTCAAGAAAGGCTTTGATTTTCCACACTGGAATGTCAGGCATTCTGGCAAGGTATCTGAAAAGGACTTTTAGGGTCAAAAGCAGACTGAGACCAAAATGCCTCAAATTTTATGTGGACTTCAAAACTACAGAAATGAGGCGGTAGAAAAAGAATGTAGTTCTTTTCTACAAGGTGCAAGAAAAAGAATGTAGGAGAAGTTCAAATAGATAGAATGAGACATATCCATATGACAGCACCACTGTGCATTGCCTACTTCCTTTAAACTCATTTTCTCCCCTGTACCCATTGTCTAATGAGGCAGGCAGTTTATGCCACCTACAGCTCTGCATAAATGGGTGAAAACCATTTTCACCTTCCTAAAGAAGCATTAACACCATTATGTCCAAACCAAGGTCATATACTATTAATATAAGACAAGGAACAAAATTATCAGATTAAAAGGTAGGAATCGTGGGAGAAAAAAAAAAAAAGAATATTATTAGCAACATCAATCTATAGCACTGCATCACCATGGTCAATAGTTTCTTGTTTTTAAGTATACCATTTCTATGTGTGTTGAGATTTGGGGGTCTGGTCTGACATGATAACCAATGAACAAAACTCGATTCTATAAAAACATATCTAAGATGGGAATGTGCCCACATCTGGAAATATCAGTCCAATAATACTTTTCACTCTCCTATTTCAAATGCTGCTTCATGCCCACCATTAGTTTAAGAATATTTTGATCTTATTATAAGTAGCAAATGAATTGTTTTCTGCTTTCAGGAGATCAGCCTGCAGTTGTTTATGTTCTGTGTGGCTCCATTCTTCCCTAACAGTTGTTTGGACAGGAGGAGATTTAGTGGGGGATGGCAGCGTCTTTGCTCTCACAGTTGAAAATTGGACACAGGATACTCTAGTTTAAAGGATGACTGTGCCAGATTAATGTACAATTTGGACTCCAGATGAATCATTTTCTGCATACTGTGTGGTCTGAGAAGCCAGGAAATCATGTTTGAAAATGGAGAAGTAACTGAGTTTCTGGTATCTTTTAATACTCTTTCTGTTCCTTGGAAATTGTCTGAATGCCTCCTTTCCTGTGGTTAAAATTAGATAGTCCTAAATTATTTTAATAATCAGGCCATACGCGGTGGCTCATGCCTGTAATCCTAGCACTCTGGGAGGCGGAGGTGGGCTGATTGCTCTAGGTCAGGAGTTCGAAACCACCCTGAGCAAGAGAGAGACACTGTCTCTACTATAAATAGAAAGAAATTAATTGGCCAACTAAAATATATAGAAAAAATTATCCAGGCATGGTGGTGCATGCCTGTAGTCCCAGCTACTCGGGAGGCTGAGGCAGAAGAATTGCTTGAGCCCAGGAGTTTGAGGTTGCTGTGAGCTAGGCTGATGCCACGGCACTCACTCTACCCTAGGCAACAAAGCAAGACTCTGTCTCAAAAAAAAAAAATCAGTTACTAGTATCTAGCTTAAAATTCTATTTTTTTCAATTTTAAGTCAGTGTTCCTTTTTATGCATTGAATGAAGTGTTACACACTGTTGTGCCTCTAGCTCACCTGCTACTAAATGCTCCTTAATTGTAGAAAAGAAGTATCTGAAAAGATAAAGCATTGTGTTTATTAGTTATTTGTTATCCTCCAAGCAGTTTTGCATCTGGTATAAGATAGAGTATATTTAGGATAATAAATTGGTTATATTGCCAATATTTAAATCATCTTCTTGAGTTTATAGGGAGTGTGTGCCATTTATCAATCGCTCATGTGTCCACCTTAGAAAGTTACTGAATTTCTCTCTATACTTGAAAGTAAAGGGGATAAGTAACCATACCTACCTGTTTTGGTTTTTCTGAATACTGAGTTTATAGATCTAATTAATACATGAGTTAATACGTGTAGTTAATAAGTGTGAAATACTCAGAAATGTCAGCTATTATTCTTTTTCTCTAATTAAATCCAAGAAAAAGTCTCAGGGGTTAGGTAAGAAAGATTATATAAGATTCTTCTTTCTGAGGAGGAAATCTAGTTACAGCTATATTAAGGATCTAATTGTTAATGGCTTTAGCAAGGCAAGTTTCCAATATTCTTAAGTCTCATGTTGGTTATAAATTATCTACTAATGGAATTGAATTACTGGCTTTACAATTCTATGTTGTGGTCATAACAAAACATTTTCTTGATTGTGTTAACTTCAGGTGCTTCAGGTATTGTTTTGTTTGAGACAGAGCCTCACTTTGTTGCCCAGGCTAGAGTGCCGTGGCATCTGCCTAGCCCACAGTAACCTCAAAATCCTGGGCTCAAGCAATTCTCCTGCCTCAGACTCCCAAGTAGCTGCGACTACAAGCATGTGTCATGATCAGCTAATTTTTTCTATATATTTTTAGTTGGCCAATCATTTCTTTCTTTCTATTTTTAGTAGAGATGGGGGTCTCGCTCTTGCTCAGGCTGGTTTCCAACTCCTGACCTTGAGCGATCCGCCAGCCTCGGCCTCCCAGAGTGCTAGAATTACAGGCCTGAGCCCACCGTGCCCGGCCCGGTTCAGGTATTCTTGATACCTGAAACATTGTTATCTAATTGCCAAGGCAGGTGATAATAATGATTAATCCTAAAACATTGACTTACTTCAATTGAAAGTAGCTCCATGAAGTGGTAAATAAAAATCTCAACTTTCTGGGAAGGACACTGAGAAAATCACTTTACTGACAGTGCAACTATCCATGTATACAACTGAGATTATAAGTTAGATATGTTATCTCTTTTCACTGTTGGCAGCTCCAATTCCTCACCTCTTCACCTTGTGGACTGCAACATGACATTGTTGATAAACAGTTTCCTCATTTCTGAAGCCTTTGTATTGGGGTTGCATGTCAGCTGCAGCCCTTTCAGAAAGTTAATACTTTGTTTGAAGTTGAGAGTCTATATGTTCTCTGAGTGTCACTTGTCTACACCAATTTCAAGCACCCCTCTTCAGCTCATCATCAGCTAGCTAGCTCTTTGGTTTTCTTCTGTTATTCTCACACATTGCCCACTTAAGCAAAATTGAGTTTTCCTCTTTTAAAAAAATCATATCTTCAATCTGAATGACCTCATTTGTGAGAAACTTGTTTTTTCATTTTATGTGACATACCGAAAGAAGTAAAAACATTGAAAATTTCTACAAATATCCACTCAGATATTTGTAACATGTTCAAAATGTATGCAATGGATCTCAATTGGTTTTAAACCTTAGGATGTTCCTCACCATTACTGTACTTCAAATTTTGAGCTATTGATTGCATGTACTTTGCAGTCAGTAATTAGTATACTCATTTTGGATGGTTTAATGATAGGAAGAAAGGAAAGGAAGGAAGGAAGGAAGGAAGGAAGGAAGGAAGGAAGGAAGGAAGGAAGGAAGGAAGGAAGGGAGGGAAGGAAGGTGACATTTATATAAGATAGCACATCTGAAGTGACCAAAATGTATGTCATCCTCAGCTGTGTCTTTTCACTGACTTCTTTAGCTGCATGCTGTTTTTCTCTAATTGTGATGCTAATGATGAGACTATTCATATTTTAAGCTTACTAATTATTACTTTGGTAGAAGCATGTTTCTAGTTGCCAAGAAGCCAGACATAGGGGAATGCTGTCATGACCACACCACCTTTTAGTTCTCTCATTGGAACTCCATTTGTGGAATCTGCCCTTGCCCCACATTTCATAATGAAGGGGGAAATGATGTAGAGCTCCATAATCAGTATCAAGTTACTCTAGCTACTAATATAATTCAGACTGTTTATTCAGTTCTGATAAATGGACTACTGGTTTATATCTATACTATTTTTCATTGCGGCTGACTTGTTCATATAGCTAGTTTTTGCCTAGATACCTGGAGTGGAAATCAATTCAGATAATCTCTAAAACCACATAGTTGATTTCAAGGCTGAAATCCTTTCTTAATTTTGTCAATCTCCTTTCAGGCACTGAAGTCCAATCCAGATATGTTTTTTGTCTTCAATATACATGTTGAGATTGCAGTTAGTTGAAATTTTTCTCTTAGCAGATGGAAATAATTTATGAGTAAGGCACCTGCCCCAGTACCCAGTTATATATCATTAGCATTCTCCTCAGTTCCTATTGTGCTGAAGTCAATGAATCAATGCAAAATGGAGCTTATTTATAACAAGTATCTGGAGTTCTATTTTTTAAAAGATTTTGAAGTAAAATGAAAGAGATGAACTAATAGATATATAATTATACAATATATAACAGAATTCAGTAGAAGCTCCAAAAACATTACTGTATATGTTAGAAGGAAACAGGAGAACAACGTGATGCAAAACTATTTGGCTTCTAGAAGGTTCACAATAGGCAGCACCATCTTGAATGTTTCTTAACTTATTTTATGACCTAACATGTGATCTATTCTGGAGAATGTTCCATGTGCCCTTGAGAAGAATGTATATTCTTCTGCTGTTAAGTGAAAAGTTCTTTATGTGTCTGTTAAGTCCATTTGGTCTATAGTGTTGCTCAGCTCTGCTGTTCCCTTATTGATTTTCTGTCTGGATGACCTATCTATTTTAAAGAATGGGTTATGAAGGATATCCACATGCAGAAGAATGAAATTGAAAGTTTATCCCACACAATATACAAAAATCAACTAAAATTAGATTAAAGACTTTAAAAAGTATAATCTGAAAGCATAAAAGTCCTAAAAGAAAACATAGGGGAAAAGCTTTTTGACTTAGGTATAGGCAATGATTATTTGGATATGATATCACAAGCATAGTCAACAAAAGCAAAAATAAACAAATTGCTAGGTAAATAGCATGAGATTTCAGATCTCCTATGGACAAAAGTGAGTGACCTGTCTTGATGCATTCTTGAGCAACTGCCCCACCTGAGGAAAAGGACAAGAGTGGGCCCAGGACCCTGTGTTGGTGTCATCCCACTTTAATCCTGCCACAAGAGGCTGCCATACTCGGGGGAAGGAGGAAACACCGTACCAATCTACCAGTCAGAACTTAACACACCAACTACAAAAGAATGCAGAAGACTCTCTAGCTCACGGGCCAAGCGGCATAAGTTCAATAGAGTCTGGAAGGTGATATAGGACAACCTAAGGCTAATTATCATGTGGTTAGTTTAAATCTAAATGGCAGTTCACCCCCACAAATGGGCTTTCAGAGAGGCTCATGGGAGATCTGCATGAGCAGTAAGACTCAGATCACATAACTCCCAACTGTCTAATCAAAGTGGTCCCATGATGATGTCTGAACCACAGGGAGAACCCTATATTGACACCATAAAGCAAGACTCAGACCATAATCAAAGTCTCTTTTGCTATGACAAGGGGTCCAGTTGTCATGTACGGCATATATATTTTGCTCTTTAAACTTGTATCTTGCACTTTCTCTATAATCCTATCTTGCTCCCCCTCAATAAATTTCACCTTGTGCTTGCCTTACTTTTGGTGTATCTGGTTGGTCATTCTTTGGTCAAGAGCACACCAAGAACTGAGAACACAGAATGAGATTACCAAACCGAACAAAATGCGATTACATCAGGCTAAAATGATTTTTCACAACAAAACAAATAATCAACGGAGTGAAAAAGAAACCTATGCAATAAAGAAAATATTTATAAACCAACATATATCTGATAAGGGGTTACTATGTATGGAATTCAGTCAACTCAATAGCATAGCAAGAAAACCCAAAAATAACTTACTTTAAAAATGAAAACAAATTCTATAGACATTTCTCCAATGATGACATGCAAATTGCTAACAGACATGGAAAGGTATTTAACTTCACTAATCATCACAGAAATGCAAATCACAACCATAATGAGAGGACACCTCACGCCTATTGGAATTGTTATTATCAAAACACTAAAGATAAATATTGGTGAGAATGTCTAGAAAAGAAAACTCTTGTATAATATTAGTGAAAATGTGAATTGGTATAGATATTATGGAAAGAATTATAGAGAGGTTCCTGAAAAAATTAAAAATGGAAATATCATATAATCCAGCAATCCCACTTTGACACATATAGCCAAAAAAAACCCTGAAATCAGTGTGTCCAAGAGGTATCTGCATTCTTTTGTTCATTGCGGGATTATTTACTATAGCCCAAGGTATAGAAAGGATCTAAGTGTTCATCAGTGGATGAGTGAATAAAGGGACTGTAAACTAGGACAACCTTTATGGAAAGTAATATGAAGATACCTCAAAGAGCTACAAGTAGAACTACCATTTGATCCAGCAATCCCACTATTGGGCATCTATCTACCCAAAGGAAAAAAAGACATTCTATAAAAAAAAAAGACATCTGCACTAGAATGTTTATAGCAGCACAATTCACAATTGTAAAGATGTAGAAACTACTCAAGTGCCCATTAATACCTGAGTGGATTAATAAAATGTGGTATATGCATAACATGGAGTTCTACTCAGCCACAAAAAAATAATGGTGATCTAGCACCTCTTATATTACCCTGGATAGAGCTAGAGCCCATTTTACTAAGTGAGGTATCACAAGAAAGGGAAAAAAAACACCACAACATGTACTTGCCATCAAATTGTTGCTAATTGATCCACACATATGGAAGTAATTTTCATCGGGTGTCAGGCAGGTGAGAGAGGGGAGAAGGGGGGGTATATTCACACCTAATGGGTGGGGTGCACACTGTCTGGGGGATGAACATCCTGTATCTTTGACAAAGGCAATATATGTAAGCTAAACATTTGTACCCCCATAATATTCTGAAATAAACAAAAAGAAGATGTAAAAATAGGATATATGTATGAATATACATATATGAGGATACGAGGGCTTCTTTCTGGAAAGTATCCAGCCATTGTTAATACTATTTTTCATATTACAAGGCTGGATACTTTCTGGACAACCTTCATATATATAATATATATTTATATATTAATATATTATATATTTATATATTAATATATTATATATAAATGTGATATATATCACACATGTGTGCATGTGTGTGTATAAAATTCATCCCTTAAAAAGAAGTAAATTCGATCATTTGGGACAATATGGATGAAACTGGCAGGCAGTATGCTAAGGGAAATAAGCCAAACACAGAAATACAAATGTTGCATAATCTCACTTACATGTGGAATCAAACAAAGTCAAACTCATAAAAGCAAAGAGTAGAATGGTGATTATCAGGGACTAGGGGTGGGGGAATTAGAGAGATGTTGGTCAAAGAGAACAAAGTTTCAGTTATATGAGATGAGTAAGTTCTGGATATCTAATGTGTAGCATACTGAGTATACTAGATAATATTATATTTTATGCTTGAAATTTGTTAGGAGAGTTGAGCTTAAGTGTCTCACCACGCATACAATATTGAAACTATGTGAAGTCATGAATATGTTAATTAGCTTGGTTGTGGTAATTGTATCATAATTTACTGACAAATGACAATATCATGTTTTACCCCTTAAATATACCGTATATAATTTTTGTCAATCAGAACTCAATAAAGCTGACAAAAATTGAAGAAACAGTATATTTGTGTTGTAAGTTTTCTTTTTGACAGTTGGGTTAGAAAGAAGACATTTGAACGAAATTCTAAGTAAAAATAAACAATTTATGAAAACATCGATAAAACAAAATGCAAGTTAGTTTCATACCAATAAATACAGGGGGATTATCTGAATCTTAGAGTACATAAAGATTTCAATTGAATTAAGATCTGAAATATAAATTGCAGGGGAATCTCAGAATAATTTGCATAATACCAATTTGAATTAAAAGACATGTAGTTGCTTTCTTCTTTTCCTCATTTGCAATTAAAATTAATATATGAGATGTCTCAAAAATGTAGGTAAAAATAGATGTACTGGTTGAGGCAGAAGTCTGTGTCTATTTGTATCTCCTCATTTCTGTATATCATGTACTGTGAGGCACTTCACTGCAACATAAGTGGCTTCGCAGAGAGGTTTTTGAGAACCACATCTTTAGTTTATGGAGGTGTTCAAGTGATTCTGAATAAGGTAGGTCTATGAGAAGCAACTTTATGTTTTGCAACAACATTCCCAGAATGAATGTACAAATGTAAAGAATAAAACAGGAGCATGTCTTTATGCAAGACCAAAGATGGTTCTAACTTTAAAATGTAGACAAAATATTTCTTCTGCATGTCTTTATAGCTGAGGCAAAGAGGAGTCTATATATAATTTACAGAAATGTATAATAATTTTAATCACAGTCTTTCACATGAAGTGTTTACTGGAGATCATATTTTCAAACACTTGAGCTAAAGCTCTTCATAAGAGTATACCTGTAATTTAGTGCAGCCCTATTCAATTGAAAATGGATGAAATAACATTCCAGCAAACCTAATGTAACTGGCTTATGCATTAGGCAATAACTTTATAATCACAATAAATATCTTTGCAATATCAGTATTTGTTTTGAGCTACCAGAACCAGAATTTTTAATTTTACTAGTATTTCTGGGTGAAAAATAAATGCATCCCCACACAAATATATACTAAAATATATGTTCAACTCACATGCATAAATATATATGACAATAAATATAAGTCTTAACAAAATTCAGAGGGTAGTTTGAACAGGGGAGGTGTGAGGAAAAGTAGAGGAAGAAAAAGTTGAAGCCACTTTGTTACAGAAACTAAAGTTGGAGGGATATCATCCACAGAAGCTGCAGGTGAGGAAACAATTGCAGGCTTTTTACAAAATATAATGAAGTGAGAAATGGAATGTGTGAATGAAGCTAGAAATGCCTTTGTGTTTGTCTTATTCATAAAAGGAGAGATATAAATATTTCTAACACATACTACAGAACCATAGTTAGATAAGAGGAAGGAGTTCTTTATACTAGCTTTGTGAGAAATATATATATATATATAACAGCATTGCTAATAAACTAATGGAGAAAAATCAACTAAGAGAAAGAGAGAGAGAGAGAGAAAGATCACAGGCCCTTATTTGATTAACCACCTAGGGCTCAATTCTTTAAGATTAACCACCTGTAGCTTAAATTATTTTCAGAGATTTTTTCAGAGCACTTGAAAAGAACTGAGAAGATAGAAAGAATGTGACCCTACCCCAGCTCCAGCTCTCACTAGACCATATTCCAAGGACTCTGATAAAGCCGGTGTCACAGAGAACAGAAAGAAAAGAAAAGAAAAGAAAAGAAAAGAAAAGAAAAGAAAAGAAGAAAGAAAAGAAAAGAAAAGAAAAGAAAAGAAAAGAAAAGAAAAGAAAAGAAAAGAAAAAAAGAAAAGAAAAGAAGAAACCGCCCCAGCTGCTTCATAGCTGTCTTTTGCTATTGGCTTGCGACAATAATCTTTTTTTCCCTTTACTCCCAATAAAAACCCAGAACTCCTTACCCTCAGCACCAGCACTTTCTTTCTTTTGTGTGCCAAGCCATCTCTCCACTGCCCTCCCCTCTCTCTTCCCCGACCCCCAAAAGAAAAACAAACTTTTTACTTCTTTCTATCCTAATCTTTGTGTTGAGAATTCTTTCTCATCCTGTGCTATGAGTTCTGACCCATATATATGTGTGTGTATAATGTATACATAAACTACTGCGCATATTATATCTATGATATTAATACTATATCTACATATATAGTATCCAAATTTTCTGTGTTCAACTATGTACTTTATGTTAATTTGTTACTTAATTGCATAAAACTTTACCTAGCTCGGAAATATTATTCAAGAATATGTTCAATATTATAATGTCATCAGTTCTTGATATAAAAATTTGGTATGAGCTAATTTGTTTTATAGAAACACAAACTATAAAATCATATATAATGACACACTTCTTTTTCTTGATTTTCAGGGCCATATAGGCCACATACTGTACCAACACTTTCTATCTCGATTAACTTTGATTAATAAGTATGCATTTTACATGCACATAAACTTTAGGTTTCTTTAGTATTTTTAGAAACCACTTTCTATTTTTACTAAGGATCTGTAACTTTGAGTCTTTTCATCTTCCAGGATCAAGTTTTTAATACTAAAATGGGGTAAGGGAAGAAAATAGTAACACTTTTAAGTAATAGTAATAAATGTATATTCTAGATGTTTTTAATTTATCTCTTTCCTTTATTAATACTCACAGCAGTTCTAAAAGGTCACTGAATGGCCCATTTTACAGTATAGATACCAAGATTATAGAGGGGAGTATTCCTCAATCCTATCATATTACAGATTGATTTGGGAGTCTAAGTCTATCAGAATTTGAGTGAGCTGCTGACCATTATACAGTATTTTGCATTAAGAAACTGTGTGATCTAAGGCAAGGAATTTAATCTCTGTGGACTTCAGTTTCCTAATTTGGTAAAAAAAAAAAAATATATATATATATATATAGCCTACCTTATCTGGTGATTGTGATGATAGATAAGACAATGCAACATGAAGTACTTAGTAAGAGGAGTACAACACCACTTTAATAAGCATTAGCTTTATGATTTATTGCATTTAGGCTTAAATTGCAATATGGGCTTGTGAAACATACTTTAAAATATTTTAATCACAACATAAAATTAAAGTAATGTCATAGAAAACACAGCAATATTGCTAAACAAATGTTTCCAAGGTCTAATTTAATCCTTAGATGAACATTTATTTGCTTTTTTTGCTTCAGTTCCCTTCTAAATAGAACTGTCTGACTCAGTCAGAAATTATATAGCAAATGTACCTCTGATGTAACAAAAGCCTTTAATAATACAATGGTGAGTAATATAAAAAATTATTGTATTTTCTTCTGCCACTGTTATGCATTTATCATCTTTCTTCTTTTTCCCCTTCATGCCCTTTTAGAAAGGAATGATGAGAACATTGTTTCTAAACACTGGGGCACCTGCAGCCATCAAAAGAGAGGTAAATTAATTCTTTTCCAACAACTTATTTTACAATCTGGTGGATGCATTGTCCTAGACGTTACTTTGAGACTTCTAGGCTTCAAAGTTGGAGGCCTATCAAAGTAATTAAGCCGGTGGTCCAGTAGGGTATTAAGCAAACCTGGTAATTTGAAAGGAAGAAAGAAGTGATAAACCCCGAAGGAAGAGGATTTCGAAACACCGGAAAGAGTGAGGATGACATAGATTGGGTTTGCTATTTAGAGATCATGAGTTCCACAGAAGAGGCAAATAGAAACTTTATTCTTCAGCAAAAGGCAACCTGCAAATGGAGACGTGTGACTTTGAGGACATTGTTAGTACATGATCGGGGAAAGCAGGGAGAAACTGCCATTTATGCTTTGCAGGATTTGCTTAACACCTATTCAGCAAGGGGTGGGGAATCTTTTGACTATTTATGAGGGTGAGCAAATGCGAGAGCAGGGAGGAAATATATATGTAACACACATCCCATGTTCATTTTGTGTTTTGGAGTTTTAATAGCAAAGTGAGGTGGAATTCAGCTCTTTACGTCAGGAGGTCTTTCACAGGGCACACGGGAAGTCTATGTGCAGACACTGGGGAGCTGGCCAACACTGATCTTTGAGTCCGTGGTGTTTTATAAAGAAACAGTTACTGAAATCAGTCTCTTGCCCAATCAAAGTTAGAGTTGTAGCTTGTGGGTGGAGGTGAGGTATCATTTAGTAAGTGCCTGGTGGTAGGTAAGCTGTAATTGTCTCAGTATTGTTTATATCTGGGCTAGTGCTAGTTCAGCTGATTAAAAAAAAAAAAAAGTGGCAGTTAGAATATAGTTTATTCTTTAAGTGTAGGGGTGGGTGGGTAACTTATCCCTACCTGTCCTGGTCTGTTAGGGACCTGGCATCACAGCATGAGGTGAGCGGTGGACTAGCGATTGAAGCATCACCTGGATTTATCACTTGTGTCAGGTTCAAGTTTGTGTGATGTTTCCCAGTTCTTGGTTCCTAGTCCCGGAGAATGGTTAATGGTTTGGGTCGACAGAATGAATGAGCAAACCAACAAGGCATAACCAAGCCAAACAGCAAGATTTATTAAAGCACATTTCTCAAAGTGAGAATGGGTCTATCTCTGGGAGTGGAGAAAACCCTGGGTTTTTAAGACATCTCTACTTTTATGTCTGCAACTTATGGTATGCTAAATGGTGGGCGGAATATTCATTTTGATCCAGGTCAGTGGGGTGGAAATTTCCTGGAATCGTAAACCCTGCCTTACCTTGTTCTTATAGGCTCACTTCCAGCGGTTGCCACGACATTTGTAAACTGTCATGGCACCTGGTGGGTGTGATTTTTACTATGTTAATTGAGGGTAGGTCACCTAAGGTCGCTGCCAGCTCATCTGTGCCCATGCCCCAAGGTGTTTGTTTCTGCAATTGGGCCATCTCTTCAGTTTGTGGTCTTCTTACCCTCCTCTAATTGACCCACAACAGTATCTCTACAGAACCTCCTGGCCTCTGCACCTGTTTTCAACTTCCTCCTGGTCCCTACCTAACACTTGTGTCACCACCTGAGCTCTGCCTCCTGTCATATCAGCCCTGGCATTAGATTCTCACAGAAGGGCTAAGCCTAAGGTAAAATGCACATGTGGGGGATCATCTAGAGTGCGCACTCCTTACGAGAATCTGATGCCTGATGGTCTGAGGTGGAGCTGAGGCCGTGGTGCTAGCGGTGGGGAGTGGCTGTGAATCTAGATTCTCATTAGGTTTGACTGCATAGAGACCATAATAAATAAATTATTTGCAGACTCATATCAAAGCCCTATCAGTGAGTGGCAAGTGACAATTAAGCTTGGTCCCTGGAAAAATTGTCTTCCATGAAGCTCGTCCCTGGTGCCAGAAATATTGGGGACCACTGACTTAACCTTTGCCTGGCATGGCCTTGAGTCTTGTGCATAATTTTTTTCTCATTTCCATAAACACAGTCTGTTCTCTGTTTTAACAAATGTGTATTGATACTTGAGTGCTAAATGCCAGAGATTTGGAAACATAACAAAGTCATGGAGGGAATAAAATTACCAATGAGTTCGGCTCATTTTTAGATGGTTTAAAACACTCATCTAAATTACCTCATTGGTAATTTCCTATTGCTGTTGTAACAAATCAGTGGCAATTTCATGGCTTAAAACAACAAAAATATAATTATTTTATAGTTCTGGAGGTCAGAAGTATGAAATTGGTCTCATTGGGCTCAAATTTAGGTGCCAGCAGGCCTGTGTTTCTTCTGGAGATTCTTCCAGTAGAATCTGTTCCCTTGCATCCCGTAGCTTCTATAGGTTGCCTTCGTTCCTCAGTCCATGTCTCCTTCCTCCACCGTCAAAGACAGCAGTATAGCATCTTCTAGTCTCTCACCCTCTCTGATCCTGACACTAACTTTTCTGTCTCCCTATTCCAAATTTCCGTGGCTCTTATTTTTACATTAGACCCACCTGGGAAATCCATAGTAAACTATTTTAAGATCAGTTGATTAACAACCTTAATTTTCCACTGGCATATAACAGAACAAATTCACAAGGCCTAGGGAGTAGAACACAGATATCTTGGGGCAGAGACACTCTTCTGCCTACCACAATGGGCAGGTGGGGTTGGAGAGCATGCTATAACAGAGGTAGCTCTTTATACCAAGGATCATGGGTCAAGGAGTTTCTCATTTTCTTGGATCACTAATCCCCGGGTTTAGATAAAGATCAAGGAGGACAATGTCTTTAAAAAGAAAATAAAAAATCAATGAAAACTATGATGTTTGTGGCTTTAATCCAGGCATGATTGGTTATAGAAAAAAAAATAAAGACTCTTTTGCTGTAAGTATAGTGAAGCAATTTAAATCTGCTTATTCAAATTAGATTTGAATTAGACCTCAGTTTTCTCTTCATAATGCCTTTATTTGAGATATCAAGGAGACTTCCCAAGTGCATATTATGGAATGTCTAGGTTTTCAAGCAATTAAGGATCGTTTTGATCCTTCAGTTTTGAGGATAATGTATCTTGGGACCTTGTATCAAAACCATCGTCCTTGAAACAATAACGTGATAGAAAATGTACTGTATATCTTCTTTATAGAGGAAACTAAGATCAAAAAAGATTAATTACTTTCTGATATTAAGGAGTAGTAAGTTGCAGAAATGGCATTAATTTCCATAAATGAATCTTGTTTCTATCAAAATACATATTTTAGGCCGGGGGCGGTGGCTCACGCCTGTAATCCTAGCACTCTGGGAGGCCGAGGCAGGCGGATTGCTCAAGGTCAGGAGTTCAAAACCAGCCTGAGCGAGACCCCGTCTCTACCATAAAAATAGAAAGAAATTAATTGGCCAACTAATATATATATATATATATATATATATATATATATATATATATATATCAGCCGGGCATGGTGGCTTGTGCCTGTAGTCCCAGCTACTCGGGAGGCTAAGGCAGGAGGATCGCTTGAGCCCAGGAGTTTGAGGTTGCTGTGAGCTAGGCTGACGCCACGGCACTCACTCTAGCCTAGGCAAGAAAGCGAGACTCTGTCTCAAAAAAAAAAATAAAAAAAAAATACATATTTTAAACACTACAGTGGTATTCCTCCAAATTATCTTATTATAAATAACATAGAAATTCCATTTAAAAATAGGCCACATCTCTTAGAGAGAGACACCTAAGATTAGGACCTAGGAATCTGTACTTTAAAATCACCTTTAATAAGTATTACTCAAAGGCACCTTGAGATACGTTGCTTATACCATATAGTGTTCTTGATCCCTAGAAAGTGGAATTTGACAGAAATACATCACATGTAATTATGTTTAGAAGGGAAGTGTTTGTAGGAATTAAGACATCTGCAATTTCCAACGATATCTGTCATTTTCACTATTTATAAATCCCCAAATTCCAACTGGAAACTACTTTAAATAATAAAAAATATGTCTCATGCCATAGAGAAGGCCCTTTATGAAGGTTGCTATTCATACTATTGGAGGGGAGTACTCTTAAAACAATTTAGGTTTTGATACATGGCACCTCAAACTAGGCACATGAAAGTTGCATGAAAGTTGCACACCATTTTTCGGTGTATCTGATAGCCCTATTCCTGAGAGACTGCCAGCAGGCTGTCAATTTCACAAGTTCCCCACTGTCATCAGCAGGGTAGCACTGGCCACTAAGGAAAACAATCCCCAAAGTACTAAAATTAATGTTCTCTTTACACTGCTGTCACAAATGAATGGATTTTCAAACAGAAATAATACAAGGAAAATTGCTTTCAGAACAAGACCACATTCTGCAAGAAAAATGTCATGCTACTGTTTATTTGTCTGACCAATGCATAGGCTTCTAGGAAATAGAGTTTATTATAGAGAATTATGATGGGCTTTTGACAGACACTATAGCAAGAACATTGTTAGAAAAATGTTGTTTGGTCAACACAAAGCAATTACTTGTCAGGGAGACTATGGTAGATGTGAATGACATTCCCCTGTTAGCTTTGATTTTATGACTAAATTTAAAAGCATTTTGTCTTTATTATCATCAGGAAAATGTAAATCAGATTGTTAAATTGTATTAATACACATATGATAATCCACAGGTGTGCGCTAATATACATTCTTCAAAAATGGCAACAGCATATTTCCTTCCATAAAAATATTTTCCTGAATATCAATATTATACATTTTGAAAAATGATAATTATTGCAGTAGTTCTTTCATCAAGGAGAATTTTCTAACTCACAAATCTTTTTCTTCTCAGATAACCTGATGAATTTATTTTTGTCTTATCTTCAAGTTATAGATTGATAGGTTTCATTAAAAGATCACCAGATGTGGAGAGTAGGGGCCAAAGGAAAGGGTGAGGCATAAACTGTGAAAATACTGTGTTTAAACTGTTGAAGGAGTCTATCAACAGTTTGGTCTGTGTATCTAAATAAGAATCTTCAAGATGATTTTTTTATTTGCCCTTCTCTCATATCTCATATATCTAATCCCATTCCAAGATTTATTTAACATCCAGTATGTACTGGTCAGTGTGCTAAATGCCTGAAATGATTTATTTCACTTTATCTTCAAAAAATTATGAGGTAAATTATTATTATATTACACACAATGGATGTAAGATTTAAAGGAACCAAATTACTTGCTAAAGATCTCACAGTTTGAAAATGGAAAAGCAGTACTCATTTAAACTCTGCTTTACTGTTTCTGATCAATGATCAATTTCTGTTAAATCAACTTTCTTTGTATCTTTTGAATTCACTTCTCTACATCAACATGGCTGCCTTGAGTTGCTGTCATGTCTCATTCAAATATCAGCAGCAACCTCTTACATGGTATCCCTGGATCCAATTTTGTCCTTTTCTCATTCATTCATCCATTCACTAAATTATACTAGACCATCTTTTTCTAATAAGAGAAACAAAAAACTCTGGGAGGCCGAGGCAGGCGGATCATTTGAGCTCAGGAGTTCGAAACCAATCTGAGCAAGAGACCCCGTCTCTACTATAAATATAAAGAAATTAATTGGCCAACTAGTATATATAGAAAAAATTAGCCGGGCATGGTGGCACATGCCTGTAGTCTCAGCCACTTCGGAGGCTGAGGCAGGAGGATTGCTTGAGCCCAGGAGTTTGAGGTTGCTGTGAGCTAGGCTGCCGCCATGGCACTCACTCTAGCCTGGGCAACAAAGTAAGACTCTGTCTCAAAAAAGAAAAAGAAAAGAAAAGAAAAGAAAAGAAAAGAAAAGAAAAGAAAAGAAAAGAAAAGAAAAGAAAAGAAAAGAAAAGAAAAGAAAAGAAAAGAAAAAAGGAGGACAAAAGGAATCTAAATTGTCATTCTGCTAAGTTCCCTCAATGAGTTTTCACCATCTTCAGGATGATGCCTAAACTAGTGAACCTCCCAGTTTATTCACCTTTTCAACCTCTGGGGAGTATAGCATCAAGAGCTACCTATTATTAATCAGGCTCTGTCTGACCATTCATTCCTTCACCAATATTAACTTCAAATCAGCCACACATACTTCCTCAAGATTGCATTCTCCAGATACAAAGTTTGAAATAAGAATTCGTGAGATTTCATGTGCAAGTGACTTATTAAGTGAGTACTTTCAGAAGATACCAGTAAAAGGTGGAGAAAGTAAAATACGAAAGGGGAAGAAGCCAAGCAAGACTGCAAAGTCACACACAGTCCCATGGAGGAAAGTTTTGCTGGGATGTTTCAGGGTGACTCTAAAGAGTAATTTATGCCTCATATTTGTGGCAACCTGGGGCAAGACTACTGGGCTCTGATGCTTTAACATATTAATCATGAGCTAAAATCCTTTTCAATGAAAGGGGAACATAAACTCTCAGACATATCTCATAAGCACATCTCAGAGTTGCTTAGGCCAGCTCTCCAAGTAGACTTGAAAGTATGGGGTTTTGAGGAGAAACTTTCAGAAATTAAGATGGGGGAAATAGTAATATTAAAAATGATCTGTGTGATTAGAAAGAACATCACAGTGTCCACTTATAAATTAGCTAGTTCCCATTAAAGAATTATCTAAAATTCCTTGAAAAGACAAAGTTTTTATTTGTCTTTTAATTCTGTACTGTTCAATCTATACCTATTAGTCATGTTTAGAAAATCAAAAATATCAATTTTTATTTTTTTCTTTCTTCTTTTGCCCTTGTAAATGGAAAATGTCTGTCTGTCTCCCTCTCTCTCTCAACATATATGACCAGAAATTATATTATATTGGCATTTTTTCTTATATTTTGGTTCAAAACATAAACGATACTATTTATGATCTATAGAATTTATTGATTAATAGTAATAAATATATGTGGCCATAACATGGAGGTTATTGCAGGTGTGCTTTCAAACCCAGTTCTCAATTTTAATTGAAAAATTCATTTACTGTACTATATTTTCAAGCGGCTTGTGACAGGAATGGGGCAGCTGAAGCCATTCATGAGAGACTAGAAGAAGAAGAACAAACAGAAGACTGAGGTCTATTTCTCTCTCTCACTCTGTATCAGATGGAGCTTTCTGGAGATGGAATCATCCTCTGGGCTCCAGCATCCAATAAAACGGTATTTCTCTCTGTGACTCCAGGCCCCACAGACGTGGTTTCTGACAATTCCACCTCCACCTATAGCCCTTCATCCCCTGACGTGGTTGTAGCTTCTCGTTTCTAACCTGAGCTGCGTCATAACTACAATTTGACTTTTATGAATAAATTCATTTACCACCTATGTAATCAGTTTCCTCTGTTGACTTCCTTCTGTTGGAAATATTTAAAGTATTTCAATTTTTTTGATTAAACCACAACTAAAATACTAATAGACATATATATTCACTATCAATAAGAAGATATTTTTAGATTTTTCTGTTTTATATTAAAATATCATCTTTTCCACTTAGCATAACTGAGAAAAATTATTCTTTTGCATCCATCTACTACTGTGTAGATTCTGTCAACTCCTTCTATGAATTTGTAACAAAAAACCATGACAGAATTTCATTTTGCATATTATGCTCATACATGTTATTTTTATCTTAAATTAAACAAATAATCAATTTAGAGTGACATTTTCCCCATTTATTTTGTTCTTAAATCAAATATGTATGATTTTGATACTGCAATTTCTGATTTATTTATTTGCATTCATGTCATATATTAATGGCAATTTCTTCATCATTAACCATTTGGAAAACTGTGTTTCTGTATATCATTGTTAGATAATATATTTTGACAATTCTGAGAAGGCATTTTTAATTTAATTTTGGTTTTACAAGAGTTGCAAATATAGTATAATTATACACTTCATCCAGCATCCAGCTTCCCTTAATGTTAACATCTTATATAGAATGGAACATTATCAAAACTAATAAGTTAACTTTGAAGCAATTTTTTTTTTTTTTTTTTTTGAGACAGAGTCTCACTTCTGTTTCCCGGGCTAGAGTGCCATGGCATCAGCTTAGCTCACAGCAACCTCAAACTCCTGGGCTCAAGCAATCCTCCTGCCTCAGCCTCCCGAGTAGCTGACACTACAGGCATGCGCCACCATGCCCGGCTAATTTTTTTTTTTATTTACGTATATATATTTGGTTAGCCAATTAATTTATTTCTATTTATAGTAAAGATGGGTCTCCCTCTTGCTCAGGCTGGTCTCAGACTCCTGACCTTGAGCAATTCACCCACCTCAGCCACCCGGAGTGCTAGGATTGCAGGCGTGAGCCACCACGCCCAGCCTGAAGCAATATTATTTTAAAAAGCATAAAGTTTTATTCACATTTTACAAGTTTTTTCGCTGCTAATGTTCTTTTACTGCTCCAGAATCTAATCTAAGATCCCACATTTGTGGCAGTTCCTCAGATTTTAATGTCCTTTCTCTGTCTTTTATGACCTTGACAGTTTTGAAGAATATTGGCAAGTTATTTTGTAGAATGTATCCTCAATTTAGGCTTATTTGACATTTTCTCATGATTAAATTAAAGCTCTGCATTATTAGGAAGAAGAGAGTATATGTCACATAAATGTAACATGTATATATTATATATATTGAACATTTAAAAATTGAAAAAAATTCCAATTTTGTGTGCTTTACTTTTTATTTTCATTCTATATTTTGGTACTAAACTGATTTTATTAGTTTATATGTCTTCAGTATTTTTGAAGTTAAATATTCTGTGCATTCTACTTTTATGTTAAAATATTTTCTCTCAATAGCAATTTTGAAAACGGAACATGGAAAATCTCCTCTAATTTATCATGATGATATTAGAATTCCTCTTTTCCACAATTACTTTTTTGATTTGTGTTTAATGATTTGTTTTCAACTTTTTAGAATTTTAGAAATTTTATTAGAAAACATTAAGGCATGATTTATTTCTCTGTCATTTATTTGCTTTTAAAATCATGACTATTTTCAATTTTCTGTTCTTGGATATTCAAGATGAGAAATATTTTTTAAAGTTGCTATTTAGGTATTCTTTCAATTAATTTCAAAAATAATCCTTACACATTAAAAAACAATTAAAATTTTTGAAATTTCTCTTTTTCCCATAAAGTTTGCCTGGATGTCACATTTTCCGATTTTTTAATATATGAATCTTCTTATCTTAATACATGTATTATATAGAATATATACAATTTTATAAATAATACATGCATTTTGTATTTTCCTCTTGAATTTTTCTAAGTATTAGTCCATTTTCTCAATATTTCAACAAAAAAGGAGCCTAGCTGATTTTTTTCTAAATATATCTATTCTTTCCTGGACACTTCTTTATATCACATGAAAACTATTTTAATATTTCTAGGTTCCTCATGCACAGACACATGTGTGAGGCCATCCCATAAATTTTATTGCCAACTGACCTACCAGCAGACCACAGATACACACAAAAACCTAATTAGAGGCCAGCTAAGCTTACCCAGAGAGCAGAACACAGAAGACCCATGGAATGAGGAGCTAAAAAAATAGTCATTGCTTTTAGGCCATTGTGTCCAGTGTTTTTTTTTTTTTTTTCTTATGTACCAAAAGCTTACTAATACACCTACGAATTATAAAGTTTAACTTTATATGAGGAATTATTCCAATGTAATATGTTTTTGAATATTTATGGGCAATTATTTTCTTTTTCTCATGGGAGGAATCTTAATTAACTATATGTTGCATTTTCATTCATTTTAACATAATCTGATTCTTTTTATTTATGATATCTGCATTTTTTGAAAAAAATGCTTTCTGAAATGGATTCTGTATTTATAGCATTCATATCAGTTATTTAAATATCTTGAATACTATGTCTGTTTTTATGGCTTCTAATTATGTGGTAAAATATTTTTGGCATTTATTACAACAGTGTTATGTTTTTCTAGGCTCACTTCATATTGTGACCTAGTTTTATATTTATTTATTCAGATTTTTCTTATTTTCTACTATCATTTTTTATTATTTTTATTAAAAAGCAATGTATATATTTAAAAGGATGATTTATGATGCACATACCCAAAGTTGTTTTGTTAAGTCTATTCTTATTACAGTGAGTATAAACTCATGTTACCAGAGCATTTTCATATAATTCATATTTTAATTTATTGTTTATTTATTTATTTATTTTTATTTTTATTTTTTATTTTAGCGTGTTATGGGGGTACAATTGTTAAGTTTACATATATTGCCTATACTCCCCTCCACCTTCGAGTAAGAGCTTCAAGCATGTCCATATCCAAAACGTTGCACATTTTACTCCTTGTGGTTGTATATACCCATCCCCTCTTCCCCCTTCCAACCCTCCCGACACCCGATAAATGTTACTTGTATATGTTCACTTAGGTGTTGATCCGTTAATACCAATTTGCTGGTGAGTACATGTGGTGTTTGATTTTCAATTCTTGAGATACTTCACTTAGTAGAATGGGTTCCAGCTCTATCCAGGAATACACCACCATTGTTTCTAAAAGCTGAGTAGTACTCCATGGTATACATATACCACATTTTATTAATCCACTCATGAATTGATGGGCACTTGGGTTGTTTCCACACCTTTGCAATTGTGAATTGTGCTGCTATAAACATTCGAGTGCAGGTGTCTTTTTCATAAAGTGACTTTTGATCTTTTGGGTAGATGCCCAGTAGTGGAATTGCTGAATCAATGGCAGATCTACTTGTATCGCTTTAAGGTATCTCCATATTGCTTTGCACAGAGGTTGAACTAGTTTGCAGTCACACCAGCAGTGTAGGAGTGTTCCTCTCTCTCCGCATCCACACCAGCATTTATTATTTGGGGACTTTTTGATAAAGGTCATTCTCAATGGAGTTAAGTGATATCTCATTGTGGTTTTGATGTGCATTTCCCTGATGACTAGAGATGTTGAGCATTTTTTCATATGTTTGTTGGCCATTATTCTGTCTTCTTTTGAGAAATTTCTGTTCATGTCCTTTGCCTATTTTTTGATAGGGTTGTTTGATTTTTTCTTGCTGATTTTCCTGAGTTCTAAATAGATTCTAGTTATCTGCCCCTTATCAGATGTGTAGTTTGCAAAAATTTTCTCCCATTCTGTGGGTTGTCTGTTTGCTCTCTTGACAGTTTCTTTGGATGTGCAGAAGCTTTTCAATTTGATCAAGTCCCATTTGTTTATTTTTGTTGCTGTTGTGATTGCGTTTGGGGCCTTCTTCATAAATTCTTTGCCTAGGCCAATGTCTAGAAGAGTATTTCCAACATTTTCCTCTAGAATTTTAATAGTTTCACACTTAACATTCAAATCTGTTACCCAGCATGAGTTGGTTTTTGTGAGAGGTGAAAGCTGTGGGTCTTATTTCAGTCTTCTACATGTGGCCATCCAGTTTTCCCAGGACCATTTATTGAATAAGGATTCTTTTCCCCATTGTATGTTTTTGTCTGCTTAGTCAAAGATTAGTTGGCCATATGAGAATGGTAGATCTACTTGTATCACTTTAAGGTATCTCCATATTGATATGGAGATACCTTAAAGATACCTCCATATTGGTACCTCCATAAGGTATCTCCATATTTACATCTGGGTTCTCTGTTCTGTTCCACTGGTCAATGTCCCTGTTCTTGTTCCAGTCAAAAGCTGTTTTAATGACTATAGCCTTGTAGTATAGTTTGAAGTTTTGTAAATTGATACCTTCTATTTTGCTTTTATTGCCTAGGATTGATTTTGCTATACGGGGACTTCTCTGGTTCCATATGAAGCATAAAATTATTTTTTCTATATCTGTGAAAAGTAATGATGGTATTTTGATAGGGATTGCATTGACTCTGTAGGTCACTTTGGGTATATAGACATTTTAACAATGTTGATTCTGCCGACCCATGAGCACGGTATATTCTTCCATCTGTTTACATCCTCTGCTATTTCCTTCTTCAGTGTTTCATAGTTCTCCCTGTAGAGGTCTTTTACCTCCTTAGTTAAATATATTCCTAGGTACTTTATTTTCTTTGTTGCTATTTTGAAGGGAATTGAGTCTTTCATTTGGTGCTCACTATTAATGTTGTTGGCGTATATGAATGCCTCTGATTTCTGTGTATTTATTTTGTATCCTGAGACATTACCAAATTCATTTATCAATTCAAGGAGTCTCTTAGTTGAATCCTTGGGGTTTTCTATGTATAATATCATGTCATCAGCAAAGAGTGAGAGTTTGATCTCTTGTGCTCCAACTTGGACGCCTTTAATTTCACCCTCTTGTCTGATCGCTGTAGCAAGGATTTCCAGCACTATGTTGAACAGAAGTGGAGATAGTGAGCAATCTTGTCTTGTTCCAGTTCTTAGTGGGAATGCTTTCAATTTTTCCCCCTTCAGTATGATATCGGCTGTGGGTTTGTCATATATGGGTTGTATCATTTTTAGGTAAGCCCGGTCTATGCCTATTTTGTTGAGCGTTCTTATCATAAAAATGTGTTGAATTTTGTCAAATGCTTTTTCTGCATCTATTGAGAGGATCATATGGTCTTTGATTTTGCTTCTGTTTATATGGTGAATTACAGTTATAGATTTGTGTATGTTGAACCATCCCGGCATCCTTGGGATGAAGCCCATTTGGTTGTGATGAATTATTTTCTTGACAAGCACCTGGATTTGATTGGCTTGGATTTTGTTGAGAATATTTGCATCTATATTTCATAATAGATATTGGTCTGTAGTTTTATTTTTTTGTTGCATCCTTTCCTGGTTTTGGTATCAGGGTTATGTTCGTTTCATAAAATGTGTTGGGGAGGATTCTATCCTTCTCAAGTTGTGGAATAATTTCTGCAGGATAGGCACCAGTTCTTCTCTATAGGTGTGGTAAAATTCAGGTGTGAAACCATCTCGTTCAGGACTTTTCTTTTTAGGAAGGTTTTATTGCTGTTTCAATTTCATTACTTGATATTGGTCTGTTCAGGAATTCTATTTCTTCCTGGTTGAGCCTAGGGAGGCTGTGTGTTTCTAAGAAATTGTCCATTTCCTCCACATTTGGAGGCATGTTTGTATGCATAAAGGTTTTTGTAGTATTCATAAATTATATCTTGTATCTCCATGGCATCAGTTGTAATTTCTCCTTTATTGTTCTCGATGGAGCTTATTAGAGATTTTTCCTTTCTGCTTTTCATTAGTCTAGCCAATGGTGTGTCAAGTGAAATCATTAAGATAAAATCAGAACTAAACGAAAGTGACAACAGGGAAACTATATGGAAGTTTAATAAAACAAAAATTGGTTCTTTGAAAAGTATTGTTTATTTTAAACTCAACTTTAAATGGTAATTTTCTTTGGATTACCTCCTTATTGACTACTACATTCTTATGTTGGAAGGATGTTTTAAGTAACTGTACTTAGTAAGAACCCTAGAAGAAAATGATGGATACATTGGTAATCACAATATAGGAAACATATGTTTGAGTTTTAGTGAATAATTTTTAATCTCCTTGTCCTAATGACTAACTCCCAATCTTTAGTCTTGAAAATAGTCTTCATATGTTAAAATTAAAAAATTTAGAATGGTAGATATTCTCAATTTTTTTCTTGTTTCAACTTCCTAATCAATCAATAGAGTTTGTCTTCATATCAAATAGAAGTCATATGTTTTTTAATATTTACATTAAATGTGGGAAAGTTTGGCCCTGGGAGCAAAATAGATAAATAAGCAAATAAATTGATAGATCTCTATAGAACATATTTTCTTAATTTACATTAGTAAATGATCTTTAAAATGAGGTAGTCCATCTTTCCTATGGTTCACACTTATTTCTAATTTTTGCCATCAAAATTTAGGGTACTTTGTTGGGTCAGCTTCATTATTATTTTCTCTGAATTTCTACACATTTTTATTTAAAAATGTAATTCTGGTTTGTAGGTAAGACTATTTCTCTCTACATTATACATAAAAGATGTTTGTCAACATCTATATGTTTTGGAGGACATAATGCTCTGGATTCTAGTTTTAAGATAATTTTTAAACACTTTAATATTTTTATTCCTTTGGTTATTATAATTAGTTTTAGGATGGCTTCTTTAACAGAAGCCCTTTTATAGGATTTTAATATTATGTTTACAAAAGAGAAGATGAAAAATTACCTACAGCTTTTACGGATAGAAACTCACTTCTTTTCAATCTGCATTATTAAGTTATATTTTACCTGAACTCAAGAACACCAAAAGTGGCAGGATGGTCAGATTGATGAGAGACAAGCTAGGACTATTTTAGACATTTTTTCTGATATGATTTTATATATCATGCCCTTAAACTTTATGTTGTAAACCACATTTTCTCCGTCTAAAAGTGCAACCACCCAGTTAACCATCTTCTAATTGTTCTCACTACAGCACACTTATTAAAAGTAAATGCTAAGCAGGAACTGAAAAAAGTATAAAAGTCTAAAGAGGCACTGTATTGAATTCACATAGTTTAATGTTGCCTTGGCATTCATTTTGCATACAAGTTTAACGTTTTTATACCAGAAGCAGGACTTGGTCACCCTCGACACACTTTCCAGTTCTATACTATACACAAGTGGCTCAAGTTGGTGTCCACAGATAAGACTTTATGTAATTGAGCCAAACTGGGTTTGTTTGTCCGCATATAGCAGAAAGCCAAACCCTGAAGTACTGGGTTTTTGCAACGAGAAAGTTTTATTGTTAGGAGGCCAAAAAGTCTGGGAGAAAGCATGGAAAAAAATGGACAAGACAAATACATAATGAATTTTTTTCTGTTTATGGGACATTCAGGATCAGATGTCTAATGTGTTTAAAGGAATAAAATAGTAGCTTGCATACATTTATAAAGACTAAAAGACCAAAAATAATTGAGCTCTTTTGAAAAATTACAAAAAAGAGCTCTTGAAACTAAATTTACAGTGTTTAAAATAATTATAGACATTTTGGAGGATAGCTCATTTATCAGATGCATTTAGATAAAATTAGAAATCTTAAAGTTATATCCAAGTAAATATCTAGAAAACAGAAGAGAGAGAAAAAATTAAAATACAGAAGAGATGTTATTAGACGTGGAGGACAGAGTGAGAAGGTCTAATGTACATCCTAATTGATGTTCCAGAATGAGATTACAGAGAAACTGCCAAAGAATTATTCATTCAAGTAATAAAAGCTGAGAAACTTCCAGAATTGTTGAAGCAATCAATCATTAGCTCCTGTAAATTCAACATATATCAAGAAGGATAGTAAAACCAACAAATTAACCAACCAATAAACAAAGCTACACATTTTTTAGAGGAACTAGAGAAGACCAAACAAAAAAGAACATTTTTAAAAGTTGCTAGAAGAAAAAGGCAAATCATTCACAAATGAGTCACAAATAGTATGATGGATAATCTCTTAACTGAACAACGAAGGCAGAAAAATAACATTCTTATCAGGCTGAAGGAAAAGAAATTGTCAATTTAAAATTCCATAAGTAGCTAAACTATGCTTTATGGATGAAGGCTAAAATAATTATTTATAATTACAAACATAAACAGAGTTTATGCTGCTAAATGAAAATCTAAAAGTGCATGGTATGAACACATGAAAATAATTCTACATAGGTGCTCTTACATTCAGGCAGAAATAGTGAACCAAGGAATAATGGTAAATATTACATATTGATAGAACTACCCAAGGAATGAGAAGATAAAACAGTGATAATATTACTAAATTTTCCATGGGGAGAGGAATATAGAACAAAATACTAAACAATGATGGAATAAAAGTTTTAAAAGTGTGATAGAATAAAATCATTCTAAGTCATTTGTACTATCAAGGAGAGTGAAAATGTTGATCAATTATTTTTTAGATTTAAGTATTCATATTAAAATAGCTAGAGTTATCATGAAAAGATTGATTTAAGATAACTTAATGCCAAAATTAATTAAAAGGGATAAATGGAATGGGAAAATGGGTGAGTGCTCAATCTCTAAAAGACATAAAAAAAATTGAGCAATGAAAATCACATGACCTATCAGTACAAAGAAGATATGTCAGAAATCACATAAGAATTATCTTTTGAATTCTATCAGTAAGTTCCAAACAGGAAAAAGATGGTATCTCAATTGATGTAAATTTTAGGAGGATTTATTTATAAATGGATTGTTCACAAAATTTTGTGTCAGTATAGGGGAAGTGCAAGGGATAATGCGATTACTTAGGGGTAGTATTATTGGAACTACTATTCCCTCTAGGTCCAAAGGTATAGGGATGGGGAGAATTAGTGCAAGGAAAGAGTTTTGTTGAGGAGGCCTCCTTGAGTGCAGTTCAATGTGGCATTTGGAGGAGGAAACCAAAGGAATAAATATCCTGGTCTCATTCTGCTCATCCTACTAAGATTTACTGGGGCTCTTAATCCAACTAGAAACTAGTGGTCAAAGGATCCTATTGATATACTCCAAAAAGATCATTCTCCAAAGATGCAGAGTGGAGAAGACGGGTGGAGACTAGGTTTGAAGAGGCAAAATAGCTGTTACATAAATTTTTACAAAAGTCAAATTTACTTACTTTTCTGCAATAGCTAATCACATCTTGTTAGAAACTATTGCTTGAATACTTAAATAATTGAATTGCTGCATATTACAACAAAATATCAAGACATTTGTAGAATGCAACAAGTAATACATTCAATTGAAATCCATTTCTTGAAAAGATGCAGATATGACTCAATGTATTTCATATTAAATACAGTATGAATAAGGATTAAAAGCAAACATCTATTTGATGTTTCAATAAGTATCAAAGTAACTGCCAATAAAATAAGATATATGGGTCACAGGTCCAATAAAAACAACTTTGGCTAATATCTGAAGTCCAGTGAATCCTTTTTGAGTCCAATGAGATGATGTCAAGATGTCACTTCTCTCAGTCTTACCCCTGTCTTACTTCTCTGTTGAATGAAATAACATGTTAGATGCTTACTTGGGAACGTTTAGTTGTGACAGACACACTGGTTGCTCTTTAGGGAAAGGTGAGACTTCTAAAATCATAGGACAATGTTGCAAAGAATATAAATGAAAGACAAACCCAAAGGTGATACATCTAAGTAAATGACTGATATTGGAGGGCAATGAAATGGTGCCAAACAGTCCTTCAATAATGTCGTAATAGCAGCAAGGTAAACAAGGGCCACACTGGACATCTTCAGAGAAAGTAGTAGGTACAAAAACATCCCTTTTGGTTGTATTGTTTTGTGTTTGCTACATAAAGATGCCTTTCTCTTTCTTTTTTTGGTCAGGAGAGACTCTCCCAATAGGAAGAGTGTTCTAATGTTAGTACAGTAAGAACTAATTTCTTCTTTGCTTCATTGACCACTGAAGAATCTTGACTGAGAACACTTGGACCTTCAATATTTATGCACTGCTTACTGGCTACATTCATAGCTTTGGTCTTTAGTCTCGTTGGACATAAAGAGAAACATCTTCTTGGAATTTAATCTCGTCAATGTCAGAAAAATAATTAGGGATCTCTACAAAAATCCAATCTAGAATTAAAGACAAAGCTGCACTATTTCATATTGGCCTCTGATTCTTTTGTAAATGAACAATAATATTTAAAAAACGCACATGTGCAGACCGTAGAAGAGTCTCATTTTACCTAAAAGGCATATCAAGGATGGCCAAAGACTATATAATAGGAGTACATTTCTTTTTAATTATTGCTCTGAAAATATTAGGTTTCTGTGTCAGTTGGCTAGGACTGCCATAACAAAATACTGCATATTGGGTGGCTTAAAGGACAGGAATTTATTTTGACATAGTTTTGGAGGTTACAAGCCCAAGGTCAAGCTGTTAACAAGTTTGGTTGTTTCTGTGGTTTCTCTCCTTGATTTGTAGATGGCCGGTTCACCTGACCTTTGCTCTTCTTCTTCTTTCCAGGAAGCCAGGCATAATGGATTAAAGTCTCACCCTAACGACCTAATTTAACCTTAATTACTTCTTTGCAAGGACCCGTCTCCAAATATAGTCATATGGAGAGAATTTTGGGGGAACACAATTCAGTCCATAACAGTTTGTTCTAAGTTTTCATTTTTAATCTCTACAACAAAGAGCTGGCATGAGCTGTGTATAAGATTTAAAGACATGGGGTAAGTCTTTCCAATTTCTGTTGTCTGGGAAATAAACATCTGCTTTTAAATAACTGAGGATAACCTAATTAATCATGTACTAGTCAAGGACACCCAGAGTCCTTCTGTTGAAAGCATTAGATGGTGTCACATAACCAGGCAAAAGAAACAACTTCTGTTTTACTTGCACACACACTTGTTGGGGTAATTATCTTGTCGAGGGCAGCTTATCTTATTATCTTATCTCTGCTGGGCAGTGTCAGTGAACTTAGACTCTGTAATCTCCCCCTAGATATAAATATCTCTTTAACTGGTTGAGGAGTTAGAAATAAAAGAAAGCAAATAAAACACTTCTATTGAAAGAGTTGAATACGCCTGAAGTACGCTCAAGGGCTTAATGAGAGCAGGAATGATGTCACACAAACAGGGGCTTTTCAACCTTGCATCAAGTTAGACAGGAGGGGGAAGGGAGAGTGGGTGCAGCATGAGCAAACTTGGGTTTTGTATTTTGAAGCAACACAGAACCAACTACGGATGATGTGAGGTGAGATTGAAGCACGTCATCTCCAACTAGCCAGGGTCTACAGGTGTCCAAATTGAAACCAATGCTTTCATTGTGGATAAATCAGAAAGTCCTTCAAAAGTTTGTGGGTATCTGCGTTTATTCAATTCTTGCATTTTCATCTGAAGCACCACTATTTTATAAGTGCAGCATCCTCATGCATAAGGTCCAGCTTCTGCCACTTTTACTGTGTCCAGTATCTCCTAATCATACGTGAGGCTCAAAAATGTAAAAATTAAAAACCATATTCCTCACCTCTTTGAAATCAGCCCATTTCTCCCACCCGGCGCTCTGCACTGCACCTGGCCAGCATTACCTCTTATGCCTGCCCAGAACGCCTGTGTGTGTCACGCAACTAACAAACAACCCACCTCAATTTTTCAAGACCTTCTGCTTCTATTTTCTATGCAGGACAGGAGGCATACTCTAAAATTACAGTAATGGAAAGAAGGGGAAAGCTTGGAAAACAATGAATGAAAAAAGATAAAATAGAAAAATACCCAAAGAGAGAACATATATTTATATTAATCAGACCAAATAGATAAAACCTTTGTGGTCAAAAGCATTTTTAGAAATAACCAGATCTAATCCATACTGATTCCAGGTTTAATTCACTAGGGACTAGAAAAATCTACATTTGTATCCACTTACCAAAGCCTCAAAATATATGAAGTAAAAATAGAACTCCAAAGAGAAACTGACAAAGCCCCATTATTATGGGAAATTTTAGCACATTTCTCTAGAAAATTAATTGAATTCGCAGATTAAAATCAATAAAAATACACATGAGTTAAACAGCACAAAGGACAGGTTTTAACAAAGGAACACATACAGAATATTGTACCCAATAATTGGAAATAGTTGTGAAAATTGAGTATTTACTAGCAAAAACTAACTTCAACAAATTTTAAAAGATTGTGCTCAAACTAACCATATTTCTGACTGCAGCAGCTAGTTTAAAACCAGATGAAAACAGATAAAAAAAGAAAACCATCATATGATTAGAAATTTCAAAGGGAAGAAAAAAACAAAGTTTTGAAAACGCTGAATTGGTGTTTATATAGGGAATAAAACATTGGTTTTATATTAGAAAACCGATAATTGCAATTTAGTGAATTAAATTATTAAAAGATTAAAATCACATGATCATCTCAATACATGCCACCTGAAAAACTTTGATTAAAAATTATAATAAAAGCCTATTCATGATTTAAAAAAAAAGCAAAACAAGCAAGAAATGCTTAAAATTCCAGACAAAGATATGTATTTTCTTAATCATGATGAAGAAATTTTAATAAAATAAATGCTGGAAATATGCTTTTTAATATGAAGAGCCAAACAAGGATGTTTACCACCTCTACTTTTATGAAAGTCACCATGTATTCTGATAACTCAAGAAAAGAAATAAAAACTATAGGACAGAAGGACAAATGCAAACATTTCATTACATCTAGATAATTTAATAGTATGCATAGAACGTGGAAACTTAGATTGATTTATAAGAAAATTTAGTGACATTTTTCAAAGAAAGATGAGTATGTAAATATCTGTTTATTGCTATGTACTAGTAACAACCAGTAAGGAAATACAGGCTTTAAATTACATTTTTACTAGCCAAAAAAACACAAAGTATCAAGAACATATATAATTGAATATGTGTTACTATTTTATGGAAAAAATAATAAATAATTATTGAAAATAATTAAAATGTCAAAATAAATGTACATACTATTTTAGCCTTGAAAATTTACATATACATTTCAAAAACTTTTGTATTGATATCAAATGATTTCAGAAAAGAAAGCCAGAGAAATTGATGTAACAATACAAGGGGAAAAAAGAGAAGAAATTGTAATAAATTATTTCAATGCATTAAATAATATATAAATTACAGTATTTGTTCAGATATTTCCTGAGATTGCTGGTTTATGAGGGAATCATGGTAACAAGAGAACATATTGATAAAGTCTTTGCTAGTTGATATTTTAAGTACTTCACACAAGAAAGGACAAAATATAGAAAATACATTGAACATTAATTAAGGTATTGTAAATTCTTTCTTAACATATGTTATACTTTTGCTGCAAAACTGAAAATTGACTTCACTGTATTAACTTTCACTTCGTAACATAAAGTCTAATTTATAAATTACCTTGAAATATACACTGTGAAATAAAAGTAAATTATTTGTTGTACTTCTTATACAAATCTTAAAAAAAACTGTGAATCTATTATAATATCAATTCTTAGAATAATACACACCTGTACTTAAGAGGTGAACACAAATAATTGGAATATATAGTAGAAAGGGTCACAGATGACAGAAGAAATATCCAAAGTGCTCTAGGAATACTAGAGGGAAGAGAATACTTCCAGGGGAAGGTTTCCGCAAAGGCGCTTTGCAGCCTGATTATAGGCTGTTATTAGCTATGTTCCCTTTCAGTACCCAACCTGTTCTTTAAATTCCAGTCATGCAAAAGTGGTGTCATTTGTCTGATTTCCCATATTGTCTCATGAGCTCAAGACCAAAGTCTAGTTCCTACTTTGAATATGCTTCTTCATGGCAGTGTACCAATTTTTAAAAACATACATATTCCATCAGCTAATAACACTTAATTTTGCAAAATACAGGCCAATGCTATTGAAAACACTCCTATTTCTTCATGTCCCATTAATCGTGCTCCTCCCTCTTTGTGGCTCACATCCATAATTCTCTGCATAGTACCCAAACATAGATGCTCATCTAGGATGCTGAGAGGCAATACTGCCGTTTAGACCTATTACAGTTAAAACTGACTTCTACCAAAGCTCACCACTCATCTCTCTTAGCATTTTGCTCTTTCTATTTTAATTAGAAAAAAAAATAGGTCTTCTATTAATATACCACATGGTCAACTTATCCTAATACATATAAAAATGAAATGCAATTAATGTAACCAGCATCTATCCTTCCTGGTTTTCAAAGACAATGCATCCAGCTGTGTTTATGATCGCCTCCCCCTATACTTGACCTTACTTCTTTATTATTTCTGATTTCTCTAAAACTTTTAGCTTCTCCCTCTCTCTCTGTCTCTCTGAAGCTTAACTTTATGTTACATATCCTCTAACTTAAGGGGAGAAAAAGAAAGGATCCACATTCTGAAGCAAGTATTCCACCTGTTGCACAAGATCTTCCTGTCTTTTTTTTTTTTTTAAATCACAGTATTCTCAGAATCTAGAACAGTAACTAGCACTGAAAATTCATTCCCTGAATGTATGTTGTTGATTCTTTCTTCAAAGGCAAGCTTCCTCAAAGAATAGTCTTTTTGCTGACTTTCCCTGTCTTTCCCCATTCACTTTCACTCAATAATCTCACTACCTTCTATAATCAAAAAAACTTTGCTCCTCATTTTCCATCATAGTGGATGGCCCGGGAAATTATCCTTTCCTTCATGACCCTCATGGCAAGTCATCACATATCTAGGTTGACCTATCTTCTTTTCATTTTCTACATGTAACCTCTCATTTCTAGATTATAAATTTTAAGACTCTAGGCTTTCTCACCTAGATTATTGAAATCCCTTTTGACTAATTTTGTATCTTATTAGCCTTATTCTATTTATCTTACACATTTATGGCAAATGAAGTTGCTAAGATTCAAATAATTCTGAATCGTGTTTTCATTATGCTCAATACATTTAATAATAAAAAACTGAGATCATTAGCATCTTGTATGAGGTTGTTTACAAGTTAACCATGCCTTGTTTCTCTGGATATATCTACATTCTTTCCTCAATTTTATCAATTTGCTTCATTCTAATCTTTATTTGTGGTGGTTTCCTGAAGGTACAATATTCTTTGCTTTACTCAAATAGTTAGATTGCTAGAATAAATGTCTACTTTTTTCTTAACCACATGAACCTATTTGCAGACTCTGGTAAAGCCTTTAGAAAGCTGTGTGTGTGTGTGTGTGTGTGTGTGTGTGTGTGTGTGTGTGTGTGTGTGTGTTGTGCACCCCCTATTCCTACCCACCATGACCTTGATCTTGTCAGAATTGACCGTGCTGCAGTCTGTGCTCTTTCTCTCTATCAGAGCATGTGCATAAGATTTACAAAGTGAGTAATTGAATGAAGACCCCACTAAATTTTTGGTTCTAAAAAAGTATCTACAAGAAGTTAGAGATTGGCCGGGCGCGGTGGCTCACGCCTGTAATCCTAGCTCTTGGGAGGCCGAGGCGGGCGGATTGCTCAAGGTCAGGAGTTCAAAACCAGCCTGAGCAAGAGCGAGACCCCGTCTCTACTATAAATAGAAAGAAATTAATTGGCCAACTGATATATATATATAAAATTAGCCGGGCATGGTGGCGCATGCCTGTAGTCCCAGCTACTCGGGAGGCTGAGGCAGAAGGATCGCTCGAGCCCAGGAGATTGAGGTTGCTGTGAGCTAGGCTGACGCCACGGCACTCACTCTAGCCTGGACAACAAACCAAGACTCTGTCTCAAAAAAAAAAAAAAAAAAAGTTAGAGATTGAAAATAGACAAATGAGTAGTTCACTTTGTCTGGAGTCAAGATTATATAAAAGGGAGGAATAGGAAAATTAAAATAAAACACCTTGTGGAATGACCAGGAAAAATTAAGATTTCATAAATATGATGCTATAATGAAGGGTAGTGGACATGACCTATTGAGATTCTAGATGGCGAAGTAAAGTTAAAAAAACAGAGAGTGGTAAAGCATCAGTGGTGAAGTAAGTGAGGAAGTTGCCTCCAGACCTTGTAGCTCAAGCAGGATAAGAAAAAAAAAAAAAACTATTTGAGAGAGCTGTAGAGAAATCTTTATCCTTAGGAGAGAGATGATTTTCTGAGCAAGAAGGGATGAGAATGTTCAAAGTGTTTGAATACCATAAAGAATGATGCTGATGATGTATCTTAAATTCCAGAGAGTACATGGAAACATTTCGATGATTGGCCATCAAATGAGATATGATAACCAAAAAGTGTATGTAAAGATCTGCATGCGTTCCTGTTCCTTCTGCTGAGTGTTTTCTATAAGGATAAAGGATATGCCGTTATTAGCCATAGTTGCCTCAAGGCAATAGGGGCCGTGAGCCTGTGAACCATGGGAACATAGGGTGGTAAGTGTCCTTCTCACAAGCACACAAAACTCAGGTGCCCCCTTTCTAATGTTAATAATATAAACCTAAATCCTGATAAAGCAAATTATGACTCCCTTGCTGCCTTTACATGACCCCAATCATGTTATGTAACCTGTGTAAACCTTAACTCTCTTAACATTTAAATGACTAGATTAGATGATTGCTAAGTTATTTTCTGAAAGTGTTAATAATTTTGCTGAAAATATTTTTGAAATTCTATGTTGTGTAATTTTCCTAAATAATATCAAATGTTTTTAACATATAATGATGATTATAAACAATAAGATTACTTATATATATTGAACATTTAATATAAGCCAGGTAATATGCTTAGTATTTTACATTGATTACCATCACGACTTTCTATGCAGTAACTACTATGATAATCTATTTTAAAGATAAAAAAAATAATGACCCAAAGGAAAGAAAATTTGCTTAAGTTCACTCAGCTGTAAAACTTTGCGACAGAATTTAAATTAAGAGAGTGTGACAATAGCATGATTCAACATTGTGATTTACTACATCTATGATAGAAAAATGGTATAACTAAAAAATAATAAAATGAAATGGAAATAATTATACAGATTTTATGTTTCCCAGTTGCAATTTGCAAATTTGAATAAAATCTTTGTCATATCACGTCCATTCTCTTATTCAGAACACCAAATAAATCCTAATGCCTACTAAATACCTAAATTAACTCACTCTGGAAATGAACTATATTGTCATGCTTTACATTACACATTATGCAAATTGACATAGAAACATGGTGATATGTCGTTGAATGTATGTGGAACAATTATTTGAGACAATTGAAGCTATTCTACATACTGAGTTTTATCTATCCTACATTTATCATTTTATAGTCTAATTAAGGACAATTATCCTAATTCACATTTTTAACATTTTGAAATGAAATATTGATGACTCCAGAAGCTTGCCAAGCGTGACATCCAGAAATTTGATCATTCCTACAGCAATTTATAATATCTTAGCATTCTTTCTTTCATTAACATTCTTGCATCTTTTTAGTTTTCAAATACTTTTAAGGGTCATTATCTTTCACCTTAATTATCTCAGTAAAACTAACTGCTATACAAATTTCTCCCAAAGACATCTTTTTTAAGAATGAGTATTTTGAAATGAGGAGAAGAAGGTGATTTCTAAGGGAAAATGGTACTTATTTTCAATATAAGGTTTAAATTAATAGTTCTCAGACTTCTGGATTTTATAAAAGACTAAACTTTCAAAAATAATTTATAGGTACCAACATATTATTTTAAATATTTTTGGTAAGAAAGAACATACATGTCAGGCAGGTTATCTCGACAAGCAACAAAAATGACAAATATATTAATATTAAAATTGAAAAGACAAGGAATGTTTTAACACTGCCATATGAGAGAAAATTTTCTCCATGTGAAACAGATTCCTACTCAGGGACAGTTAACCAACTCAGTTTTTGACATTTTTTTTCTGAGCCCTTGGTCCTTGTTATGGGTCAATATTGTCATATTGCTCTATAATTGATGTTTGGGAATTACTGCTTTGTAATATGTGTACCTGTTAAATAAAATAATTTTTCAATAAATATGCTATTTCTATCATCCCCATTGCTATTTTCTGTACCATTCCTGCTATATAAAAATACAAATCTGTCCAAAATACAATAATTTTTTTTATTTTATAGTCATACATCCTAGAAATTTTCTATTCTTTCAACTTCTATCTAGCTAGTTATACCAATAGAAATAAAACATATCTTACTTAGTCAATGCTTTCTCTAGTCCAATCCATTAAACTTTGATTTAAATATATATTTAAACTAATACATTTGACTTGGTATAACAAATAGTATAATAGTTTATTAAATTAAACAACTTTCAAAATTAAGTAAACATTTACCATTAAGGATGTAGACATTATTATTTATCAAATATGTGGTATACAAGAACCATATGAATTGGAAATGTGTCTTTACATGATTTTCACATCTACTTTCTCCAGTTCAGAATTTCTGTTATAAAGTATGTTGGTACACATTGTGAAAATTTCTCTCCTTTGGATTGCATAATTTAAGTATTAATTCCCTGTGGGTCATAATGTTATACAGTGTTGACTTTGTGATATCAATTTACTTTTTATATGGAATTTTTGGTAGTGTGCTTTTTAAGAAATATGACTAAATGACCAGATAGTTTTATTTATTAAATATAGATTTACCTATAAAAATAATTTTAAAGATGAAGAATATTTTTTTAGCATACTCTTCTGGTATTTAAAATGCAGCCCTCTTGCTATGAAAGCACATGGTATTTATTTTCATAAACATTCAAGAAAACGTCATTACTACTCACTGACTGAAACTTATAAACAACGCTAATTGATTCCTAGCACCTTGAGAAAAATCACATCAGCTTTAATGTTTTCCAGCAAAAGTAAAACCAGACACAAATTTACGAGCATCTGCAATGGAGAAGCATAATTTCAGGAGAAAAAAGAAGGCCTCACAAATCATACCAGGATTTAAGCACTTAGACAAATATTGGACAACATGAAGTACAGGTGGAAGCATTGTGTAATTATTATATTTAGGTTATAGGAACTGAAATGGATCTGGAAATATACAATCTCCCTTGAATTAAACAAAGAGTGGCACTGGGAATAAAAGTTCATGGATTTTATCCCCCTGTTCTTGTATATATACATTGCATATTTCCAGATTCATTTCAATTCCCATAACCCAATGATAATAACCATCATAATAAATGGTAATGATAATAATGGTAAGATGATAATAACCATCTTAATAAAATAGGCATAGATGGAATATATATCAAAATTATAAGAACCATATATGACACACCCACAACCAACATCATAATGAATGGGGACAATTTGAAAGCATTCCCCTCAAAACTGAAAAAAGATAAGGATGCCCACTGTTACCACTTCTATGAAATATAGTGCTGGCAGTCCTAGTCAGATCAATTAGGCAAGAGAAGGAAATTAAGGGTATACAAATCAGAAAAGAGGAAGTCAAACTATAGCTCTTTGTTGATGATATGATCTTATATCTAGAAAATCCCAGAGACTCTGCCAAGAGACTCATAGAATGGATAAATAAATTCAGCAAAGTTTCAGGTTACAAAATCAATGTACACAAATCAGTTGCATTCCTATACACCAACCACATTTAAGCTAAGAACCAAATCAAAGTCTCAATATCTTTCACAATAGCTACAAAGAAACTAAAATACTCAGGAATATACTTAGCCAAGGAGGTAAAAGATGTCTACAAAAGCAACAGTAACAATAACAAAAACAACCAAACAAACGAAAAACTATGAGTCACAGGGAAGGAAATTGTACAGGATGGAAACAAATGTAGAAACATACCATGCTCATAGATTGGCAGAATCAAATTGTTAAAATGTCCATACTACCCAAAGTGATTTGCAGATTCAATGCAATCTCCATCAGAATACCAACATCATTTTTCAGAGACCTAGAAAAATAATTCTATGCTTTCTTGGAACCAGATAAGAGGCCAAATAGCCAAAACAATCTTAAACAAGATGAACAAATTGGAAGGAATTACTTTACCTGACTTAAACTATATTACAAGGCTATAGTAACCAAAAAGTATGGCACTGGCACAAAAATAGAGAAATAGAACAATGGAACAAAACAGAGAACCCATTCACATATTGATAAAAGATATAAAACCATCACAGATATAAAACCATTCACATATTGCCATCTGATCTTTGGTCAACTAGACAGCAATATATATACACTGGGGAGAAGAATCCCTATTCAATTAATGGTGCTGGGAAAATTAGATAGCCACATGTAGAAGACTGAAACAGGATCCATATCTCTCACCACTAACAAAAATTAATTCAGGATGAATAACAGACTTAAATTTAAAACATGAAACCATAAGAATTCTAGAAGAAAATGTTGGAAAAACTCTTCTAGATATTGGCCTAGGCAAAGAATTTATGAAGACCCTAAAGATAATCACAGCAACAACAAAATTAAATAAGTGAGACTTGATTAAATTACAAAGCTTCTGCATAGCCAAGGAAACAATAGACAGAGAAAACAGACAACATACAGAATGAGAGTTAATATTTGCATGCTATGTATCCTATAAAGGGCTAATAACCAGAATCTACAAAGAACTCAAGCAATTCTGGAGGAAAAAATACCAAATAACCCCAGTAAAAAGTGGGAAAAAGATATGAACAGAAACTTTTCAAAAGAAGATAGATTACTGGCCAATAAACATATGAAAAAATGCTCAACATCACTAATCATCAAAGAAATACAAATAAAAACCACAATGGTATATTACCTAACCCCAGTCAGAATGACTTTGATCAAAAAGTGCCAAAATAATAGGTGCTGACATGGATGTGGAGAGAAAAGAACATTTACACACTGTTGGTTGGGACTGCAAACTAGTGCAGTCTCTATGAATATAGTATGGAGATTCCTTAAAGAACTAAAAGTTGACTTACCATTTGATCAAACAATCCCATTACTTTTTATTTACTCAAAGAGAAAAAAGTTATTGTATCAAAAAGACACTTGCACTAGAATGTTTATTGCAGCACAATTCACAATGACAAAGATGTGGAATCAACCCACTGCCCATCTATTCATGAGTGGATTAATAAAATATGCTATGGAGTACTACTCAGCCATAAAAAAGGAAGTAATGCCTTTTGCAACAATCTTGATGGAAACAGAAATCATTCTCCTAAGTGGAATATTACAAGAATGTAAAAACAAACACCATATCTACTCACTATTAAATTGGAACTAACCAATCAGCACTCACGTGCTCAGATGGAAGTAAAACTCAATGGAAATTATGCAAGTGGGACAGGAGAGATGGTGATAGGTAAAATAGTACCTAATGGGTACAATGTACACTATTTGGTTGATGGGCACACTTGTAACTTTGACTAAAGCAGTATAAAAGGAATCTATGTAGCCAAAACATTTTTACCTCTGTAATATTCTGAATTTAAAAACAATAACAACAACAACAACAACAAAATATTGGTTCTTCATCATGTGCAATGATTTCTCTCAGAGGATATTTGGTAATGTCTGAAGACATTTTTGGTTGCCATAACTAGGCATGGGGATGCTACTGGAATCTATTGGGTAAAGGTCAGGGAGGCAATTAAACATCCCACAATGTATAGGACAGTACCCCACAGCAAAGTATTATTAATTACAATATCTCTAAGGTTGAGAAACTATACCCTAAACTTTCCACATACTAATATTGCTAAATCAGTAAATAGTCATCCCAGGAACAACACATTTTAGTCTGCAAATAATGGAGTAGCACAGTTACTCCATTATGCTGACTTCTGCTTTTTCCCTTAACAGTTTCTTTTTAATGCTTATAATACTGTACCTCACTTTTCTCTAAATATATACACATATTTATACAAACATATATATATTTATATATTTGTGTATATAAGACTCATAATCACCATTTAAAAGTAGATGTTTTTTAAGTTCTTGATAGAATTGAACTCCTTGTCTGTTTGTAAGGGAAACAGTGATTTTAGTTAACTGGGCTGGATAAGCAGTATTTATATTCATTTAATTTAATGGAACTGTACAATATGTGATCTTTCCTGTCTAACTTTGTTCACTCAGCATACTATCGCAATACATTCGTATTTCTATGTGTACCAATAATCCCTTCAATTTTATTATGAATATTAGCTTATTGTATGAATATATCATAATTTTTATACCTATACTCCTACTGATGTAAATATAGGTTATTTCCAATTTTTGACTAAAAAATAAAGCTGCTATAAACATTTATGTATATGTCTTAAATGGGCATGTTATTTCATTTTTCTTAGGAGAATTAGGTTTAATTCCACCTAACAGTGGAATTACTAGATCTATAGAAAGTGTATTTTAACTAGGTAAGAAACTATCAAATTGTTTCCCAAACTGACTGTAGTAATTCACATTCCACCGGCAATGAATGATAGTTCTAGTAGGTTGTATCCATCTAAACTTTGGTATTAGTCATATTAATGGGTGCATGTATGTTGGTAATTAATTGTATTAATTTTCTGTTTCCTATGATTAATGATTTGAGAAACCTTTCCAGTGCTTAGGAGCTGTTTTTATCTTCTTCTATAAAATGTCTGTTTAACTTTAAGTCCTTTTAAAATTCTTTATTAGTCTTATTACTGAGCATTGAGTGTATTTTATAAAGCCTTAATACTGTTTAATCAGACATAAATGAGGGAAATGTATCTTTCCAGTCAGTAACTTGTTTCTTTTCCTTAACAGTGTCATTTATAAAGAATATTTTGATACTGATTGAACCAAATGTATTCTTTTCTTCCTACTATGGTTATTGCTTTTTGTTTATTTATTTGTTTGTTTTGTTTTCTTTAGATAGGGTCTCACTCTGTCTCCCAGGCTGGAATGCAGAGGTTCAATCAAAGTTCACTGCAGCCTTGAGCTCCTGGGCTGAAGCAATCCTCTTGCCTCAGCCTCCTGAGTAGCTAGGACTACAGGCACTGACCACTATAGATGAGTATTTTTTTTTTTTTTAATTTTCTATAGATTCAGAGTCTTGGTATTTTTTCCCAGGCTGGGGTTTTGATCTCCTTATATCCAGGAATCCTCCTGCCTTGACCTTCTTAAATGCTGGGATTACAGGTGTAAGCCATGATACCCAGCCTATGTTATTGTTTTATATATCCTTTGTAAGAAATCTTTGCCTATCCTAAGGTCATCAAGGTATCTCTATGTTTACTTCCAGAAATTTTATCATTTCAACTTTTAAATGTAGATCTGTGACTTGTTTGTAACTAATATCTATTATTTGAGGACGAAATCAAGTATTTTTTGTTAATGAATTTCAAGTTGTTAAGAAAAAAGTGTTTAATGTTTTTCAATAGTATTGGTAGAACATGTATACAGGTTAAGTATCCTTAATCAAAAAATCCCTATTCCAAATGATCAAATACCCAACTTTTTGATCTCTGACATAATGCTCAAAGGAAATTCTCATTGGAATATTTTGTATTTTCAGATTAGAGATGCTCAACTGAGTAAATATAACGCAGACATTCCAAAATCTGAAAATGAAAAAAAAAATCTGAAATCCAAAATATTTCCTGTTCCAAGTATTTCAAATAAGATATACTCAACCAGTTTAGATTCTCTACTTGAATTCTCTATTCTGCTTTATTTAGCTATATGTCTATTTTTACAAGAACACCACACAGTCATTATAAACTAAAGTTTGAATTCAGGGACTTTTAAAGTACAGAGTTTCTTTTCATTTTGAAAATATATTTATCTGTTCTGGGTCTCTTGCATTCTTATATAAGTTTTAGAACACTTTTGTCATTATGTATGAAAACAAATTTTACTGGAGATTTGATTGGGAATTTATTGATCTATTTTGGTAAGATTGTTATCTTAACAATTTTGAATTTTTCATTTAATAATAGAGATGTATTCCTTATTTTGGCCTTCTATAAAAAGTCTATGAGTTTTTTGTTTTGTTTTGCTTTTTTTGTTTTTTCTTTAATTTTGTTTAGAGTAGAAGACTTCTAAGACTCTGTTAATATTGTCTCAAAATATTTTCTGTATTTTAATGTTATTATAAATGCATTGATTTTAAGGGTTATTTCTGAAATTGTTTATTGCTGATACATAGAAATACAATTCATGGCTTATATCAACTTTGTGTACTGCAACTCTTCTAAATTGAATATTACTTTTAGTATATTTTAAAAAAGATTCCTTAAGATTTTCTGTATAATAATCATACTGTCTATGAGAAAACATAGTTTTGCTCTATCCTTGCAAAACTATATGCCTTTTATTTCTTTTTCCCCAAAATATTGCACTAAGATCTTCAACACAATGATGAGAGCAACCATACTTACTCTGGAACCAACCTTAACTTCCTTGTATTAACACCGTTTTATCATGAAATCTTATCATTGTGCCATGCTGTTGCATTGTATTTTTCAATATGCTGTTAAGGATTTTACCTCTACATTTACGAGGTATATAAATAATTTTCTTTCTTGGAGCACTTGTGAGTGGTTTAATATTAGTGTAATGTTAGTCTATAAAATGAATTGAAATGTGTTTCTGTACTTTCCTGTATTCTGAAATTGGTATGCCTTTTTTACTGTTTAACAGCCTTGACCTACACAGAAATCTGTCTTGAATTTTCTTTGCAGAAATGTTTCTATTGCAGATATAATTTAATTAATGTTGAGCTTTTAATTTATTCTTGTTTTCATTTTGGTAATTTGTATCTTTCAAGGAAATTGTGCACTTTATGCTAGTTCAAAATTATCAGCATTGCTTAGTAAATATTAATAGTATTTCTTAATTATCATGATTAATGTATCTAAGCTCTGTACTAAATGTCCCTCATTAATTTCAAATATTGCTAAGATTAATTTTTGCCTTTTTTGTTAATCTAGTTAGATTATAAATTTGATTCTTTTCAAAGACTTGGTTTATTTTTTTCAAACTTCTTGTTATATTTTATTATTATTAATATTGTTTTTACTGTAATCTGTTTCATTATGTTTGGACTTTCTCTTTTATATAGCTAAAATTTTATCTTATATAGTTTTCCTTCCTCCTGAAACCCTATAAAATTTGTTGTGATTCCAGGCTATTGGCCACACATTGATCTTTGTATTTATTTATTTTTTTTAAGTATACATTCATGAACGCCACATCCACATTTCTTTTCTTTCAATATTTAAAAAATTAATTCCATTGTTTTCTGGTTGAAATTGTTTGTTCTTTGTAATGCAATGTGTCTTTTTGTTGTTATGTATGCTCAATTTTAAGTTTCTTTTTATTATCACTGGTTTTCAATAAAACCTTGATGTGGCTCAAGCTCTATCCAGGATAATATAAGTGGTGCTACCCTCATAATATCCTAAAATTAAAAAAAAAAAAGCCTTGATATGATTTTCTTCACATTTATTATACATGAAGTTTTTGAGTCTCTTGAATCTTTTATTTTATATTTTTTAATTAAAATTAGACTGATTTTAGCCATTGTTTCTTCCACTTTGTATGCTTTCTTTTGCATTATCTTCAACTTAAGCTAAGTTTAGTTTCATAATGTCTAATCTTCTGTTAAATATAAACAGTGGATTTTTCATTTCAGGTATTTATTTTTCAATTATAAAAATTCTAATTGTTTTCTTTCTGTACTTTCTATTTCTGTCTTTATTATGTTGATGTTATACTTATGATTCTATATTCTTATGATTCTATTTTTTATGATTTATATGTTTGTGCATATGTTCAAATATTCATAGCAACTATTTCACAATGCTTGTTTGATAATTTGACTATCTTTGCCACTTTAGATTTTATTTTTTATCAAATCAGTTTTTTCTTATTATATATTTATTCTTACTTCTTGGTACATCTAATAATTTTTAAATGGGCAATGAATATTGTGTACCCTGTGTTGTTGAGCACATAAGTTGTCTTGTTTTGCTTTAAAAGTGATGGGTTTTATTCTCTCTGACAGTTTTCTTGTGAATCATCTTCATCTTAAGCACTCTCAGTTAAGGACTAGAGTCGACATTTTACTCTAGGGCTTTTTTAGTTCCGTTCCTAATAATTGAACTATCTGGTGCTTTTGTTGAATGTGTTAAATATTTAAGAAAGCCTTTATACCTTGTGTGGTCAGAATCTGTATATCTCTCAGTCATCTGTGAGCTCTGATAGATCTTTGGCTCACAGCTTCTCAGTAGTTATTCATCTAATTGTTCTCCTGTCAGCTTATTGGATTCTCACCCTATGAATGTCTGGCTTTATTTCATCCAGAGAATAAGAAGGATGCACACGCATTTTTTTCTGGAGCTTTTTCTCTGGAATTTTATATAAAGCTCTTTCCATCACAATGCCTGCAGATTCCAGGTACCTCACCCTACCCTCTCTGAACTACAATCTCTTCTCCCCACCTAAACAAAGCTATTGGATCGACTTAGCTTTTTTTTTTTTTGACAATATTATTTTGAAAGTTGCTCCAGACAGAAAGCAGGTTGATCATAAAGCTCACCTTGCTTGTTTTTCTCATCTCAGTGCCATAGTCCTGCTTTGTTTCTTTCCTATTTCTAAAATAATTTTATATATTTTGTCTAATTTTTAAGATTTCTTTTGTGTTTGTTTATTTGATTGTTTTTATGGCAGTCTGGTTTCAGTTGCTGTATCATGACTGAAGTCCAGAGCATATAATTTAAAGTATGAGGAAGAATCTAAGGTTATATTATCTATGAGCTGTGCTAGGTTATTTAATGATATTATCTTATTTTACCCTGAAAAAAACTCTAGGATATTCTGTTATTCCTATTTCTTTAAGTGAGGAAAAAGAAGCAAAAAAGGAGACAGACATAATAACTAGATGCTGGAAGATTTCAAAATGGCTTTATTAAAGATTAGATCTGAGGAAGGAAAAGAAAAAGGAAAGGCATAAACAAAAGTGCATAAGAACATGATTTCTTGGAGTTTTTAAAAAGTAACCTCATATTTTAGGCAAGGGGGTTAAAAATAAGAGTTATATAAGGTAAATCCCAGGAAGTATATGACAGCCTATAGAAATCACTAAATATCAGCTTAACGAGGAATTTTTTAAGCAATTAATTACCAATAAAGAATTTTTCTGGTACTCCTCTGAATGACTTTGTCCATCAGCTTATGTTGGAAGTAGTTTTCCTGTAAATTCCTTCAGCACTAGGGCAGGGAGATATACATCTCTAACTTTGGCTTTCATCATTGTTGGAATATTTATATATGGGCTGATTCACAAATAATTCTGACAAGAGTAGTTTGAGAGAAAGGCAACCAGTTCCAAATTAGAAGTTTTATATCCCTGGAGTACAAAGCCTCTGGCACTGCTCTTTAGAATCAGAAAAATTGGCAATATGGCAAACAAGTTATACTTTGGAAATAAAATATGTTATGAATGACTGGTAATGCAAGCTGACTATAGTTCAAACCATTAGAAAATATGCAACCAGCGTGGACAAATTCTTTGTTTTCCATTGTCATACAATGATTCTACATATTATCAGATAAGAAAAAAGGTATTTCATACATTAAAAGATAAGGAGAAATTACATTCCATCATGTCATCTTACCTTGTTGAGGGACACAAAATATATCACATCCAGTCATGTGGCAAATGTAGATGCCAATTGAAACAGCAGCCACAAAAGAAACTGTTTTATTGTGAAATTGAACGTTGTCCAGAACTGGATAAAATCTCAACTCTGCTACCCTGCCCCCAGGGTGTTTAACATGAAATGAATTTCATTACCAATTCAGATATTCATGAAAGATAGAAAATTTATTAGCTCTATGGAGGTGTTTGTAACCCAAAAAGATTCCATGAAAGCTATAAGGGTGGCCAAGACATGACAAAAACACTTATGAATATTTTTTGCTATAAATATATGTGCAGTTTTACAATTTGACTATATTTTAAAGGAGTAAATCACTTATCCTGTGAAAGCACCCAAGGTAAACAGGTGTTATCAAATTTATTTTTTCTCATTAAATTCCTCATTTGGTTTTGTTTATGTGTTAAAATATCCCCATTACAGCTCTATTATAACATTTAATATTTTATATCTTTAGTTATTCACTGTAGTTCAATTCTATGGAGAGACCTACATATTTTTATGGAAGAAAGGTAAGAAAATAAACTCTACCTACTAAAGAGAAACCAATTACTGAACTAGTTGGTGTGCTATTCTTTTGTTTTTCCTACATGATCAATATGATTTCAGTGGGAAATAATTTATTTGGCTGTATAAAGGAAGCACAGAAAATTGATTAGCTGTTTTGCAATGGCCTTTGCGCTTTGAAAATTGTCAATAACTGGCCATTTTAGACATTGGCATGAGAAACCACAAAGCACTTTCATTTGTTTGTCTGCCTAGTTGCTACTTGAACAGCTGGAGTGTCTTTTAGTGATTGGTGTTTTCCTATGACAGCATAGCAGTGCAATCTTGTTTTCTGGGCCTGATTCAAAGAATCATGCTTTCATTTCACAAAGACTAATAATTTGGCTACATAGATTAGACAACTACTGGTACCTTAACAATGCATTTGTAGAACAAGCAATCAAAACCCCAGATTTCCCAGATGTTTGCAAGCTTGCATGTGATAACATCAACTGCATTGTCATTTGATTCTACCTTAATTTGATTTTTTCTTGAAAACAAGGTGCTTTTGGAATTAGGAATTTGAAACAGCAATGTGGGAAATTAAAATGTTCAGCATGAGAAACATAACAGCTTCTTTTAAAAAATCTTTTAGGGTTTCTATCTTCAATGAGGTCAATGCTTTTACCATGTCTTGTGTTTAGCATAATGATCTCTGAATAAGGCCCACTGGTCAGATGACATCATTTCAAGTGAGTGAGATGGGACTTTCATTGTAAGTTCCACTAGAACTTGCTTGGTGACCTTGATCAAGGTACTTAACCTCTCATTGACTTAATTTTATCACCTGCAAATTGGATATAATAGGTTCAGCCTTCCCCATGGTGATTCTGAAGGATAGTTAACATAATATTTTTAAAACGTCTTAGGCCCCTGAGGAACCATGTTCTAAAACAGCAATTGCATTAAAAATCAGACCCTATACCGCCCTTTCAACCCTTAAATTGAATCATTTATGCACTTCTAGATTGACCTTAGTCCATTTTAACTTTAAAAGCATCTCTTAAAGATTCTTGGTCCATTTGAAATTACCTTTCAGTGAAACATTTAGTTTATGATGAGATTTGCAAACCCTAGAGAAATTAAAGACTTTTTATTAATAATATCAAGTCTAGAGACCTTTAAAATGTATTAGGCATTGAATTAAAAGTAGATGAAGCAAAATGATAAAATTATTTTAATTTCAGAGAAAATATGGTAGATAATAATAAACCATCCCTTCCAAGGTGTACTGTTAAAAACTTTCACCTTAAAATGTTTCGGTTAGTAGTTGAAAGCATTATTTTTAAATCCTTAAGGATAATATCTCCCTTTCCTTTTACTCATAGTACACCTTCAACTGTAGCATAATTTTCTTAGGTTTTTCCTACATTTAATATAATTTATTTTCCTATGTGTACCATTGTCACATTTTTTCACTAATCAAAGGTGCTAGAAACCATCTGTTACTACTCTGTCTTTGTGAATCATAATTATCTACTTTTTTAATGCTGTCGTAAGATATATTTCTCTGTCAGTCTACTTCCAAATCTGCTGGAAACAGTGACACAATCAACCAGAGCTCTTTATTCTTCCACTATCTTTGTTTTCATTCTCTAAAGTTAGAATACAAAGTATATACTTTTTATCTTTTTCCTTTCTGTTTGGAAGGACTCAGTCATTTATTTGGTGATGGGCAAAAGCAGTGAAGACTAGCAAATTTTCCAGCCAATGGGTTGCCTGAGTTGATTTATCCAGGAACAGTAAAGATACTCAGTTGAAACAGTTCATAGTTATTACTTGAAAATGGCAGTAATGATATATTTGTATAAAGTTTCCTTGTCTACTCTTTTTAAACTCAGATAAAAAAATCAATATGCTTTGCTCAAATTAACTTTTGGTCACTTCCCAAAAACAAATGTATTCTGTAAATTAGCATGCTTGAGCATATTGCAGAGAATGCCCTGGGTGATCTGAAAACAATTTTTAAAGAAGAGTTGGTAAATAATTTTTTTACATAATTATAAGTCCCACAATATGGACATTTAAATTAAAATTACAAGTTCTCAAGGGACTTCAGCCTAGGACATGTTTGATAGTGTCATAGAAAAATATCAGGATTAAAGGCTTTAGTTTATTTATTATGATTCCATTGAATTTGGAAATTTTCTTCTTACTAAGATTTATTATGGAAGTCCAGGTAACACCCACCTCTGCACAGCATAGAGAAATCTGTCACAGATATCACGAATCTGTAGACGGCATTTTACATGGCACACACTGGAGGAAAATGATCCTCATTTAATGGCATTGTGCAATTGTGTGAAGTAGGATGAGATTATTTAGAGCTATAGAAAACCAGTTACATAAAGCAGAGACAGAATTTTTTGCAAATGGTGTAAGAATCTCTGCTTTAAAGAAGTGACAAGTTCAACTAATAATGATATGTAAGAAATAGAACAAGACAATGAAGAATCAGTGACTGTTACAGAACTGTCAAGAACAAGATAATAATTCAATTATTATCTTGAGAGATTAGACATGAAGACTAATTTTAATCATAAGTGTAAATTTACTCTACAACATATAAACCCTGCCACTTGGCCCCACCCCATACTCTTAACTTTTACTATAATTAACATAAAATAAATAGAGAATATACAAATAAATCTAGATGATTATTTGTGGGTTCTATGATACAGGTGAAAGAAGCAATTTTATGACAAACTTTTGGTACACAAATCAGATGCTGTCAGCATATAAACTGAGGGTATCAAAATAATGAATTTATTACAGTTCCTAAAAAAAATGTTCACAATAACTCCAATGTGGAGTGGTTTAGCACTTTTATACAAATAACAAAATGGATGTATAACAAAATGCAAATGGACCATTTCAGATTTAAAGCAAACAGATAAAGAATATTTTAACAGTATTCTGCCTTCATCTTTTGTTTTTGGAATATGATATAGTTATATGAGTATTATAACAAATATGGTAGAGTTTTGACTATAATCTCAAGAATGGACTTTTGAGAAGAAAAATAAATTAATAACTATGAATATTTGAAGGAAACAACCGTTTTCAAGCTATTGATAGGTATATTAGGATATCATAAAGATAAGCTTTGGTTCCAGACTGAAATAGCTTTATCATTTTTAAAAAATTTATAATGAAAAGAAATGTATTTCTCACTGTTCTGAAGGCTGAGAAGTGCAGGAGCATGGCTCTGGCCTCTGGGCAGGGCCTTCGTGCTGCATGGTGACAGGGTGGAAAGGCCAGCAAGTGAGCAGAACAGAGAGTGGCACCAGGAGCTCGACTCACTTTACAACAATCCACTCTCTCAACAACTAGCCCACTCCCACAATAATGGCATTAATCCATTCATGAGAGCGCTACCCTCATGACCCAATCACCTCTTATGAGACCCTACTTCCCACACTGCTGCTTTGGGGATTAAGCTTCCAACACATAAATTTTTGAGGGACACATTCATACCATAGCACTGTCCCAGTTATATAATGGCACTCTGATTTTATGCACCAAACTCATGACTCTAATTAATGTCAGAGAAATTTAGGTATCAGTCTTGATTCTCTCTTTCCCTCACCCCAATATCTCCTATGTATCAACAACCCCAGTTAATTATGCAAATATATGTTTTAAATCAATCCTTTTCTTTCCATCTCCTGTCACCATTCCAGTCCAGGCTGCCATCATCTCTGGATTTGGCAATGGCCTCCCAACTGGTGGAACTTCTGATTTCTACCTTTGCCCACCTCCAATTATGATGCTCTAGTCCAAACCATTTCACAACAACCCCAAGCTTTGCATTGTACGGTGCCCCATGATCTGGCCCTTTTTTCTCTCTCTAGTCTGCATTGGGCCTCTCCACCCTCGCTCTCAACATTCCATCCTTGCTGCTCTTTTACTCTAACTTCTATTCTAACAGGTCAAACTCTTTCCCATTCTGGCCTCTTCTTACAGCTTTTCCCACTGCCTGGAGCCCACTTGTCCCCATGCTCTAGATACTGGCTTTTTTCTTTCCTTTAGGGCTCATCTTAAAGACTTCTACTCAAAGAGGTCTTTCTAATTCATATTAATTTTAAAAACATTCCTACTATTATTTTCTATTTCAGCTCCTTGCTTCAACATAATTTTTTTTAATTCCAAAAAATTAAGGGGGTACAAATGTTTTTGTTACATAAATACCTTGTGTACTGTTTCTGTCAGGGCTTTTGGTATGCCTGTCACCTGCATAGTGTTCCTTGTACCGACTGGGTAAATTTTTATGTCACATCTCCCCTCTCACCCTCCTCCCTTGTTGGTTTCCGATGTCCTCTATACCTCTTTGTGCCCATGTGTACCTATTGTTTAGCTGCTGCTTATTAATGAGAACATATGATGTTTGATTTTCCATACCTTAGATACTTCTCTTAAGAAAATGGTCTCCAGTTCCATCCGAGTTGTTGCAAATCACATTATTTCATTTCTTTTTATGGCTGACAAGTACTACACACACACACAGACACACAGACACACACACACACACACACACAGAGACACACATTACATTTTCTTTATCCAATTGTGAATTGATGGAGACTTAGGTTGGTTCCATCTCATTGCAATTGTGAATTGTGCTTTGATAAACATTCAGATACAAGTGTCTTTTTGAAACTCGTGCTTCACTACCAAATCTGGAATATTTATGAAGGTATTATTGCTTGTGGATAATTGCCAATTGGATTTCTGTAGGGGAAAGTGGAGTTAGATAACTAACTCACTATCTTACTAATGTCATTAAGAAATAAGTATTTAGATTTTATTCTAATTTAAAAACAGATGTATATGGGAGAAATTTTAGTTTATATTATCCTAAAATTATTGAAATCACAAAATAAAAACTGTTATAGAAATATGACTACTATATATACCAATAACTATGTATTCTAGATTTTTTTCAGCAAGCTCTGAATTTATATAACTGATTTGTAATAAATAATTAACTGCATAATGTAAAGGACTTGGTTGTTAAAACTTTATAAAGTTAAATAATTTTTGTAGGGAAGGATCAGTTAAAATAGAAATAGGCAACTTCTTAGATGGACTTTCTTTTAAATATGAGTTCTAATAGAAAGATATCTTGATTTCTTCAATATAGATGTGATGTTATTACCTACTTACTGTTATGCCTCATCAAGGTCCCAAGCTTCTCAGTCATTTTTCTCTTAGAAGAGCTTAATTAAAATAATGAGAAAATAATAGCAAATTCTGGAGTAACTGTCAGAGTGCTTCATTAGTTTATCTCATCAATTGGTGGAAAAGAAAATTATGAAATTTCAGAGTTTTTATTAGATGTATAACATGTATAGCAAACAAAACCTCTGAATCTAATAATGTATTTAAAAATATTATTGATTAAATTTAATACCATTCATTTGACTTCCTGGATGAAAAACTTGGTAATTACTGAACAATTATTGCACAATAAACCTTATATTATACATCTATTTACAAATCATAAACGTTAATGAATACATCATCAAAAAACTTAACTATTTTTCAGTCATCACTAATTTATCCCTTGTATGGAACACATGAATCAAGTAATGAGAATTACAAATGTTAACTATACCTTTTTTAGTATCCATGCCAAAAGGCTTCAGGTTAATAGTTTGACAATTTTCCTTTGCGAATTCTGTTGGTAAGAATTCTGTTGCCTATCTCTGCCAAAACTTAATCTTTATGATCTCTCTTATCATTTATAAAAATTTTAATTTCTGAACTTTTCAGCTGTGTATATTAATTTCTTAGATATTTAACTTCTGTATATTTTGTATATACTTAATTCATACAACCAAAAGATGGCAGTGCTTCATCAACTATTCTTTTACTATAGTCCTTAATATTTATTTTCATGTAGTCTAAATCTATTGAGTGTAATATTTTCGTACTTTAAGAGTAAAACTACATTCAATTTTAACAACTCTTCAATAAATATTTTAATTTGGGGGCTCTAAATAATGATAGATTTATCTTTTACAAAGAATATAAGAAAATAAAAGCTTCATAATAATTTCAAATGGGGCATACTCTAAGTGGATATTTTAAGCACTCTTATGCAGCACTTCTCTTGGCTTTATTTGATTAGTTGCGTATGAATCTCACTGAAGACAGATCTTTGAAGACCTATAGAGGTCTCTTTCTATTAATACAATGATCTTGATTTCACTTCAAAGAAATTGAAGCCTATATTTATGCTTTCATATGTGCCAAAGTGAGGCTGAATATTAAAGCTGTGCAATTGGAGCAAAGGCAGTATACAAGTATTTCTAATTAATACACCATCAATGTAATGAAAGAGATTTTCATGTTTAAATATAGTAGTACTAAAAGTCCACTGAATTTGTACATGAAGGATAATTCACTCAATTCTTAAAATTTTTCTCACTGCCCATTATATTAAAAACTAAATTTCTCTAGCAATCCTTATCACCTTCCTTACCTCTTGGTTATTTCTATAATCAAAATACAACAGTAATCCATTTTGGTGTTTTACTGTTTATATTAATGTAAATAACAAACAATTTCAATGCTACTAAACTATATCCAATTTCATTATCTAATCTCTATTTCTTCCTCTTATAAGAAAGTTCACCAATACTTATGACTATGTTAGATTTAGTATGGAATGTCAAACTCCAGATATTGTGTTTATTTTCCAACTTGCTTAGTGACCAAGACAGCCTTAACATTCCTCTCAGTTTGTCTGAACTTTAGACAAGTTTATTCCTGAGTATAGGTCCCTGATTTTCATTTTCCTAGAATATTTACTTAATCAAACTTACAACTCAAAATTCTTCCTTCACTTCCTTGATATGTAAGTCTTCTCTTAGCCCGTTGACAGCTTTACAACCCAAGAATGTTTTTCTCGAGAACCTGGGAGAAATCCCTTTGAAAAGTAATCATAAAGAAAGATAGCACCCATATCTCCCAATTTCTATAGGAGGGTAGGAGCTTGGCTTGGATAAGTCTCAATGAGCAAACACAGCTGGCCTAATCACATTGGCCACTCTTTCCCTTTATGTCCTTAGTACTTTTCCACCAGCTTACGCTCAAGTGCTTAAAAACTCTCCTGTCTTTTGTTTTAATTGAATCGAGTTTGATCTCTTTCCCTTATTCCAATAGCCTTGAATTAAAATTTTTCTGTCTCTTTAGCTCTACTGAGTGCAGTTTGGGGTTCGGAGGGAGCATTATTTTCTATTGTTGAAATTGCTGGGAGAAAACATGTCACAAAAGGATCCCAGTAATTCTTTTCATCAAGGAATTGTTTGAGACAGAAGAAACCCATCTTTTCTTGGCATTGTTTTCTTTTAATACAATAAAAAAGGCCTTGCTGCTTAATGAGTGCAGGCAATTTCAGGAGCATACTAAGGCAGGATCTTGGTGGCTCTTGGCTGTTGTGTCCATTTCTTCACCCATTTCCCAGCCACTTCCATAACTTCATGGAATCATCTTTCATCAAGAAGCCATGGTTAAGACTAGCACATCTTGTTACCTAAAAATGTATTACATAACAAACCCTATTCAGAACTTAGATAAGTGATAGTAAAGAGAAGGTTGTCACAGGCCAAGCACAGACAGAAATAGATGGATGTTTCTTGAGGTCTAAAACTTATATAGCCTGGGAAGTCTCATTTAAAAAAAAAATATTGAATATAAAAGTTGCTGATGCTATTCCCTAGGGCTTCAGATGGGCCTGACCAGTGAGGGGTTCTGGAGCTGAGGCATTTCACCCTCCCTGGAATGCAGCTACTTGAAACAAAGTAGGTTTAGTATGTGAGGAAAACCACACACAGAAACACACACAAAAGAAAAAAATGACTTTACAGTAAGTAAATGGTCCAGAGCCTCAGTCAGAATTCAGAATTATCAAAATCCCTCTGTAGGATAAGTTAAACTCAGAACTCAGGACTCAAAGCAGATCTCAGAGAAAAATAGAAGAAAGAAATGAGATAACAATTACAAAGATTCATGTCAAATAATTCATGTTTTCCTTTTTCTCTTCATTTTTGAGTATTTTTCTAGCCAATGACTGTATCATATAGAGTTGAGTTTAGGAAACAAATGTGAGCTGATTAAAGGGTTAACTACAGATAACAGGACAAAAGAATGGATATGTATAAGTATGCATATACATATATGTGTATATATATATATATATATATATATATATATATATACATACATACACTATTCGTGTGTCACATGTACTCCATTCAAGAGCACAGGAAGAGCACTATGCTTCTATTTTCCTTTCTATCCCCTCCTACTTGAATTTAATCCCAGGAGCTGACAGTGAAATAGTGACAAAATAGGCACACAAACTTTGACAGGGTTCTGTCTGATTTTGTTTTTAGTTTGTTTTGGAAGACATTGAAAGGAAGGAACAGTTGGAAAATAAATGAAGGATGAACAAAAATAATCGATGCTTGTTGGTGAACATAGGAATAATTAAAACAGCAAACATGGATACTTTAACCAAGTAAGTGCTCCTTGGAAAGACTCATTTCTATCTTGTCAAGCTTCTTGACATGCCATTCCTTTCTATCTGTACCTAAAGTTTTTGAGCTAATTATACAAATTAGTAATATTGTCTAATATTTTAAATCAATAGTGAATGGCAACTTAGAGTTTGCGTAACTATGAAAAGGTAGAGAACTACATTAAGAACCTGACATTATATTGGAAGGTAGCTTCTATGACTGCACCTCCTACACCTTGACACTTCACTTTGTCTTCCTGAAAATTACATTAAAGTAGTACTTTTCATCTCACAATAAGCTTTCACGTGTGCTCTGCTGGTATAAAATATAAGAGCAATCTGACCCAGTTGCAAAGTCAGGAGGGAATTCATGGTTTTGCTTTAGTTATTATTTATGTGCTTCATTTTCATTCCTAGAAAAGTGAGAATAATGGCTTTTTTACTTCATGGAACAGTATGGAGATATTACTGTATCACTGGTGATTGAGAAGAGATCTTTAAAAAGGGATATTCATCTGGGTGTATGATAGCTTTCTAAGGGATCCTTCTATACAATCAGTTTCAAGAAAATCAATTTCCAGATTCTCAATTTTCATGTATGGTATTTTCAAAAATCATTCGGACAGTGTACTCGTATGATAAAGATCCAACTTCCCTTGATCATCTCCCTTGTTCTCAATTGCTGTTCTTCAACTTTGCAAGTGTGCACACACAGACAGACAGACAGACAGACCGACACACACACACGCACACACACACACATACACGCTAACATCTCCCACCATTCTTCAACTTTAACTCTGAAGCATTGTTGTACACATAAATGTCTCCATGTTTTCAGACAGAAGAAGGTTTGGAGATATGGACTGGATAACAAAAGCTTTTGTTAATCAAATGGTTTCCAAATATTTACTCTCAATAAATCCAGGAGTGCCTAATCAAGTCATTAGCTGACAGATCATGAAGATAAATTTTTGATAATTAATTTTTCTATGATGTTTGCTATGTAACTGGAAAGGATTTTAGAGACTTGGTTAGCCTCACAATGACAAAACATTCCGTGTTTTCTTATTTTTATATAATAGGTATTTACATCTATAGAAAAGGACAAAATAGTAATAAAATAGATGTTACATTAAGCCTCATTCTACCAGTAAATAATGTACATCTGCAGATATAAGAAATACTAATTGGAGGAGAAACTTTTCTCTACCTCATTAAGAGAATTATTTCCAACAAAATTTGACATTCAAAAAATAATTGTGTAGTAAAACTATAAGTTACTTATACTGTTTTGTTCAATTAAAACTAATAAAAATTGTTTATATGATTATATTTTATACTAAGATATTTAAGATCATAAGACAGTCTGCCAACTATATATTAGTTTGCATTAGAATAATATTCTTTGGGGAATTTGAATGAAAATACTTTAAAACCTTCTAAATTTATAATGGAAAATATTAAACAAAAACAATGAATGAGACATACAATTATACATAATTCCTTTGGAAGGTACACATGTCAAAATCAGAGAGTACTAGTTGTGACCATTACAGAGGCATCTGAAGGGCATCAACCTGTGTCCATAATAGCTAGCATATAAAGTTCTGACACAACACAAAAAATATGTTAGTATGTGTCAAAAGCATTTCCAGAACACTTGTTGAAACCTTTTATTTATTTAATTTGCAAATGATGTTAGGAGAATCTTCAAATTTGGCAGTGGATATTTTTATAGAATTTTATGCATGCCCATATTGTTTATGAAACCACAAAACTCCTTTCTTTACTTTCCTCCTCATGAAGGTAAATTGAGAACATAAAGGAAATGTGATCATGTAAGAGGGAAGATATTTATGGAAAGGAGTGATAATATTAATTATTAAATTTGCTTAGACTTTTTCTATGTAGCTTATTTTTAGAAATTATTTCAGCTTAGACATGAGAAAATAATTATTTAGGATATTTAATTATATATCATATTTAATTATTCATGACATGTAAAAAAAATATATGTATATATATTTAGTATTTTTACCCTCCACTGAGAAACAAGCTTCAGATCACATCGATCTTTTTTAATAAGATGGTAGATACAGTTGAAGAAGGATGCCAGGGACCAGGGTCATTGCCGAAATGAAGTGAGCTGCTTGCCTGGGCCACTTACCCAGTATGAGTGGCTGCCAAAGAAAATTGAACTTGAAAGGAGGCCAGGAAACAAACATTCCTACAGACTCTTTTTAGAGTAATGTAATTTTAATTTTAATGTTCTTCAGAAAAGAGGCTAAAGGATCAGTGGCCCTTATGCCTTCCAGAGTTCCAATGCTAGCAAACCACCGCCAAAAGCACACTAAACTTGAAGTGGACTGTCTTTGGAAGTCACAGACGTGATTGAAGGGCAGGTGTTAGAAACAAAGATGTAACCATATTACTTACCTTAACAAAATCTTGTTCCAGAATCTTATTAACTCTTGTATAAAATACAAAGGCTTCATCTAGCATTCAAGAGGTCGAGGCCTTGGGTGGGACACTCCTGCACAACGTCACATTCTCAAATTTCACCATCCTTTCTCTTTATTGGACTTAAAACATTTTTATTGATTTATTACAGCTGTACTTATTTTGGGAGTACATGTGATACTTTGGTACTGGTATACAGTGTATAATGATCAAATCAGGGTCATTGGGAAATCCATCACCCCAAACATTTGTATTTTCTTTGTGTTGGAAATTTTATAAATCTTCTTTTCTAATAATAATAAATTATTGTTAACTGTAACTTCCCTGCTGTACTTGGGACACTAGAGCTTATTCCTTAATCTAAATGTATTTTTGTACCTCTCGACCCCACATTTGTATTGGATTTTTTAGTTCCTTTCTGATCTTTACCATATTCAATTGTGCCCAAGGACTTCCATGTGTATAGCTTCCTCAGCAAGGGATCTTACAAAATGACTATCTAACTTCATTCTACCATTAAGTCTCAACTTTAGTGTCATTTCTTCATATAACTTTCCCTTAATCTAGTTTTCCTTGCATTTGTTTTTCTATCCCAAAGCCTGCAAAGGAGGAGGGAATACAGGGATGAGAACTTGGCAACTAATATTTATGGAGCTCTATCTGTCAGGTGCTCATTAACTCTTTTATTCATTACCACTACCAGATGAAGTAGATACCACCATATTATTATCTTTACTTCCAAAATAAGTATTAGACTCTGATTGTAGTAACTTGTCCAAGGTGACATAAAGAGTAAGTGGCAGGTAATTACTTTTGAGATGTGTGACTTTCTTATGAATTCTTTCCCTCTGTAAGAGCAGTGGCCAGTGTCTGTCTTGCTCATCTTTGTGTACATCTTAACACCTGGCACAGTGGAAATTTGGTAAATATTTATGGGTTAATTGAGTTATACAGATAATATGATGGTGAGACAGTTTTATTTGTGTGTTATAAAGTGTCATGGAATATGAAAAATGTTTATGGGTAAGAATTGCAAAAGCTGTGTTTTTTTCCATGTGTAATAAATAAAAGTTTTTACTTACCTGGGGAAGCTGTCCATGTAGTTTCATCTCAGAGAGTAGTAAATACTATTCTAAAATATTTAGTTGTCCAAAATAGTATTTATAACATTGTCAGTAGAGTCCATCATCTGCCTTATTTTATGAATATCATTAAATTAAAAAAAATTGAAGAGTAAGAAAAAAAGCTCTTAAAAATTGTATTGTAGGTAACCATGTGAGATTATTTAATTTTCTTTAATTGAGTATTTTTATTGCATAATAAATAAATAAAGCCATGCTATTATAATAATCACAGTCATGATAGAGAAAGCAGAAAATACAGATAAGCAGGAAAGAAGAAGAGTGATGACTGAATTCACTGAAATCATATAATCACTATTGAAATTTGACTATATTTATTTACCTGTTACCTAATAGACATACTAAATTATCACAAAAAAGGAGTTTGAAATAGCCTTCTTATTTGAGAGACCTGAACAAGCTGAAATCTATTAAAAAATGTATGCCTGGGAATTTCACCACACCAAAGGTCAACAGTTTTTATGAGCATTTCTAGGAGATTTATTTAAAAAAAAAAAAAAAACTAATGTAAAGAACTAATTCATTACCAATGCTGATGTCAAAGCAATAGATTTCTCATCTTATTTTGTGCTTGGTTAATGTTTGAAGAAGAGTGTGAAAAATGTTTTTTTCAAGCACAATTTTCTTAAAAATGCCGCTTTTATAACATTTTATCTACTGTTGCTTGGATTAAATACTAATAGTCTGATAAATTCCCTTTTCTCAAATTTGAAATTAATTAATCAGTGTGTTTTGATTGCTACTACAATTATAAATCTCTTAGCACTACGTAGACATATTAACTATATATATATATATACTTATATATGTATTAATTTGGCAGTTTATTTTTAATGCCTAAAAGTTATACTATTATTCTAATGCAGTTTGATGCTGAAGTATTTATAGTCAATTGTTGGTTTTCTTCTGAACAGCTTTTATACTGAACCCTTTATTTTCTTAGAATACAAAATTTCATTAAGTCTGAACAATTCTTCCATTTTGCAGGAGTGTCAATAAAGTCTAGACTTCTGACAGAATTCCAGTTTGCAATCAGTTACAATTCTACCATATATCAAGAAAAGCTCTCCTTAAGCAATTTAGAAAGGCATTTGGAGATAGCTGGCAACAAGATAGTTTAAGTATAGGCAATATTCTATTGGTAAGTGATTTATAAGGCTGCACATCTAGACAAGTATCCAATACTTCCATGTGGAATTTCTGATTTGTTTTGCAGACCCAGAAAATATGACCATATTACAAAATTTTAAAGTATTTAGTTTTTTTCAGCATTTGATTTAAGAAAAATATGAAGACTCTATTTTAAATTCCAAGTTTTGTGATGAATAAAAAGTCAAAACCAAAATAGTAAGATATGTATATTAAAGAATATTGAAACAAATTAAATTTGATATGAATAGTTACTTTTCCCAATTCTCTTTTGATAATGTTAAGCTGTATTGATTAAGTTTTTTATTAGCTTTAACAGATTATTAACAATTACGTAATGTTTAATCCCTATGAAAATATTTTTCAAATGATAAGTAAAGTAATTTCATCCCCTGAATATAAAATATGTGTACTGTATAATGCCTGGAGAAATGAGGTGATAATATAATTTTGTCTCTGTCATTTCCTTCAGGAAACTTACATTAAAGAGAAAGAGAGAGGGCCGGGCGCGGTGGCTCACGCCTGTAATCCTAGCTCTCTGGGAGGCCGAGGCGGGCGGATTGCTCGAGGTCAGGAGTTCGAAACCAGCCTGAGCAAGAGCGAGACCCCGTCTCTACTATAAATAGAAAGAAACTAATTGGCCAACTAATATATATAGAAAAAATTAGCCGGGCATGGTGGCTCATGCCTGTAGTCCCAGCTACTTGGGAGGCTGAGGCAGTAGGATTGCTTGAGCCCAGGAGTCTGAGGTTGCTGTGATCTAGGCTGACGCCACGGCACTCACTCTAGCCTGGGCAACAAAGCGAGACTCTGTCTCAAAAAAAAAAAAAAAAAAAAAAAGAGAAAGAGAGAAAAATAAAATTTAAATAAGGAAATGCAAGAAAAACATTGTAAATACGAACAAAGAATTTATAATAATTTGAAGGTTAATATGTTCAAGACATGATCTCTGCTTTGTGAGAAAGGAAGCTACAGCACAATATATGGTGCTTAATGAATAGAAAGATGTGTATTTGTATATTCAAATTAAGGGATATATTGTCAGAATCCTGATATATACAAAAGTAAAACCAAAAGGTCTGCATATTTTCCCGCCAATTGTATGGGGGTAAAGGCCATCTAGTGATTATCCAGAAGAACATATTTAGATCAACTTACTATTTACTACTGATTAAATATTCCAGATTGAGGGAAGCAACATGGTAAGTTGTAAATTTCTGTATATTAGACATGCAGATACTTATACAATCTATGACCCCAAAGGATCATTAATCTAAAAAACATAGCCAATTTTTGTACCTAACTTAGCAAAATCATTCTAACATAACTTTGATTGGTTTCCTTGATATATTTCCAAATACTCTTTGAAGAGCTTACTGTTTTTGATTAATTAATTAGTTAAACATAATTTTTATATTTGTACGATAAGCATATTAACCTTTTAAAAATTATTTTATATATTTATATACATACATAAGTATGAACATATCAGATTTCCAGGAAAATTGAATAGTATGGTATGGGAGATAAATGGTAAATACAAATTGAACAAAGCATTGTTGAGATCTTTGAATAGAGGAAGCTAAATTACATGATGATAAAAATAAAATTGACAAAATAAGTCTGGGACAAATCGTGGAGGTCTTTATGGGTGCTTAAATGTTTTATTTTGTATTTTGAATTCTTGTTTATTGATACATTTTCTTTTGTTTTTATTGGGAAATATTAAAAACATTAAAATATAGGAAATATAAAAAATGTGTGTCCATATTCCAAAATTTTAAAAATTAAACAGCATATTATATATAACTTAGACATCCCCCTTCCCTCCCCTTATATCATATAGAGGTGACCAATATAAAACCTGAAATTTCATATGCTAGGTACAATTATATATCTATAAGCAATATATGTTGTTAATTGGACATGTCTAATTTTTATACGAAAGTGGTAAGATTGCAGTAATTTTACTCTCAAAATATTAAGATTTAGATCATTAATATTGCAATTAACAAATCTAGTTTTTAAAATTTTGCTTGCTACAGAGTGTTCAATAACATAAATAGATAACATTTATTCATATAATCTTTACTTGCTGGTCATTGAGGATATATAGTTTTTTAGTTTAGAAATAAAAGGCAAGGTCATCTTGTCTCTGCCTCTTGGGTGCTCATGTGCAAGTGTTTCTCTAGGGTATATAGCTTTATGCCTAATTGCTGATTCAAAAATTATAATCGTTTTTAAGCTTCAGTAGCTGCTGGCAAATTGATTTCAAAAGTTGTACACATTTTCACTCTAATCAGTGGTATAAAAGCACTCTTGACTCTGGACATTCCCAAAGGCAACACTAAGTAATCTCAAAGCTTTTTTTATTTTAAATTTTATATTAATGCATAACTCTTAATGGTGATATTTAACTTAAATTTTGAAGTAGATAAATGTATCAATAATTTTAATGTAAATGTTACTTTTTGTTATATATATGCAATTATTTCTACTCTACAACTTAAAAAGTATTATCCTACATAGTATCATAATGGTGATTTAGGTTAATATATGCATGTATGTAGTGTGTGTGCGTGAGAAAGACAGAGACAGATGGAGAGAGAAAGATAGTAGAGAGTTTATGTTCCACAATATTGTCTAATATTTCCTTATAATTATTTCTGATATATTGCATATCAATATTCAATTCTTATTTTCCTATTTTATAAATTTATAAACTTTTCCTAGTTTGTCTAGTTCTACAAAAAACAGGAGAAAATTCTTTAGAATCTTGATGGGACTGGCATTGAATTTATTACAGAACTGTTTTAAGTATTGAGTCTCCTCATCTCTAAATATAATTATGTATTTATCCATGACCTTTTACATTTCCTCCAAAATCATTTTTCACTTATATTATAAGATTAATATTTAAGTAATATTTCTTGGTAATTGTAATCATATCTTATATATACTATGTTTTTTACTGATATTTGGAAATGCTATTGCTTTTGTTTTTATTGACTTTTTTCATTCAATCAACCTTGTGGAATTTTATGTTTTTAAATGGTTGCTGACAGATTTCTTTGCATTTTCTATGTACTCAATTTATTTTCTACAAATATTAATTATTTTGTCTCTTTGTTTCTGTTCCTTCTGATACTTTTATCAATTCTTATGTTCTTACTCTACAGGCTGGGACATTCAGGATAATATTATAGAGTAAATCAGTTATGATTGCTGATATATCTGGACTGCTTTTTTCTAATTTATTTTTTAATTCATAATTTTGTACTTGTGTTATTTTTATTTTGGCTTAATTCAGCCACATTACTTACATTTTAAAGATTTTATTTTGTTTTTTTATAGTTGGAAAGTTGGATATTTCATTTATATTGTTAGAATATTAATTTTTAATATGGAGGTACAAATTAATCAACATGAAGTTAATTAATATGTTTATTATTTTGTCAAATAACAAAAGAACTTGAACCACCATCCTCTCATAACTTCACTAATTTGTTCTTGTTTTTGATAACAATCATGAGTCTCTAGCTCTCATTTTTTAAAGTAAATTATTATTTAAATACACCAATAAGTTCACTGATGTTTTTCACTCACCACTTCTTACATCATACTTGTATATTCTAAATTTGATTTCATTTTTAATAAAATGCACCCTTTAGAATTTTTTTCTTTCCAGTAAACATTTTAAATAACTAACCTATCACATATTTATTACACTATAATATTCACATTTTCCTAACTTATAAATTATATTTAACTATTAATTGACTCCACTAATATTTTTCAGTACTTTGTATAAATCAGACATTGATGTAGGTACTAAGGCTACAACTTTGAACTAAAAGGCAAAAGTGCCCTCATAGAGCTAAAAATACATTTAGTTGATTTTAAAAAGTAGGATATATTGTGTGTCTAATGGTTGTTAAGAGAAATAATAAAAAGAGGGGTAGAGAATTTCTGAGCAGAAGGTGAGGAATGCCACTTTATGATAGGATGGTTAAGGAAAATCTACTTTATAAAATGGCATATGAGCAAAAACCTGATAATATAAAAGAGTGAGCCATGCATTGATAAAAGTGCACAAAACATTTCAGAGAGAATAAACAACAAAGCTCCTGGTCATGGTACAGTAGGACAATGTGGTGGAAGTGAAGTAATGTAGTACAGAGGAGAGAGACGTAAAACTAATGGAAGTTGAGGTTAAAAAGACATTAACTTTTGAGATCACGTGGCCCTTGCCCACTAACTAAGGTCTTTGGATTCTAGACAAAAGACATGAGAAGCCATTAGATGGCTTTGAACATTGGAGTGAGATAATCCGACTTGCATTCTAAAAATTGGTTTCAATTTGCAAATTTTAGTGTATGGTGCATGAGAAAGATCAAAGGCAGTATGAACAGCATATGTTTGGAGATATAATTTTTTGACTCAGGGAGGAATCAGGGTTTAATCAGGGCTTGAAAAAATAAAATATTAATGCATACAAAGTTATTGAAGGCAAATGAGTGGATGAGAACACACAATGAGGGTGTTTAAAGATACAGGACGTGATAATGGAGAGGACCCAAGGAAGCAGCAAGGCATACAGGGAGGCAAAGGATGTGGAGGCTGTTGACAGAGTCAGAAAGGATGTTTATCTGCTTTCCCAATAATTCTCCTACTGTTGTCTAGATGCTCTTTATCTCTTCTCATTCACAGTGTTACTTTATTTTTAATTGGCAAATAATAACTATATATATTTATGGGCTATGAATGATATTTTATTTGTTTACATTGTATAATGATTAAATCAAGCATTTTTTTTGCTTCTTCATATATTTGTCTTTTTTTATTTTTTATTTTTTACCATTTCTCTTTCTCATATGCCCTCCAGACTTCCTCTCCAGTTTTTAAACTTCCACAACCATGTTGTCAGACTCCCTGCCACCTATGAAACTGCAGCTGCTACAACTTCTCAATTATTGTTAATGGCTCCATAGTCTAGCTCTCTCACTCCAGACCTCACTTCAAACTTTTCTATATTTGGGTTCTTCATAACACTGACAATTTTACAAATCAGTCCTATATGTTATCTCTTCCCTTTGTTCCAGGACATTACCTTTTAGATGGTCTACACCAAAGACTTAAATAGTATTCATCTATTTTTTTTCATATCACTTTTTCCTTTGCCCATTGTAAGATTATATTTTATTTACCTGCTTAAAATATATAAACAGTAAGGCCGGTCATGGTGGCTCACACCTGTAATCCTAGCTCTCTGGGAGGCCAAGGTGGGAGCATCGCTCAAGGTCTGGAGTTTGAAACCAGCCTGAGCAGGAGCAAGACCCCGCCTCTACTAAATATAGAAAGAAATTAATTGGCCAACTAAAACTATATAGAAAAAATTAGCTGGGCATGGTGGCGCATGCCTGTAGTCCCAGCTACTCGGGAGGCTGAGACAGGAGGATTGCTTGAACCCAGGAGTTTGAGGTTGCTGTGAGCTAGGGTGATGCCACGGCACTCTATCCCAGGCAACAGAGTGAGACTCTGTCTCAAAAAAAAAAAAAAAAAAAAAAAAAAAAAAAAATATATATATATATATATATATATATATATATAACAATAAACCTTCAAATTTTTAAACCAAAAACTTGGAGTTTTTCCAAATCTTCTCCTTTCTTATTTCTTATGTTTAATCCATACCCACTTATGTTGTATTCTTCTTTGGAAATAATTCTCATGTCCTTTGTTTTTCTCTTTCTTCACCCTGGCATACATTTGTTCAAGGTAGACAATCTCATAGTTTGTGTTATAGATCACTAATTATTTCATTCTTAATAAAATGTTATGTGGAGAAATGATTTCTTGTTTCAAAAAAAGAAAATAGAAAAAAAGGAACTAAAGATTGGAAAGTGCACTCAACAAACATATATTTTTAAGTTGCAGGAAGCTTTCAGAATACTTTGTGAATTGCCAAGTGTTCCATAAAGTATGGAGTATTTAGCAGAATCTCTTTCTGGCTGAGGATCTCAGGGGTAAATTATTCTGCTCGGATCACATTGTGAAACCCTGAATACCAGAATTTATTGCAATAGCCTCAGATTTGTTCTGTCTTCAGATTGGCTTCCCCCAAATGTTTCTAATAAGGTTTTAGTCTAATTTGTAAACCTGTATATTTACTTCATGCATTTAAATCACTCAAATGGCTCTTTATTGCTTTTACGATAAAATCCAAACTCTTATGTGATCCAAGGTTTGTCTACTTTTCTAGTGACATTCTAGTCATTCCTGTGACTCTTTCTTAAACAATGACTTTCAGCCATATTGAATTAGTTGAAATTCCTAAACCTTGCTTTTCTTACATCTCCATAACATTCATGTCCTTTTTCCTTTCTCTAAAACGACTTTCTTTCTCTTTCCCTGTTGGCCAAGTTTTGTTCATTTCTCTGCATAGCCACTGTTTCTTGGGAATATTTTCTACCTTCCCCCCACTTCAGAATAGTTTTTGCTCCTCTGTTGTGTCTTTCTAACTCCCAAGCATCCCATTATCCATTATAGTCATATCCAAATGACTTTATTAAAGTCTCCTAATATTTTGATAATGTGTTTTCTCCTCAATGAGATTAACTTTTGAACACAAAGCCTGGTGCATATGTGGAAGGAATGAAATTAAAAAAATATTTAATATGTTCTTAATTTTATGTTCACCTAAAATTTTGGGTGAACATTTTCTGTGATGGAATTAGCCACTGTTCTTATTTTATGAGTTATTGTACCTGGTAATATTTTCAGGGCCACTTCCCAATTGCAGTGTATTTTTTTGGTATAAAATTAAACTTGGAATAATGTAGTCAGAGAAGTTGATTACATAAATTTGCTCTCATTTTTTTTTAGCAGGTGCTTTGGTTTGCACTAAATTGTTCTTTGTTAATATCAATGTGTAGTATTATTTGGTTTTCTTTTCTCTTATGTGCCATTATTAATTTTAGAAAGTATCTGTACTGATCCAGTATTTAATTCCAATAAAACTTGACATGTTTACTTTTTAATATGATTATATTGTATATGATTATATATGTCATACTTATCTTGTAGATGTTGAATGTTAAAAAAAATTAATCTCACAAGATGTTTAACTGATTTTATTTTACTCTATTTAAAATATAAGTGAAATAAATTTTATAATTTATACTTTTTATTTATAATGGAAATAGAAATAAAAGTATGAATGTAGCAAAGAAACATCTGTATACATTACCTATTGGGGATAATATAATTTGGCAAACAGGGCTTAAGATGTCTGTATTTCCATTCATATGCATTTCTCTAAAGAAACTCAATTTCCTGGAAGACAGTAGTGCAGTCTGATTGTATAACTTGTCTAATCAAATATGAGAGATAGATGGATTAATGTAAGAAACAACTTCACTGAGTATAATATTGGCTACCTGCCATTTTTAAATGTTCCCCAATTTGGTCCCAATTCTGTTAACTAGTGTGCATTAAATTGAATGCATTTAAGTCTCTAAGTGTTCTAGGTAGTTTAAATAATGTGGATTAAAGTATTATAATATTACAGGTATAACACTAATAAATCTTCAATAATTATGTCTCGAGCTTTTAACAAAACTGGATGATCTATATTTATAAAGAAAGAAAACATGCAATAGAGTTGCTGCTGTAAAATGTATGATTTAATGCACAGAAATACTTTGATATTAGGAGCTGAAGTGAAATATCTGGAAATCATGTTGATATGACTTTTTACAATCACAACATGATTTGTGGTGGTAGAATTTGACCAATTCTTTAAAATAAAATGTTTCTTGGACACTGGGTGGACAAACTGGTACACACACCTGTAATGGAATACTGCTCAGCACCAAAGGGGACCGAACTATTAATGGATGCAACAACATGGATGTAATCTCAAATGTCTCCTGCAAATTGAAGGACGGCAACCATGAAAGGCTACATATTTTCTAACTCCACTTACATGACATTTTGGAAAAGGAAAAAATACAGATACAAAAAAAGATCAGTGCTCACCTTGACAGGACATGCACTGAATTTGGAATGACACAGAGATTAGCATGCCCACTGCTTAAAGTTAGTATGACAATTTATGAAGTGTTTCATAATTTAAACAAAACAAAACAAAAACAAGCAGATCTGTGATTTCCAGTGGTTGGTGTGAGTGAGGTGTTGACTACAAAGGAACATCACTAGAGAATTTGGGGATTGATGGAACTGTTCTTTATACTGACTTTGATGGTGTTTACATCATTATATTGAAGAGTCTAAACTCATGAGACTCTTCATCAAAGAGAATAAGATTTATTACATATAAATTTTTAAAAAGTAAATTAAGATATAGTGTGGTTTCTAGAAATAAATTATTTAAGTTACTTTCCTCTAAATTGATGCTAATTATATACTTATTTAAATTTTCTTTATGCTACAATTTCTATATCAATTTTATAGGCCCTTTTCCATCTATACGTATTCCCTGTTGCATAAGCTAAAAATTTTAATACATAATCCCAATGATATACTCATATGTTCATTGTACCCAAAGTACTTTCATAGAATTTGAAGGTAATAATTTTGCATTCAGATGAAGAGTTTAACATTTGCTACTTTAAATATCTAGTCACATAAAAGTTTCACATGGTTTAAAGGTAGATTTATTTCAATGATGAATATAGTGATATTTCTCATACTTTAAACTCCTCTTAATTATTCCATATCTTTCCATCTTGAGTAAATCTACTAGAGTCTCTTACTTAAGAAGAATACTTGCATATTTTTTGTTTACACATCCAAAACTTCTATTACATATGTACTCTATCTGTCTTGCTGCTTTTTTAATTTTAATCTTCATTAAACAATCTGCCTCCAATTCTATCAGTGTTTTGCTGCAAAAGGGGTGTCTATATTATGGGATATTCAAAAATTGAAAAATTAAAGATAGTTATTTTAGTTTACTTGTTCCTTCTAGGGAAGTTGTTAGTTGTTCTGAAACCCTAAGGTTATTCCACTTATTATTCATTATTTTCAACATAACATTTTTAAGAGCCTACTTTATCCCAGGCACAGTTCCACATCATGGGGATACGTGATTAATACAACTTAAGCGCTGTTCTCAAGGACCTAGAAAGAGGTACATAAAGGAGCAATTATTTCATAGAAATGACTACAAATATTATGTGAGAGCACATAGAAGGGAAAGATGATCTTGGCTTCAGGATTTAAGAAGGATTTTAGAGTTGTGGCAATTACTTTGGGTCTTGCAGAATAGGTATGTGTTTGCTGTGATGATACAGCATGGCAAAGGCCACGACAATTGAGCAAAGAACATGTTCAAAGATGAGCAGAGGCAGAAAGTTAAGCCACCACCAGCTATGGAACAGTATGAAAGGTAACCAGTTTGTAGCACTTTACAAGTCCTAAACTAGAAGAAAACATGGCAAATGCTATATGAATGTTAGTTCATTGTTTTCTTTTTATCATATTGGTATTATTATTTTAATGGATATATATTTTTCAGATGTGTATGTGAATTTATTTGAGAGATGCACTGCTGAAATTATATTGATATGACACTTTAATAGAACAATTTTCAGTAGCTCCAGATTTTTTGTCCAACATGTTACTATTTATTTAAGGACCTGAATCTTTTCTTCTCTTTCTTCTCCTGTTCTTTAATTTCTCCTCTTAGACTTTATTCTCTTTCTTTTTTCTCCTCTTCTTCTAGAACTTTAGTTTCTTACAGTAATTGATAACTTGATCAGTAAAGATTTGAAATCTGGCACCTACATTTGTCCAGCAACATTGTCCAAAATAATTTATCTCTAATAGATAGTGGTTCATGTTTTCATCTTCTGTTGCCAAGTCTTCCTCGTACAATAGATTTTCTGAATCTCAGTAGACCATTACACTTGCACCATCTACTAGAAATATACAAGAAGTTAAAGAATGCATTAAGTTCTTCTCGAATTGCATGTGATTCAATATATATTTCATAATAATGTTTTACACGAAGCCAAAGGTTTTTACAATATCTCTATTTCTAAAAACATGAACATTTGGCTTGGAACTGAAAAGTCTGTTAATTAATTTTGAATTATTCCATCTACTTCTCTTAGTATAACTGAGAAGAAAGTGGAAAGCACATTAGCTACCAATAATCACAAAAACATTAATAGTCCTTTCTAAACCCCATCCCAGTGATGCCTCTCATTTTAATTTACAAATGACTTCTCTACATTTATTTAAATCCTTTTACAAGATTGTTCTTTTAGAATGTACAATATTTTCTAAAGATTATTTATTTTCTATTTTTAAAAATGATATTTGTCTTCCTACTCTTTAAATGAATAGGTAAATTTCCTCTAATATCTGAGTAAAAAAATCAGTCTGTTTATCCTTCTTGCCCTTTTCCTCTTCCTTTTCCAATTTCTTCTTCCATTACCATCACTTTGCTCCCTGTGCAGTTATAAATCTTAGCCTAGAAAACATCTTTTATTTCTCTGTTTTTTTTCTCTTCTGCTCCATGCTAATATATTTAAACATGTTACATCTATATTCATAACTTTTTACTTACATTTCTGGAAAAAACACCCTAATTGATCTGTTGGCTCTCCCTGTTATCATTATCCTGCCAAACTTTCATTTCTAATCCAGCACAGAGCCACTAAAATACAAACTTGTGTCTGTCACACCCTACCACATTTCCACTCCCTTGTGTTACTATCCCTTAACAATCTTCACCTCATTGAGGGTAACACAAATCTACAGAATGTTATGGGTAGTTTCCAAAATGACAGTGCTTACAGTAAAGATGAGGTATAAAAGAAAAAAGAAAAAAAGTTATAGTACTACTTTCAAAAGCTGCTTTATGGTGTTTTGTTTGTTTGTTTGTTTTTATTTTTACAATTGGGGTATTCTAGTGCCCTCTGTAGGTGTGACCAAGGCTGTAAGAATACCACAAAGTAAAAATTGGCCTGTATCTCATAAGTTTTGAATTTCCATTCATATAATCAAGTAAGTAAAATAACATAAGACAAATAAAAACAAACAAAAATCTGAATCATTTATAATTAATTAAGCCTAGATCTAAATGTTTTTAACATATAATGACCAGGTATTTTAAATTTTTTATATACTCTTAATTTTCCTATGACCACATAATTTAATCAAAAGAGGCTGGGGGAATGGACACAATTGAAGCTCTGACTTGGGTGGGGCAAGGGCAATATATGTATCCTAAACATTTGTACCCCCCAAATATACTGAAACAAAAAAGAAAAAAATAGTGGTAATGCTTAACATTACCTAAAGTTATAATTCACTGTTTAAGCAAACCCTAAAGCACATATGACAGTGCCACTTGCGGTGCATGATTTATAAGCTTAACATACACAATCTACATTTGTAGCTGTCATGTGCAAATATACCACAGTGGAGATTTGGAACTACATTTGATGGACTTAGAAATAGGGTATATATAAATCACTTAAATATAATAATCACTTAAATAGAGGCACTCTTGATAGTAAAATGAAGTATTACGATAATTAGTATTTTACATTTTGAAATATTAAGATTATTATTAATTGATATTGGTGAAATTATAAAATAGTCATATTCAAACTAAATGCTTTCTAAAAATAGCATCTGTATTTATGTTGAAGCAATATTACATTACATTGATTAAATAGCCTTTTTTTGAAAAAATATTTCTACTTTTTGTAAATGATGGAATAACTTAATTAACATCCAAGTAACCCTTTTCTTCTACTATAAACAGCTTGAAAATCAAACAACTATGTGAAACAAATGGTTCCAGACATTGGACAACAGGAAGTGCAGGAATCAGAACCCAAAGAGAGGGAAACCAGGTGAGCCCTGTGGTCATCTGACTTTCTACCTGTAGATTCTTTTTAGACCCTGATGAGGAATGGGAAGCCTACACAGAGCAGAGGGGTCTTGCTTCCTTAGGAAGCCAGAGACTGGAGTTAAAGAATGCATAGATACTTGGAATTTGTGAAGCAGAATTGATTTACGATTGGAGGGAACTCAGGAAAGAAAGAACATCAGAAACGTCACTGAAATTCTCATTATTCTCTTCCTGGGTGGGATATGCATGAGTAGCATGCAAGTCTACTAGTCCAGGCAAAGAATGACTCAGAAACTGTTAACTGAACAATTCCAAAAACTCACAAGGGACTTTTGATATATTCAAATTCCAACCAGCCATACTGGAGGATTTCTAATGAATAACCAGAGGATTAAAAATAAGTTGAAGGAGGTCATGCCTTAGCAGTAGCAATAGACTAGCCCCAGATTAAAAGATACTACAAACCTGTTCTAACAAAGTTCAAATACTTGTGTGAAATGGTTCAGGTGATCCAAGAAAAATTATTTGTAAGGACAAAGTTCAACTCTTTAAAATGGCAACAACATACAACACACATCAACATAAAAACCAAAACAAAGCAGTGTCCATTACTTAATAAAAATCAATAAAGATGTCAAGAAACAGAAAAATGAGATGAATAACTAGAAGAAAAATGTTGAAAGACCCAGAAATGACAGAGATAACAAAATTGGCAACAACAGCATTAAAATAACTTTTCTAATTATGCACAAATATTTACAGAAAAATATGAGCATAATTAGCAGTAAAATGAAGGATATATACAAGTAACAAATTCAACATCTTCAGATACAAAATATATTGTCTGAAGTACAAAATTCACTAGATAAGATCACAAGTTTATATACTATAAAAAGAAGAAAACAATCACTGCATTTCAGAAAAGAAACAGAAACTAAGTTGAATCACAGAAAAAATACTAGCAAAAAGAAAAGAGCTTCTGTGAGCCAAAAATCACAAGAGGTTCTATTTACATGTAATTAGACTCTCAGTAGGGGCAGAGGTACTAAGAACATATTTGAAAAAAATGGTCAAAAATTACAATTTTATGAAGATTATAAATTTGAAGTCCAAGAGATTCAAAGAATTCCAAACTGGAGAAAAATAAAGAAATCTGCAACAAGAAATATCATAATTAAACTGCTGAAAACAGCTAAAATAGAAAATATTGGACATAAACAACAATGATACATTATGCAATGAATATAAAAGGATCAAATATAACTACAGACTTCTTATATAAAATTATTACAATGAGAATAAGTAATTGATGGAACAATTACAGAAATTCAATAGGCTGCAGAAGATTTGAACAGATTTGATTGTATCAACCAACTTAATATCATTAATCTTTAAAGAGCACTCTAATAACAGCACTATACATTTTTTCCAAGTGAACATGCAATACATTCACCAAGTTTAATCATATTATTGGCATTAAAACACATATCTATAAGTTAAATGGCCTGAAATAATACAGACTGTGTTCTACTATCACAATAGCATTATCAGAAATTATTAACACTAAGATATTTAGCAAATGACCAAACATTTGGAAAATGTACACAATTCTGGCTAGTTCTCAGGTCTCAGAAAGATTTAATAATTAAAAATAAGAAATAATTTTAACTGAGTGAAAACAAAAATATTAATAAATATATACAATATATCAAAATTGTGAGATTAAGCTTATGTAGTATCTCAATGTAAATTTATATTTCTAATTGTTTTCAGCAGCAAAAGAGGTCTAAATAAATGGTCTAAGTATCCACATTAAAAAACAATTAAAAGAACAACTTGAAGCCAAAGTATGTGGAACAAATAAAAATAAAATAATTGGAAGTTAATGTAACAAAAAAACATTAAAAATTAAAATTTAATTTAATTTAATTTGAAAAATACAACCATTGGTTTTATTAATCATGAAACAGGGGTAAAATTAATAATTTTTGCTAAACCAATAAAGCAGTAAAGAGAAAGACACACAGTATCAACATTAGGCATAATAAAGGCACTTTACCACAGAGCCTAAGAAATTAAAATGATAATAAAGAATATTATAAGAAGTTTATGCAACAGCAAGGTTGATGAAATGTACAAAACTTTTTTTTAATATAATTTCTTAAAAATTTTTACAGGTTCAGGGAGTACAAGTACAGTTTTTTTTACATGAATGTATTGCATAGTGCTGAAGTCTGGGATTTTTATAACCATTACTTGATTAGCGTACATCAAATGAGTTAAATAATTTCTCATACCACTGCCCCCCTTCTGTCCTTCCACCCTCTTGAGTCTTTAATGTCAATATTTCATAGTCTATGTGCATATGTGCACATTATTTAGCTCCCACTTATAAGTGAGAATATGTGGTGTTGGACTTTCTGTTTCTGAGTTATTTCACTTAAGATAATGGCCTCCAGTTTCATCAATGTTGCTGAAAAAGACATGTATTCAGTTTTTCATGGCTGAGTAATATTCTATGGTGTGTGTGTGTGCGTACACACACACATATATATATGTATATATACATTCCACATTTTCTTTATCCAGTTATCCATTGACATTGATGGACAGTTGGGTTGATTCCATATCTTTCCTATTGTGAATAGTGTTGCAATAAACATAAGAAAGCAGTTATCTTTTTGATACTTTTTGATATATATATATATATATATATATATGTTCCCTTTGGGTAGATACCCAGTAGTGGAATTGCTGGATTGAATGGTACTTTTATTTTTAGTCTTTCAAGAAATATCCACACTGTTTTCCATAGAGGTTGATCTAATTTACCTTCTCATCAAAAGTATATAAGTGTTCCCTTTTTTCTGCATCCTTACCAACATCTATTTTTTGTTTTTTTAATAATGGCCATTCTGACTGGTGTAAGGCAGTATTTCATTGTGGTTTTAATTTTCATTTCTCTAATGATTAGTGATGTTGAGCATTTTTTCATAAGTTTGTTGGCCATCTGTATATCTTCTTTGGAAAATGCCTATCCATGCCCTTTGCCCACTTTTTAATAGGATTGTTTGTTATATTTCTTGTTGGGTTGTTTGAGTTCTTTGCAGATTCTGGATATTAGGCTTTTGTCAGATGCATAGTATATGAATATTTTCTTCTATTCTATAGGTTGTCTATTTACTCTGTTAATTATTTATTTTGCTGGGTAGAAGCTTTTTAGTTTAAATCCCATTTGTCTATTTTTATATTTCTTATATTTGCTTTTGAGGTCTTAGTCATAAATTATTTGCCTAGGCCAATCCCAGAAGAATTTTTCCTAGGTTTTCTTTCAGAATTTTTAAAGCTTTAGGTCTTACATTTAAGTCTTTGATCATCTTGTGTTAATTTTTGAATATGGTGAGAGATTTGGGTATAGTTTAATTCTTCTCAAAACCTTTGAAAAACAAATGACCAAACTGATTCATGAAAATATATATAATATGAATAGTTCTATATATATTAAAATATTGAATTTGCAATCAAAAACCTTCCTACATAATAACTTTTGCCGAAATAACCTCACTGGTGAATTCTATCAAATTGTTAATAAAGAAATAATACTAATGTTACACACCAAAAAGGAGTATTTTCCAACTAGTTGGAATAAGCAAATATTACTCTGATACTACTTTGCTTAATGCTTATACCTCTGCTTTTTTATATTCTCCTACTAATTTTCAAAATGCATTCCAATCTTTTTATTTCTTGAGTAAAAGCTTAATCATTATAAGTAGATGCAAGCATATAACCTCATATGGCTTTATTATGTAATAAGGGTCATGAATTTTAAGACAGACATTTTAAAATATACATACTCTTAGTAGACATTGCTATATTTTTATTTCTTAACATTAAAGATAGCACATCATATTGAAGTTTTAAAAATTATATGTGCAAATGTTTCATTTCATATGAAATTTATTTCAAGAGAGTGAAAAGGAACTGCAATTTTTACACTGTAAATGGAATGATGGATCTGATAAATTTACAAACTACTGATGTTTATGATTCAGCTTCTGCCTCTACTTTGTGGTTCATTTACTTTCCTAAATCAATGAAGAGTTTCTAAATGTGTGATCCCACTTTAGTCAAAGTTACTTTAGAACTAGTATACCTTTTTTCATGAATGCAGTTCATTGTAATATTTCTCCTTCTTTCTGCCTTTCTGTCTCTTTATCTAAAAATCTATTTATCTTGCTCATACTCTTTTTTGTATATAACTCAATGCAAGTGTCACCTCTTCCAAGTTGTCTTATTTACACAACCTGAAAGTGTTACTTAGATGTTCTCTAATAAATTTGTATTACTTCCATGCATACTTCAACTACGGTGCTTTGCAAACTAGGCTGAAATATTTGATTAACCTTTCCATTTCTTCATTATATTTTAATCTTTTTTGGAATGGGGAAATACACTATTTTGTATTTGCAGCTCTATTGGTAATCTGAGTACTCACTTCAAATTATTTAAGAAGTGTAGACTGAGTTACATGGAAATAAACTAAATGGATTGATATCCTCCATCAGCATTTATAACGTGGCTGATATCATTACAATATACTTCAACATATCTTAAATTTTTGAGGGTACAGTTGAGGCAGAAGCTTTATTCTAAATTCTTCTTTTTGCATCATTGTTATGCAAGGGATCAGACCTGTTCTCCTACTGTTTTTTTAGTATATTTAAATTTAAGACTTGAAAAATGTCATTCTAAACTCATTTGATTTATCTATTATATTTCATAGCCTCCTTAAAGTTTTTACTTTTGTTTTCTGAGATGACTCTCTTAGCTGCTCACTCTTGAAAGCAGATGGTCCTTGATTTACAATGGTTCAACTTACATTTTTTTTCCCTCTGTGTCGGTGTGAAAGCTATACAGAGTAAATAGAAATTCAAGTACCCATATAACCATTCTGTTTCTCACTTTCAATACAGTTTTCAATAAATTACATAAGATATTCAACACTTTATTATAGAATAGGCTTTGTCTTAAGTCACTGTGCCCAAATGTAGGCTAATGTAAGTGCTTTGAGTATGTTTTAGGCAGACTAGGCTAAACTATGATATTCTGTAGGTTAGGTATATTAAATGCATTTTCAACTTACAGTATTTTCAACTTATGATGGGTTTATTGGATGTACCCTCATCATAAGTCAAGGAGCATCTGTACTTATTTTATTACTCTGAGATATACTTCAAACTTATTTATTTTGTCTTGTCACATTTGAGGTGATTCTACTTTTTATTTATGAGCACATGCATCTCTCTGAGATCTCCTTGGACATTGCTTCTATTTGGTAAGTGATGATGTTCTGGGAGAAAGAGCCTGAGAGGGAAGGCACACCAGTTAGAATTCCAAGAATGTGTTTGCTAATCGAATTTTTTCCGGATACACTTAAATTTATTAAAGGAAAAAAAGTTTCATTCTATCCTACACTTCAGCATCTCTGTTACAAGTGTTTTCTTACAGAAGAAATTGTTGATTTTGCTTTAGAATACCTACTTCTTCCTCAAATAGTACAAGCTTAGTTTTTTTTCTTTATAGCACATATGTTGGAGACCTAAAATTACCACATTCAGGAAAGAGCACATGGTAGTAATTTAGACATTGAAAGATAAACCTACCTAAGTTTGGCAGATTCTAATTCTCTATTCTCTGGAGCTTAAATTAAATCATTACATTCCTTGTAAAATGTTTTAGGTTGAGGCGATACCTTCTAATTGCTCATTATTACTGCTTAGTTCTTCCACTGAAGTGGAAGCATCACATTAAACAATTACAAAATAATGAATCTTTTAGTCATGAGATACCGTGCAGGAATGCAAAAATCACTGATTTCTTAGAAACTAAACAAGAAATGGTGGCAGGCAAAAGGATGGTACTAGGTTCTTATTTTTAAGAATTATCCTGCCTTGACAAGAGCTCAGGTTTGGACATGCAGCTTATCATATTTAATTATCAGACATGTATGAAATAATCCAACAATTATTGTATAACTTATCAGGATGTATTAACATTACAGTTGTAAATTTATTCATACATGCTGTTCAATAGAATTAAGTTTGGCCTAGAGCCAACCCTATACATTGTGATCTGTAACATAACAAAGTGTAAACAAACTGCAACCTAACCAAACCAAGTATAACAAGAGTATACTTTTGTAATGAATATAATAGGTTCTCACTTAAAGTCTTTGATAAGTTCTCAGACACCATAACTTTTAGCAAAACATTTAATGAAACCACTTTTTTTTTTCTCATTAAGTTATATTGAAATGATGTTGAACAGAATTACCTTAGTTGAGGGCCTACTGTATGTCCTTCCTCTGAAAGCTGAAGTTTCTGAGAACCTATTGAAGATGTTAAGTGTGGACTTATTGTGGCTCACTCTTGTTCAGTCTTAGTAGCTGAACCTGTAGCCAATCATAGGCTGAAAGCTGTCAAAACATGTCCAAATAACTGTCAAAAAAACCACAAACACGGGAACCACAGCCAGTCAGACTATTTATGTATATCATTCCCATGTCTTTGGCTATAATTATTGTCTGCACGTGTTGGGGGACTGAGCCTTGTTAACCACTTTTGGTCCAGAGTGCAACCCAGTTCATGAACCATTTCTCTACTCAATTAAATTCTGTTCAACTTAACTTGTCTCAGGTTTTTTTCTTCAATAATGTGTAGCTTTTTAATCACTGTAAACTAAGAATTTGACCAAGATCACTGTTCTTTGTTCAATAAAGAAATTCAGATATTTTACTTTAGAGTAAGAGTAACTTGTTTGAAACCAAAAGGGACTCTATTGTATCTTAAACATCCATAATAATTTTATAACCCAGCAGTTCTTAATCATAAAATGTGGAGCATAGAAGTTAGTAAAACTTTTTTTTATAGCTGAAATATGGGTGAAAAAAACTGGAAAAATGATAAATGAATTCTTTCTTTTTGTACATCTAATACTGAAAATAGTTTTCATTAATGTGAAAGGCAGTTGAGCCATATGAAGCTGAATTCAAAATCCAAATTGAATTATAAATCTTAGAGATTACTTGTTTAGAGAATTCCTAATTTAATTAAGACATGTATGCTTCTCTAGGAATTATTTTAACATCTTGGGATTATCTTCTGAGCCACTTTCAAACATGTGGGTTTTTTCTAATAACTAGAATGAGTTGCACTAATCCACTGATGCTCTTTCAGACTCTTAAGATTTTCTTTGGTGAATGCTTTTGGTGGAGGCATGTATGCAGCATCAGCAGTATCAACACTTTGGGGAACAGATTAGAGTTCAATATGGTCTGATGTGCCTCTAAATCCACTGGATTTGTGTGTATGTGTGTGTGTCCTGTCAATGGATTTGATGTAGTTATTTGTCAAAAAAAAAAAAAAAGCAAAAACAAAACAAAACAACAACAACAAAAACCAAACACTTGAATATCTTACTGTGTAGTGTTCTTGTCTTGAGTCAAATGTGATACCTGTCAGTGTTTTCAAGTACCCTTTGTCAAGTTCTAGATCATCCTGTTTTCATTTCTTCTGCTAGTTTTTATTGACGTGTTTGTACAAAGAGTGTTGATAGGGTGTGCAATTTTGGGGGGGCCAGTAGTAGCACATGATCTAACTTTAAGTGCATCTTTCACTGATTCATCTCTGGAGTATTTAGCCTTGTTTTCCCTCAACTTTCCCAAAATATTCAAACACTCAAATACCTTTTCAAATAGGGCAATCCATTACTTGGCTGAGTAGATACCTGAGCAGTCCTAAGGTGTTTCTTTCTTCTCTATTTTTCATGTTCCTTCTATGAATCGCAGGAACCACTGTGGTGAGGTCAGGGTAGTTGCGTATATCCCTCACTGAACCACTGGGGATATAAGCAACTACTTCCTCCATTTATTCCCAGACTCCCAACACCACAGTTATTATTTACCCTGGTGCTACAGGATGACTCTTCAAACTCCTAATATCAGAAGAAAACAGAGAAGAAATAATCATTAGTTTCTATTTCCTGATATAGAAACAAACTCCAAGGGACTCCGGTCAAGTTCTTTCACTAACTTCTCCCCACAATTTGAGTGATGATGCCAAGGGTTCAAGCTTATGAAATCCTCAAGAGTGAGATGTTGTTTCTGACCTTACCTCAAGATTTTAAGAGTGATGATCTTAGGAAGTTCTCCCTTATTTGGCTTCTGGGGGTAGGTAGTCCCTCTCTTTTTCTTAACAATTCTATCCAAACAAAAGAGTCTTCCCTAACAGGTGACAGAACTTTAAAAATTTTTTTTCTTTATCACATAAATCACCACACACAATCTTTAATTGTATATATTTATCAGAGACATATTGCCTTTCTTCTCACTAAAAGAGATCCCTCATGAGAGCACATACTTTTTCAGGCTGTTCTTTGTTGCATCTCTAAAACTGTTAACAATATCTAAAATGTCTAATTATCTATTATTAAAATTATCTATTTAATACCTATCTATTTAATAATTATCTATTATTAAAATAAATGAATGAATCCATGACTGAATATTCTCTAACAAGAATGTAAATCAACAATTTCTCTAACTTGATCTATGAACTCACTGCTCTAAATTAAAAATCAGCCTAATTCAGCTAAGGTCCAGGTTAACTTATTTTAGATTAAGGTTTAAGTCCTTAAGGAATTTCAATTTTTTTTTTTTTTTTAAGACAAGGTTTCACTCTGTCACCCTGGCTGTAGTGTAGTAGCATCATCATAGCTCACAGCAACTTCAAACTCCTGGGCTCAAGCGATCCTCTTGCTTCAGCCTCCCAAGTAGCTGGGACTTTAGGTGTGCACCACCATGTCTGGCTAATTTTTTCTATTTTTCTTAGAGGCCCGGTCTCACTCTTCCACTCTTCCTCAGGCTGGTCTTGATCTCTTCCTCTTCAAATCTCTTATTTGCTCACCAAATTTCACCAATACTACTCTTATTTTCTCAACATGCCAGACAATTCCCTTCTCAAGGCCCTTGCAACTAGCCCTTCTTTCTAGAATACCTCTTCTCCAGATATCCATGAGACTCACTTCTCATTACTTTCCACTCCTGACCCAAATGTTGTTTTTTCATGGAGCCTTTTTTGTTTTCCTTATTTAAAATTAACTCTAAAATCCACCCTCTTCCAGAACCTTCTACCCCATTTTCCCACTACATTTTATTAGAACACTCATTAACATATAAATTAATAAATAAATACTTATTTCTAGTTTTGTCTCTCTCTCTCTGGGGAGAATTAGCTCCAAATTGGTAGTGATTTTTGTCTGTCTTATTTGCTCATGTATCCCCAGTGCCTACAAAAGTGCCTATTACATAATGAACCTTCAATTAATGTTTCTGATTAAACTAAAATGTCTTGAAGTACTCTGTTTTAGTTAGTGGTTGGTGCATTTCCATGTACTTATCTGATCTTACAGAGTAATACCAGTACGTTTCTGATGTAAAATTAAAATTTTTCTTCATCCATTTCATTTTATCACAAAATATATACAAATTTTTACCAATAACACAATTTGGGGTTAAAGAAAATTATATACTGTACTCTTAAAATCTGTTTGGGAAAACTTAAACCAAGGTTTTATTAGAATAGCTTTAAATTTATTTTGACTATTTATATTGTTTTGTTAAAAACCATCAAATACCTACCTACACTATCAAAATTTTACTAACTTTTCTAAAAAAAAATTTGAAGTCCTTCACATTTTTCCACAGAAAAATAAATCACTATTTACATTTGGAGTCTTTCTTTTCCTTCCATTTTTGCTAGTCTATTCATTGCTTTATTTTTCAATTTTTACTCTACAAATTCATACTACCCCTTTCTTAACAAACTCTTCTTAAATAACATGTTATTTCATATAATGTGGATGTGAAAAGTTTACTAAATCATTTCCTTTCCTGTCATTGATATTGTTTCCATTAAATTTTAATGAAGGTTAAAATGAACATGGTTGTATGATTTTTGATAAATTATTTAATATTATTTTATTATGATACACTTCCAGAAGACTACTAGTTCAAAAAAACTATATTAAAGATTTTATTATATATTGCCAGCTTTATTTCTTGTAAGCTTTACACTTTCTTCACATATTAATGGAATATATCTTGGTCTGTCTCACAATAATACTGACTTGTTTCCTTAAACAAATGTTTGTTACTTTAATAGAGGCATTTTACCTCATTATTATTATTATTGTTATTAATTTTTTACTCTTCAGATGAAACATTAACCAATGTTTGTTAGGTCTAAGTGGACTATATGTCCAACTGATCTACTTGAGTATAAAATTTTCTCATTAATCTATTCATTGTCCAGTATTATTTATTTCTATGATCTTTTTCTGTATATGAGGGATAAAGCTTTATTTATCACACATATTTGTACACACTGCATCCATATGATTAATTGACTCTGTATAAGAAAAATCTTTATATGGATAACAAATTCTATACATGTTTTGGAGATCTGATATTTCTTTTTCTATTTACATTCTTTGATATTTTAGGTCACCTATACCTTTTAATATATCAATTAGGCAGCTTGATGGAAAAGAAAATATTTTTAATTTATTTTCTGACTTATTTCTAGCAAATTTGATTCCAGTAACAATTACTATAAATTTGGTCTCTGTTGTCAGATTACCTGAGTTAAAATCCTAAGTATATAAATAGCTAGTCATGTAACTTTGGGCAAATTTTCTCTGTCCTTTGCTGGTCTCTTTTGCTCAAAGTGTGCATTGTTTCCAGGTGAGTTATGTCTCCAAAACTTTCATGTGTTGAAGTTTTGATTCTCAGCAGTACCTCAGAATTCGACTATATGTGGAGCTAGGATCTTTAAAGTAGTAATTAGGGTTAAATAAAATCACTAGGATGATCCCTAATGTAATATGGCTATTGTCCTTATAGATGAGGAGATTAGGAAACAGACAGAAACAAAGGAAAAGATCATTTGAACAAGACATAGTGAGCACACAGTCATCTACAAACCAAGCAGGGGCCTTAGAATGAAACCAAACCTGCTGCCTTTAATTTTAGATTTCTACCTAGAGAATTGTGAGAAAATTAACTTATGTTGCTTAAGCCACTCAGTCTATGTATGGTATGTTGTTATGCCAGCCCAAGCAAACTAACACAAGGATCATTGTTTATCTATCTCATGTCAATGTTATAATGGTTTGACAACACAAAAATAAATCCCGTAGAATATTTGGCATAAAGTAAGAACCAAACTTTTGCCATTCATGATGACTAACATTTTTATAGATTCAAAAATGTAAGCTCAAAGCAAGCGGATAGAATGTTCAACAATAAATGTCAGCTATAAATGATGTATAACTATTTTATTAATTATAGTTATATATTATATATTTAAAAGGAAAATAAACTTCATTTCCAGTGTACTGTTCCACACAACCTAATTCAGCAAAGATAGATAGATAACAGGTAGATAGAGGTAGATAACAGAAAAAATTATAAAAATCTTGCGATATTGAGAAATTTTCTGCATTGGTTTTCTCTTTCTAGAACATTAGCAAGAAATGATATGTTCAAAATACCCTTTGAACAATCCCGCTGAGTGATATATCTAAAAGAGAGTTATAGGAAGAGACAGGAAATCTGGATTCCAAACTGCGCAATGTAACTATCACTACTATCCCACCAATGGTGACAACTATTTCTAAGCAGTTTTATCCACCTATTTACTTCGCACACTGTGTTAGACGCCATAGCAATTACTTTAGAAGCAAAGCCTTATAACAAGTGAATGAGGTATTATGTATATATCCCATGACAGTGAAAATAGTCTTCATGGAATATATGATTATAAAAGAAACTACAGTACTACCACCTATCTTATGACTTCAAATGGGTTTGTCTTTCAAGAATAAGACATTTATGCATTTTTAAATGATCATGGATTGTTAAATAATAATGAAATGGTATATATATAAAAATGGTATATATATAAATAGTATATATATATATACTATTTTTATTTTACAGATGAGGAATGAGATTTAAAGAGGTTAAGAACCTGGTCAAATTCTCACAGGAAGAACTTGGAAAGTAACTATTCAAGTCCAGTTGTATCTGACACTAAAGAGTGACTAAGATTTCTTGTGAACGTATTCACTGGTTTAGGTATGGTCTGTTGTAGGCCACAACTGTAAATAAAGGAACTTCAATAATATAATATAACCCCTTTTAATTCTAAATTGGTATAATTCAATGACTTCATATTCTAATGTTTTTAAATTGCATAGAGGCTCTAAAATGGTTTCTAAATGGCATCTTGAGAAAAATAACTCTCTAGAATTTAAAGAATCAATGCCAAATAATTTCTTTCCTTGAAAGTCCAATTTTTCTTCAAGATGTCAGATAATGTTTATGGTAAATATGTCTCACATTTTTACTACTAAATTATCATCAATAAATTCACAGAATTTATATACTTATACCTATCAGTAGATGGATTTTTTCCTCATATGACCCACCAGAAAACTGAAAAATATAGAATTTAATAAAACTTACACAAATGCTGACTCTTTAATGATTTAAGTCTCCCACAGTCTTTGCATGTTTTACTTTGACAAAAACAAATTAAAATACAGAACTAAAGATGTATTTGTAAATTAACTCTCTTATGATTTGTTTATATTAACCTTAGTGCAAGAGAAAACTACCAACAAACTTTGACTTTAGCTCTTACAAAATTATTAGCTGAGATTTCTAGGAAAAACTATGCACAATGGAAGGGATCTTAAAAAATAGTCCCTTAGACCTTCAGTTTCCAAAAATAAAGAAAGAAAAAGATTCTTAAATCACAAATCTCTTAGCCCTTATCTACCAATAAAAATGATTTTTCTATTTCTTATCATTAATCTTTCAACCTACAGTTCAAAACAAAAATTATTCTTTCATCTTGTCATGAATCTGTCAAAGGCACTGCTTCCAAAAAAATTGACTTCTCTAATTTGTTTCTTTCCCTGAATCTCTCAAGTCCATGCTCCCAATTTAAAAAGAAAAATATTATTTAGTACTTCTGAGATATTTGGGTCACAAGAAAATTGCATTTTCATTTTAGTTAATGTTTACATTCTGATGTAAATATTTTTAACTAAATAAAATATATACATTGAATTTATTTTTTCTAGGAATAGAAAAGAAAATGTTTTTTCTTGTATAGACTATTTCCATCCGTGATCACTTAAAAACACAAAAATGTCTTATTCTTAAAACACAAATCCATTTGAAATCATAAAATAGGTTTTAGTACTATAATTTATTTTATAATCATATGTTCTATGAAGATTATTTTTCATTTTAGCAAGATACATATGTAATATACAATACTTGTAAAATTTTTTAATTGTGAGATTTTCTCATACAATTATTTTTGTAGGTGCTTTATAGAAGAGGTGTATATGTGTAGAGAGTGGTGGTAGTTTGGCAATTTAATCTACATGTTTACGATTTGTAAGATTTTCCTATAAGATTTTCACTGAGTAATTTATACTCATTAATATAAACTGCTACATAATCTAGTTATTAAGAAAAAATTCAAGATTAAAAGCAAATAGGTCACAAATATTAATAACAAGCGTGGTATAATGAATATGTATTGAATCTTACATCCAAAAATACTAAAACACTCATTTGCCTTAAGATGTAGAAGCCTACAGTATTTATAAAACTGGATCATTTATTTGATCATCAGATAAGTATGAATACATGTGCAGAAATCTGTAGCATAAAGAATAATTCACTTTTATACATTTACCTTCTCTGATCATATTATAATCATTTGATACATCTATAGAAAAACATAGCACGTATATTTAGAAAATAAAAGAATATAATATATGAATAGCTCATTATTAAAAAGTAGCTTGTTTGAAATTACAAAATAAATATACTCAATAGTTATCAAATATTATATTTCAAAATGTGAAAGATACATTTAAATTTAGGAGAAAATACATCTTTAAATGGTGATGTTTGAATAGAAGAAAGTCTGAAAATGAATGATGTAATTATTTAACTTAGAAGTTATATAAATAAAGTTAATTCAAAAAAATTAAAAGGAAAAAGCAAAACTAAGCTTAGAATGAAATGCATTTTTAATCAATTTTGCAGGATCATAAAGCCAAAATCATTTGCTATATTCTGAATGTTTATGTTCCCCTAAAATTCATATGTTGGGATCCTCACCCCTAAGGTGATAATTTTATTAGGAGGTGGGGCCTTTGGGACATGGTTAGAACATCAGCACATGAGGGCCGAGCTTTGGCGAATGTAATTAGTGCCCAGTTAAAAAGGCCCTAGGGAACATCTTTGTCCCTTTCTCCGTGTGTGGGCAGAACAGAAGGTGCTGTCTGGGAGGAAGTGGGCCCTCCCCAGACACCACTGCAGCCTTGATTTTGGACCTCCTTGTCTGCAGAACTGTGAGAAATAAATGTTTGTTGCTTATAAGTCCATGGCATTTTATTATAGGAGCCTGAACTAGGACAGCATTTTATTAGACATAAATAATAAAATAGAATAAACCCTGGCAATATAGATTTTAAACAAGAAAGAGAGAGGAGAGACAGAGAAAAAGAGAGTGTGAAAAACAGAAAAAAAGAGATCACAACTAAACAATATTAGGGTTAAAAGGAGGCATAATTACATACACAGACATAATTTAAAAATCAATTTCAGTTACTTTATGCCACTTAATTCAAAACTGTCAGAACTCAAAGAATGATACATGGTAAACTTGCACAAGATATATTATCATTAAAGAAATGGAATTACCCCACATTATACAAAACTAAATAGTAAAATATGAGTTGCCGCTACATTTACCAGTAAGATGTACCAACCATTAATAAACTGAAACTACTGACTTTTACCAGTACTTTCTACCAATATTCAAAGATTGGATCCTATATAATTTTTTTCTAGATAATGAAGAGGAAATAAAAACCAACTCATTTTAGCAGACCTTAATACGCCAGTTAACTGTGGTTGGCAGAACTCTAAAATGGTACTCCAAGATTCTCATACCTAAGATAACCTTAATATTCTAAGTGCTGTAAAGAGATTTTGTATATGTAAAGTTCTAAATCAATTGGCTTTAAGACACTGAAATTATCCAGGTAGGCCTAAAAACATCACACAGGCCCTATAAAAACAGAGAAATCAAGAGAGATTTGTAGCACTAAAAGGATTCCAAGCATGATTGCTGGCTCAAAATACAGAGAACCATAATAAGGAATGCAGGCAGCTTCTAGAAGATGAGTTGCCCCAAACTGACAGCCAGCAAACTGAGGATCTCAGTGTTTCAATCACAAGGAACTAAATTCAGCCAACAACTTGAATGAACTCAGAAGCAGTTCCAACCTAGAGCCTCCAGATAAGATCGCAGCCTTGCCTAAATCTTGATTTGGCATCATAAAATCTTGAGCAGAGAACCCAGTTAAGCCCTCTCAGTTTTCTGATCTCCCAAACTGTGGCATAATAGATGGATATTCTTTTAAATCTCAAAATTTGTGCTAATTTGCCATGCAGCAGTAGAGAACTAATGTGAACCAGATAAAGATATTTGAAAATATGAAAGTATGGTTTAATATCACTTATAAATCTACATGCAAAAATCCTAAATAAGTAACAAACTTAATCAACTAATTAAAAAGGACTTATGACCCAATGATTTATCACAAGAATAGAAGTATCACATTAAAAAAATTAAAACCACCTCTGGAAATATTAATGTATGTGGGAAAATAAAATTCAAGGGAAACAAGGATATTATGTGTCATTTTGGGTATTACCACACATATTCAGTACTGTCCGTGTTTTAGGATGTCTATTTTTGAAACCAATTTGTTGAGTGGAGTTGACCTCAAGAATAAAATAAAGAACCAAATCAATTTCCAATTTGTCTTGGTTTCAATGTTAAGCCAACATTTTTTTTTTTATTTCAAGAAAATATGAAAGTAGGAACATTTTGGTTACATTTTATATCTTTGCCTCTCCCTAGAAAAGGTTAGAGGTATGCCCTTTCCCTCCACAATCTGAGGGATGTGGGTCTACCCCCACACCCCCCAAATCCCTGGTGAACACCATTTGAGCACCATAGTGCTAATCAGTCAATACCACTTGGGTGGCAAGTAGATGTGACGCGCATTTTTCTGATCTTGTGTCACCTCACTTTGAATAATGGACTTAAGCTTAATCCAGGATAATATAAGTGGTGCTAACTCTGTCATTTCTTACAATTGAGTAATAGTCCCTTGTAAACATATACCAATTTTTAATAATCCAGTTATGAATTGACAGGCACATGGGTTGTTTCCAAGTCCTTGCAATAGTGAATTGTGCTGCCATAAACATTTGAATGCAGATGTCTTTATAATATAATGTCTTATGCTCTTTGGGTAGATGCCTAATAATGCTATTGCTGGGTCCAATGGTATTTCTATTTTTAGCTCTTTGTGGTATCTCCAAGGCACAAAGTTTGTACTAATTTGCAGTCCCACCGGCAGCATCAGAGTGTTCTTGTCTCTCCACATCCTCACCAGCATTTGTTGTTTTGGGATTTCTTGATACAGGCCATTCTCACTGGGGTTAGATGATATCTCATTGTGGTTTTGATTTGCATTTCTCTAATGATTAGAGATGTTGAGCATTTTTTGTGTATGTTTGCAAGGCCATTATTCTGTCTTCTTTGGAAAAGTTTCTGCTCATTTCCGTTGCCCATTTCTTGATCGGGTGGTTTGATTTTTTTCTTGTTAATTCTTTTGAGTTCTAGATAGATTCTTGTATTTGCTCTCTACACTTACGATTAAGGTCTTAAGCTAACATTTTTAATCAACTTCACTTCTTATCACATTCCTCCTAGAAAACCATTTTTTTTTCCATTTTGAACTCCACATAGCCATCCAGCTTTTTGTCTGTTCTGTATTGGGTCATATTTTTTATATAATTTAAAGTGTCAATTTTTTGTTGTTGTTTCAATGGTGTTTCTTGATTGCTCAATCAGAATCACTTACATTTTTTTTATCTCACAGTATAATATTTTCCCTCCACTACTTCATTTAGGAATTCTGGGCATTGATTTGGTATTGTTATTTGGCTCCACTACTAGAGCGGAAGCTCTTTCAGTAAAGACTAGGTCTTATTCATCTTTATATTCTGCAGCAACTTGCAGAGCACATGGTCATGCTAAATGCCTGATAATGTTTATTGATAAAGTACTATGGGAAATTGTCTCTTGGAAGAGTAATGAAATTTAAATAAGTAAATACAAGTTAGTGCCTAGCAAAGAAATCACTGAAGTTTTGGCTATCACTATCATAATTAATATTATTTATTATATTCCTAAATTCTTAATTTTCTGTATTTCCATAGCATGGCATATAAATTCTACGTAGATATTAAACATGAGGTAGAATGAAAGTGTACACATCACTTACTGAATGGTCTGTTTTTCTTAGTGGATGCAGTAGAACTAGGATTGAATTTTTGCCCCTTCCTGCCCATTTTATGAGTTCTTTTGTGGAGAACACAGCAGCCCAGGGAACTCCCATAGGTTTGAGCACCACATCACATAGAAGTAATTATGTCATTTCTGAAAGAGACTAGGCAATTGGACAAGCCTCTTAAGTGTTGATGTGTCCATCCTGGGTATCCTCTGCAGGATGAAAATATTTCCTAATATAGCTAATATCTTGGTAGACTTGTAAGCCACTCCCAAAATGTAAATGCTCCCAAATTATAAAGCTCTAATTCAGTTTGCAAAATAAAATTTGTTTCTCTATTGTGTCATAAAATTTTCAAATACTTCAGGAATAGATTAGTAAAAATGTTGTTTTCCTTATTGACTAGCTCCATGGAGATTTTAACAAATGTATGTTGGTTTTGAAAGAACTTGTTGGATCCCCCTTTATCCCAATGGATTTTACTGTTTTGATTCTATTATATATTGCTAGGGCAAAATAATTTAGGAGCTCTTAAAAGCAGATGCATCAGAAGGAGTACAAGTTATGTTTTTATGTATCTCAAAATGGAAAATCATTTGTTTAAATAAAATCAAGCCAAGATAACTAATTGATGCATCTTTACCCCCTAAAGCTGCATGAAATGACTGCTGTGCATGCATATAATCATTAAAATGTGTTGAAAACAATTTAGTTATTATTCATGGAAATTTTCAAGCACTAATAAAAATAGAAATCAAACTGAAATCAATTAGAAATAGTATTATATGTCATCATAATTGTGCATTTCTGGATAAAGCAATTATTAGCAATTGCTAATATATGTGTGTGTCCTTCCTCAGAACAGGGCAAGGGTATGAATGATGACTTCTTGTGCTTTCTTTTCTCAGCATTTCTTTCCTAACATATTAATGAAATGTTCATATAACTTACCACTTCTGTGACCTTTTGTGCCAAACTGATATTATGGAATATTCAGGTTGACTGTTACCATACCGCCTTTTATTTTTATCATTCTAGTAGCTTGAGTCATATTTTAAGTATTAGATAAACATATGGTTAGACAGAGAAGCACTCCACAAAAATCATGTGTGTATTTAATTATCTATTTTTATTTTTTTGTCATTTGAGATAATTTTTGAGGGTGAAAAAAAGCCCTGGCTGGAAAACAGGATGGTATAACTTTAGCCACACCTTCTGAAGTTTTAAATTCCATCTTAAAGACTTGCCCTTTCTGACCTAAACTGAAATAACAATCATAAAACTATAAAAATATTTTGATGATTAATATTTGAAATAATTATCATAGCCATAGTGCTATGCATACCATTAATGCTACTAAATATATTGCCAAATGAATGCATTAAGTTGTCATTTTACCTTAATATGAGGAACTCTGAGAGGTTAATACATTTTCAGTGTTATGTAGAAAATATATTCAATGAAAGAAAAAGAATAAATTATACATTAATCAGGTAGATGACACCGTTCCGTGGAGCAAATACGAATTTACAGTGTGTGTGTGTGTGTGTGTGTGTGTGTGTGTGTTGTGGGATGTGATCAAGAAACAAAATTGGAAAATACAATGCTCTTGAGAAACTCTCCAGTGACAAAGCCAGACAAATGAACCCATAATTTCAATATGACATAAATCTTAAGGGAATATTTTATACAGCAACTTCAGGATGTTGAGAGGAAAGATACAGTGTAAACATGAAAGTTCAAGAAAGTCATCCTAGAATAGTTAATTTAAAACCTGATTAATAGGGTGGAAGCTGTGGCTCATGCCTGTAGCCTAGCACTCTGGGAGGCTGAGTCAAGAGGATCACTTGAGCCTGGGAGTTTGAGTTTGCTGTGAGCTAGGCTGAGGCCATGGCATTCACTCTAGCCCACGCAAGAAAGCAAGATTCTGACTCAAAAAAAAAAAAAAAAAAAAAAAAAAAGCCCAAAACTGATTCATAAAGGATGGGGCACAAACACTTGATATTAATACATTAGACTGGAAAAATATTAAAAGTAAGATCTTAGTAATAATAATGATATTAATGATTATAACAAATTATAATTAACAATGAGTAAATTTAATTGACATTTATGTTAGGCTTTCCCATGCCTTTTTATGTGACTAATCTTAAAAATCTTAAAAATACTATTATAATCATCTCTATTGCACCATAAAAGAAGACTTAGACAAAAGGAAGGCTCATGAATTGCAGCGGTTGCAATGGTAGGAATGTTTGTGTCCCCCTAATTAATATGTTGAAATTCTAAACAATGAGGTGATGGTATTAGGAGGTGGGGTCTTTGAGACATGATTAGGTTATAAGGGTAGAGTCCTCATGAATGGGTTTAGTGTCCATGTAAAAGAGTCCCAAATAGACCCCTCACCCCTTCTACCATGTAAGGGCACAAGAGGAAGGTGTCCTCTTTGAACCAAAAAGTTGGCCTTCACCAGACACCAGATCTACCTTGATCTCAGACTTTCCAACTTCCAGAAATAAATTTCTGTTGTTTTTAAGATGCCAAGTTAATAGTATTTATTAAGTAGCCTTAATGGATTATGACACAAATATATACAGATCTAGATTTGAATTTAGAAACTTTTGTTATATTATAGTTTATGAGATAAACTTCAAGAAGTTTTATACTAACACTGTTTTGGAAATATATATTTGTAAATATCATTTTGATTGTGGTAAAATACACATAAAATAAAATTTACCATTTGAACAATGTTTAAATGTACACTTGACTGGAATTTAGTACATTCAGAGTGTTATGTAACCATCATCATTATCTAGTTTGAGAATATTTTCATCACCACCTGTTATATGTGTTATATAACACATATAACAAATGCCATATGTGTTACCCAGTCACTCACTAATTTCCTCTCCTTCCATCTCTTCCTATTACTTTTGGCCATTCATGTTTATCTTTTCATATTTTTGGCTCATTTTCCATTAGGTTGTTTTGCTCATTCTTACTGATTATAAGTGTGTTGGCAATAAACTTTTATCTTTAGTGTCCTTATTTTATTTCTGATGTTGACCATGTTGTTTTTTATGCAAATTTAAAGTTAATTTACAAAATATGATTTCAAGTTTTTTTTGTGCTGATTTTGACTAATAGTGTTGGTAGAATTGCTCAGTATAAAGTTTGCTCTATTAAAGATCATATGCATTTTTTTCTGGTCTATTTAAAGTCTTTCTTGTCTTTGATGTTCTGTAACTACATTAGGATGATTCAAGGTGTGGAGTTATATTCATTTATCCTGCCTAAGATTCATGAAGATACAGAATATTAGCAGTTTTATCTTAAGTCAGTTTTGATATGACCCCATCCTAGTTTATTTTGTCTGGCTTTTTCACCAGCTTCTTCTGGGTCTCCAAGTAGATACACACCAAAATCACCCTCAAGTCTCTCAATATCTTTTTATTTATTTATTTATTTATTATTTTTCAATTTCTGCTTCTTAGTACTGAATTTGTACTTCAATCCATGCATGCTATCCTCATTTGTGCCTATTCTGCTATGTATCTTATCAGAGGAACTCTTTTTCCATTTCTAGAAATTTTACTTTGTTATTGTGCAGTCAGATTCAGCAATTTGATAGCCTTCTTTCTTTCACTCTTGAACACTCATTATTATTTAAACACATTAAACATGCTTGTTAATACTCTACATCTGATTCTGATTTTGAATCTTTTGTTTATAGTTTGTAAACTTATGCTCACGGTAACCTGTTTCTTTGGTAATTTTATTTTCTTATATTTTGTCCTTGACTATGGTACTATATTATTCAGAAAATTTGAAAGGCCGTGATAACATCTGTTGCTATAATGAAGGCTATGTTTACTACTACAAGTTGTGAAGAGTTTTGACAATACTCAGAAATTCTACATAAAAATCTTTGCTTTAGAGATTTTTGGTTCTGTAGAAAAATGTCTTTTCTGGTCTCAAACCTGCTTCAGATCAGATTGGAAATTATGAATTGGCAAGGAAAGCTCTCAGTACTGTACTCTCTCATCAGTTAAGTTTGATTATTATTCCCTTGTATTGAGAGGGTTGCTATTTATCTCCCAGTTAGGTATTTTGATTGTTTGTATTTTGGAGTCAAGACTTTATATTGGGATTCTTGGGCTGTTTTCTTTATCAGTCATGGATATTGTGTACTGTTCTTGTACTTAAACCAAAAGTCTAAAACGTCCCAGATTTTCCATAGTTCCTCAGGGCAACTGTAGCTTCTTTGTGAGCTTCCTCTTTAAATTTGTGCTTTCTTCTAGATTTCATGCATTTTAACTGTCTAAAGCTATGCAATTAAAGATTTCTTGAAAATATTCAGCACATTGAGGTATGCTGCAAGGAGGTTTTGGAATATTCAGTGTGCTGCTAAAATGAAAGTTCCTCCATATTTCTTTATTTTAATTAATATTTGAGAGATAATGTACCAAGAGGAGATAGGGGAGTTAATAATCCTGATATAAATCCTTAACAGACATTCAGTATGTCAAATTTCATTTTTTGATTAAAATTAATGACATTGATTTATTTTATAATCAACATGTGATAAATATTTGAAATTACAAATAAAACCAGAGTAATAAAAAGTACAGGAATTCCCAATTCAATTATACAAAAGGAATAATTTCCAGATAATCTCCAGATGCTTTTGCTGAGTGTAAAACCCTCAGGGAATCAGTTCAATTCTGCCTTTGCCTAGTAACACTGGCGTTTTCTATTATCTACTTTTCTCTATTTCTTTGGCTTCAACTCAAATTCTCCCTTTTTGCCTACCACTTTCAATTTGTGACTCATTCAGGTTTATCCTTTTTAATTTGGCAGCTCCCCAAGTAATTGCCTTTTGGAGCACATACCTTCTCAACCTACTCAACAGCTTTCAAAAAATTATGATTGACTTCCAGCTTGACAGAAAATTCAATGTCCCTAGTACCCCAAAGCACAAATCATGCTGATTTTTTTTTTTTAAGAGGGAGAAGTGTTCAAATTACTTATTTATTTAATGTGGTTCATTGGAATTAGAGGCAATTGTGGTTAGCATAGTATTTTGGTATCTGGGTCATGTTGAATTTTCCAGGTGTGAATCCTTCCATTAACTAATTAACTGTGCAACCTAGGACAAGTCAAAGTTTCTGGATCTGAAAAATGAGAATGATGAGAGTTACTTTAGTGCTAGGATTGTGTTGATAAGTAAATGAGAAAAGATTTTAAGGCTTGATACAGTGCTCCTTGTGCATAGACACATACCCAAACAGGCACACACATGTGCTTATGGGTGTATGTACAAAAGCATGTATTTAATATGCATGCATTATCTTAGGGTATGTTTATGAAATACATTATTGATATAAATTTTAGAAAATATATAATATAGAATTTTTTTAGAAATATATGTTACTGGAAATGTAGTGTAGAAATATCCAAGACATAGATATAGTACAGAATATATTATAAAAATATTATTTGGGATAATAGAAGGAAAGGAGAAAAAAAGATATTTACTATGAATTTTTAAATTTCTTAAACCACCTGCAATGTGCTTTTCCTTCTTTCTTGCCATCTAATTCCACATTCCACTTGGATAAATTCATTTTAATAACTCCCTTTCCCATTGATCTCTTTGTATTACAAAACAATGTACATTTATATCAAATTGCATTATTATTTTATTTCCCATGGGTATCTATAGTTCTATATGAAATTCACTATAATTCTCCTAAGGGAGATAACAAAAAATAATCCTGTATCTAGCTCAATATCTGGAGCATAGCAGACATTCAATAATTATTTGTGTAGGAATCATGGAATCTTGAATTCCAAAACCTAAGTGTCACAAAAGAAATAATTTTCCCATAAGGTAAGTTATATGACTGGTGAATAGAGTCAATTATTTTAGCAAAGGAACAATCAAACAACTAAAAATAACTTCTTTAAACATTCTATAAACATTCTTTAAACATTCTATAAATCAAGAGAAAAAATCAATTGCTGTGTTAGTTTATTTCTCAAGAGAAAGCAAAAGTAATACAGATAAAACTATCTTGTGTAAATTTCACAATGCGCTTTTCTAACACTAGGTATTTCAGGAAACAAGAGATAAAGCACAGGGATGAAATGTGCAAGCGTGTTCACAGATCAGTTGTCCCAGAACTTCCCAGTCGGCCTGCACAGATAGGCCACTACCTCTTCAAGAGGTACTAGAGCCAAGGAAACTGTATTCACTAGAAGTTTGCTTGCTAAAGTTGGAGACAATCAGTTCTCTTCTTCCACTTCCTTGGAAAATTCCATATTCCAGGGGCACATGGTGACTCACTCAGAGAATCTGATGAGAAGTCAAAGAGAAAAATGCTACCACAAATAACCAACTGGAATATTTACAATGGAAAAGAAAAGAGTGACGGATTGCTCGATTACCTCGTAACAATGAATCTTAGAACTTTTATCAAAATTACCTGCAGGACTTGTTAAAACAGATTGAAATAAGACATACACAGAAAGACAAATACTGAATAATCTCACTTATATGTGGAATCTAAAATAGTTGAACTTGTAGAAGTAGAGTAAAATGATGATTACCCAATGCTGGGTGGGGGGGTCTAGGAAAAAAGGAATGAGGAGTTAATGGTCAAAATGTACAAAGTTTCGGATAGACAAGAGCAAAAAGAGATTTTATATCTGTTGTACAACAGAGTGACTATAGTCAGTAATGTATCATATATTTCAGAATAAAAATGAGTACATTCCAAATGCCTCAGCACAGAAAATAAGTATGCATGGTGATGGATATTTCAATTAGCCTGATTTAAGCATTCCATATATATATATTTTGTATATATATATATATATATATATATATATATATACACACATGGTACCTCATAAATGTACAATTATGATTTGCCAACTAAAGACAATATTAATAAAAAACAGATTGCCAGGCATTTAAAGGATGTCTTAGGTACAGGGACAATTAGATGGGAAGATGGTAAATAATAATTAACTCTAGAAAGAAGGTAAAACTTATATGTAACAGGAAATACATCTTCTAGTTCAACAAATAATAATACTTTCACATTCAGAATAATATGAACACTGTGTTGATACGAATAAAATGTAATGAATTTGGGAGGGATGTGGAGATGAACAGTGAGCATCGATAGTGAAAAAGAACTGAAAACCTTAATTGCTATAATAGAAAACGGATGATAATATTTAGAATAAACACAAACACAATATAGATAAATGATATTATTCAGGAACACACATTTTGAAATCATGAGGAAATAAAAAATTGTTGAAAAAAAGCCAATTGGAGCATGGCACTAGGGATAAAATGGTGAGAGATGGGAGGGCAATCTATGAATATCAACCTTTTATTTAGTTTTTCTATTTATATTTAAAGGATTTCTTCTAATACTTGGTTTGTCTTTATGATTCATTCACCTTTAGTATTTAGAAATGAAATAATTAAAAAGATTATTGGAATCTGTGCACATGTGGAGCTCATAATTATTGTATTAGAACTTGCCTTTTCATTTAGATGACACACACTGTCAGATTCTATCATTTTTAAAGTAGTCAGAGGTGAGAGGATCACTTAACCCCAGGAGTTCAAAGTTAAAGGCTAGCTTGGGCAACAGAGTAAAGCCCTGTTCATGCAAAATAATTAAATAAATAAATAGTAGTCAATCACTTTCTTTAGAGAGGAACTCTTCAAATACCTATTTGAGTCTCTCTTTAGGACAAGTCAGATCCTTTTCTTCTATACATCTTCCAAAATTTGTATGACATTCCAGGGTTTGATGATGTCTTTTATCCACTATTATTGTGTTTGTATGCATGTGTGTGTTTGTGTGTGTGTGTATGTATGTGTGAGCATGATTTTAAAATCTTATTTATTTTATTTAAATGTTTGGAGGGTGGGCTTTAGGGGAATTTCAGATACGATAAACTCGTATCTGTTAGGTAGAGATGCTGATATGCAGGTGGCACGGACCAATGTGGGTAAAGAGTAGAAACCACAACAGCAGAAAATGGTTATTTGGGGATTTTCTCTCCACTAGGGCATGCACAAAGGAATGGAGAACCTGTCCGCATGTAAAAATCACACCCGCTAGCACCAAGACAGTTCCACAGCCAGCCATACTAGGACAGAAAATGGGAGGTACATGATTCTGGGAATCTCCACCCACTTCCCCAAAGAGACAGGAATATTCCAGCCCCAGTTTATCAAATTATCAGGGATTAGCATAAAGGACAGATCCTAACCCTGGGGCGTCACTTTTCCTCATTGGAGGAGTCTGCTTTCTACTGACTTTGAGAGTGGACTACACTTTCTCCAATCTGTCTTTAAACTCAGGGTCTTTTCCATTCATGGGGACAGACCTATTCCTCTCTCTGGAACTTACTTTCACTTTGTAATAAAAGCTACTTGTGTGGAAGTCCTGCTTGTCTGTCATCCCTTATCTCACTAGCCCTGCTTGTGATTCCTCCAAGCAAGGGACCAAAGAACCAGAATAATATCTCTCTTTCAAAACCAATCCTGACAACATCAAGGCAATCAGAATGTGTCCTGGATATGTATACCTTTTTCTAATACAAAGTAAAACTATTTTTAAAGTAAATATTTATTTAGTAGATGCTACCTATCATATTAATATATATTGTAATCAATTCTACACCTAAAACCATATAAAGCCATTTGGGCAAATAGCCTTTCACAGCTATTACAACATAACTTAAAAATAACATGAGAATGTTTCAACTGGGCTTTAACAGTTAAATTAAAAAACAAAAAAGAAAGAAAAGAAATTTGCTCCTTTATCAAACATGTCAATTACTCAAAACTTTAATATCATAAAGTGTAGACATTCATACCATTTTGAGCAGGTTTTTTTATTAGATCATTGCTGGCTTATGGTTTTCATGGACACAGTAAATAAAATAATTATTAATTACTCTGATAGTTAATTTTATATGCTGACTAGTCTAGGCCACAGATGCCCAGCTATTGGGTCAAACATCCCTTTGGGTGTTTTGGTGAGGGTATTTTGGAAGAGATTAACATTTAAATTGGTAGGCTAAGTAAAACCCATGGCCCTCCTTAATTTGGGTGGTCTTTATCCAATCAATTGAAAACCTGAACAGAACAAAAGAATCTGAACCTTCCTTGGAGTAAATGAATTCCTCTGACTACCTTGGAATGGGGATATAATGGGCTTTTACCTGCCTTTGAACTCAAATAACAGCTCTACCTAGGTATCAAGCATGGTAGCCTTCAGACAGAAGCTATACTATGGGCTCTCTTGTGGGTCTCCAGTTTGCTAATTTACTTTGCACATCTTAGGACTTGTCAGACTTCATAATTGATCCAGTTTCTTACAATACATCTCTCTCTCTTTCTGTTTACACACACAAACAAACACACACACACACACACACACACATCCTATTGGTTCTTTTTCTCCAAGAATACTAATAAAATTACCAATAGTAAAAACTTTGTCATGTAAGTCTCTTAAAGATATATTTCATGAAAAAACTGCAAATAATTGAACTATGGAAACTTTCGCTTGATTTTGAGTTGTTTTAATTTTGGTGTGTATAAACTTTCACTGTGTTAATTTTAATGTTAAACCTGCAATTTGTCGATTTTTATTTTTCATGATGTGTTCCATTTCCTTAAAGATATTTTTGTAAGAAACAGAAATTTACACAGGTTGCAGTATTTTTCAGTAAGAAAGTGGTCTGATGTTTTTGTGTATATGTGAGCAAATAACATGGCATATGCAAAAGACTTTCAGTTGAGCTATAAGGTGCTATTAAACTGTTATTTTTCAGTATTGCCATTTAATCCACTGCCCAGCATCTTGAACAGGTAACAATATGTAATAAGTATTCAACAGTCACATGCTGGATAGATATATACACATATACAATTTGTACATATATATGTGTTATATGTATAGATATAGTAAGTGAGGGCAACACAAAGTAGGAAAAAAGGTAAAAGTTATTTGAAAGCACTTTAGGAATGCTGTCCAAATGAAGATATAACATGATATATGAAATACTATAAATGAAAATGCAATGAATAAAAGATGATTAAGTAGAATCAAGGACATACACAACTGACACAAATAATACTTATTAAGGACACCTAGTTAGATATTAATATTCCACTCAGCAAATATTTATTAATTACTCACTTCCAGGACTTTGTAGTCCTGGCCAAGAAAACAAAGAAGAATTAGACTCATCAAGTCATTGTAAATTTAGAAATGCTGAAGACTAAGTGAAGCTGCCAGACTTCCTAATCCTACTGATATTAAAGAATAGCTACACAAAGGACAAGAGGAGAGTAAGAAAATCAGGCTAGTATTCATCCGTATAGAAATAGCATCTGCCTTTGAGCTTGTAGTATAAAGGTGATAATTTACATTGTCCTGAAGTTTCTTCTATTTTTTTTTCTTGTATGAGAAAAATTGTCTTTATGATATTTCTCCTTTCTTTGGGTTTCCAAAATGTGCCATATAACATTTCTAATTTAGGTTTTATTCTTTCAGAAGATTGCCGAATATTAAAAAAGACACTTGTCACAAGGTAATACCAGCAGTTCTATGTTGGGTAGCATTGTACATCTTACAATGTCTTCAATAAAAGATACTTTGCATAAGAACTAGTTTATGAAAGACTCTTTTATTTTCAAGTTGCCACCATTGTATAACCTTGACTAAGTACTCCACTTATCCCTACAAATAACTGAACTTAGCATAGTTTTGTTAAATTGTGATGTTTTTATTCCTTGAAAGTACCCATTTGTCTGTCACATATTATGTAAGATTATGCCTTGGGCTACTGAAGGCCAGATGGAATTAATGTCAAATGCATGCTACAAATAATTATTTCAATAAACATTATTTTCTCTTTCCATCACTTCTAGGCTGTCTAGTTATACAATCACATTTACATTTTAATATTAACATCTTAGATTTTTCTAAAAATAATTAAATTGTGCCAAGAATTTATTACCTCTTTTCACTATCCAGGCTGTGAATGTGAATGTCAAGTATTTTATTACATTTGTTTTATAACTATAGCTGATGTTGAACAACATGGGGTAACAGGGCACGGACTGCCCACACTGCCAAAAGTGTGCATATAACTTTTGACTCCTTCAGAACTTAACTTTTAATAGCGTACTATTGATCAGCAACCTTAGCGATAACATAAACAGTCAATGCATATTTTGTATGGTGCATGTATTATCTTAACAAACTGCATTCTTACAACAAAATGAATTACAGAAAATAAACTTTATTGAGAGAATACTAAGGAAGAGTAAATACGTTTTTTATTAATTAGATAGAAGTGGATCATCAAAAAGGTCTTCATTCTCATTGTCTTCACATTGACTAGGCTGAGGAGGAGAAAAAAAGAAAAGGGGTTGGTTTTGCTGTCTCAGGGTAGCAAAGGTGAAAGAAAATCCACATGTAATCTGGCCCATACAGTTAAAACTTATATTGTTCAAAGGTCAGCTATATTTCTGCTCTCCACAGCTTGCTAAAACACCATAGTTTGTCTACCAATAATTTAGGTTTGACACATTGTACAGGACAGTCACTACCATGATTTGTATGATCCAGCAAACGATATACACATGGAAACACTGTCTTGAATAGTCCAGGGTGCCCCATCTGTATAGGTTTTTAATATAAGGATTAGGATACCACAGTCCTCTGTAACTCAATTAGTTGAGAGCAAGTTAACACATTATTTGTGTACATTTATACTCAGTAATAAACAGAATTTAGATGTCTCTTATAAATGAAAAAAAATTTACAAGAGAGAATAGACACAGTGTTATTGCTTGAATATCCTCAAATTATTCTTACTGTGCTCCTTGTTTGATTAGGATTTAGATTTTATAACATAATACATTGGTTACTAAAAGTCCCTTTACCTTAAAATAGTCATTTTATATCATGTAAAATAGTGAAAAACTGTTATAGTTTTGAGGACTAAACTGTGATCTTTTTCTTTTGCCCAAATTCCTTTCTAAGGGGCCTGGTGAGTCATGCCTGCAAATGATAAAATCTCAGTAAAAAGGTTTGTTTTTTTTTTTTTTTTAGACAGAGTCTCACTTTGTTGCCCAGGCTAGAGTGAGTGCTGTGGTGTCAGCCTAGCTCACAGCAACCTCAAACTCCTGGGCTCAAGCAATCCTGCTGCCTCAGCCTCCCAAGTAGCTGGGACTACAGGCATGTACCACCATGTCTGGCTATATATCTATTAGTTGGCCAATTAGTTTCTTTCTATTTATAGTAGAGACCAGGGTCTTGCTCTTGATCAGGCTGATTTTGAACTCCTGACCTGGAGCAATCCGCCCGCCTCTTCCTCCCAGAGTGCTAGGATTACAGGCACCGAGCCCGGCCAGTAAAAAGTTTTTTATGATGTGGTTCACTTCCCAACCTGACTCTGGCATAGCATCACATGAAAGATAGAAGATCCTTATTTTAACTCAAACATTCCTTTCCTCTGATTCCTGGCCCTGGTCTTTTGGATAAAGCTTACCTCGTTTAGCCAATTGTCAACTAAAGAATCCCTCAATCCACCAATGACTTGTAAGCCCCTGCTTTGAGATGGCCAACTTTAGTCCCTAAACCAACCTATGAATTGTAAACCTCTGCTTTGAGATGTCCCAGCTTCTTGGGCCAAACTGATATATGTCTTCCATGTATTGATTTATGACTGTATTACCTATAATCCCTGTCTTCCATAAAACCAAACTGTAACCCAACCACAGCGAGTCTGCTTGTTCAAAGCTTCTTGGGTTTGGCTCTGGGTCACGGTCCTCAAATTTGGCTCAGAATAAACCTCTTTCAATTATTTTAGGGAGGTTGGCTTCTTTTCTGTTGACAGTTTCTGAGACTGTAAATTGCATTTTTATTTACAAATAATATTTAATAAGAAAAATGTTAATATAATACTAATAATTAAAATCTATTTTCAAATTTTTAAGAGGATGGTGTATAGTTATAGTAGTAGCTTGATGACTCTAATGTAAATCTTACATTTCTATGATTGAAATATTAACTAATAAAAAATCTCTGCTGTAAAATTATATTAAAACACAAATTTTATATTCTAAAATATTCAAAATCAATACTACTAGATATAATTCACATTAAATATTTTTTCTTACTTTTAGAAATTAACCATATTACTTGTGTCATTTTTTAATAAATATTTGATTGTTCTCTGCTCAAATGTCTTTATTTAGTGTTTATAACAAGATATGAAAAATGAAACTCAGTCATTTAGCCAAATCTAATTAACAGAGCAAAAACCTGATAAAGTTAACACTGTGGTCGAACAGAAAACAATAATAAAACAAAATAAAAAGTCAAGACAAAAATCTTCAAACTGTTTTTGGAGTGGAGGTACAAAGCTCTGAGACTAAAGAAAAAAAATTTCTATTATTCTGATACAAGGGTACACAATTGTTCAGGCTTCTTAAGTAAAATGGTATAGTATTTGCATATGACTTATACACATATTACTGTACACTTTAAATTATCTCTATACTATTTATCCTATGTAAGTTGTTGTTGGACTATTTTTATTTGTATTTTTGTTGTATTGTTATTTTATTGTTTTGATTTTCAAATATTTTCAATTTGTGGTTTGTTGAATTTGTATATGTGGAACCCACAGATACAGTGTGTTGACAGTATATTTAAAAGTCATACTATCAGCTCTTTATGCCATTAGTAATTTTTTGCTTAATAGTCTTCATTTTTAGAGCAGTTTTAGGTTTACAGAAAAAAATGATTGGAAAGTACAGGATTCCCAGATAATCATACCCAACCCAAAATAGTGTCTTCTATTATTAACATCTTGAGTTCGTACTTTTGTTACAATTTATCAACCAATATTGATACATTATTATTAACTAAAGCCCATAATTTTTATTACCTCTCACACTTTCTGTTAAATAGAACTATGGGTTTTGATAAATGCATATCTTTCCTCAAAAATATTTTTAAGTTTATAGTTTCTCTGAATGGAAAACGATACTTATATTATCAGTACTACTTTGTATTAAAATTATCTTAAAATTCCTCTTCTGTATTACACAATTTTATTAATTTCATGTTGAAAAGTATATACATTTATTCTTTTAAATGATTGCTATATTTTATAACTAATATTTACAAGATTGTAGAAGATTTATATAATGATTGAGGAAAAATCCATAGGATATCACTATTCATAGAAAAATAGAAGTATATTATTTACCATATTTTGTAAAATGAGCACTTAACTGTTAACTACCATAATACATCTATCATCTAGTGTAAGATGGTCATTTTATCAAGTTATTTTTAAATGCTGTATAAATTCTCTTCATGTGAATATGCACTTATTAATTTAACATCTCATTGCATATTTAGGTGTTTTAATATTTTCTTGCTGTAGTAGGCAAATATAAAGTCATTGTTTTCTCTTCTGAACATTTATTTAGGATATATGCTAAGATGTTAATTAATAATTGATTTATGTAGTGTATTTTTATTAATTTGCCATCTATGCCATCATTGACTTAGGCATTAGTAATATAATAATAGAAATGTTCCCTGCTTTCATGGAGGTTTCATAGTGACTATTGGATGGGGACTTTTAAAAATATTGCTACTTATGTACAATTTCCAATTATTTTCCATAGAATTTCTACATATTTACTCTCTTGCTGTTTTGTCCATCACACTATAACGCCACATTTGTTATTACCACAAAAAAATTCTGGGTTTCAAGTTTCAAGTACAACATGTAAAGAGGTTGGAAATCATCATTCCTGTCCTAACAATAAGAACAAAAACTGAACAAACTCACAATCAGCATCTCTTTCAGATCCCTTCAGAGAACTGAGATTACTTGGCGAACTCTCACCCCGAACACAGGAGAAACAAATGAATTAAGACTTCATTAAATCTGAAACCAACTGATTTGAGAAAACTACTCTTAAAAAATTGAAAAGACACGATCCTTTTGCAGTTCACAAGCGTGATGACTGGGTGTCCATGCACATGTGTGAGATGTGCCTCCCTTAAACCTTGCTGCAATGTTGGCTCATTACTCCTCTCACGTGAACTTAGAAAAAAAATAAAAATAAAAATAAAAAAATATGAAATAGGCCGGGCGCTGTGGCTCACGCCTGTAATCCTAGCTCTTGGGAGGCCGAGGCGGGCGGATTGCTCAAGGTCAGGAGTTCAAAACCAGCCTGAGCAAGAGCGAGACCCCGTCTCTACTATAAAGACAGAAAGAAATTATTGGCCAACTGATATATATATATAAAAATTAGCCGGGCATAGTGGCACATGCCTGTAGTCCCAGCTACTCGGGAGGCTGAGGCAGAAGGATCACTCGAGCCCAGGAGTTTGAGGTTGCTGTGAGCTAGGCTGACGCCACGGCACTTACTCTAGCCTGGACAACAAAGTGAGACTCTGTCTCAAAAAAAAAAAAAAAAAAAAATATGAAATGAAAGGACATGCCACATAGTTAGAGAAAATATTTCTAAAACACATATATGATAAACGACTTTTATCCAAAATATTCAAAGAACTCTTGAAACTCAAAAATAAGAAAACAACCTGATCAAAAAATTAGCCAGACATTAATATTAGAGAAACTATATATATGCCATATAAACATCTGAAAAGATGCTCCACATCATTTGCTATCAGGGAAATGAAAATAATTAAAATAGCAATAATATACCATTACACAACAATCTACATGACCAAAAGCCAGAACACCAACACCACCAAATGCTGGTAAGGGTGTGGAATGACTAGACTTTCACTCATTGCAGGTGGATTTGTCAAATGGTACAGCTACTTTGGAAGACAGTTTGATAGTTCCTTATAAATGTAAACCTGCTTTTACTGTACAATCCATTGATCACAATACTTGGTATTTACCCAAAGAAGTTGAAAACATATGCACACTAAAAAACCTGTATGTGGATTTTGTAACAGATTTATTCATAATTGCTCAAAACTGGAAGCAACCAAGGATAAGTAAATGGATGAATTGCAGTACATCTAAACAGTGGAATATTATTTTTCGCTAAATACAAATGAGCTATCAAGTCACAAAAAGACATGGATAAACCTTAAATGCATACTTCTAAGTTAAAGATGGCTGTTTGAAAGGCTATTTACTGTATGATTCCAATTATATGACATTCTGGATAAGGATAAATTATGGAGACAGTAAAAAATTACTGGTTGTCAGTGATTGGAAGAAAAAAGAAAGGATGAACAGGTGGAGCACAGGGGATTTTGGGCCTGAAATCAAATCAACACTGCAATGGTGGATACATGATATGCATTTATCAAAACCCATAGTACTATTTAACAGAAAGTGTGAGTGGTAATAAAAATTATGGGCTTTAGTTAATAATAATGTATCAATATTAGTTGATAAATTGTAACAAAAGTACGAACTCAAGATGTTAATAATAGAAGACACTATTTTGGGTTGGATATGATTATCTGGGAATCCTGTACTTTCCAATCATTTTTTTCTGTAAACCTAAAACTGCTCTAAAAATGAAGACTATTAAGCAAAAAAATTACTAATGGCATAAAGAGCTGATAGCATGAATTTTAAATATACTGTCATCACACTGTATCTGTGGGTTCCACATATACAAATTCAACATACCACAAATTGAAAATATCTGAAAAACAAAACGATAAAAAATAACAATACAACAAAAATACAAATAAAAATAGTCCAACAACCACTTATATAGCATGAATAATATAGAGATAATTTAAAGTGTTCAGGAATATGTGTATAAGTCATATGCAAATACTATACCATTTTACTTAAGAAACTTGAACAACCACAGATTTTGGTATCCACAGGTGGTTCCTGGGACCAATCTTCATGGATATCAAGGGATGAATTTAATTTGTATGTATTTGATATACAGAGAAGTATGTAGTATATGTTTTTGTATATATTTTTGGGCATATTATATTTCAAATTTCGGCTTTTACTGGGATAATATGAATATGACTATATTACTTTTGCTATGATTTTTTTTTTCTATTTTTTGGATACAAGGTTTTTCTCTGTTGCCCAGGCTAGAGTGCCGTGGCACCATCGTATCTCACAGCAACCTCAAAATCCTCAAATCCCCAGGTGATCCTCCTGCCTCAGCCTCCTGAGTACCTAGGGATTGCAGGTGCACACCATCACACCTGGCTAATTTTTCTAATTTTTTAAAAGATGGGGTCTCACTGTGTTGCCCAAGGTGGTCTCAAATTCCCAGTCTCAGGCAATCTTTCTGCCTCAGCTTCCCACAGTGCTACAAATATAGGCATGACCTAATACACCCAGTCTATTTTGTTTGACTTTTGATAGTTAAATTTTTGATAATTTTGATAATTAAATTAGTCAATTTTTAATTTTTCTATTTTTCTTTTTTCCTTTTTTTACATTTAAAATTAATCCTGATTAATAGTTTTTTTTAAAAAAAAATAACATTCAAATTACTTAAAATGTACTTAGGTCAGTTGTATGAATAGAAATTTAATTAGTGTCAATTATATAAAATACTACAAATACATAAAACTACATCATATCATATAAGTAACACCTCGAGAGCCACTAAATATAATTAACATATTTTAACATTTTGTCACAGTTTAATAAATATGTATTCATTTTAAATTTATTGACTTATAAGTAGTAAAGGAAATTACAGAATGAGTCACCCTTGTTTCCATCTAAATAATCTGATATGTATCCTGAAGACTACCATCATCATAATTTTTTCTATATAAGTGTAACACGATTTTCCTATTAGTAGTATATGCAACCTATCAAGACATATAATTTTACAAGGCATGTTTTTATTCCGCTGACTAATGGAAATCTTCAGTGTCATGATATACACATTTTAAAATTTTACTTGTTATGCAAAACTCTAATTGAAATAGGTACATCACTTCACAACATTCTTATGAACTTTACTCATTGTTAAACTTATTGATTCAGGACAAATTTAATGTTATAAAATGGCATTTCAATATTCAATTTGAATGTCATTAATTGCTAATAACTAACAGAAATTATTAGTACAGTTGAGTCTATTTTCCCATGTGTTTTGAAGCCAGTGAGATTTTTTTCTGCAACTTTCCTGTAACCTACATTTTCCAATTTTTAGAAATTCGATTATTTTCCATTGTCATATAGTAAGAAATAGTTATCAATTCCAGATATTTATCTTGTATTATATGAGTAGCCAATATTTTTCTCATCTTTTGTTTTTATGTTCACTTTATAGTGTCTTTTGTTATAAAGTTGTTCAATTTGATGCTATCAAATGTATATTTTTCTTTATGAGTTGTAAGAACTGTTTCTGAACTAGGAAATGTCTTTTCATGTGCAAAGGGAATAAAAGTATTCATCATACTAGGTTTTCTCCCTTATATTTAGCACTTTAATGATGCTGAAGTTTATATTTTATATTTGTATCTGGTGTGAGGTAAGAATTTCATTTTCTTTATCTGCACATCAAGGTAATTTTTCCCAAACTACTTATTAATCAGTCTGCATTTCATCAATGCATTCGCCTATTTTATGCCAATTTTTATAAGTGCTTTGATATGTTTCTGGATGCTCTATATTATTTTTCACTTCTATATATATGTCTCAATTTAATAATATTTAATTAATATAAGAGTATAGATTCCCAATATGGATTTCTGAATTAACATAGCAACTTCACTGCTAACCAGCTGTATGGCCTTTGATAACCTACAGAACCTTGGTGAGCCTCTAGTGTCAGGATTTATAAGACCAACACAGCATGCCTCAGTGGGCAGTGAGGAGGATTAAATGAGCTGACTTTTGAAGAACAGGGCCTAGAAGTAAATAAGTACAAAATGTATTTGCTAAACAGAAATGTAAGAATTTTACTGCTACTTTTCATAATTGTCTTGACTGTTCAAATATTTTGCTTATTTAAGTATTTTGATTATCAAAAACATCTTTAAATAATGTCCAATATTGAGGTTTCGTAGCCTTCCCACATGTACTGATCTATTTTTTTCAAGTATTTTATGAGTTCCAATTATTATTTTGTAACATTTCTCATAACAAATGTTTACATATGTTGTTGTATTTATTTCTTCTGACCATACAGTATGTGTCACTATTATAAATGGCATACATTTTTTTACATTTACCTTATATTCTAACTAGCCATCGGTACTATTGATTCTTCTGAACATGTTTTCTGTAGATTATCACAGGATCTGCAAATGATAACACTTTTACTTATTTCTTCCCCATATTTGTTTATTCCCTTTATATTTTTTTCTGTTATTGTATTGGCTGAGCCATGGACTGAGTACACTTTTACATACAAAGAATGATAGCAAGTGAATGACTGTAATTTCTGACACTCAAAATACATCTAAATTTTCTCTATCAAGTATATTTCCAAAAGAATTATTTTTGATCATTTAATTATATAAAAATTCTCTAAATGAACAATTATATTTAGATGTCCTTCCTTTAAGAATTTGTGTTAATGATTTTAATATTTTTTCTGCATCTATGAAAAGCATTGTTTTCATTTGAATGTTTAGTGTCAGTTGGAATAACCCCCTAAATGTTTTGATATTAAATAAACTTTATATTGCTTAATTTTTTAAGTTTCATAAACTTAAAAAACATTAAATGAACTGATGTATCATGTTCATTAAATGAACTTATGTATCATGTTATTTGGAATTATGGAATCCAGACATACATCTGAATTATCTACTAATCGTTCTGATTGCATATCACTTTTGTTTGATGTCCAATTTGTATGAATAATATAAATTATTTGAATAGAATAAATAATTTTTATATCATGGAAAACGCTGTGTAAGAGATAAACTACTCTATGAACTATAATATAGTATGCCTCCAGTGTCTTGTTATTAAGACACCCATTTAATTTCCAAAAATGTAATTGATGTGTTAATTTTAAAAGATATTTCTTGAGTAAATATTTTCTGATTAATCATTCAGTATATGCCCTTGCATCAATTTCATTTGTGTGAAAGTCAACTGCAAGTACCTCTACAGAAATACTAATTTTGAAATCTGTGGTCAATTTACAAGGTAGGAAAGAGAGAATAAATTTCTTCTCACTTTTCTAGAATTTTTATATAAAGCAAACAAATTCCATGCCCACATTATATAAATTTGGTGTTTTGTTTTTCTCTATGTTTTTCATATTATATCTAAATACACAGATAAACAGAAACAAACAAAAAGCAGACAGCTACTTGCTTGGGAAATGGAACTTCTACACAATGTAAATGACTTCTTCAGGTCTACTTAAACAAAAGTAATGTGAAACAAATAAAACAGAGCAGCCCTTTTGGTAATATCTTGGATTTTACCAGAGAAACATTCAATCAATACAAATATATTGGTAAGTTATTAAAAAAATACAATACAAAAATAAATATAAATACAAAAATATTGGTAAGTTATTAAAAAAAGTAATATTACTCTGTAGTAGAGATATAAGTATGACAATTAAGATATAGTTCTTTCTTTTGAGCAACTTATGGTAAAATATGCAAAGCAGACATATAAAGAATTAGAAATATATTAAAAGTAAATACAGGATAATAATTACAAAATAAAAACTAAGAAATGGTCTATTTATTACGTATGCTAAGGAGTCTAAATATGGATCTGGTTGATTGTACTCTATTAAGTGTTTTAGAATGGTATTTTTGTTATGGGCTTTCTATAGGATTAGAAAATCTAGGCTAATAGTTCCAAAAACAATCAACAAGATTTTATTATGGCAGAAAAGCTATGATGAGAAAGGAGAAATATTAAAGGAAATAAAGGTATGCTAAATTCAGAAACGTTTCCACTTATTGTGTATGACTGATTTTTATGAAATCTTACGTGGTACCTCTCTCTCTTTTTCTTCGCCAGCTCTTTTGAAATTTCCTGACTGTTATAAAATATCCTTTTCCACTCTTCAATATGTGCTTTTCTCTTTTTGTTAGAGAAGAGGTTTTGGAAACATTTGCTATAGCTAAGAATGTGCTGTAGGCACAGTTTCCACTTATACAAGTTTCAAGCTACTTCAATATTCTCTTATGATTTCGTGAAATGTAAGTCTGCCAGCCAGACTTATGATCATTGATCTGTAAGGCCTCATTCAGTCTAGTTACACATGATCCGGGCAGATGTCAGTTCACAGAAGCTTCTTTGAGTGCTTTTCAAATCACAACATCAGGAAAAAAGAGAAAGGTAAACTTGAATTCAGCAGACCCATTCTCAAATCTGATTCTGTCTTCAATAATTATATCAACTTTAATCTTTGGAAAGCTTATTTCTCCTTCTTGCTGACAATCTAGACAAGAAAATAAATCAATGCAAATAAAAACTATTTCAAATGTACGTGCATCTGGGATTCATCTTAGAGAAAAGTGTATGTGAGTCCAAGAAAGTAGAAATGGTATAAAATAAGATAAAGATGCTTGATAACAAACTATGTATATGTTGTCAAGTAACACATTTTATATGTTCAAAAACACATATTTTAAATACATATTTTTAATTAGTGCATGTGCAAATTCTATTGTTTTCTCTCATCAGATACACATCATCTGCTTTTGTCTGCAGTTCGATTCCAAGGGAAATGGAATCCATCTACCCCTACAAGATGGTTATTCCTCTTGTCAAAAGATAAAAATGTATGAACACTTACCTTGCACTAATTTCATTATGATGTAATTCAAAATTGTTTTTTGAATTAATTGTAAGAATTAAAATTTTTTTCAGGCCATACATCATATGATGTATTAATTCTGTTTAATACAGTAAGTACCTCCTTAAACTAATGCATTTGAGAGTAAGTAAAGAAAATATCTTGAATAATATATTCACATATAGTACAATAAGATGAATTGGGCTTGAAATTACATTTTAACATGAATTGAATAAATATAAGTGTATATTCTTTAAAAGCGAGTTAAATTTAAAATAATTTAAATATGATATCAGTGTTTCTTTCATTTATTGGGATTATTTTCATGTTCTTCAAGTACTTTCAAGTGTAATGACCTAGAAAATATTGTAAAAACTATGAAGGAAGAAAAATCTAAGAAGAATCATTTTCAAAGTTTTAAAAGGGCCAGGTTCAATGACTTACGTGTGTAACCCTAGCACACTGGGAGGCCGAGGCAGGAGGATCCCTTGAGCTCAGGAGTTCAAGACCAGCCTGAGCAAAAGCAAGACCTCGTCTATACTAAAAGTAGAAAAAATTATCCAGACATGGTGGTGCGCCTGTAGTCCCAGCTACTTGGGAGGCTGAGGCAGGAGGATTGCTTGAGCCCAGGAGTCTGACGTTGCTGTGAGCTAGGCTGACGCCACGGCACTTTAGCCCAGGCAACAGAGTGAGACTCTGTCTCAAAAAAAAAAAAAAAAAAAAAAAAGAATAAATAAATACATAAATAAATAAAACTTTAAAATAAAATATGGAGAGGCTGGGAGCGGTGGTGGCTCACGCCTGTAATCCTAGCAGTCTGGGAAGCCAAAGAGGGGAGGATTGCTTGAGCTCAGGATTTTGAGATGGCAGTAAGCTATGATGATGCTCTCTAGCCCAGGTGACAGAGTGAGACTCTATCTCAAAAAAATTAAAAAAATGTATGGATTTCATAATTTTATGTATCATTTTGAATGATTTAAAAATATTCAAGGACCCTAGAAACTTCTGTAAAGATATGATTCAGGAACAACCAATATTTAAATCAATAAGTATCTAATTTGAATTTATTATGATTGAAGTATATAACTCATAGTGAATCAGTGGTCCCTTTAAAGGATTGTGAAAACTATATCATGAAATGCTTCCTGTAAATATATGGGAAAAAATATTGTTAAACACACAGTGTTCCTTTTTTTCCCCCAGTAAAATCTGGGAAACTGTAATCCAAAACAGGAAATTATGGTAATTTGTTCTTTTTATAAAGCAAGTGTTTTCAAGCTAAATCTATCTTCTTGAAGATATTCTTTCATTTATGAACTGGGATGCACTTTATTATTATTATTATTTGTCAAGGTGAAAGGATCAAGAGTTCATTCACACTCTGTTTTTTGGAGTATTATTTCCATTTCTTTAAACAAGGCCATAATGTAAGACTATTTGTTAGACCCTCCACAACTATATGTGGCAACTAAATAGAATAGCAAAGTTGATTGAGAAAATAAAATGAGGCAAACTGAACTCTAAACTGCATTCAGATTGAATTATAATCCATTTATTGATGTTTTATACACATAAAACTATTTGTTAGGCATTGTAGGAAACACTGTGAGATATAATACCCCCTCAGAAGGAACATTTATCTTTTTGAGAAATTACTGAATCAAAATAAATTAGTAGAAGATTAGAAAGTTAAAGCATATTTAAATAATAGTTCAAGAAAACTCCAATGTAACATATGTTTAAATGTCATGAGTAGAGCAAATAATTTGATTGAATAAAGAGATCAGTTGGACAAATTATTTTTAGGAAATAACTTTAAAACTTAGATATTAGTCCGAGTTCTCTAGAGAAACAGAAGTAACAGGGTATGTGTGCATGTGTAACACACATATATATACACACACACACACGTATGTGTGTGTATGAGAGTGATAGAAAGAGAGTTAGACAAATATATTTTAAGGAGTTAGGAGGGCCAGAAAGTCTGAAATTTGCAGGGCAGACAGGAAGACAGGAGGTCTAAGGATGAGTTTATATTACAACTCTGGTCTGAATACAGTTTGGAAGAAGAATTCCTTCTTCTTAGGGGTACCTCAGTCAAACTGATAGAATGAGACTCACTCATATTATGAAGGGTAATCCATTTTTCTCAAAGTCTACTGATTAAAAGTTAATAATAAATAAATAATATCTTCTTAGGGAGGTCTAGACTGGCGTTTGGTAAAATAGCTTGGCACTATGGCTTAGCCAAATTGACACACAAATTTAATCATTGCAAATAGTACATTTTGAGAGAATGTGAAGAATATTTAGCAGAAAAGAATTTCAAAAATCCAGTCTAGTGCCACAAAACTCTCTGCAAGTCAACATCTCCAGATTGTAGCACTTGTCTGCATATTTGAATCAAAATTTTAGAAGGCAATCTGATAGAATTGATTATCTTATTTATCTCTTTTTTAAACTAAACTTATGTAGACATAATTAAAGAAAAACTTTCAAATATTCAGTATGCCTGGATCTCAGATTTGTACTTTTCTGTCCTTGTACAACAGTTTTGTTCTCCAATAACTCATCTCAGTTTTGCCATTCTCCACAACTGAAGAGTTTTTTATCCTTACACAATCTCATCTACAGTCTTTCTGAAATCAGAGACCATGTCTTACATACATGGTAAATTTCCTTTTAATATTTGTTAAATGATGGTACAAACGAATAAAATCCATTGTAAACAAGATATTCTAGTGATTTTTTTATTTGGTCACTGTGCGGGCCTGTCTCTAGTCAAGACTCCTACTGGCAATAGTTTTCCTGTTGCAATGATTCTGTCTCATTCCTCAGGTCCCCCTAGATTTATATCAGCTGCAGATTCATCTAAGCTATGATGCAAATAGACATCATTTAAAAAATAACAGAAGACCACATTGATTAGATGATATATTCATTCATTGCTAAATACGTTTTTGCTACTTTGCATTTTATACCAAATGCATGCACGTGTCGCTTGATTTCCTGTCAAATGTGGGTAGTCCGGCTCCAGGACAAAATCCTGTGTGATTTTTTAGGCCAGATCACAGGCAATCACAAAGGCTTTTCATGGCCGGCCCCATGGGAGAAAGCTGCCCTCTCCACACCAGACTTGGTGCACAGCCAATGTATTGTAGTTTCCAAAGGGAGTTCCGAAGGCAGTAAACAATTCAAGACCCCCAGCCAGTATCTCCAAGCCCCAGTGCCTTCATGCTGAGGTGCCTTTATCTGAGGCTTTGGGGAGAGTTGTCTTTACCTGCCTCAGCTGAGTCCTCTTTATTGGAGAGAGGATGACAAAACTCTTTAGATGCTTTCCCCACTCTGACCCAGTACTTAATACCTTTCCTTTCTTAGCGCTCACCTCGTGCCCTCCCTTCAATCCCAGTTCATCGTACTGCCAAGCCTTTTGTTTCAGGGCTCCCCCGACAGCAAGACGACCCCCATGTCTGTGCAGATTTCCTATATCCTCCGCTGGCGTGTGCTCTTCCATGGGGGCAAATGGAACAGAGGGAATCGGCTCTTTCTCTGGTGTTAGCTTCTTGCTTACACTATTGCAGGAAGTGATTAAAGGATTACTGCTTTCATTTTTGGCATATTGCTTTAATCGGAGACTCTTGACACCTGGCAGCTCAGCTCTCTCTCCCAGCTGCTGACAAAATGTAGTGATGAATAAAACTGATAGCTTTAAGTCGAAGCACATAGCCAGGTCACTCTCTTACTGCACACTTAGGCTTTTAATATTTCGCCTTAAAACAAATTGATCAAGGTCCACAAATATATTTCCACAACTATTCCGGAGACAAATATTTACTACCTTAACATGATTAACCATAGTAAATACGCTTAATCAAATTATCTCACTTTTATCGCCATCAATTCAGACAGTCCCAGGAAAAAGTTACCCGGCAAGAAATTGACCCCTTCTGACGCACACGTGCAGTTATTCATTTTTTCATTCATTATTAATGAAACAAATGTGTATTAGAGAAAGTCTGTAAACCTTGGTCTGTATAAAATGATGCAGATGAAGCCTATTGAATAAGCTATGGCTCATATTGTTGCAGAAGTGGGACTTTAAAAGACAGACTTGTAAAAATGTATTACTTTATTAAAGTATTAAGAAACTTTTTGTGCGACCACATAAGAGTGACCAATTACCTTTACTTGGATAAGTAAGGCAATATGACATTGAAGAGATAACCCTTAAGCCAAATCTTAAAGGATGAGCAGAAAATTTCAAAAACAAAAAAAGTGGCAGATAATATTTTGGGAATGAGAAACATCTTGAACAGGAGTATAAATAAAAGTCACAGCCATATGAAAATGTATTCTATGCCAGTTAATAGTGAAAGTTCAATATTGTTGGAAGAAAGGCTGTAATTAGTGCAAGACTAGCAGCAATACTTTTTGATGAATCTTGGGTATCATGCTTAGGAATTCTAAGTTTATCACTTAGGGATGGGAAAATGTGGAGATTTGTATATGAATGAGTAATATAATGCTCATTTTTAAGGTTATGTAATCAGAACTTTGTGCATGATATATAGTAATAAGAAAATAAATTATTAAAAAGAATACCACTTTTGAGTATATATAAAGAATAAAAGCCAGAAGATCATAATATTTTTCATCAAATTCCTCATTAAAATAACATATGCCACTTTTAGGAAAGATAGATGCTTGGGCTGCAAACTAGTCTTTTGAAACCTGAATTTTAGAGGGAGAGAATCGATCAGGTTAAAATTTCCCAAAGTAAAAAGAAAAAAACAATAGAAATTTTCAATAAACAAAACAATAGAAAAATTTGATACCTTTTTGACATGGAATCAAAATCTTTGATGATTTGTTCTGTGACTGAGATATAATGCTGTGTTGACTATGACTATGTAGGTGGTGATGTTATCATTTGAAAATATTAGAACATAGGAAGAGAAAAAATGTTTGTAATGGCAGAAAAGAAATTCAGTTTTCAATATATGGGTGTTTGATTTTATAAACATATTAAATTATAAATTAATTTAAATCTGGACTCTTCACTACCTATTCACATTCATAGCTTTAAGAAACATATACTTACATGTTTCATGTAAATTACTTATAGAATAGTTGCTTTATTTGTGATACTTCGGTTTCCACAAAAGAATATTTCCTTCATTTTTCTTTACAGAAGAGATTTATAGAGGTTTTTTTTGGGGGGGGTGTATATGTGTTTCTTTTAATATTTCTAATGACTAGGTTCATAATCCATTTGGATACTTTGTTTATGATGAATAACTGATTTCTCTATTTGATATCCACTCTTATGACACCAATCTGAATTCTCAGTATTATGCTGCTACTGCCTGTAATAGGTGATTGATTTCTCATATTACATTTACTATCACAAGTCATCCTAGATTTACAGGTGTAACCAATTACTATTATTCTTCATCAGGGCATCTGATTTTTATAAAATTCTTGAAATGACCTGCCCCTAGAATATGTTTCTCAAGCTGCATGTTTGTTTTCTCCTTTATATTTTACATAATATATATTTCCTAGCAACTAAAATATTTTCCTGGGAGTTGCAATTAAAATTTATCTTATGATTGTCATAATTTTAGAGTCCAAAACTGTATAAGATAATTCTTATAAATATATCAATATGATTTTATATTTATTAAAATATATTATTACCATTTTTAAATATTAATATGCAAATCTAACAGTTCAATCATCTCTCTGGCATGAGCAGACAGACATGTCAGAATGCTATTTTATAAGGACAGTGGTATTGCAAAAGAGAAGTTTGCAAATGTAAAATTGCTAAGAATTAATCCTTTGAAATAACATCAATCGATCACCAATATGTCCTTGGAATTTTTTATTTTATGAATAGTAATGCTCTGCATTTGAGTACACAAAACCTACTTGTGATTGGCAGAATTTTAAGATGGCTTTTATGATCCCTAGCTTTTGCTGTGTAAATCTTATATATCCCCTCCTCTTGAGTTCTGGAATAACCTGTGAATGTGGTGGGATATGCTTCCTGTGATCTTATTACTAATTGGCTGACTTTGATTTAATTAACAGGGAGATTATCCAGTTGGGCTTCATATTATCAGGTGAGTCCTTAAAAAGACTGATCCCGTTCTGTAGTTAAGGCATTGAAAGTTGCGAGGGCCTGTGCAGGAGTCCACATGTCTAGGAACCCTGGGCAGCCTGTAGGAAGTGAAAGTGGTCCCTCCCTGTCCAACAGCCAGGAGGAGAACAATGGCCTTAAACAATCGTAAGAAATTTAGTTCTAAAAACCAGATGAGTTTGAAAGAGGACACTAAGCTCCAGAAAAGAATGAAGCCAAGGTGACACCTTGATTTTAGCTTTGTGAAATTCTGAGTGAAAAACTCAACTCAACTCAGCCATACCTGGACTTCTAACCTATATGAGTTGTACAGTAATAAATGGCATTGTTTTAAGTAACTAAGTTTGTGGTAATTTGTTACACAGTACCAGAAAGAGAATATCTTACTTATCTCTGAAAATTCTATATGTATATGCCATTATTGACTTTTATATAAGATCTTGAAAATAAAACAAAATCTTCAAATCTAAAGGGTGCCTTGAAAGCTGTACTTTTGTCTACTCATCTCAAAAGCTATCAAAAAGGTGTTGCTTTATTTTCTTCTTTGAGACATTTGATGTCCTTTTCAGTTGCAAGGCATTGTGTTTTAAGTTATTTGTTGTCCAGATTGAGTCAATTATCCCAAGAAAGAAGACAATAGCCAACAGGTATAGTGAGTTTCTTCAGTGAATGGAAAGTGAACCATGAAATAAATATTGTTAACTTTAACATTAAATTACTTTCAATACTAAAAATGGAAGACATTTCTTAAAGATTTATTAACTGTAGAATTCACAAAATAGTGTTACCTTAGCAACTCATGACACGGAAATTAAACTGTCAAAATCTCGATCATTCAAAAAGGGTCATTGATCTTTGTGTCAACAGAGCAGATGAAAAAGAGCTGCAGTGATGTACTTTGCCAGGTTTTTGAACTGTAATAAACAAGCCAAGCTGTGTTTATGAATTCCCTAAAATAGACAAGTGGAGAATACAGCAGTATCTCAGTGTGCCAAAACAGATTTACAGGTAGTTGGGCATTGCACACGGTGCCCAAGGAGTATTCATTTACTAGCTTCTTTTGTAATGAGGAACACCAGATGTACTTCAAAAAGCCAAGCGGAGACAGACCTGTATTTGCCAAAATGAATTATTTTATCACATTGTCTGTCATTAAGAAGAAATCCATTAGGTCAGTGTTTCCCTTAGAAAAATCTGTGATGTCTTTTGAGGTGAAGCTTGGAGAGAAATCAGCATGAGATTTTCAGGTCATTAAATATATCAAGTAACAATGTCATCATTTCCATTTTTGCTGAGATAAAAGCAAAAATAGAGGAAAAAAGTAAAGAAAAAAATATTCCAGTGTAACTAGATTCTCTAGTGCAATTCTAAATAGGTAGCACAAATTTATTCTAGCTTAGCTCTTAGTAAACCTTAATAGCATTGAGGAAGTTTTTCCAGAACATATATTTTACATATCTTAAATGAGTGCCAGCTTTTGACCATATAATGCTATGTACAATCATGTCAACCAATAAATGTAGGGAGAATCATATTTGGTCCTGTTAATTTATTTGTCTCTCAGAAACATTTTTTTAGATATCTTCCAATAATATCTTCAAAACATCACAACGTGTAACTAAGATCTAGGCATCTAATATTGGTTCCAGTTGTGTTAATAATAGGAAGATTTTTTCAATATTGACACAGCTCTATTGTGTATCATTTTGATTGGATTCTGGATACATTTTTCATTCTTGATTTCTAAAGAATGAATGTGTGGTTTATCAGTTCTACTAACCCAATGTAGGCTAATAATGATCGAATAATGGTTCCCCCCAAATATCCACATCATTCTCTCTGGAACTTGTGGATATTTTAGGTTACATAGCAAAATGAGCTTTAAAAGTGTGATGAGTTATGAACTTTGGGATGGGAAGATCATATTGGATAAACCAGACTGTGCCTAAAGTAATTACATGAGCCTTAATAGGTAAAAACATTTCTTTTGAAAATATAAATTAAATTGACAAACCCTTGACTAGACTAAGGAAAAAATAGAAGACTTAGAGAAATAAAATCAGAAATGAAAGAAGAGTTACAACTAATGCCATAACAATAATAAGGATAACAGGGGATTATTATGAAGAATTATATGCCAACAAACTGAAAAACCTAGAAGAAATGGATAAATAACTAAAAACACACAATCTGCCAAAATAGACCCCCTAAAATTAGAAACTATTAACAGAACAATAACAAATAAGAAGATTGAGTCAGTTTTCAAAATTTCCCCCCAAACAATAGTCCAGAACCAATGGTTTCACAGGTGAATTCTACCAATGAATTAGTAACAATACTTATTAAACTTTTTCAGTAATAAAAGAAGGAACATTTTAAACTCATTCTATGAGGTCAATTTCTTGCTGATACAAAAACTAGACAGAGACACTGTAAGAAAATAAAACTATAATTCACTATCCTTGATAAAAAGAGATGCAAACATTTTCAATAAAATACTAGTAAACTGACTTCAACAGTATATTAAAAGACTCACACAGCATAATCAAGTGAGATTTATCTCTGAGATGCAAAAATGATTTAACATATAAAAGTCAATCAATGGATGCAAAATATTAATAAAATGAAAGAAAAATACTACATATTCATCTCAATAAATGCAGAAAAAGCATTGGGCTAAGTTTAACATCCATTCATACCTAAAACTCTCAAAAACATAGGTTTGTAAATAACTTACCTCAACACAATAAAGGCCATATATGAAAATCCCACAGCTAACATGGTAATTAATGGAGAAAGAATAGTAGTTTTCCTTCTAAGATTCCATAAAGACAAGATGCCTACTCTCATCATTTCCTATCAGCATAATAATAGAAGTTCGAGCCAGAGCAATAAGACAAAAATAAAAAATAAAAAGTGTGTGTGTGTATGAGAGAGAGAGAGAGAAAGAGAGAGAGCGCCTCAAAATCGGAAAGGAAAAACTGGCAATAGTAATTTGAAGTGTGAAAGACTTCATTTGTCATCTGTCTGTCATCTGTCATCACTGGCTGTGAAGATGCAGGGGAGGCCCATACACCTGACTATGTAGGCAGCCTCTAGCAGCTTAGAGTGAGCCTCAGACCTAGATCTAATAAGTAAACAGGGTTTCTAACTGCATGGATCTCGATTCGACTAACAGCGTGAATAAGTCTAAAGTGAATTATCCTCAAGAGACTCTAGACAAGGGCCGAGATCTGCTGACATCTAATTCTGGTCTTATTAGTCTCTAGACAGAGAATACAACAGATTCTATCAGATTTCTAATCTACAGAATTGTGATATAACACATTTCTGTTAATACCCTACATTGCTTGTAATTTTTATGGCAGCGATGGAGAATTAAAACACCCAACTCAATTAACTACTCTATCATGACACTGTCTCTGACTCAATCTGGTTCTGGTCTGTTACTTAATGGCTTATTATACATTGCTGTTGTGTATGGTTCTTTTTGCTTCAGTTGCAAATATGCCCAGGTGTATCTCACATATCACCTCCAATTGGAAATCCCCAACATTTGAATTTCTGGTCATCACCTTCTCACTGTAGGAAAGATTTGGGAGAAGTGCAGTTTTGCAACTGCACATTCTGCTGATCATACTTGTAAAGTGCCATGATACTCACTGAAGTGTTCCCTTTTCCAAATAAAATCTCTCAAAGGAGTATTCTGAAGACCAACAAGATAGACCTGGGCTGAGATCCAATCCTGGGAGTCTAGCCAGCACTATATATCCAAAAGGAGTCTGGACTGTGGCCACAGTCAAAGGAAACAGGCAGAATACTCACATATTGCAAGTGGGCACATTCTATTGTAAGCTCACTTCCTGCCCTTAATATTGAGAAAATGGAGTCCATTTTTATTGGAATGTCCTTTTCATTGAACACAGACATGATGTCGACTGGCTATGGCTGATGCTACTACTGTTTCTTTGCCTTCATATTTATCTCCTGCATGTTTCTTGCTGTTGCCATTGCTACTGCTTCTCTTTCTTCTCCTCTTCCTCCTCCCCTTCGTCTTCTTCTTCCTCCTCCTCCTGCTTTTTATCTTTCTCCTCCAGATTATTGGTTGCACAGGTTCACAGATATATTCAAACCTCAATGCAATTGGGGTTGTTTTACATATTCACAATTCAAAGCTTTTTTTTTTTTTACCTTTCTAATCATATCAGTGAGAAGAGATTATATTCATCTTACAAATAAGGAGCAAAAAGAGAGTATGTTATATTGATCCCAAGCCCATAGGATAAATTAGAGAAACTAATTTACAACTTAAAAAATTTTATTTAGTTTTTTGTGAAATCAACACATAGAACAGAGTAACTGCTGTGCTAAATACTAGGGATATAGCAATAAACACATTCCTACTTTCACGGAGTTTTAGTATCAGGGAAAGGCAGATATGGAACAGGTAAACACATATTACCTATGATATAATGGAAAAATTTCAGTTGTTATAACAACATATGGGAAAACCAAGCTATTCTGAAGCAAAGCAGATTTAGGATTAAAAAACTTCTGAATGAAGTAATATTGAAACATTTCATTTGAGAGCTGAAGATTCAACAGAAGTTAATGAAGCAAATTGAAGGGGGAAGGAGTTTCTGAAAGGAGAAAATAATATCATGAGGGGCTTGATAATGGAAGATACTTGACACATTCAAAGCAAGAGAGGGCCAGTGTGATCAGAGTACAGTGAGAGAAGGGGAGAATGAACTAAGAACCAACAATAGGTAGGGCACAGATTATGATGGCTTTCAATGGAATGGTTAAATTGTATAAACTTTTATAAACTGGGAAGATATTAAAGCAATTTAGAAGACTGTGACAGGATAACACACACACATAAAAATAATACTGACTTCTCAAACATCAAGATAATCTATTTCCAATCAAATACTATGAGAGCACTCTAAGAGTTGTGAACTATAGTAATAGAGGCTTGTAGGCTGTTATGAATATTTACAAAGTTCTGGCTAATATGTTGAAAACTCTCCTCACACTATGTTTCCTTTTGGGGGGGCAGAAATGATCATTATATGGAGTATATAGTGATTAGAAACTCTGAAAACAAAATCCCAGATTATCTTAGGGAAAAAATAAATTTTACATAAATATTACTCATGAAGAAAATTAATGAACTAAGTGCTACTAGTATGAATATTGGAATGATTCGTTGGTACTTTTCAATATGATGCTTTTTGCAAATATTAATTATAATCAGCGATGACTGGTCCTCCTTACCATTCAGTGATGAGAATGCTAGTCGTTTCTTAATGCTTTGTCATGGGGAAGGGCTATCTGACAAGTCTGGCCAATGGGCTGTGAATGGAAATAACTCATTTCCTGGCAGAGGCATTTAATTGCTGATCTGAGATCCTCTACTGTGGTCCTATGCCTGTCTATCCCTGGAGACAGACTGTAGATGAGACTGTGGAGCCATAAGAACAGACCTTCCTGTATTGGTGAGTCACTATAAGAGCACCCAGAGCATACTAGTGTCAACATGAGTGCAAAATAAACCTTTGTTGTATTAAACCACTAAAATCTGAGGTGTTTTCTTACAACATATAACTTAGCCTATCCTAATTTACACATTATTATTTTGGTTTTGTATTTTATTTTAATTAACAGTAATATGAACTTTAATGATTGGTTTCTATAACTTTCTTAATTTTAGTTGCACATGTAGTTGTCCATACGTATTGCTTACTTCTGATGTCAAGTAACATAACAATTCAGCCAAATTGGTTTTAGCTCCTTTGTTGAAACTGGGCTTCATTTAAGAGGTGTCCGTCTGAAGAGACGCTTCTGCCACTCCATGTTAAAGTCAGCTTTTAAGTGGCTCTGAAGGTACTTTATTCTGCCATCTAAAGATGGTAATTGGTGAATCTGCGATGAAAACCATATCACATAAAAATTACATGCAAAGTTCAAACTATTATGCCATTAATATACAGAAAAATGTACTTGTTAACTCCAACTCAAACTATTTAAAGTAGTAAATATAAAGCACACATATTTTTTCTTTATAATATGCAGGAGAAACTATTCATTCCAAAATGGTCACTGCTGACTTTGGTAAAGTACGCTTTTCTTGGGCCTTTGCTACCTTTCATCTTCCCAGTGAAAACTATTCTTAATTTGTAATTTACTCCTCTGGTTTTGCTTTCAAAAGTTATTCTAAATGAGACCATTCCATAGTTTTCTATACTCAATTTGTTAACTGTCTTCACACTCAGCCTAAAATGTGTCAGTTTTATTGACATTTTCTTCTCTGAAAACAGGCAGTCTTTAAGTTTTCAAGATTTTGTCTTAAAATATTTGTCACATTGTTCGTGTTATTCATGCTTTCATTTCTCATGGCCATGGTCTCTGGGGCTACCTGAAGTCATTCTTATAGCTTTACCGAGATCCATGGTTCCCATGTAGGTCTATCTATTCCCCATCAGAGTTTTTAAACACATGTATCTTCAAACTACTGATTTTCAATCTACATAAGGCATTGTTTGTATCATTATACTTTTTTCCCAATAGCCTTTGGTGGCTTTTTTAATTTATATTTTACTCAGCAAAGTAAAATTTTACTGTTTTAGTTTGCAAGGCTATAATAATATCTAAATCCCAGTCTTTTATATAGTTCAGGATTTCATTCAAAAAGAACTATTTCTTCTAAAAGTTTTGTTTTCCACAACTATGACCCAGCTCAATCATTTATTTTTCTATACTTTAAGACGTGCTTCACAGGTGAACTCTTGCATAGAGGCCTATACCGAATTTCTAAACACTGTGCCATTCTTTTACATTGTAATAATCCTTGAAACATCTCTTACTAAATATAAGTCCTTTGAAGGTGGGTACTTGTATTCATATATTTGTCTATTTTCTACTGCTTAATATAGTTATTTTCATAATATTAATATTCAATATCACTTTGTTTGATGACATTGATAAAATAGTATGGTTTTCATAATAAATATTCTATATTTTATTTGCACTATTAGAACCACAAAAAAATTTATTGTTCACTAATGAAATAAAACAACAAAAAAGAAAATAGTTGCATTAGCTTTTCTCAACTATTTTAGAAATGGATCATATCTACTTTTCCTGAAAGTTTTTCACTTTGAAGAATACTTGTCTTTGTGTGATAGGTACAAAATAATAATTAGCATTTGACAATTCTGCCCTGAGATTTAGAGTCTTAAATATGCACTGAAGTAATTTATAAGGTATTTGATAAGGTGAACTGATGATTAGATGTAGGTTAAGTCCCAGCATAAACTTTCTCAAATTGTTCTGCTAAATTCACGGCAGTGATTAAGAGAGGATTAAGAGGTGTGCAAGAACTACTTTATAATCTGCAGGGTAACACAACAGCTATTTTATCCTTTTATCCTATTTTATAAAGCTATTTTTAGCAAGAAGTAGTTCACCTGTCTATTTTATAGTTTGTTATTTTTTTTCCTTTTAGTCTTTACTACATGTAGGCATTATGTGCACCTAGAGTTATTTGATTAAGAACAATGAGATTTTGTCACAAATTAAACAAATAAGTAATCATCAGTTTGCATTATAGTCAAAGACTGCTTATATACTTACAAAAAGATTTAAATATTACACAATTAGTCTTTTTTCTGCTAATTTCAATATTAACCTTTAATGGATTGCTACATAATAATGATACTCCACAAGTTAGCATAATTATAAAAATTAGAGTTTATAGTCATAGGATTATGTTTTAACTTTTTAATTAGACATGACATAAAGCTCTTCAAAATCTATACCTGCTAACTTTTCCAAAAAAATTTTCTATAGTTCCTCCATCATCTCATGAGGATCACAAACTACTCATTCTTGCTGCATAACGCAATACTATCTTTGTTTGCCTTCTCTGTAACCTCAAGTGTTATCACACAATTTCCTCTATGCACTCTATCTGAAGAACATTTTATTTCCCTTTTCAATTTGGGAGATTTTTTTTTATGAAATGTTGCCTTAATTCAGTGAAAGTCCTTTATTAGTCTATGAATTCTTTAAGAGGAAAGAATGTATAGAAGAATTCATCTTATCCATTTTTGACAATCCAGAATATGATACTTTAAAGCTATATAATAAGCATTTAAATATTAATTGGCTGAACAAATTGACAAGGGAAGAAATCCTTCTAAAGAAAAATATAAGTCTAAAAGTCAAAGAAGCGCAATAAGATATGAAAGTCTTTCTATCATAAATATAGTTGTGAAGGGCTCAGATGATTTTTCAATGTGTCTCAGTTCTTTATTTTATATATTTATATAAAATATAGATTGTATATATATTTATATCTGTCTGTCTCTATATATATATTTCACATAAAGGAAGAAAGACAGCAAAGTGTCTTTTAATTTCCTCCTTTAGAGATGCTCTTTGATAAGTTTTAGAGAATTTAGGGTTCAAATAAAATATTGACTATATAAATTAAAATAAAGCAAAATTACTATATGTAGAATATGTTTTAGTAACCAAGGAATCACATGAATTATCTTTTGTGATATCTGTTTAATTTCTGGAAGCAATATATAGTACTCTAAGTGCTAGGGTAAATGTTTGTATTTAAACTTCAACACTTGTCTTGGGTGATAAAGATATAGCTTTATTCTGTTTTATGAGGAGGCACAATTTGTTCTCTGTGAAAATCTGGAGCATGAAGTGATGACAATTTGATACATAACAAAGGTTTTTATTTTATTTTTTCTTTAATTCCACGTGCAATACCCTTTCTTCTTATCCATATGCCTATGCCCTTCTGAAAAAAAAAAATCATTAGGCAAATTGTTAAATAGTAAAAATGTACTGAAACATTTTCTGTTAGGTGTAGTCTGAACTAAATTATGTTCATAAATTCTCTGTGATACATTCCTGAACTTTGTGATCTTGTGTTAAATATAATTGGTGCATACATTCATCAGTATAGTGTCTGCTGCATTGTAGACATTGGATAAATACTAAATATTAAGTGAATGAAAAATGACCGAAATATCATTTTAAGCAGACTTCAGAAACCTAGCCCCAGATAAGCTGCCCACACTGTGGGAGCCACAGGTAGGGGAAGCCATGTGCACTTCAGGAACCAGCAAAGCAGAGCACAGCAAATTAAGGAAGATAAACACTTGCCCTTTGCAATGTCTCTCTACTGCTTTCTGTTGACAAAGACGAACATCATGTCAGCTAGCAAAGGACAAATATTTATGGAGTCAAGCTTTGTTTTCCAGGAGTAGGGTAAATTTGAAGCTGAGAGGCAATAATTTGATAACTGCTGCCTAATGAAATGAAAAGTGAATGAAAGAGGAAGAACAAAGAGAAAGTTAAAGAAAATATATTCTATAACTAAAGAAGTTATCTGTTTGTTTAATGTATAGGAATCAAAATGCTAAAGAGGAAGGAATAGGACAAGAAACAGGCAAATGGCATAAGAAGAAAAATAAATTGTGATGAAATTCAGAGCATAAATTCAAGTGCTAATATAGAAAAAATTTAAAATATATATGAATATATTGCTTCTGTTTGTAATATAGTGATTAATTTTATTCTAAGAGGACTGATTTTCTATAGTTTTGTATCTATATTCTTCCTAAAACATTATTATTCAAATACAAGTTTTAGAGTAAGTTGCTATTTCCAACAGGAAAAATGAACAGAACCTACATTAAAATCCAAAATGTACTTATAGAATAACATTTATTCAGCAGGTAAAGTTCACAGTCAATAACTTTTGGAATGTTCAGTAATAATTAAGTTACATTTTCTCTAGACAATGTAGATGATGAATTAATATAATTATTAATTATAAAAGTTAAATAATTGGGGCTATTGGGTTTTAACTTTATAACCCATTTCTCTGAGATAAGTGGAAAGCTATGCACTGATGAAAATTAACTTATCTTTAATCATGGAAAAATATCATCAGTACATTTTAATAACAATTATATTGGTACATTATTAAGTTACAGTCAATAGGTGTTCATCCACAAAATAAAACCACAGGACTTGGTAGAAATGACTCCTCTAAGAATTTAACAGGCAGAGCTTTACACGTTATTGGGATTTCTCTTCAACCATGTTTAAGATATGCCTAAAAGTAATAACAAATTCCTGACAACTCTCATTAACACAGCTTATACCTCTGCAAAATGGACATAGTTATTATTTAAGTGGAAAATGTTAGCAAATCAAAATATAATCTAAATAATTTGAATATGAATTTTTGCTTTTTTCTTTTCACCACAGAGATAACTTCAAATTGGATCCCAGTCAAAAATGAAAATATATCATATGCACCTGCATGAAAAAAGTTAAATGAGCATTTCAACATTCGATGTTTAGTACTACTGTTACATACATTAAATATATGAAAAATTTGAAAAGATAATATAATTATATGTCTTTAATTAATAAGTTATTAAATATAAGTTATTATTAAAACTGAATGCAGATATATTAATATAAATTATAATACTAATTAAGTAATGATACTTATGATTATCATTGTTATATAATAAATTTAAAAATTACTGATTGATTTTGAGTAAAACATGTCTTTGATAACTGTTAGGTTATTAGAATATATCACAAAAAACAAAATTTTTAGTATAATTGTAAAATTTGCCTTAATGTTTTATAAATTCATAAATCACAATTATAAGCCAAAGCAGTCACTTATATCTAAATTATTTAGTTTATCTAAATTGCTTAAAAATATTGACCAATTAAACAGAAAGTGGTGTTTGGTATGCCCTTGTGGGAAAGATCTGAGCTAGAACACAGGTCTTATTTGCTATTGATGGTGATGGGATGGTGTCTTTTGTGTCATCATTACTACTGACCTTAGAAAAATAAATTTGTTGAATCAGAACATTGCTATTTTATCTTTACATAACCAGAAATATAAGCAACACTTTTGTAACCTTTGTAGCCAACGCTTTTGTAGCCAATACAAATTGGCTGCACCAATTACAAACACATGGTCATTTTCTGTTTGTGTCAAAACTAATGTGGCCCATTATTGAAATGTTCTACTTGAAACTTTGAAATGGACTAACATATGTATCCTGTGATTATTTGCCTTCTGCATCTTGGTATCCAAGCACCAGTCATACTGCATTTTATTCTTTTAGTGCTCTTTCTAATCCTGTGCATAGATTTATGGGAAAGTATTCATCAATCAAATTGGCAATGCTTTTAGTCACATTTAAGGGGGAAAATATGGTTGGATTTAATTAACAAATGCACATGTTTTACTCCTGTATATCTAACTATAAACTCCCTTTCAGTTCTAATGGCTTACTGCAGAGATTTTCAAAGACTGGCCTTATTTATACATATACATTTGAATGTTGTTGTCTATTAATACTGAAATGAAAAGACGGATTTACAAGGCTCTTCCAGAAACTTACTATGCCAGTACTGGTGCAGCTGCTACTTAGAGCAGTCTTCATGCAGTAGGCTACTTGACTGCCATTGCCAACTGGATTTGCTTAGCTATTATTTCCTTTAGCCAAAGGCACAGTTTGTAGAAAATCTATATCTAAGGACTTTGGCAGAAGCTTAGCTATTTATCATTCATGTGAGGATCAAACAGGGCAGGTGTACTGTTTATTTTAATGATGTAAATATTGAGATGCAAATTCAGAATAACAATAGTAAGTATTATTCACTTATTTTGGCCCTTGGTTGCAGTTGCAAGAATATGGCATTTCCCTAACACATAAAATAGCCTTGACTTAAATTCATTTTGGAGAAATGCTCACAATAGAGACACCACTTGTGTATTTATACACCACTTATACTATGAGGATATTTGTTTGTTTTTAATATATCTTTGTTAAAGAAAAAGAAATAGCCATATTTTCTAATCTACACTATACTGAGGACCACAAGACTGAAAAAAATGCATTTCACTTGGAAGAAAAAAGATTGAAGTTCAGAGGCAATTGAAACATATTGCTTATTAGAGTGTGGAATCAGTAGATGGCAGGAATGGAAAGGTAATTTCAAAGTTTCTTACCTTCTTTCATGTGTAGTGTTTGGCCTGACTCCAGATCTTTCAAATACTTCTAACCTGCAGTGTTATTGGTGGTGGGAAAGTTGTATTTAGGCTTAATAGTGACAAGCAACAATGCTCATTATGATAAAGGTGACTAGTCTGGCATGAAAGCAGCATGCAGCAGTGGTAATGGCAAGGATACACACAAAGAGAAAGGGTTGGCATTCTGCAAAAGACAGCTACCACTTTATCCAGAACCCTTTCATGTGACTTATCACCTATATTTGGGAAAGTTCAGTGATTACTACTCCACTATCATGTTTATTACATTCTAGAACAGTTAAGGGAGCACTTAAGCATTTTATCAAGATAGTAAAAAAATACTATGGAAAATAATATCTTTATCTTAGTCCTGTAAGCTCAGTTACATTTTTGGTGTTTCCCATAATGATAAAAATTTTAAGCTCAATAATTCTAAAGAAATATTTGACCAGGAAGAATACTCTCTCTCCATCTGTCCATTCTGGTAAAACATTAGCACCTCCCTTTCCAGTTTGTGATTTGGCACCATGGAATCTACTGCTCTCATGACGCTTAAAATCTAGAGTAGATGAAGAATAGGAAGCATTGTACGTATTCCTAGGTTATCCATATAATGATGACTTTTCACAAAACAGATGAAGTAAGGCAAAATCTCCCATTGACAACACCATCCTTTACTAGAGGAGGTAGTTTCATAAGATAAAAATAACCTCAGATGAAAAGATGTTTGAAATTACTACCAAAATATGATACTGCATCTTCCTGATTCAAAGCCTTTGAATTACCATTCCTTCCTGTATAAGCTCTTCTGCAGATAGCTTATTTTACTTAATAATGTTTTTATTATTACTTGGATACACACATACTTACTTACTCCCACTTGCATTTAAATATTATGGGTTTAAAGTATGAAATGTACGATTCCCATAAGTACTAAGTTTGACGTTTGGTATTTCTGACATTTCACTTTGACACTTCATATTTCATGTTTATTGAGAAGGTACGTCCTCAGTCTTTCAAACACATGTTTGGCTTGTGATTTTTCTTTCACAGTTTTTAGAGCAATTTTTGTGAAACCATGGATAAATCAAAAATTTATTTTATTTTGAATATGAGTTCTGTCATAGAACCAATGATATACAGATAGCTCAACATATTAACAAAGTGTTTGGGTAGGATGTATATAATGAATACAGTATGTCGATCATTTGAAAAATTCTATTGTAGTGATTTTAACCTTGAACATGAGCCACGTGAGCGATTTGAGACCAAGGTAGATGATGATGAGCTGAAAGCTGTAGTGGAAGTGAATCCATCTCAACCTATGCTTGAATTAGCAGCAAGGTTTGACTTTATTATTCCAACAATATTGGACCATTTGAAACAAATTGGCAAGGTAAAGAAGCTGGATAGATGGGTAACACAAAAATTAAACAAGCATCAGAAGAAAAATCACCTTGAAGCTTGCCTTTTTTCACTGTCACAACATAAAGGCAAACCACTTCTACATCATATTTCATGTGCTATGAAATACAGATTATTTTTGACAATCACAAATGTTCAGCACAATGTGGAATATCATAAAAAGCTAATGGTGTCTGATAGTCCAGAACTGGAGTTATGCACTACAGCATCATGAAACCTGGTCAATCTATTACAGTGCATGTTTGCTGCAACCAACTGGATGAAATGAGGATTCTTGCAATTAAGCAGCCAAGATTTGTCAATAAAGACAGGCCAATCCATTGCAAGACAATGAATGCTTAACCACATGTCACGCAAACAATGTTGCTCAAACTACAGAGGCTGGACTTGGAAACTCTCTGTCATCCACTGTATTCACCAGACCTTACACCAACTGACTACCACTTCTCCAGGTTTTGGACCACTTCTTGCAAGGAAAAATATTCAATTCTCAACAAGCTGTGGAAAATGCCTTTCATGATTTTGTCACCACGTGCTCTCTAGGCTTCCTCACTGCTTGCATAAGCAAGCTGCCATTAAAATGAAAAAAATCTATGTGGGTAGTTTAGGCACATTGTTTGATTAATTGTACTGCTTCTTGTTTGAGTTATAATAAACTAAACTTTTCATTTGAAATTGGATATTTCATGTTTTTTGACCTATATATAACTGTAACTATCTGTCTTCATCCACTGGAATGGAAGAGTGATGGTCTCTGGAGCTTTCTTGGCTTTGTTCACTATCCCCATTATCTAGAACAGTGCCTATTAAAACAATTCACATCCAGCAAATATTTGCTGAATTATTGTTTACTTGTATATCAACTAGTTGCTTCATGAGAAAGGGAGTTGGATCCAATATATATATATATATATATATAAATATATATATAAATTAATTTTTCTAGAAATTTATAATAAAGAAAGAATATATTAATAGTATGTACTTTTATGTTTGGTATATTTCATTCAGTAAACTATTTTTAATTCTTAACATTGTTAAAAATCAGTTGTTTATTCAATTTTATTGCTGAGTAGTATTCTATTGTCTGGATATATTCAGTTTGTGTATCATTTTTTTGTTAATTAACATTTGAGTTGCTTATGGTTTTAAGCTATTACAAATAAAACTGCCATGAACACTTTGATTATAAGTTTTTGCATGAATGTATGCTTTCATTTCTTTTGACTAAATATCTATGAGTAGAATGGTTAGATCACAAAGGAGGTGCACATTTAACTTTTTAAGAAACTGCCAGACACTTTTTTCAGAAGGGTTGTTTCATTTCTTTTTGTTCTGTTGCTCTTTTCATTTATATTTCTGCCTGTTAGTCTTCTGTCTGAAGGATATCTCTTATATTTTTTGAAGTAAGAGTATGCTGGTGACAAATTCTTTCACATTTTATATGTCTACAATCTCTTTACTCATTTTAAGGTTTTGAGAGATATTTTTTCTCGGCATTGACTTCTAGACAGACAGTTTTTTTCTTCAAAAATCTCATTTATTATTAATAGTTTAAAGATGTTACTCCACTGTCTTCTTGCATTTATTGAATTGAATATAAATCTGCTGTCCTTATATTTGTTTCTAGGTACATAGTGTGCCTTTTTTCCTCTGGCTGTTTTTAAGGTTTTATCTTTATCATTGATTTTGAGAAAGTTGATTATGATTTGCTTGGGTGTAATTTTTTTTATGTTTCATATAGTTAGATTTTCTTGAGCTTCTTGGATCCATAAAGTACATAGCTGTTATTAAATTTGAAAATTTTTCAAACACTGTTGGTTGAAAAATTTTTACTTCTCAAATTCTTTTTTATGGAGGACTCCAATAAAATGTTTTTTAGAATGCCGGATATTGTTTCATATTTTAATGAAGCTCTGATGACTTTTCTTTACTCTGTTTTTTCCCTTATTTTTTCTAGTTTCCGTTGCTATCTCTTCATTTTCACTTTTTCCTACAATTTCTAACCTGTTGTGAATGTCTTCTTATTTATTTTTATCTTACCCATTTTAGTTTTCACCTGTACAGTTTGATTTTGATTTTTTTATAATTGCATTTCTATATTTAACTTTTGAAACACATGACATTAATTGTTTTGATGTATGTATCTGTGAGTCTAACATCAAAAGTGATATTCAAGTTGGTTTGATTGTTTTATTTTCCTGTTCTTTGCATGCTTGGTAATTTTTATTTAAAGTCAGACATTACAGATTTTGATTTGCTTAGTATTAGATACTTTTGTATTCCTATAAAAATTCTTGAGTTTTTCTCAGGGATGAAATAAAGTTATTTGGAAAAAATTTGATCTTTTTTTAACCTTGATTTTACTATTTTTTATTTAGGACACAAACAACACTCAGTCTGGGGCTAATCAATGCTTATTACTTAAGCAAGACCATCATGAGTATTTTACGTATAGCCCTTGAAACCATGATGCTTTCTGTTCTGGATGGTGGCAATAGCCATTTGAATGTTTGTTTTCTTTCCCCAAGTATTTTCTTCATATTTAAACCCTTACAAGTTCTCCTCTAAATGTTTAATATCTGCAGCAAATCTGGTCTGCATGTGCTATGGCTTGATTATATGCCGGAGTTCATATGATGGAAACCTAATCCCCAGTACAGCAATTTTGAGATGCAGGACCTTTAAGAGGAGATTAGGTCATGAGAGTTCTTCACACATGAATGGATCAATGCCCTTATCATGAGACTGTGATGACTATCTCAGTAGTGGATTTCTTGATAAAAGCAGGCTTCTGCTTATGTCTGCTTTCTTTCACCATGTGATGCTTTCACCCTGTTACGACACATTAAGAACACTGCCATCAGATGCAACTCCTATATTTTGAACTTCCTACCACCAGAACCAAACCAAATACATTTCAATCATTTATAAATTACCCATTTGTTATTATAGGCAGCACAAAACAGACTAAAACAACACTATTATTTCCCCATCTTACCCTAAGAACTTTAATGATCTTCAGCTTTCCTGGATATCCTCCTTAAACTTCTGAATTTTGTGTCAATATATCATTTTGTAATTTTTAGTAATGCATTAATTTTTCTTTTATTAGAAAAACCTAACCAAGCCTATATACAATTATCTATATTTAGAGAATTGTGTATCAGATTTACAAATGTAATTCTTGGTTAGATTGGAGTCTCCTTTCCCCACCCACCTATTAGAAATGTGCAATTTAACAAGTCATAGCTATAAAAGAAATAGACAAACTACCAGTAAAGCTAAAATTATCTGCAGCCTCATTTGAGGAATAAAGGAGTGAATAGGATAATGTTACATCAAAATAAAATCACTGATCCAAATATAGAAATGTAATGAATGTAATTTCCCCTTCTTTAAGAAAGCCTCTATCAGCACTCTCTTCTCTTTTACTTTTCAACTTAAGTTATTGCTTGCAAGGCTAATGTATCCTTCAAAAAAAATCCAGTTTTTAGTGTAATAAAATAATATTGTATAGTCTTCTAAACTCCTAGATCATAAGATCATACAATAGTATGGTTTTCCTTGTATAACAAGATTATATTTTGATGCTTTATTTTAATCATAAAACTACAATTTTATAATAGAGTGTAAATAACGCAAATTAATTTTAATATGTAATTGCATGTAAAATGGCTTATTGAATAATAGTTAAGTACAAATTCATGCAGTACTTTTTATACAGAATAAAAAAGTATTCACATACTACAATGCCTTAGCTAATTTTAGTATTGTCCTTGTTAATTTTTAAGATAATTATAGGTATGAAGGCTTTATTTTGTTTCCTATTTCTATCCACTTGAAAAACAGAATGGTTGTTTAAAATCTCTGAAGGATAAAATCTATTGTTTATAGAACAAATTCAAACTTTATTACTGATATTTGTCATGTTGGCTAGAATGATCAAATCACAGGTTTCTATCATCACCAGTTTTAATCAGACAATGGAAATTTTCTATTTTCATTTCATGATAGAAAAAGGAAAACAAGGTTACCTGAAATAAAAGAATATTTTTTCTGGAGTAAAGATACTGAGATATGAAAAGATTATCCATTACTTGGAAAATTTTAATATGTATCATCTAATTTAAGTATCACTCTAATTTACTTAACACTCATCAAGTTGCTGTCATTTTCCAACACAAAAACTGGAATTTGAAATCAGAGAACATGACTCTAAAATATGTGCTTCTGTTACTCTATAAAACAGAGCCAAGCTGATTCATGCTTTTTATTTTGCCAGGGGTTGTAAACTGTCTCATTCGTTTGACAGTAGATTTTTACTCTACTATGGATCTCAGTTTTTCATAAAGAATCGGGATATGAGATTATTAAAGAACAGTTATAATATAAATTTATATAAATTTAAATAAATATAAATTTATAATATAAAAGGTTATAAAATAAATTTCATCTTGGTTAATTATTCTTACTTTTTCTAAAGAAACTGTGGCAATGCTTCACATGAATAATAACAATTATAGTAATAATAACAAATAATTAATTTGTACTAACTTTATCTGAATAAATAGGTTATTTAATTAATATATTATTTTCAAATACTTTCTCTTGAAAGCTTGCTTCAGGCTATCTTTGTCTCAAGACACTTTTTTTAGGTCTTTGGTTTTGTCTTTATCATTTTCTTTTTCTCTCCATCTTAATTATATATACCATGGAGCTGACATTTTATAATTGTTGTAATTTTGATTGTTAATATTTTATTTACTCATATTCTGATTTCTTTATTATTAATATGAGTGTGGATCAAATAAATGTTGTGTAGTTTCATGCTTCAAAAAATACTAAATGTATTTGTAAGTTTTGGTTATACCATGGATTTTCTCATTCATTTATTTCATTATTTATTCATTTTTTATTCAGCAAATAATAATTGAACATCTACTATATAGGAAAGAGGTGGTAGACATTCCTCAACTGAATAGGTCAGAGCTGGGATATACTGAGTTTAAGGTGATTATAGGACACAGGATGATGGTAGACCTGAGAGATGGGGGCTTCTCACTCTGCCTAACAAACAACAGTTATAGTGCAATGAAAACAGTCCTGTTGTAATCAAACCAATTTTAGTTTGGTAGAAAGGTAGAGAGCCTCTCTACCAATTATAGTGGACTAAGAACATTGGAGATAAGGGTGAGTGGTTTTTAATAAGAGTGTGCACACTACTCTTTTCAATGATTTTTTTCCCATTGCTGCTAAAGATGTCAATTAAAATTTTCCTCTCTTCCTCATTGTCAAAACTACTCAGCAAGCCAGAATCATTTATATTATGTTTTTTTTTTTAAATCACTTTAAAGGAGTTTTATTTACAGTGAGACTTACAAACCGTGCAACTTTGGACAAATTATTCAAACTTTCATCTTCAGTTTCTTCATCTTTAACTATGAATAATAGTATTTCATAGTCCATACATTTGCTTTGTGGTTTCAAATTAATTCATGTAAACACCTAGCACATTTGCTGACACAGTGAAAGTATAAACTCAATGAATATTAATTACTACTACCATAATATTAATATAGCAAGGTAGATATGAGAAAGGGGTTACTGTTTCAAACTTTTATTACAGTCTTCTTATCTCTTTTAAAGGATGTGTTTTATCCTCTTCTTTTATTTTATTTTTATTTGAGGTGCACACAGGCATCCATATATTCCACTCTCTTAATAGCATGGTTAGAACTTTTCTGCCTGTTCATTTTTTCTGGAACCCCACATAAATATTCTACCATGCATTTTTCAATATCTTGCTGGTTTATTGAAAATCTGTATGTTTTTACAGCACAGAATAATCTACGTGTATATGCAATGCTGATTATATAAAATGTATTTTAGGCACTTGACAGAATAAAGTTGGGTTAGGTTTAATTTTGGTTTATTTAAAATAATGAGTATGACAGGATTTGGGGGACCCAGAAAGTTAGAGATAATTCAATAAAGATTTTCTTCAAGTCTTTTATTCAGTATTCAGTTATTACCATGTTGGTTTGAACACTGGTTTTCCCTCTCATGTCTGAGCATTTCTGAGTACTCTGTGTTTGGAAATGACAGTATATATCCATTTATCCATAACTGCGAATCTGTTTAAAGAGAGAGTTTGAAGTGGTTCTGATGTTTTACTTCTTTTGTGTAGGTGGTGTCCAATTACCCATTCCATTTCTACATCTATTTATTTTTCCCTCTTTCTTCTTGTGTAGTTAAGGAGCAATAAATAGCACACTGGAAATGTTTTGAACAGACAGTGCATGGAAGTAAAGTTGCATTTACTTTAAGTGTATCATTCAGAAGAATGACTTTTATCTTGTCATGTTGATAAGAATGGTTAAAACAAATTTATCATTTAATCTATTTTTTAACCCTTTCTTGAGTGAGTGGGAAAAATCACTAAATACATGACAAGTATATCAGGGACTTCAGGAAAGAGAATCATATCAAAATGCCCCCGTGTCCTGTGTTAATTAACTATATTCCCTTTTATTTACTACATTAAAAAATAGTCTTTTATTTCTATATTATCTATAATTTGATTTTTATTTTGATATGTATTTACCTTGCATATCTATATAGATGTTTCTTCATTTAATTTGTTTGAAAAAAATATTCTCTATAAATTCAAGATATTAAGTTTTAGTCCATAACCTCAATTAAAACACAGAGTCAAATATGTGAAGATATAGCCTATTTTTCAAGACTTGTTTAAATAATAATTTTAAGGGTAAAAGCCATTGGGTCCTTGATAGATGAGTATTGCTAAGGTTGCCACTGCTCCTTTTACTAAGAATAAATTTTATTAATTCAAAAGAAATAATGGATCTAGGTTTATAAAAATGATGAAAACAGAACAGTAACTATTCTCACAATAAAACAAAAAAAGTAAAGTTTGTGTAGAAGAAAATAGATACATTTCCAAATATCTTCTCCCAATATTTAACTATCTGTAAACAAATACTTAACATTGATCATACTATGTTAAAGGTATTATGCAGATTATTCAGAATATAAAGATATAGCTAGCTGATCTCAAAAGTTTGCAATATTGTGGAGGAAAATATCAGACATGAAAAACCAAATGTTAAAGCATAACTAATGCATACATTCAGGACAAAATAAATGGTGTAGTCAATAGATAGCCTCTTATCTCCTTCCAAGGAGCTAACAATCCTCTGTTTTAGTAGCTACTGTACATCAAGAACTAATTTACCCCAAGTGAGGTGACACAAGATCAGAATAATGGGCTCCACATCTACTCGCCATCAAATTGGCACTGACTGATTAACACTACTATGGTGTTCAAAGGGTGGTGGTGTTCACCAGGGATTTGGTGGTTGGAAGGGTACCCCCACATCTGTGGGATGTGGTGAGCACTGTGGAGGGGAAGGGTATACCTCTAACCCTTGCTAGGGAGAGGCAAAGATACAAAATGTAACCGAAGTGTTAAGAAGAAAAGAAAAACAAACATTTGTCAGGTGAGGGGCAGGTGGGAGGGGAAGGAAGGGATGGTATATACATACACAGTGAGTGCGATGTGCACCGTCTGGGGGATGGACACACTTGAAGCTCTGACTTGAGGGGGGAGGGGAGACCAGCGCAATGTATGTAACCTTAACGTTTGTACCCCCATACTATGCTGAAATTAAAAAAAGAAAAGAGAACAGAAAAAAAAATATGTGCACTAAGTTAAAAAAGTCTTTAAACAAACAGTAGGAAAATTCATTAACTATAAACCTCAACTACCCAGAAACATTCAATTAAATTGGCTGACTTTTTGGTTCATATGTATTATTACCTTATTGAGTACAAATAGAGAAATAGTTTGGTAATATTTCCAAACTTGATTTCTTTTATTTAGACCACTTTAAAAAATGGGCATCTTATGATAAAAGAGATTAAATAATATTGCTTAAAGACCAATTACCCTGTTTTGATTAATTCACATTGTATGCCTATATCAAAACATCACATGTACCCTGTAAATATGTATGGCTATTATGTACTCATAATAATTAAAAATGAAAAAAATAAAGACATAAATTGCAAATAATAAAAGAAAAAGAACTAATGGATGATTGTCATCATTACCTGGAATGTTTTCTTAATACCTAATAGTAGAAACCAAACAATTTTTTCTTCTTTTAGTTCAATACACAGGATGAGCATCCATAGCTGAGAGATTTTAATTTTATTTAACTTGATTTTTAGTCCTTTTGCAGATTTGATAGGGAAAAACTCTCACCCCGGGCTCCATGGCTGAACTCACTATTGATTGGATACTTTTTGAATCCCACTGCTGATTGGATGTAAAGCTTGTTGCTGATTGGATATTAAAGCTTGTTGCTGTTTGTATGCTTTTTGAATCCCACCGCTGATTGGGTAATTCCTCATGCTCATAGTTGATTGGTTGTGTGTAATCCCAAGCAGTGTATAAAACTGGAGGAGAACAAGGAAATGGTGCTCAGAATTTGATGGCATTCCCCTCTGAGCCCACCAGCAGAATAAAGGCTGATTCTCCGACCCTCTGTGTGCCACTCAGTTCTTTCCCACTGTTACTTGCCGGAACAGATTGACTCCTTAAAACAGATTATTAATGAAGAACCTTTTAAGTGATTATCAAAGTTTTATTTACACGTATCATTTAACTCCTAACAGCTCCTGACACCACACCAATATCACAGCATCATCTATTTTTGTTCAGCATAACAACAGGAATCTTATTAAAGAACTCTGATTATTACAAGTCAAATGAGACATCCATGAACATGAAGAAGCTGAGAAATATAGAATCCTTTCAAATCTAATACAATGACTGAAAATTCTATTTTTACAACTACTATTTTTGACATATTGCAAATGCACATAACAAAGTTAAAGTCAATTTTATTGCCAGTGTTTTAAGGAATAAAGTCAAATTGTGGACAATGATTTTGCAATGTCTGAAATAATGAAAACAGTATAGAGAACATAATTATGTTCTAACCACAATTTTCTTTTATTAGAAACCCAAAAACCAAGATTATACATATGACAGCTTAGTCAAAGAGACAAACTGTCATATTTTTCCTCTTGCAAATATTTGTTTATATTGAATTATGATCAAGCAATTTAACAAAAACTGAACAATCACAAATAACTAATCAAAAACTAGTTCTCAATATATTTTATTCCCACTTACTCATAGAATTTAGGCATCTAAATCAAATGGATTTTAACTTGGGGCTCTTGTATGAGAGAAATAAAAAGCTTAGACAATGTTTCTAGATAAAGACTTAATCAATAATAAGAGCTGTGTTAGAATATTGTTATGTTCATTCTTCCATCTGATATTGAATAAAAATTGGTAGATTTTTTTAATAGATAAATTGCTTTCTCTTTTTAATCCTAACACTAGAAATAAAATTCAAGGATACTAATAAGCTTGGCCAAAGGCAAAATAGCTTGAGATGTTTTGTAAATTGGAAAGATTGAATTTCTTAATCACAGATGATTCATACATACCACTAGGTGAAAATACCATCATTTGTATTTTGAAGCACCATCTCACCATAATAGAAAATGTGCTATTCCTTCTGCTTTGAGCTACTTTTCCTCAAGTGTTTTGGGTTCTGACAGAACCTAGAGCTTCTTCTGAAGTCTCCTCTATTATCTCTATTCTCAGCAGTATTCCTAATTTCTCGTGCCACAAGCATCTTGCAGCAGCATTCAAATATCTTTCATTTTTTCACTTAAAACTTAAAACAAAAACAAACAAATGAAAAAATAAACAATAACATCTCCATTCACTAAATGTCTCCCTTCATTTATTCTTTGCCTTTGCATTCTCAGCCAAGATTCAAATATTTTTTACACATATTTCCAACTTCTTTAGCTCAAATTATCTCCTCAACCTGCTACCAAGCAGCTTCCACTTGACATAAATGAACTCCTCTGAGACCTCAGTGTGCTTACTCAAATTTTTGTTTTTCATTGGACCCTCTTTTTTATTTAGCAGTGTGACCACTGTGTTTAAATCATTTTTTTCTTACTTACAGTGTTACTTTTTGAATTAAACATTTCTTTCTTTGTTCATCTTATCATTTTGTATTTGTGATTCTTTCTGATGATTTTTCTTCAATCTTCGCTTTTTATTCCACAGTCTTCAGCCATATGGTCTATCTAACTACATCCATGGATCCAATAGTCAGCTATATGCTAGTGATTCCCAAATCCAGATACAAACATTCATTGAAAACTAGCTATTTTGATCTTGAATCAATTAACTTGGAGCACAGAGTTCCTATTAATTAAAATTAAATACATTAATTTATAAAACTAAAATTAGAAAATTTAGCCACAATACGGGTGTTATTTTTGAAGTTAATGTTGTGGCTGCTATTTTTACCAGTTCAGGTACTTCTGTACTTTGTTGGAATGAACAAAATCCTCATAATTTGCATTTTAAAAACATATGCAAAAATTATAAAATTAGCCAGTTGTTTGTATGTGTATCTATAACCTTATTAAAAATTCATCATGTTAATTACCAATCTTTTCCCTCAACAAGCAAACTGTTAATATAATGTTGCTTCTCAAAGGAATAGTAAATGTAAGTAGATTAATAATAAATTCAACAGGATGTAATTTTTGGTGAGAAAAATTAATATATTTGTCACTTTCAAGTATTAATTTTATTTGTTTAGTTTATTTAAATAATATATTAACATAAGTAGGTGCTTTAGATCTCCACTGGAATGAGACTTGAATACTTTTCTTCAATATTAAGAAAATTCACATTTTACCTCTGTGAGTATAGTTTATCTAAGCAAATTCTCAAGATACTTGTTGTTAACTTTTAGAAAAAAAAATACTAATAGTTTTGAGTCTTTCAGGGAGTTAAAAAAATAGTGTCTAGACTACTTCCAAAGCCATTACTATTCATATTTGCCTTATGAAAGTGGTGAAAATTTCTTGAGGTTACATCATTAAAACGAGAGTTTATAATATTTTCTTTGTGTACAAAAAGTTTTTTGTTCTGTTTTACATTTTAACTGAAGGAGGAGCTAGCAAATCTGATGAAAATGCAATTATTAGGCTATATGAATTAGGTCTATAAATTCCCAACAAAAATAACCCATCTCTATATAAACTAAAATAATTCTATTTTAAAATTTGCAAGTATTTTCATCACAATTGTTTTCTAAGTCAATGTTGATCATTGTCCATGGTGGCATTAGATGTTAATATCTCTCATATAATTTAGGAGGTGATTTTTTTTGGTTGTTTAATGTGAATATTCTTGAACCCTTAGCTAGAATTTGAAGGCTGGGATTAGTGGAAAGAATGAATAATCAATGATAACAAACAATCAAATTCATGTTGGTCTGCAAAAATGTTACCATAGTGTGGGAACATGAAGATTACACAGCCCAAAAGTGACAAAGGCCCACATAAACTTTCTTGGAGCAAATGGTTAATTGGATGAATTCTGGACATGATTCAAATGTAAGAGGACTCATAACAGCTGCAAGCATTCAGTGCCCTAAATCATGGCAGTGTCAGGTGGTGGACTCAGAGAGTTGTTGGTAGCAGACCAGAGAAAATTTTCTAGTTTGTACATTTGCATTGGGACAATGAACAGAATGATTTTCAAAACCCCTTTTCAAATGCTGTTGTGGAGAGATATAAATCATCTGTGCTTGTAATTCATCACAAAAGCAGCTATAGAAAAGCAATTTTGATTTCTGTTGGCCAATTTATATACAATTAATCAGATTTACATAGTGACAATCCTAATCAGTCATTGCAATGGCTGCAAACAGCGAATTGCTACCATCCAATGTTTGTAGCATACAGGCATGAACTATGTTTCTACGCATTATGTAAATTGATGAAAAAATGGGAGTAGGGTCAATAAGTTTCACTAACCCAGTCAGTTTCATCTATTCAGAATACTCATAGCATTAAAAACTGAGGACCTGTGGCTCAGTGGCCTAGTCATCAAGATAGCTGGCCAGGTGGACTGGCTCACGCCTATAATCCTAGCACTCTGAGAGGCCAAGGGGCGTTGGCGAATCACTCAAGATCAGGAGTTCGAAACCAGCTCTGAGCAAGAATGAGATCCTGTCTCTACTAAAAATAGAAATAAATTAATTGGACAGCTAAAAATATATAGAAAAACTAAGCAGACATGGTGACACATGCCTGTAGCCCAGATACTTGGGGGGCTGAGGCAGCAGGATCACTTGAGCCCAGGAGTTTGAGGCTGCTGTGAACTAGGCTGATGCCACAGCACTCTAGCCCAGGCAAAAGAGTGAGACTGTGACACACACACACACACACACACACACACACACACAAATAACCAATCACAAACTTCTCCACTAGGTAAGCAATATGCTGTCCAATTTTGACATTGTAGAGTTTAGTAGATCCTGAAAGAGAGTATTTTCATCATTAACTATTTTTTAACAATTATTTTCAACTTTGTGTATTTTCCACCAAAACTTGTATTTATCATGAAGCCTAACATTTTACTAATGATTAATGATTAAAACTCTATACCACCTAAAAATAGAAAGCAAGTCCAATATTAGAAAATATGACACATTTAATTATAATCCCCTGAAGTGTTTGTAAATGCTGTGATATGCCTCAATTTCTAAGCAAAGCATGCTTGGAGGTCTGTAAAAACCATAATTTTAGTTTTCTTCTGTTTACTTAAACAAATCTTCTTGTGTAGAAATTAGGATTATTTAAATTATAATTTCTACTGATTTTTTCAGGCTTTTCCAAAATCTTTGTATCATTTTTTTTTTTTTTTTTTTTGCATGAAAGTTGTATTTATTTTTTTTTTTTTTTTTATTTTGGCATATTATGGGGGTACAGATTTTAAGGTTTCAATAAATGCCCATTCCCCCCCTCCCCCCAAAAGTCTGAGTCTCCATCATGACCATCCCCCAGATGGTGCACATCTCACTCACTATGTATGTATATACCCGCCCCCCTCCCCCCTCCCACCTGCCCAATACCCTATTACTGTAGCACCTATGTGTCTACTTAGGTGCTACTCAGTTAATACCAGTTTGCTGGAGAATATATCTGGTGCTTGTTTTTCCATTCTTGGGATACTTCACTTAGTAGTATGGGTTCCAGCTCTAACCAGGAAAATATAAGGTGTGCTATATCACCATTGTTTCTTAGAGCTGAATAGTACTCCATGGTGTACATATACCACATTTTATTAATCCATTCTTTGATTGATGGGCACTTGGGCTGTTTCCACAGCCTTGCAATTATGAATTGTGCTGCTATAAACATTCGAGTGCAGGTGTCTTTTTTGTAGAGTGTCACTGGATCATTTGGGTAGATGCCCAGCAATGGGATTGCTGGATCAAATGGTAGATTCACTTGTATCGCTTTAAGGTATCTCCATATTGCTTTCCACAGAGGTTGAACTAGTTTGCAGTCCCACCAGCAGTGTAGGAGTGTCCCTCTCTCTCCGCAACCTCGCCAGCATTTATTGTTTGGAGATTTTTTGATAAAGGCCATTCTCACTGGGGTTAAGTGATATCTCATTGTGGTTTTGATTTGCATTTCCCTGATGATTAGAGATGTTGAGCATTTCTTCATATGTTTGTTGGCCATTCTTCTGTCTTCTTTAGAAAAATTTCTGTTCAAGTCCTTTGCCCACTTTTTAATGGGGTTATTTGATTTTTTCTTCCTAATTTTCGTGAGTTCTAAGTATATTCTGGTTATCAGTCCCTTATCGGATGCATAGGATGCAAAAATTTTCTCCCATTCTGTAGGCTGTCTGTTTACTTTCATGACTATTTCTTTGGCTGTGCAGAAGCTTTGTAGTTTGATCATGTCCCATTTATTTATTTTTGTTGCTGCTGTGATTGCCTTTGGGGACTTCTTCATAAACTCTTTGCCCAGGCCGATGTCTAGGAGAGTGTTTCCAACTTTTTCCTCTAGAGTTCTAATAGTTTCATATCTTAGGTTTAAGTCTGTTATCCAGCGTGAGTTGGTTTTTGTGAGAGGTGAAAGGTGTGGGTCCTGTTTTAGCCTTCTACAGGTGGCTATCCAGTTTTCCCAGCACCATTTATTGAAGAGGGATTCTTTTCCCCAGCGTATGTTTTTGTCTGCTTTGTCAAAGATGAGACGGCTATATGAGGATGGTTTTATATCAGGATTCTCACATCTGTTCCACTGGTCAATATTCCTGTTTTTGTGCCAATACCATATTGTTTTAATTACTACAGCTTTGTAGTATAGTTTGATATCTGGCATATTAATGCCTCCCATTTTGTTTTTGTTGCCTAGAATTGCTCTTGATATTCGGGGTCTTCTTTGGTTCCATACGAAGCGTAAAATTATTTTTTCTATATCTGTGAAGAATGCTGATGGGATTTTAATAGGTATTGCATTGAATCTGTAGATCAGTTTGGGTAGTATAGACATTTTGATGATATTGAGTCTGCCGATCCACGAGCATGGTATGGATTTCCATCTGTTTACATCCTCTGCTATTTCCTTCCTCAGTGTTTCATAGTTCTCCCTGTAGAGGTCTTTTACCTCTTTGGTTAAATATATTCCTAGGTACTTTAATTTCTTTGTTGCTATTGTGAAGGGAATTGAGTCTTTGATTTGGTTCTCAATTAGATTGTTGTTGGCGTATATGAATGCCTCTGATTTCTGTGTATTAATTTTGTATCCTGAGACTTTACTAAATTCATTGATCAGTTCCAGGAGTTTCTTGGTTGAATCCTTGGGGTTTTCTAGATACAATATCATGTCATCAGCAAACAGTGAAAGTTTGATCTCTTCTGCCCCTATTTGGATACCTTTGATTCCATTTTCTTGTCTGATTGCTGTAGCCAAGACTTCCAGCACTATGTTGAACAGAAGTGGAGATAGTGGGCAGCCTTGTCTGGTTCCAGTTCTAAGTGGGAATGATTTCAATCTTTCCCCATTCAGTATGATGTTGGCTATGGGTCTGTCATATATGGCTTGTATCATTTTTAGGTATGTCCCTTCTATGCCTATTTTCTTAAGTGTTCGTATCATGAAAGGGTGTTGAATTTTGTCAAAAGCTTTTTCTGCATCTATTGAAAGGATCATGTGGTCTTTGTTTTTGCTTCTGTTTATGTGGTGAATTGCATTTATAGATTTACGTATGTTGAACCATCCCTGCATCCCTGGGATGAAGCCCACTTGGTCGTGGTGGATTATTTTTTTGATAAGTGTCTGGATTCGGTTAGCTAAGATTTTGTTGAAAATTTTTGCATCTATATTCATTAGGGATATTGGTCTGTAGTTTTCTTTTTTTGTTGCATCCTTTCCTGGTTTTGGTATCAGAGTAATATTCGCTTCATAAAAGGTGTCGGGGAGGTTTCCGTTCTTCTCGATGTTGTGGAATAGTTTCTGCAAGATAGGTACTAGTTCTTCTTTGTAAGTATGGTAAAATTCAGGTGTGAAGCCATCTGGACCGGGACTTTTCTTTTTAGGGAGATTTTTAATTGCTGTTTCTATTTCAGCTGTTGAGATTGGTCTGTTCAGGGAATCTATTTCTTCCTGGTTGAGCCTAGGGAGGCTGTGTGTTTCTAGAAATTTGTCCATTTCCTCCACATTTTCCAGTTTGTGTGCATAAAGATTTTTGTAGTATTCATAAATTGTATCTTGTATCTCTTTGGGATCAGTTGTGATATCTCCTTTTTTATTCCTGATGGAGCTTATTAGAGATTTCTCTTTTCTGCTTTTCGTTAGCTTAGCCAACGGCGTGTCAATCTTGTTTATTTTTTCAAAGAACCAACTTTTTGTTTTATTAATCTCCTGAATAGCTTTCCTGTTTTCAATTTCGTTTAGTTCTGATTTGATCTTGTTGATTTCACTTCTTCTGCTGGGTTTGGGGTTGGTCTGTTCTTCTTTTTCCAGCTCTTTGAGTCGTTTCATTAGATTGTCTATTTGTGATCTTCTTGCCTTTTGGTTATAGGCATTTATGGAGATAAACTTTCCTCTCAGAACTGCTTTAGCTGTGTCCCAGAGGAGTTGATAACTTGTCTCTCCATTGTCGTTTTCTTCATAGAAGTTTTTTATTTCCGTCTTGATTTCTTCATTTACGAAGTAATCATTTAGTAGGAGGTTGTTTAATTTCCACGTTTTTGTGTAGAAATGTGAGTTTCTGTTAGGGTTGATTTCTAGTTTTATTCCACTGTGATCTGAGAAGGTACATGGTATGATTTCTATTTTTTTAAATTTCTTGAGATTTTCTTTGTGTCCTAGGATATGGTCAATCTTAGAGAATGTCCCGTGAGCTGATGAGAAGAACGTATATTCAGTGGATTTTGGGTAGAATGTTCTGTAGATGTCTGTCAGACCCAATTGTTCTAGAGTTTTGTTTAAGTCCATTATTTCTTTATTAATTTTCTGTTTGGAGGATCTGTCTCGTGCCGTCAGTGGGGTGTTGAAATCCCCGGCGATTATGGAGTTGCTATTAATCCATTTGGTTAGCTCCAGTAAGGTTTGCTTTATGAATCTGGGTGCACCTAAGTTGGGTGCATATATATTTAAAATTGTTATCTCTTCTTGTTGGACTGTGCCCTTCACCATTATATAATGACCCTCTTTGTCTTTTACTACTTTTGTTGGTTTAAAAACTAAATCATCTGAAATTAGAACTGCCACACCAGCCTTCTTTTGGCTTCTATTTGCTTGGAATATTGATCTCCACCCTTTTATTTTTAGTCTATGTGCATCCTTGCAGGTTAAATGTGTTTCCTGAAGACAGCATATACTTGGCCTGTATTTTCTTATCCATTCAGCCAGCCTATGTCTCTTGAGTGGAGAGTTTAAGCCATTCACATTTATTGAGAGAACTGATAGGTAAGGTAGATTACTGATCATTCTGTTGGGTTGGATGTTGTTGCTATGATTTCTGTCTTGAGCCATTGTAATATCTGGCCTTTAATATCTTTGGGTTTTGGTTGTTTTTATATCCGTGGATTATTATTATGATGTTCCGTGCATAACGCTGTTTTAAGTACTTCTTGTAGGGCTGGTCTTGTCTTGGTGAATTCTCTGAGCCTTTGCTTGTCTGCGAATGTTTTTATTTCTCCTTCATATATGAAGCTTAGTTTTGCAGGGAATAATATTCTAGGCTGGGCATTGTTTTGTTTCAAAAGAGTGAGAATGGGGCCCCAGTCTCTCCTTGCTTGTAAAGTCTCATTAGAGAAGTCTGATGTTATTCGAATTGGCTTTCCCTTGTATGTCACTTGCTTCTTTTGTCTTACAGCTCTTAGAAGGGCCTCTTTAGTTGATACTTTGGTCAGTCTGATGACTGCATGACGTGACGTCTTCCTGTTTGCATTGAATCTCCCAGGGGTCCTCTGGGCTTCTTGAACTTGTATATCGAGATTTTGAGCAAGGCCTGGGAAATTTTCCTCTATTATATCTTCAAAAAGCTTGTCCAGCCCTTGAGTGTTGTCTTCCTCCCCTTCGGCTAAACCTATGACCCTCACGTTAGGTTTTTTCACATAATCCCACAGCTCTTGTAGACTTTGCTCTTTTCTCTTGTTTCTCTGCTCTATTTCTGTGACTGATTTATTTAATTGGAAGGTGTTATCTTCAAGCTCTGAGATTCTTTCTTCTGCTTGATCTACCCTGTTCTTGAGACTTTCCACAGTATTTTGTAGTTCTCTGAGTTGATTCTTCATCTCCAGGACTTCGGTTAAAGTTTTCTTCACTGTGTCAATCTCTTTGTTGAACCTTTGTTCCATTTCTTGGAGGTTTTTTGTGTTTTCTTGGTGTTGGTTATTGAGTTGTTGTTGCAGCTGGGTGAGTGTTCTTATGATCCACATACGAAATTCCTTTTCTGTCATATTGGTTGCCTGATTTTGGTCGGTGTCCGTTTCTGGGGGGCTGGTGCTCCTCCTTGGGGGTGTGTTTTCCGTTTGGTTCTTCATATTTCCTGAGTTCTTTCGCTGATTTCTTCCCATGTCGATCAGTTGTTGTTTCTTTCCTTAGGTTATTGTTTGGGTATTCACACACCTTGTTTAGTTTCTGAGGCGTTAGGTGGTGCCTGTGGGTGAAATTGGACCACTCCCTGTATATTGAGTCAGTGGGTGCCGTGGAAAGGCTGTGCAAGATGCCGTCCCTGTCAGTAGGTGGCGTTTGCTTGGAGGAACAGGCTATGGTGTTGATTTTGAGTCCTGTTATCAGCTCTCTTTCTGGGCGGAGCTGGGTTGGGTAAGCCTGCCCTCAGGCCGTTAGCAGGGGTCAAAGTTCTGTTCTCTGCTGTCAGGGCGGGGCTGGAATGGTCCCGCTCAGCCAGAAAGTCTGGGTGTGGGGGTGGGGCTATCTGAGACCCACAGTCTGCAGCAGGCCTGGCTTCTTTCCACCCTCCCCAACTCCGCAGCTACTCCTGGGCCTCTGCCAGCAGGCCAGACCACAAGCCACCAGGCCTCCCCGGACTGTGATGCCAGCGGGGAGGTTCCCTGCACAGGAATGCCACCTGGGTTGGGCGCACGGCCTCCTCCTGGGAGGAGGGTTGCCCTCTAGGACGCCGATCCGCCCCTGGAGGCACACAGACCTCAGTAGGCTGTTCACGTATAATCCTTCTGTGCCCCGGGCAATGCTAGCCCTCGGTGCAGGGGATCTGGTCTGCAGGTCCGACCTCTGGGTCCCAGAGTTCAAACTGTATTCCCACCAGGGAGAGGGTTTCCGGTCCTAATTCACCCACAGGGAGCCCAAGCTGGGTCTATGTCTCTCAGCCTCTGAGTCGGCACCGTTTTCCAGGGAACACGGTGCCAGCAGCACCTGGGAGGGCAGGCGGGGTCCCAAACGGGAAGGTCCCGTTCCCTGGAGGTGCCTCCGGCTGGTGGCTGTATTGTCTCTCTGGGCAGCCGCGGGTAGGGTCGGCGGAGGGGAGGAGGAGGCAATATGGCGCCTGCCGCGCGGCTCTCCGTGCACACGGAGGTGCCCAGAGGAAGTTGGGAACCTGGTGCCACGTCTGCTACAGGCTCACCGTTGGCAGGCGGCGGCAGTCTCTGGGCTGATGTCCGCAGGTCTCTCCACCCGCTTGGGAGCCCACCAGCAGTCCCGAATGCAGGGGAGGGGAAACAGCGAATCCACCTACCCTTGCCGCTGGTCTCCGGGCTGCTCCGGTGGTCTCAGCCTCCAGTTCTCCTCCGCAGCCTCCTCCCGTGGAGTCTCCCGGGGTCTCAGGTACCCCTCCTTCCGGCCCTTGTCCGCTGTATGCTCGTCTTCTTGCTTCTTTCCTCTAGTTTCTGCTAGAATCGGTCTTTTCTCCAGAGACCCTCTGTCTGGCCGTGTTATTCGTCCGCCATCTTGCTCCGCCTTTTGTATCATTTTTAACATTATTTTTTTGCCTACTGTTTTTTTTAGATGTTCAATTATACCTCTTTTCTTAAAACACCCATTAAGTTGACAAATGTGTTATCTCTTTATGGAATATTAGAAAGAAGATTAATGGAGTTTTCTATTAGATTACATACTCTTGTCATCCAGCATTTTTTTTGCATTTTGAAGATCAGTCAATTTTTATAAGTGCATATATGATTATATTTACTAGGGCTTCAGAGTAACTCTTAAAAAGCAAATACATACTTATTCTGCATGATTGCAGATATTCTAGGCTCCCCCAAGAATTTTTAAATATCATTTATTTGGATATGTTTTTACACTTGTTTTCAACCTAAAGCATAATCCTAAACTGTTCCCTTTAAATCCAAGATAGCTAAAACCATTTCACTATTCATCAAAATTTACTAAGGTTTGAAGAAAAATGAATAAATTTAAATTATTTAACTTAAATATTTAATTTCAGTATTAAATACTGAATTTAAATTATTTATTCATTCAATAAGTGTATTAAAACAATCACAATATTTCCAGGTATTATACTGTGGCCCAGAGATAGAGCAGAAAATAAAACAAATGTCCTTACCCTCATGATATTAAGATTCTAGGTAAGGAGATAGTGAATAAATAATAAATAAAATGGATAACATAATATCAGATATTAAAAAGAACTAACAAGAAAAGTCAATTTGGTGTGAATGGTTATTGTGATAAATAGTATCCCATTTTAGATGGTGTAGTTGGGGAACTTCTCTCTAATGCAGTGAATTTCATTTTATATATAAATTAATGAAGTGTAGAAGAGGCAGAAAGATACATGGAGCAAAAACATACCGTCCAAACTTAATTAGGACTTTACGTCAGAAAAAATGCTTGACATGTCCTAGGGGCAGGAAGCCTGCCAATGTAGCTCGAGCACAGCGAACAAAATGTGGACTGGTATTTGATGATGGAAAGATAACCAAGGAGAGATGACATAAGCCTATGTAAGACACTTAATGACTTAAATGTGATGTGCATTGGTCGTGTACTTTCCCAATAATTGAGAGTAACAAACCACCAGAAAACACAGCAGCATACAAACGTTAGCCTGTTTATTTCACTTCTATATCTGAGGGTTGGCAAGGGTTAATTTGGGCTCAGTAAGCATGGTTCCAGGTTGTGGATTGGTTACAATATATCCAATGTATTTCTGCTCCTCAGATTATTACATTTTCTGCTATATTTCCTACTATATACCTGTGTGCACATAAATGTAAGTTACTTGTGTGTTTATTTTCCTCTGTGTTCCCCTGGATGAAAGTTGCATTGAAATGGAGACAAGTACTTGACTTTTTCAATACCATAGCACTTGTAACTAGGGCAGGGCATGGAGTCAAGGAGGTACTTAATACGTATCTGCAGACTGGTTTTATTCTGGAGAGGTTTTGAATTAAAGTAATTGTTAGATATACACATCATTCTGCTATATTCCTCTGTAATTTTCCACTCTTCAAACATGCTTATAAACTTGTTGAAAATCAAAACTTTTTCTCATGCTTGTCTTGTGTAAAACTGAAGTACACCCATAGTTAAGTCCATACATATTTTATCCCAATTTTTGCATCTGTTTAATCTATGCCAGGGATTATTAAATGTTTTCTTTAAAATGCCACATAGTGAATATTTTATTCTTTACTTGACATTCAGTCTTTGTTACAGCTAAGCATCTCTGCTGTTCTAGCACGAAAACATTCACAGGAAATATTTCACATAAACAAAACGGGTCTGATTGCTCCCAGTGAACCTTTTTTAGTAAAAACAGGCAAAAGGCAGACTTGGTCCTGGGCTATGGTTTGCTGACTTCTGCTCTAGTGGACACACACATCCTTTGTTTCCACATTATTCTCATCCACCACTGCAGTCTCATTTCCATCTCAAAAAGGTAATACATCCTGCAGATGTATAAAGTGAGCTCACAGATTTTCATTTAATGCTTCCTTGCAGCCCCTTGTATTGTGATATCTTTCTTCTGATTGCTGCTTTCTGTCTGTTGCCACACCACTTCTGCAGTGCCTAGAGCCCACATAGACAGCATCAATGTCCTGCGTGGGAGTAATATATCATGATTACGTCATGCTCATGTGGCTGGAATCCTCAAAATGTCAATGTGGTGGTGATCTAAGAATCCCTTGTGTACTAATCTATATTGTATTCTGTCCACACATGGGGAAATTATCCCTCTCTGCCTCATTATATGGTCCTCATGCCAGTGTTGTTTACATTACGATGTCTCAAAATTTCATGCAAGAAAGAGACAGTTTAAGTTCTTCTTTCAACACCTGGAATAATAATTCCTGGCTTAGACAGAGGTCAGAGGCTAAACCAAACCAAAGTATCAAAGAAAACTACCCTTCATTCCTCTTCAGCCAATTCATTAGAGGTGACCAGAGACTGGACAATGTTTCTAGAAGGGTAAGTGAAACAGATCATATCAGTGTTTGTCATCAGAATGTCAATCCATCAATTCTGACAATTCTGATAAACTTCAGATCTTACCCTAAGGTCAGCAACATCTTTTTGATCAAAAGTTAATTTGTTAAGCTTAAGGTTTATGATCGTGAAAAGCAAGAATGTTTAATGGCAGATGATTTTACTCCTCAATGGCTGCTTCTCTTAGTGATGAACTAAGTATTTGTTGCTCTACTACTCTGGCTTTTCTTTTGAACCAATCTCTTTACAGGGAATGCTTGTAGGAACAGTATGTATCCCAGAAAGGGGTACTATCTCGTTTTGTGGTTGAAATCTCAAATCAGGAGGGATCTATCGGGAGCCCAAATGCAGCCAAAGATCACGCCATAATCTCCAAATTAATCTTGTACATACTTAAGCTGGTATTTATTCACCACTTGTCTAATTCATCAATTATATATTGTAAATAGTCTTTAATTTAGGTAAAGACAAGCAAATTACTTATTGGCTTCCTTGAGCTCTAAACTTTATTATCCAAATATAATGCCTGATGTAATTCAAACATGTGTAAGAAAGAAAAAAACCCAAACATTATTAATTTACAAAGCAATTTTGAAGTTCTGGTAGCTTCAAACATTACAAAACAGTATAATTGTTTGAAATGCTGTGTTTATCAAATAGATAGTTTTGTTAATAATGTATTTCATTATGTTCCTTCAAGTGATTTATATGGTTTGGTAAAAATAATTCCAAGAAGCATCTGTAAGCATTATCGAGTAACATAAGAAATAAATGCAGGAAATATGCTAAATATTTTTGTTACATTTACAAAAAAAATTTGTTTGTCCTTACTGATTTAGTAAATTGAACTACCTTACACATAATCCAGCTAGAAATTCTCTAACTGGTGATGTAGACTTGTGAGCATTTTAATGTGTTTTCATTTTCTTAAATGTATAACATGGAAGAACAAATGAGGTTGAAAGTAATGAGGCATGGATTTTTTTGTAACAAATCATTATATTATGAAGATAATAAACTCTTTTAGGAATAAGGACACCTGTCACTATAGGTGCAAAAAAGATAGAAGCAAAATGACTGCTGCCCTTGTACAACTTCTTTTTTATTATTAGGTTGAACATTTTTCTTTGCCTCTTTTTATATAGTCTTTGAGTGTTTTTACTACTGTTTTCCCCTCGTTCTTTTTGATATCTCTTATTTGCTCCACCCGTGAGAAATCCTTTGACTGCAGAAATAGTGGCATAATTGCATGCTAAGGTCAAAATTATAGAACTAAATATAAAGCTAGTATTATAGAAGCAAATGTGTGGTAGTTAGATTTCAGGTGACTCTTACAGGTAGGTTTGCATTATTAATGCTTCTCTTCAAATTAATTTTTACAGTTAAGTATTCTGGTTTGTGAAGATTTTCTCCCTGAAAACAAAATTTCTTCATTTGATTTTCATGGGCTATAAATTTTAAACAATAAATTTCTATTGATTGATCTAGTTTGGGAAAAGTAGATGTATGATTGACTAAATAATCTGTATTAGTAATTAATATATTGATAATTAACACTGCATTACAAAATTTACCTTTTATTAATAAAAACCTTTTATTAAACAGGTTAGTAATACTTCAAATCCATAGCAGACAATGCATTTATAGGTTATTAATATATTACCAATGTTTGAAAGTCAAGAGAAATTGGAGGGTTTGCAGTGTTTCACAGGTATTATTCTGAGATTTAACACTGAACAAGAATCTAGACATTTGAAAGTATACAAAATTGGTCTTGGTTGGGGTACTAGCATCAGAATATGTCTTGCTAGTATTTCTTTTCTTTAATTCTCTGACATGAACATATTTATTTCTGATTTGATTTCATCTTATGACATTGAATGTATAATGGGTCAATTAAAACAATCCTATGAACAAACATTTATATAAACTTGGTTTATATCCATAAATGTCTATTTATCAAAGATTTAATTAGGTCAGAATAATTCCTAGGTTATAAGTCCTTTGTGAAGGAAAATAGAAGCCCCATATCAATTTGGATATATTTTTGGAATGAGTACAACACTTATTTCAGTTATAAAAGCAGAAAGTTAGGGTACAATTACAGCTCCCATGAGTTTCCAGACTGATGTCTGTCATTAAACTAGCTACACGTAACTATGGGTTTTAAAAATAACTCATATCGACACACCATATCATTAACAAAGCAAGTTAGGGAAGAGAAGTTATGTCATCATTATGTAAGTATCCATGCAAATGAGATACTCTGTTTTGTTCAGAAGTGAGATCCATTTTTATTTTGTATTAGACAGCCTTTTTGTTATCAATATATTATACTGCCAAAGTGGTCAATGTGTAGATAAATGTATTAGGGAACTTTATGCTAAAAAATGACCTCTAATTCCAGTTTTGCTGATAATTAGTTGTATTACTCTTAATAGAGCTATTATAGCAGAGTAGAAAAAATTCTGAGTTTAGGGCCAAACTCTGGTTCTTTCATTTATAAGCTCTATAGACTCATGCAAAGTAAAACTAATAGTAATAGTTATCTCATAAGATGGTTCTGAATATTAAATAGGTTAATATATATAAAGCACCTAACAGTGTGTGGCACATGGTACCAGAGACTATATTAAGTTTTAATAAGTGAAACCATTATTCAGATTAAATGGTGTGCTCACCCACTAATTTTATAGTTAATCCAAAAATTATTAATGTTTCACTTATTATTCTTTTTCTTTTATTCATTTATTTGACATATAATAATATGATTATGAACTTGCTTGAGTAGGTGATTCATTAGAATTTAAAATGAGAACAGGAAATACGGGAGATCCCTGAAACAGTGGCTAGCAGAGCAGGCTCTAATCCCAGTTACTGGAAAAGGTTCTCAGAGTACAAACTCATATGCTAACCCCAGAAATTCTTATTTGCAATGGCAATAATAATATTACAAATCAGATGCACAGCTATGTTTGGGACTTCTGCCCCAGCCTGCTTGAATCTTACTGCTAAACACGTCTTTGTACTGAAGCTGAGGTGTGCTTTCCTTTTCTATCTAAAAGAGCAGTGAATGCTGGGTAGACATTCCCTCATTTGTGAATACTGTTTGAGATGGGCAGTGAATGTGGACGAACCAAAAACAAAGTTCTTCCTCCTCTTTCCATGGTGTTGGTTTATTCTCAGTATTCATTTTTTTTAAATCAACTCATTATTTGGTTTAATATAACAAAGTTGGAAGTATCAAAAACAGCCCCTAATTTTATCCTTTATTCAGATAACTCCTATTGATATTAAACATGTAAAAACCCCTAATAACACTGAAATTTATCGGTAAAGTAGAATGGTAGAAATAAAAGCCTTCTCCTTGGGAACAAGTCTTTCTATACTGAAGAGTCTAACAAGATTCCAGAAAAACTATCTTTCCCAGCCATAGTCCAGAGCCATGATTTTAACATTTTTCTTTTTCTATACCCTCTCCCCAAATTCTATCATCATAAATCCTCATCCTCCTTAAATCTATCAGTGCAATTCAGATTCCCAAGTGAAGTCCATTTAGTGGTGCAGAGTAGAAACTACGAATCAGCATGAGATTTATAATTCCACATCAATATAAATACACATCCTGTTGCTGTTTAGTAACCGGTGATGGATTCCTCTGAACAAGTCTAGAGAGTTTTAATACTAACTGTATGATCTCATTCAATGAAATTTTTTATCTGAATGGAGGAAGGTGGAATTTATAAAATGTGATTACAATCTAGGCTCTTGGCTTCATCTCAAGTTTAATGTTACATGACATTCTATTTTCTTAGTCAATACCATCCCTCACCTCAGTCCGCTAGATTTTAAATAAAAACATCTGGATCTTAGTATATATTAGGTTCCTAGAGCTGACATAACAAAGCACCGCAAAATGAGTAGCTTAAAACGGAAACGTTTTCTCTTATAGTTCTGGACACCAGAAGCTTGAAATCAAAATGTCATCAGTGTGGGTTCTGGAGACCCTAAGGAAGAATCTGTCCCATGCTTCTCTCCTAACTTCTGGTGGTTTTCAGCAATCTTTCTGTTCCTTAGCTCACAGACACATCACTGCAAAATGCACCTCCGTGTTCACATGGCATTCTCCTCTCTCCATGGCCTCGGGTTCCTAGAAAGGCAGCTCCAGGGCTAACTGCTCTCACTAGCGCAACCAACCCTCCCAGCTCCTTTTAATGTATTTCTGTTGTAACTCACCTTTGCTAGGTGATACGAAATTCCTTTTTAGGATATATATAGACCAATCTGGTACCTACGTGAGAGCTTATAGTTTCAACATAATCATTCCATTCGTAAAAAAGACATCAACTGTAAAGTCGATATTGAGTTTTATTTAAAAACTATAGATGTCTTCTGGTTTCCTCTCATTAATATATTTGACATTGATTTACAGCATAGGCCTCACATGATGTTTATTAGTGCCTTGAGGTTTGTGACTCAGTGGTATGCACATCGACATTGCTACATGATAAAACAGCAGTCCTGACCGTGTTTGGCACCAGGGACGGTTTCAAGGAGGACAGCTTTTCCGGGGTGTGGAGGTGAGGGGTGGGTAGGTGAGGGGTGGGCAGCTGGGCAGGGGTGGCGGGGCGGAGGCGGAGCTCAGGCATTGACAGGAGCTATGGGAACCAGCTACAAATACAGATAAAGCTTCCCTGGCTCTGGCTCCCCCTGTGCTCACCTCTTGCTGCCTGTACTCGCTTCCTAAGTTTCATGGAAGACGATTTTTCCTAAGGTTGGAGGGGTGCGGTGAAGCTCTTCGGCACTGGGGTTGGGGACCACAGTGGAAAAATATTTCTAAAAATATGCTTTTAACATATTTAGTATTGTCTCTCTTTTTTTATTAATTTTAGGAATACACAATCCCTTCCTTACCATTAATTTTATTGTAGTCTTCCTTGGTCTGTTAAAGCTTACTCCTTTGTTTTTTATTTTCTATTATAATTTCAATTGTGTATGCTATTCAATAAACTGATATTTTAAAGGTAATATAGCTCTTAATTTTAATCTCAAAATGTTTCAAGGGGTTAGAAAATGTCTCAGAATATAGCCTAGCAGGTAATATTAAGAAAACTAGGGCCGGGCCGGGTGGCTCACGCTTGTAAGGGAGGCGGAGGCAGGCAGATTGCTCCAGGGCAGGAGTTGGAAACCAGCCTGAGCAAGAGTGAAACCCGTCTCTACTATAAATAGAAAGAAATTAATTGGCCAACTATTATATGTAGAAAAAGTTAGGGGGGCATGGTGGCGCATGCCTGTAGTCCCAGCTACTCAGGAGGCTGAGGCAGGAGGATTGCTTGAGCCCAGGAGTTTGAGGTTGCTGTAAGCTAGGCTGATGCCATGGCACTCACTCTAGTATGGGCAACAAAGTGAGACTCTGTCTCAAACAAAAAAGAAAAGAAAAGAAAAGAAAAGAAAAGAAAAGAAAAGAAAAGAAAAGAAAAGAAAAGAAAAGAGAACTAGGATTAAACTTGTCTCTTGATTAAGATTATTTGTACTGATTTGCATTTCCAAAGTTATTGCACTCTGAATTATTGCAGAGTATAACTTAAGTGGTGCATTCTGAGCTAAGGGAGCCTTACATTTTCTTTATATTTTAGATTACTTCATTTTTTTTTTCAGATAAGACAAGAATCTCAACAAAAGTCTTTAATTGTAGGTTAGAGGTGAGATTTTTGGAAGAGTTAATGCAGTGTTGATATGAGAAGGAACTAATTCAGGCACTACATAAAGTAAAAAAATTCAAATGGGAGTTATAGTGCAGTGAGTTTCACAGAAGAATTTAGTGTTTTGTTTCATCTGGCTATAAAAGTATGATTCAGTAAAAGAGACTCTCCAAGGACTTTTAGGTGTCTAAGGCTTCTGAAGTTCCCCATAAATATATAACCAGAAGTTTCATTTGGAATAAAATACAGGATCAGGACAACTCACATGCCCTATAGCTTCATTCTTTCATCAAAACGTGTTTTAGATACTATAGAGAAGTTTAATCTCTTTTACACATATTACAGAGAGGCCTTAGGATGCCACTGGCTGGAAATATAATTGGAAAAAATATCTACAATGCATCCCTCCATCTGGTAGAAGTCAGATGCTCATCGGACTACATACCTAGCCAAACAGAATACTTGGGTTGCCATTGCTCTAGAGATGTGTAGATACCTAAAGACCTCCAAGTGGTGACTGGGTACCCACGGATGGTTTCCTCCTTGTCTCTTAGAATGCTCTAATGGTGCCTGAGCATATCTATGAGAGACCAGGATGCTGAGAAAAGTAGGATGAGGGAAGGACAGTGGATATTCTCACATTGGCAATGCCTTTTCATTACTACAGAAACAACTTTTTACTGTGATACTATGTGGTATCTTGAAAAGGTGTTACTGAAGGACAAGATCAAGGTTTAATTATGTACTTGTTCATTATTAACAACTATAGGCCGGGCGCGGTGGCTCACACCTGTAATCCTAGCACTCTGGGAGGCCGAGGCGGGCGGATTGCTCAAGGTCAGGAGTTCAAAACCAGCCTGAGCAAGACCCCGTCTCTACCATAAAAATAGAAAGAAATTAATTGGCCAACTAATATATATAATATAAAAAAAAAAAAATCAGCCGGGCATGGTGGCTCGTGCCTGTAGTCCCAGCTACTCGGGAGGCTGAGGCAGGAGGATCGCTTGAGCCCAGGAGTTTGAGGTTGCTGTGAGCTAGGCTGACGCCACGGCACTCACTCTAGCCTAGGCAAGAAAGCGAGACTCTGTCTCAAAAAAAAAAAAAAAAAAAAACAACTATAAATATTACTTGAAATGTGTTTTATGGAATACATTTTTGGTGATAAGACACTCAGAAGATTCCAAAGAATACATGCTCATTCATTATTTGGCATCAGTTTATGACCAACCAGTGCTTTTATATTCATGTGGACATATATAGAATGTATATTACATATATAATTATAAACACACATATTATAATATATTTGAAAAAGGGCTTAAGCATATTCCAAGAGCAATCAATACAGCAAATCATAAAGGAACAAAAAATATTATTAGCCTAATCTTATTTGTTTTGCTTAGATGAAGTATTTTTTTTTTTTTTTTTTTTTTTTTGAGACAGAGTCTCACTTTGTTGCCCAGGCTAGAGTGAGTGCCGTGGCGTCAGCCTGGCTCACAGCAACCTCAATCTCCGGGGCTCAGCGATCCTACTGCCTCAGCCTCCCGAGTAGCTGGGACTACAGGCGTGCGCCACCATGCCCGGCTAATTTTTTGTATATATATTTTTAGTTGGTCAATTAATTTATTTCTATTTTTGGTAGAGACGGGGTCTCGCTCAGGCTGGTTTCGAACTCCTGACCTTGAGCAATCCGCCCGCCTCGGCCTCCCAAAGTGCTAGGATTACAGGCGTGAGCCACCGCGCCCGGCACATGAAGTATTTTTTAACAGTTTGTAGAGAGTTTAAATAGACACTGGAGTTTGTACCTTATTTGGGCAATACTTTTGGTGCTGACTATAGGATAAAGTTAATTTGTAATATATACATGTACCTTGAATATAATATGCACACGTATTATTTTAGCATATTTCATGTATATGAAATATGGCTATTTCATATTTATATTGAAACATAATGTATGTATATATAATATAGAAATAATAAATAAGCATATATATTTAAGCATGATATATGTGCTTCAATTGCCTTTTGGACTTAAGAAAACTTAAATCAGTTTTAGACATTTATGATCAATTCTCAGGCACCAACTCAGAATTAATGATACTAAATTAAGTGCTATTAGTAAAGTCAATTGTGAATTGGCACTGTTCAAATAATTAATTTTTATAAGTTCACTAATATCTTTAGCAAATGCTTCAGTTGTGACAGCTCAGTGTGTTGAAACTGTTCCACACATCCTTATTTACAGTGAAATTAATGCACATGCTTTAGAATCAAGTATAATACATCAATAAGAATAGAGTCGAGGACTTACCCCTGTGCCTTGTCTATTTTCCAGTCTCTCAAGCCAGAAGAAAGATTTCAAACACATAATTTTGCATGTGTGGATAAACATTTACCTTGGTCTATATAGATTTAAAAGTTTGCTAGACCTGCCATAACAAAATACCACTGATGGGATGGCTTTACAACAGATACATAGATTATCACAGATCTAAAGGCTGAAAATCCAAAATCAACTTCATAAGGTTAGTTTCTTTTGAGACCTCTCTCTTTCGTTTCCAGGGCAATATTTTCTACTTGGGTCCTCACATGACCTTTCCTCTGTGATGTGTATCCCTGGTGTCTCATCCTCTTTTTATAAGATACCAGGCATATTGGATTAGGGCCCCATTCTTAGTACCTCTTTTAATTTTGATTACCTTTATAAAGGCCCAATGCAGCAATCCCATTACTGGGTATCTAACTGATGGAAAATAAATCATTTTGTCAAAAAGACACCTGCACTCCAATGTTTATCACAACACAATTCACAGTTGCAAAGGTGTGGAATCAACATAAATGCCCATCAATTCGTGAGCGGATAAAAAATGTGGTATATATAAACACAGTGGAGTACTACTCAGCCATAAAAAGGAATGAAATGTCTTTTGCAGCAAATTCGATGGAACTGGAGACAATTATCTTAAGTGAAGTATCTCAGGAATGGAAAAACAAATGCCATATGTTCTCACCAATAAATGCGAGCTAAATATGGGTACACATGGGCACAAAGAGACATAAATTACTTTGGAAACTAAGAAGAGGGAGGGTGGAAGGGAAGTTAAGGAAGAAAACTTACCTATTGGGAACAATGAACTCTGTCTTGGTGATGAGCACTATGAAAGCCCTGACTTCAGAATTATACAGTCTATTCATGTAGCAAAAACATTTGTATCCCTGTAATATTTTGAAATAAAAAGTAAAATAAAAACCATATCCTCAAATACATTGGGAATTAGGGCTTCAGCATATATATTCTGGGGGGATATAATTCATTTCTTAACAGTAAAGTATGACACTGTCAACATGTGAGGAGTAAACAATATTTTGAAGAACTCTCCTGATAATAACATTTAACTCATGTTTACTCATCAATGGATCCATTGAATATGATAGTAGAGTTCCAGATTTCCAGGTAATTTTCCAAGCACATTTGGTAAGTAGACATTTCTTACACATTTCATGAAGCTTCCAAGGTTATCAACAAAAATGCTTGAATATTAATGAAAGCTTCACACAGGATTCTAAAGTAGAAGAAGGAGAATGAGCATGAGGCTAAATGATTTTAATTTTATATGTCAATACAGAACTAATTATGTACCTGTTTGCCAGCTAAAATTTCTACCTGTAACTTGCAGACTAGGAAATCAAGTGACCCAAGTCAGTGTGGTTTTGTGTTGTAAAAACACCTGGTGAAAGTGTATGAAAGCAGAAAGGCTAGATAATCAGGAGTCAATGTGTTTAGGACATAAAAGATTTACCAGAGCTGGCCTGGCCCCAGATATTTCTGTGTCTAAGGATTCACTTTCTAGCTACACAGTAAGATTCTGTGAGCCAACATGCATGGGCTTTATCTTCTCCTCTTGGCTGTGCCCACAACCCCTCCAACCCTGGCTGCAATGGTACCATGATATACTCTCAGAGTCTGATGTGGAAGCTGGCCTGACCTTTAGTTTCTAAATAGAATTTTAAGTATAGATATACATTCCAACTAAAATAAAAATGTGTAATATAATCTATAAAAATGGAAACCAATTGGCAAAGCACTATTTGGAGAGGACAGAAATGACGTTTGAATGGGTAGGAGGAAGCAGAGCCCTTTGGGCCAGCGTCCTTCCTATTTCATGCCCTGTGTCAGCTGTAGGTGAAAACTACTGGGCTTAACGAATACAGTATCCGATTCCAGTCTCAATATACCTAAATTGCATTTACATAAAATCTTCTTGAGTATTTTCAGTGAGAGAACATATTACCGTCCACAGAAGGATAGTCTTTTATTTTATGATTCCAGTGTTGAGAAAATGCCAGATAGAGTCCCAAACTGTATCCATATAATTTTTTTGTAGGGCAACTATATAATTAATCTAATGATGATGCTCAATGCTGTTTTTTTAAAATAATTGAAAATATTATTCTTATTTTTTTTAGAAACCCTCTTTTACTCAGTCTACCTTTTTCTTAAAAATATTTTTAGCTCTCGGATTCTATATAAAGGCTGTCAATGTAGTCATTCTGATTGCCTTCTCTATCTCTTTACCTATTTCATTAAAGGTCTCAATCTCTGCATTGTAAACACAATTGGTGAACTGTCTTTGGAGTGTGTAAACATTTGGTTAATACTGTATATAATATCAGTCAAAAACTTATGGGATCCTTAAATATTTCTTACACATGATAAAAAGAAGTTGTCTTTTCCAGCTATGAACCAAGCATCACAACATAGATCTAATCTAGTTTTCATTTTGGTAACAAAACTGGCATGTTCTTTCCAATACTTTAATCAAAATTCACTTTTTCCTTAGGATTTAAATCATACAATACATGAATTTTTGAAAAGAGCATAGTTATTCTGTATCATATCCTGTTTCTTTAAAATACAAAATTGAAGTAACTATTTCGTTTGTGATTCAACAGAACAAATGAGAAGTTTGTCTGCTTATAACATACAAAAAAAACGGTGTTCTTTGCTCCCTTTTCAAAATCAAGGATGTAATTTATCTGCTCAATAGCATGATTGATACTTTCTTACTGTGGTCTTGTCTTAGTTAATAAATCAGGACATAGCTACCACCTCCAAATGTTCAATTCTGACCCTGCAATTAGCTTTCCACTGACTCTGGTTCCTGATTATCTGCACAAACCTCTACTTTGAGCTATCCCATAATTAGTCACACAATACGGTGTCATGTGCTAAAATATCCTGGCTGGTGAAACATTTGCTAACCACTCATCTGTCACATCCCCTGGATGGATTTTATGCCCTTGTTTAGTTAAGAGGACCATCAGCCCTACCTCCCATTACATTGACACTAATGTGGCATACAAAGTTTGAATGCAGCAATTAAGAGATTTTTAAGCTTTTCTTAAATGGCACTAGGCCAAATCCTGAAACTTTTGACTGGTTATTCTTAACTATAAATAAAATGTTCCAAATATTACACAGTTCTGAAGGTGATACAAATCATATGCATGGAGTTTGGGGGTTTTACCAAAAATAAAGAGAAGAGCAGAACAGAAACTGAACTTTTCAGCCAAATCATATTTTTTTGTTATTTGTTTTTTGTTTGTTTGTTTATACTTCATATTATTACGTCTTAATTATCTGTAAGTTTCTAAAAGTATTTTTCAACTTGGATCTCAATATTTGCCTCATTTCTTAATTGTAATCTACCTGTATACATGTAAAAATTGTATTCTCCATTTTGGTCTCTTGGTAATATATAAAATCAAGGAGCAATTATTAGAGGTTTAAAATTCAAAAGACAATTATATTATTTATAATCAAGATATAGGCATATTTCATGAACTAACACTACTACTTCTAACAATAAATTAATTTCAGGACTACATAGTGTCTTATATTTACAGGTTACAAAGTTGTAGCACAGGCACTTAAAATACTAATAAACAATTTAACAAGATCCCTCATTAGTTATTTTTGCTATGTATTTATTTATTTAAATATTATATTCCAAGATAAATATGATGCAACTTCTTTCTTTCTCTTTCTTTCTTTCTTTCTTTCTTTCTTTCTTTCTTTCTTTCTTTCTTTCTTTCTTTCTTTCTTTCTTTCTTTCTTTCTTTTCTTTTTTTCTTATAGCTTTTTGATCAAAGAAATGAGAAAATTTAATGGGGAAAGGAAAAGTTTTTTAAATAATTGATATTGGAACAATTGAATATATATGAATCAACAAGAAGACAAGGTGAACATTTACCACTAAAAACATACACAAAAGTTAATTGAAGATAGATCAAGGACCTGTTAGGGCTAAAACTATAATATTTCTATGGGAAAAAAATAGAAGTACATTTTCATGACTTTGAATTAGTCAAAGATGTCCCACATTGAATAAAATACGAACTTTAGAAAACGATAACTTCAAACTTCATGAACATTAGAAACTTTGATCTTCAATGATCATCATTAAAAAAATGAAAATCTCATTTACAGACTTGGAGAAAATACTCACAATGCATGTAACTGACAAACAACTTATATCCTTATATCCAGAGTATGTCAAGTACTCTTCTAAATCAATAATAAAAAGACAAACAACCTATCATTTTTGAAAAAAGGAAGGAAAGTCCTTAAAGGGAGGTTCAAAACAGAAGGTAGAAAAAATCCAGGAATTACATTAAAAGATGAACATCATCATTAATCAATCACAAAAATTGCATGTTAAAACCACAGTGTGACACCTCTTGAACAAGCTAAGATGGATAAAATGAGAAACAGTGAATATTCCAAATGTCAGTGAAGATGTGGAACAATTGAAATGACAAATTTCTGGTGAAATGTTATGTAATTACTTTAGAAGGGGTTATGACATTCCTTATGAAATTAAGCATTATTATCTAGCAATTCTCCTTTTAGATATTTATCCAAGAGAAATTAAAACGCATGTACACAGACTTTTGTGCAAATATGTTTAGCAGCTTTATTCATGGTAGCCCCAAACTGAGAACAGTTCAAACACTCATCTAAAAAAGAGTAAGTAAACATATTTTGCAATATTCAAAAAATGGAATATTGGTCAACAACAACAAACAATTAAAAATATAATGCACTAATAATTTATTCAATGACATAAATAAACATCAAAAATGTTATATTGAGGAAAAAAGCCAAACACAAAAGAGAACATACTTTGTGATTTTATTTCTATGAATCTAAATAGGTAAAAGTAAATTATAGAGATAGAAATTAGATAAAATCTTTGCATGGGGGAAAAGTTTTGTACAGGAGCATGATAGAATTTTCTTGAAGTAATAAAAACATTCTGCATTTTGATCAGGGTAAAAGTCATCTGGGTGTACATATTTGTTAAAACTTATTAAACTTACAGTTAAAATCTGTGCATTTAATAGTATGTAACTTTTGTGTAAATCTTATTATATGTACATATTACCTTAATTAAAACAATCAATCATCAATACTATTATAATAAGAATAAAGAGAAAAACTATATAACATTCAATAGATTTAGAAATAAATCGTAAAAGCAACGTCCATTTTTGTATTTAGTTTTTGATATTTTCTCTATCTACATAATAAAAAAAATAAAAAGACCATTTTGAGTATTAAAATTTCATGTAAAGCACAGTGCTTAAATAACAACCAATACCCAATAACCTAAATGTCGTTGTTACATACTATCTCTTCATAATGAAATAAATTGTGAGCTAGATTTGCATTTATTACTTTAAAAATAGCTTTCTATTATTCAAAAGATAGCAAAGTAGAAAAGGACATAGTAAAATGTAAGGAAGCTGAATATTGCCACTTGGCATACTATATAAAACTTCCTAGTTTATCAGTCAGATGACATCCTCTTTGCAAAAATTTTATCATCAATACCAGAATAATCATGACCAAAAAACTAACAAAGTGTTGTTGAATATACATGTGTGTCAATACATGAGGCTATGATAGCTCAGAGGGTAGATTATATAGGTTCATCCTCAAAAAATAATTGAAAAAAAATTCATGTAAATATCACACAACCTGAGCAAGGAGCAGAGCACTAAATAAATATAAGTAACATCTTGCCATCACTTGCAATCTCTCTCTTTAAGTAATTATAGTGTGTATTTACATTACATATTTGGTTAAAGCAATTTGTTTTATTCACGATAATTTCCATAACAATCAATTTCTTCATTATAAGGGAAAATTCCGATTGTTTGAAATACTTATTCCTCTTTTTACCCAATTGTATCAAAAGAGAATCTTGTCTGTTTGCTCTTGTTTAAAATCCCTTTCCGGTTCCTTAATCCCACATGTGTGAAAGGAAAGTTAAATTTTGGATATCCCCTAGTAACTTTACTGTGCTAGCAAATAAAGTTGAAAAAGAAGATAATGTTAGCAAGGGAACTATGCATTCCAGTTGTAGAAGAAAAAGTAATTTTCAGTATTAACTTCAAACACACTTTTTATTCATACTATGCTATGTGGCTATGCCTTACCTGTGAGTGCAACGATAAATGTAATTACCCAACTTTCCTTTGCTCAAATATAAAGTCTTTCAGGGAGGTAGGTCTGCATCGCCCATTCCTAGCAGAGCAAACATGTTAGGTGCTTGATAAATGTTTGTTGAATCCATGAATGAATGAGGAAATGTACTAATTCAGGATGAAATTAATCGCAATAGTCTGAAATTAAACATTTCATATAATATTTATAATGACATATTACCTTTCTTGACGAATTCTTACTATGGGTAAATTATCTTTCTTCTAGTTTGAAACATTGTACTTCAAAATTAATGATATTAAATGATAACTTTAACATATACTAAATTTCCCAATATGTTGTGATATCTATCTGGAATGTTTATTGTCTTCTATTGATTTGTCTACCCTATCAGTACCAAATCCTTAAAACTTCAATTTTAAAATTCAAGGGCCACCAATATGCTTCTATTTTTTTTTCTTGGCTATTCTTGTACTTTCTAGTTAGGGCAGATTTTCCCGAAATTTTATTTTTCTAATTAGAATATATTTATCAACCCAACAAAAATTGACCATTTTACAACTTTTTTTTTTATTAAGGAACAGGATAGTTCTTTCGAATGATACTACTGGCATTTTACCACCAGTGATAAACATACGGTGTTACTTTAGTTAGACTTATTTATGAAAATTTAAGTATTACACCAAAAAGTAATATCATCTCAGAAAAGGGAAGGAATCGACATCACTGAGATTATATCTGCCATTTCCAATTTTTTTTAAAAAAGAAATGCAAATCAGATATAGTATTTCTCAGACTTATGTAAATTGAAACTAGAATAGTACAGTGGATAGAACATCTGTGTATTTCCACCTGCAATCAGCAGGTAGCCTGACTCAGGACATGACTGGATTGGAATCTTTTCTGACATCTCTAAAGCATCGATTCTAAAAGTACCCATCCCTACCTCACACAGCCACCAGGACCCTATCAGACCTTTCTCAACATTTTTGAATTCACATGGCCTTATGCAAATTAAGTCAGCAAACAAATCATCCCTGATGAAATCAGTCAAATAAGGGTGTGTTTTTGAGCAAGGGTGTTAAGAATAGTGGGTTAAATAAACAGACTTATAGATAGCACTTGTCTCCCCTTTTGAAAATGCAGCCCTGAACCAAGCAAAGTCTTTCCAATTAGTATGGGTATGTGTTGGCTACCTCTGAATTGACAATACCTGGGAGAAAGCATTGTATTTCAGAAAATAAAAATATAAAGCTCTATAGTAGAAGAATGCAGATCTGTATTCTGGGACATAACTATGTAACATAACTTTAATAAAACAAACAAACAAACAAACCTTTGAACCCAGGAGATAGTTTCACTGTATTTATCAGAAAATTTAGCTAACTTGTGAGTATATTTTGAGGTTCTCATGACAGATCTTTAAAACACTCTTTTTAAATTATTCCATGTATGTTTGTTGGTATTAGGTTTGGCTTTGAGTGAGAGAAATGTAAATGTAAGAGTAGCTTAAGCAAAGCAAACATTTATTTCCTTCTATGTAAACATAGAGAATCCAAGCCTATAGTGATTATTCTTTCTCTTTGCAGGAACTCAAGATCCTTTAATTACCATCTCCAACCCTTGTCTTCCACTTTGTGGTTTAGCAAATGGCTTTGTGGTTCAACAAGGAGAAATTGAACACATCCTTCACCTTCAGAGAGGCTCCAGAAATATGTGCACACCATTTCTCCCTACACGTATCTGGCCAGAATTAAAAGGCCAAACTCACCTGCATGGGGGTCTTAAAATGCAGTCTTCCTTCTAGATCACCATTTCCTTAACTAAATATCTGACAATTTTTATTCTAGAAAGAGAGAATGGACACTGGCAGCAATGAGCCATCCACACCACAAAATGTTTTTATTTATTTATTTATTTGGGGGTACAAGTGTTTTTTGGTTACGTGGATAAATTGTATAATGTGGCAGTCATGGCTTTTAGTGTACCCATCACCAGAACGGTGTACGTTGTATCTGACAAGTAAATTTTTATCCTTCAACTACCTCCCTTCCTTCTCCCTTTTTTACTTTCCAATGCCCATTACATCACTTTACGACCCTATAAACTCATTATTTAGCTCCCTCTTATAAGTGAGAAATGTGGTATTTTTTTTTTTTATTCTTGATACACTTCACTTAGGGTAATGGTCTCCAGTTTGTTGTTATTGGTCAGGTATGTGCATTTATATACATTGAGGGAGATCCTTCCAAGTCTTGCACAGCAGAGAAATGGAAAAAATCTGAGTAATTAGGTAAGGCATTGTCTGGCACTGACACATAGCAACACCTCCGTGGTAGTACAACCAGACCTAGCAAGAGGAACATCAATTTGATATGGTCCCATCACAGATGAGTTGATAAACTTCAAGGAGACATCTTCCAACAAAGATTGAACCTTTCCTGTATGGCCTCTAAGAATGTGCTTGCTAATGAGACATACCCATGGAAGGTTATCAGTAGCATCAAGCAGAAAAGAAACATGGCTGAACACATCTAACCAAGGGCAAATGGGATCTGGAACCCTTTCTCTGTACAAGGCACTGTTCAAGTTCTGGGATTATTGCAATGAATAAAAAGTCCCTGCTTACTTGGATCTTACAGTCTATTGGGTCATACAGTCCAACTTTTGAGGATCATTTACAATGCAATACAGATATCATTTATTTTGGCCATTATCTGATGCACAAGCATTTTTACTATATATCTGATGAGTAGTCATCTGCATTCTAAACATTTCCAGTGATGGGGAACTCAATACCATGTGAATATTTTAAGAAAATTTACCTATAATTTTAACAGTGTCAATTTCAGTTGATACTAGTAAAAATCTTAAAAAGTCCTTTTTATTATTAAGCAGAAACAAACACTTACAATCATTTCTTTTGTCCTAGAGTCTTGAGCCATATATTCTCATTTATGTTTTCTAACAGAGTCTCCACATATTTGAAGATAACCATGACATTACAAAATATGGAGCTTGTAGATATTGTAAATCATTGTGTCTAGTCAACCATCTAATTTGCTAATATTCTTATAGAATACACATCTGATATAGTTGTTTACTGGTGAAAAATTAAAGAAATGCTTGAGAGTTTTCAAGGGCAAAGAAAACACCCTTTTGAAGGAGAGCATATTTTTTTGGTGGCTATCTCTAATCAATAGAAAGTCCTTTATTATTCTTATCTCACATCTCTCCGCCTATAGTTTCTTTCTAGTGTTTACTTCTGCCCTCTGGGGTAATACAGAGTAAGTCCCCTCTGTCTTCCACATGACAGCTCTTCAAATATTGAAAGTCAATTCTCATGTCCTCTGAGTTTCATTGTTTTAAGTTATATATTCCCAGTTCTATAAAATTTTCCTTAATGCCACATGTAAGTGTCCTCAGCTTCTCTTCTTTCTACTGAAAACACTCTGAAGAATAAAGTTCTTGATAAAGTGTCATACCTGAACTAAACACAGTGTATTAGGCATAGTCCAACAAGTGCAGAGTAGCATAGAATATAATAATTCATTCTACAGTACTTTTACAACACTTTTGCATTTCTTCTCTGAACTGTCATGAATTATTGTGCTTACAATTGAAAGAGTATACACACAGAGAGACACATACACATAAATGCTATATTTGCTCCTCCCACTTTGTATTGGACATTCTTTGGTATAAAAAGGTCATATGTTTTATTATATATATATATATTTGATTTCTATTACAATAAAAAGCTAGAGACTTAAAAAAATCCATTGCTAGCATTTTCATATATTTTTAGTATTAATAAAAATTTGGAAGACATATATTAAAAGTAAAATGCTACATTGGCCATGAAACTCATAATATTATTTAGCCCTGTAGTATAAATTTTGAGATTTTGAACTACAAAAACTTTCTAAGAGTAGAGAAATCTATAAATTGAAAATTTTGAAATATACTAAAATTCCAATTATATTAATACATATTATGGATAAGGACAGTTTTTCTTTTAAATATTTCTTTGTAAATGGTAATTAAACATTAGATGATTATTTAAAGAATGGGGAAAGGATAGAGCTACAGTTTTAAGAGTGTTTAGAAATGCAGTAGATCCTGGGAAACATGCTTAGCTTAGACTCCTTTTTTTTTTTTTTTGAGATAGGAAGACTATGTAGATTCCTTACAGAACACAGACAGCAGTGTTTTTACTATAGAGGTATACTATCTAGGAAATATATATACTTCTTTGAAATATCTGATAATTGCAAGTATGATCAGCTGCAAAGTTTTATAACTGATTATGATAATCAGTGTTACCTTAGCCAGAGTGGTATTTTCCACTGATATTTTTCTCATTTTTGAGTTTTGAATATACGTATTATCTTGAAATATGTCGCTTTATTTTTATTGAAATGTATCTTCTATGTATTGAATAAGGTAAGGTTTATGTTTTGAACTATTTGGCCAGAAACTGCCTCAAGGCCATCCAACTGGGTAGTGATTAAGTCTGTGAACCATATAGCCCCAGTCATTCAAAAAGAGTTTCATTTCTTTTTAGATGACTAATTTTGGCTTCAACAGCCAAAATCTATTCTTGAGAGCACTGTATTTATTTTAAAAGTGGACCATCTGATATAAATTAATATAAAACTCAAAATTTTTCTTTCATAATCTTCACCTTAAACATTAAATGGTTTTGTTTTTTGGTCATTTTGTCTTTACTTTTGACATTGTAATAGCTTTCTCTGTGGAACTTGAGTTTATTTTTTTTCTGCCAACATATTATCTATCTCAACTCTATATAATCTTAAAATAGTAATAGCAATTTATTAATGATCTGATTGCAGAAAATTGTAATTTTTAAAACTCTACTCTCCAAGATCAAAGTCTCTTAGGTTGTTATAAAGATCTACCTTCTCAGGTTTTATTATCCAAGTCACTTTGTTAATTTAAAGGCTTTATCAAATGCCTTACTCTAATTCACTCTTCTGTGAAATGGGCCATTACTTGAATCTTTTTTTTTTTTTATTTCAAAGTGTTATGGGGGTAAAAATGTTTTTGGTTACATGGATCACTTTTGTAATGCTCGTCTTGTCAATAAGGATTGTAAGAATAGGTGACATAGCAATGCAATGCTAATTATACAGTATGGCAGAGTGTGGTACACAGAATTATTTGATGGTCCCAAGATTTTTGCCTAATGGTGTGTATGACCCACATAACTCCATCCATCCTCTTGAATGGGACCTGTGAATATGACGGAGAAATTACTCCCTAGATTAAGTTGTGATATATGAAAAAGGTGATTGGATAGTCACTTCCATGTTAACCTCGTGTTACATACAAGACTCAGTTTTAGCTCATTGAAGAAATATCCTCCTGCTGCCTTTGAGTGAGTAAGCTGCCATGTTGTAGGGTTCATTAGCTAGAACCTAAAGGGAGATGTTAGTATCCAAGAAAGACTCCCAACTAGCAGCCAGCAAGAAGTCAGGGACTTCAGTCCAACAACCCCAGGAACTAAATTTTGTTGGGAGTGTGAATGAGTTTGGGAGAGGACGCCAAGCTCCATGTGAGAATGCAAGCCACAGACACTGTAATTTCAGCCTATGAAACTCTAAGCAGAGCATCCGGCCAATCTTTACCCAAACTCTTGACACATAGGAACTGCAAGATCATAAATGCATGTTATTTTAATATGTTGCATTTACGTTAACATTTTACAGAGCAGTGGAACACTACCACACACAGATAAGAACAATTCAAGAGGGGTGGTTCAAAAAAAATGATGCAGCAGAAGTTCTGAGATGCTATGAATCTAAATAACATTATGAGAAACATAAAGCAGGAGAAACACTTAAAATAAAGGAAAACATGTTGGAAATAATTGCCTTCACCTTAGTAATATCACTTAGAGCTGGCCCTATTTTCTCAATTGTTTTATATATAATTTATTGCTGTCACTTTATAATCATATTCTCTGATGAAAGATAAAAGGAAGTACATGAAGTATCTATTCATGTAACCACAATGACAACAACAAAAAAAGAGTTTTATATATGTTTCAATTAGATATCAAGAATCTGGACAAATAAAGGTCAGCAAAAGTACATTAGTTTTGTGAATACATATTTTTATTTACTACTTTTCATGAATTCCTATGTCCTTCAAAAGTGTAACTGTAACTCACTAATTATACAGTTATTTAATAAGAAAATATAAATTAAGTTTTTATGTACATCTAAAAGCACAGATAATGACATAGATTCTCCTTGATTTATAATGGGGTTATCTCCTAGTAAACATACCACCAAGTTGAAAATATGAAATAGACAATGCATTGAAAAACTGTAAATCAAACCATCAAAATTGGAGACCATCTGTATAATAATAATGTCACCTGCTTTATTGGTTCCTTCTTCATGACATTGAAATGGGATATACCTTGTATATTTTTTAGTTTAATAATTGATAGCATTGGGACAATCAGTAAATATCACTGATGATTATTATTTTGTAATGAAGTATCTTTTTTCTTGTTTACTTATGGTCCTTGTTTATATTTTGAATTGCATGCATATATTCTATTATTTGTTATCAAAGTCATAATTCTAAATTTGTGATCTACTAATATAGTTGTTGGTGTTGACTTTTCCATTAAACATTGGCTGCAACCTGAACAACTTTCTGATATGTTGATGCCATTTCTCTATCTCAGACTATACCTTCTATATTCTGACCATATCATAGGGCGAGAGCTTTCATCTTTAAATTCCAGATTTTTATCTCATAAACTGCTTTCCTGGGGTCTGTAACATCTTTCCCAATTGGTAACCTCTTAATGATCATTAATTGTAGGCAAAACATGGCAGTTTTAGATAACCAAGGAACTTCCCTCAGTGTACACTCATCCTTGGAAATTTATTTTTTACTGTTTTCTGTTCAATAAGTTCATTTTTCCTTCACTATATATTATAAAAGCAATCTTTAGTCTCTAGCTATTATAATAAATTGTTTTAAAATCATTGAGATTTTATTTAGAGAGAAGAAGTTTATATACTATTTCAAAACATAATAAGAATATTTAGTTCTAAGGTACCAGATGAATAGAAAGTAATGACTTTTCCAAAGATAATGTGAAACATCATAAATCTGATGTTATCGTGAATGCATTATAATAGAAAGAGATTTTTTATACCAATGACTTTTTTTCTTAGTGTGCTAAAATATAATGGCAAGAAATAGAGGCATATGTGACATATGCACAAATGTTTTCCTTCCAGTCCTGACTATTGTCAAATGTGTAAGTTCTTGCTTTAACCTATGATTCCCAAACTAGGAAAATGAAAATATTTATATATAAATTTGTTTAGGTTTTACAGACAACAGAGTTAAACACTGATTTACATAAAAGCTTATGGCAACAACAGTTCCTATCTGTTTATAAATGTCAGATATGTAGATGTTTAAAATAAAGAACTTTATTTCAAGAAGCAAGAGAAAAATATATTCAGTCACAAATATTGTTCAATAATTAGGTGAATGAATATAATATTTATTATATTTTGAATTTGAAAGGAGAAATAGTCATTAAACCTTTTTCAAATATTACCTTTAATATTTTTAGTAATTACAACTAATAATTATAAATGTACTGAAAGTTAAGATGCTAGATACTCTGTTTTCTTTCTTCTGGTTGTTATTTTCATCTCTAATGGGAGATATCACCAATTACTTTGACAACGAAGAGTTTCAAAACCAGGGTAAGTTCCTCCATGAGGATTTTTCAATGCACCATGAATGAAGATTCACAGGCATTATTCACCCAGGTAACAAGTGGACTCTATCATTGCTACTTAGATAGGTGACTCTCTGCATACTTCGAAGAGCATAGTAGGCTGATGAAAGCTTTGCCAAGTGCATGTCCTTTTACATGTTTTGCTCTTAGGAATTTCTTTTAGCTCACCACCTAATAGCTACATATGGCTATAAGTTAACATTTTTAAACAAAGGCTCATCTGATGTGTCAGTCACAAGAGGTCAGTATAGTTAACCTGGCTGATCATGCTTTGCTCTCTTTGTAAACTACATCTGTATTTCATAAACTAAACCCAAAGTTCATGAGGCTAAAAGCAAAAATCTAGTTATTAAATCAACAAAGGTTAGGGGAACATGGTTTAGAATGACACAATCTAGCCTAATATTAACCATAAAACAAATAACTTATCTTCTCTTAATATATATTCTCTCAGGCAAAATGACTAAGTTAATTGTATGGTAATTAATAAATGATTTGTAAGATTGTATTTTTTTTGGCTTTAATTAGATGGACAATGAGTGCTTACAGATTAAAATAATATATGTAATCAAAGTGTTTGTATCCCTGTAATATTTTGAAATAAAAAAATCTTATTATTTTCAAACCCTTATGATTGTTTGACTGATTTTCCTACCTGGCAATTTCATACTATTGAAAAACAGTATATTTTTGTCATTTCTTACCTGAGAATCATGTCTTCATATTTCAGATTTACTCAAATATCTTTTAGTACACTTCAGTTATGCTTCAAGAGTTTCAGAGGGTTCTTAGTTGTTTACATAGTTTCTGAGTTAACAGAAATTGTGAGTAAAATAGGTTCAACATAAAACTGAAATCAAAATCAGGTATATAAATATGGTATGTTAGCATTTCTTACAAGATAAGTTTTTTTAAAAAAATCATGCAAAATTAATTATTATGTTGAAAATACAATGAGGAATTTATATAGTTAGGAAAATAATATATACACACACTTTTTTCTGCCTATATTTTTGCTATAACAAAATTATGTAAATAAGTGATATCTTATTGTGGTTTTGATTTGCATTTCCCTGATGATCAGAGATGTTGAACATGTCTTCATAAGTTTGTTGGCCATTATTCTGTCTTCTTTTGAGAAGTTTCTGTTCATGTCCTTTGCCTATTTTTTGATAGGATTGTTTGATTTTTTTATTGCTGATTTTTCCTGAGTTCTAAATAGATTCTAGTTATCAGCCCTTTATCAGATGTGTAACCTGCAAAAATTTTCTCCCATTCTGTGGGTTATCTGTTTGCTCTCTTGACCATTTCTTTGGCTGTGCAGAAACTTTTTAATTTGATCAGGTCCCATTTGTTTCTTTTTGTGGCTGTTGTGATTGCCTTTGGGGTCTTTTTCATAAATTCTTTGCCTAGTCCAATGTCTAGAAGAGTATTTCCAACATTTTCCTCTAGAATTCTAATAGTTTCACACCTAAGGTTCAAGTCTGTTACCCAGTGTGAGTTGATTTTTGTGAGAGGTGAAAGGTGTGGGTCATGTTTCAGTCTTCTACATGTGGCTATCCAGTTTTCCCAGCACCATTTATTGAATAAGGATTCTTTTCCCCAGTGTATGTTTTTGTCTGCTTTGTCTAAGATTAGTTGGCTATATGAGGATGGTTTTATGTCTAGGTTCTCGGTTCTGTTCCACTGGTCAATGTCCCTGTTCTTGTGCCAGTAAAAAAGCTGTTTTAATGACTATAGCCTTGTAGTATAGTTTGAAGTCTGGTAAATTGATACCTCCTATTTTTGTTTTTTTATTGCCTAGGATTGATTTTGCTATGCGGGGTCTTCTCTGGTTCCATACGAAACGTAAAATTATTTTTTTCTATATCTGTGAAAAATGATGATGATATTTTGATAGGGATTGCATTGACTCTGTAGGTCACTTTGGGTAGTATAGACATTTTAACAATGTTAACTCTGCTGACCCATGAGCATGGTATATTTCTTCCATCTGTTTACGTCCTCTGGTATTTCCTTCTTCAGTGTTTCATAGTTCTCCCTGTAGAGGTATTTTACCTCCTTAGTTAAATATATTCCAAGGTACTTTATTTTCTTTGTTGCTATTTTGAAGGGAATTGAGTCTTTGATTTGGTTCTCACTATTACTGTTGTTGGCGTATGTGAATGCCTCTGATTTCTATGTATTGATTTTGTATCCTGAGATTTTACCAAATTCATTTATCAATTCAAGAAGTCTCTTGGTTGAATCCTTGGGGTTTTCTAGGTATAATGTCATGTCATCAGCAAAATGTGAGAGTTTGATCTCTTTTGCTCCCATTTGGATGCCCTTAATTCCACTGTCTTGTCTGATTGCTGTAGCGAGGACTTCCATCACTATGTTGACCAGAAGTGGAGATAGTGGGCAACCTTTCTTGTTCCAGTTCTAAGTGGGAATGCTTTCAATTTTTCCCTATTCAGTATTATATTGGCTGTGGGTTTGTCATATATGGCTTGTATCATTTTTAGGTAAGCCCCGTCTATGCCTATTTTGTTGAGCGTTCTTATCATTAAAGGGTGTTGAATTTTATCAAATGCTTTCTCTGCATGTATTGAGAGGATCATATGGTCTTTGTTTTTGCTTCTGCTTATATGGTGAATTACATTTATAGATTTGCATATGTTGAACCATCCCTGTATCCCTGGGATGCAGCCCACTTGGTAGTAATGGATTATTTTCTTGACAACCACCCTTTATCAAAAAGTCCCTAAACAACAAATACTGATGTGGATGTGGAGAGAGAGGAACACTCTTACACTGCTGGTGGGACTGCAAACTACTTCAACCTCTGTGGAAAGCAATATGGAGATACCTCAAAGCAATATAAGTAGATCTATCATTTGATCCAGCAATTCTAATACTGGGCATCTACCCAAAAGATCAAAAGTCACTTTATGAAAAAGACACATGCACTCTCAAATGTTTATAGCAGCACAATTCACAATTGCAATGCTGTGCCCATCAATTCATGAGTGGATTAATAAAATGTGGTATATGTACACCATGTTACTACTCAGTTTTAAGAAACAATGTTGATATACCATCTCTTGTATATTCCTGGATACAGCTGGAACCCATTCTACTAAGTGAAGTATCTCAAGAATGGAAAAACCAGCACCATATGTACTCACCAGCAAATTGGTATTAACGGATCAACACCTAAGTGGACATATAGGAGTAACAGTTATCAGGTTTCGGGAGGGTGGGGGAGAGGAAGTATGGGTATGTGCAACCACAACAATAAGTAAGATGTGCAATGTTTGGGGGATGGAGACTCTTGAAGCTCTTACTCGAGGGGGGAGGGGGGCATGGGCAAAATATGTAACCTAAACACTTGTACCCATATAATATGCTAAAATAAAAAATATAAAAAATAAAAAACAAAATTCCATAAATAAGCAAGTGTGTATAATTTGAGATGGTATGTAAATATATTAAGAAAGCATTCAAGTCAATCTACATGAAAGTCATAAAAACAATAGCGTGGAGATATTTTAATATGTGCCTTTCTATATTACAGGGAGAAACACTAGCTGTAAAGGAATTAAACATGGAGCATACTTGGTTAACATATAGAACATTAGTTTTAAAAATTGTTGAGAAATATGTTCCACTGGCATAAGCTGCTTGAGATTATGATTTCATCAACATGAATGTAGATTCTAGAACTGGATCACCTGGGTATATAACTTATGTCAATTGCTGTCTAGCTCTACCTGCTTAATCTCATTTTTTTCTTTTTTATTTCAGCATATTCTGGGAGTACAAATGTTTAGATTACGTATATTGTCCTTGCCCCACCCGAGTCAGATCTTCAAACATGTCCATCATCCAGATGGTGCGCACTTCACCCATCCCCTCCTCCCCCTCCCATCTGATGAATGTTATTATTATATGTACACTTAAGTTTTGATCAGTTAAAACCAATTTAATCTCATTTTAAAAATGGATATAACTATAGTACATTCAAGATTGTTGTGAGGAATATGATAATCAATTTTAGCACTAAGAAAAGTATCTGGCATATGATTAAATTTGAATAAATATCAATTGGTGGTAGTAGTAGTAGTCTTAGTAGTAATGCTACTATGCCTCATACAATGAGTTGAAATGTGTAAAAATTATGATTGATAATTTAAAAATACTGTTATAAGACAAATTACTACTTTAACAAAATAAAAACAAACAATTCAAATAGAAAAATTAATTACATAGGCACTATTTATCTTCTTCCTACATGAGTTGAATTCATCAGCATGCAGTAACTTTGTAAAACCAAGTTGTTGTCATTTACAAATGGTCAAAATAAAATTTTAAAACTTATTAATAGTAGTCAAAGGTTATGGCATGTATCATTTAACATGTAATTTTCAGTGTACATTTCTTTTATATGTATATATACAAATATATATTTATATATAGTTATCACTTGAACTACATAGAGGTTGGGATGTTGACTACCACTCAGTCAAAAATCTGGACATATCATTTGACTTCTCAAAGGTTTAACTATTAATATTAACAGCTTACTGTTGACCGGAAGCCTTATTGATGATATAAACAGTCAATTAACACATATCCTGTATAGTATATGTTTTATGAACTGATTCTTACAATACACTAAGCTAGAGAAAAGAAAGTGTTATTACTCATAAAGTTAGAAAGTCCATATCCTTATTAACATAGCTTATTATTCAACCCACTGGTTTACATTCCATAAATTCTGGAGACACTTTTTATGATGCCGTACATTTGTTAGTAACAGTTATAGTAACAGATAATTTGGTTGGAAAATTGTCTTTTTCATTCTAATTTCTTAAAGTCTCCTTCTTTACTAACTTGTTTTGAAGAGCAAAATTTCGTACTAGAGGAAATAGTCTTAGAAGACATAGGGACCAGGAAATGTCTTTGAAGAATGTATCAGATTTTGAAAACTGATACTTTTGTTACAACAAAGTATCTTATTTTTTTTTCCTTTACAAAGGAAGACATAATGTTTTACTTTAGTTATGGAGGACTAATGATAATTATTACTCACTCTAGTACAATGAATATCCTGTGTATTAACCACTGAAAAGTGGCTGAATTAAAGTGATTCCTCATTCTACAAATGAGATAAAAAGAATACGATATCATAGAATGACTCCTAAGTGTAGCAAAGATTTCTCAAATGCATTTCTAATCTTTATGAGTTTTGTTTCATACATTGTTGGTTTGCTTAATAAACAAATACTTGGTCATCACCCACAAGCCTACATATATTCATAATTGCATTCTTGTTTCCCCCAAATCTAAACTTGCTCTGAAGAAAACATAAAATTACTGTTCTCATTTTTCTTTGGTTAATAGAAGAGTCATCTCTTATAGTGTGGGGAATATATATAATGAGTTCTATTCCCAACAAAATAGATAATTTGTGCAATCAACTTTTATTGTGTTTTTAAAATAATCTATTAATAACAAGTTGTGAGATTATTCTCTAATTGAAAGCATTGTTACACAATTGACAGCTCAATAAACATTTTAAGTGTTAATGAGTAAAATACAGTAGCAAAAATGTTTAATGTTTATGTGTGTGAGTGGGTGTGTTTGTATGTATCCATCTTTGTGTATATCCAAAAACTTGATTCCATTTTCTATAACAGTTGATATCAGGAGTTTTTATATGTGGCCAGCAATTTTGGGAGAAAGTATATATATATATATATATATATATGTGTGTGTGTGTGTGTGTGTGTGTGTGTGCGCGCGTGTGCACATGTAATACAGTGTTTTACAATGTTAACTATGTTGCTCAATCCCTTCCTGGCAGAAAAAATAAGTTTGTAAAATTTGGTAATAAGATGTAACAATGAGAATATGAGCTGTTTAATATGTATTCTTTGCCTGACTTAATATCCAGCCTAAGATAGGGTCATCAGAAAATATTGCTACAATAAGAAAAGCATTACATCCTTCAAATTTTTTGATAAATTTGATAATTATGATGTTACTAAAAGCTCATAAGCCATAAATGCTCACAATAACAGATTTGTAAAATAGAATGTTGTCTAGTTCAGAGTAATCAATTGCTTCTGTATTGATTGGGAACATAGAATATCTAAAATTTAAATCTTGAAGAAAAAAACAATAAATATACTTATATGTAATTCCTTAAATAAACAGGATCGATGAGCAAGTAGGTGAAAGCTTACCCCATGACCTCACTAAATGACTGATCTATCCACAGATGAAATTGTATTCCCTTCAATTCATATATGCTTCCCAAAAGTAGAATGTACATTAGTGTTCTCAATAGTGTACTAACTGTGGCCTTTGTGCATTGAAAATTTTGATCCAGATTTACCATTTCATGTTTCTGGGAGAATGATTTGTTCAAAATAATTGAAAGATTTCATCTGACACATCTTGATTCTGAAATAAGATTAGAATTTTTAAGTTAATATAAGAGAAGAAGAAAAACAATTACCAGATTTTGTAGTGTCTTTCACAAATCTTCAGCTGACACAAAGTAAGTTTATTTGTATGTGCATACTGGAAGGGGATCCATGAGGCCATATTATTATTAAACAAATAATGGAAATAAGGCATTCTCCTCTTCTAGTTATACCAGACATACTCTTGTTCTAGGATTATTCGATCATATCATCTTTTATAAATTGTATACATTACTATATGAACAATGTACTTTGTTCTTCATGCTTTGCATCCAGTTCATTCAAATAACAGTTCGAATCTTGATCTTGCTTATTATTCTATACTTCACAACATATGAGGCCTCAAGAGATATAGAACAAGAAAAATTTGTCTACGAAATAGTCTTCAGTATATGACTCACAGTGTAAAATACCTCTTTCCATTTCTATGCAATAGAAAAATCTCTATTTCCCTTTCTCTCACTAGATAAGTGAATAATGTAGTTTTTCTACTCATCATTGCTCAAAATCCTCTTACAGGAGATGCCCCATCAATCAAAAGGATGACTATCTCTTCAGAGTTCCTAATTTATCAATTATTTTTGAACAGACAGAAATTTACCTTTCTTGACAATTTTCAGATATTTATGAAAATGGGATGTCTATCACTCCTTTTGTTTTGTAAATTGTGTTATTTCAACCACTCTTTCCCTGTTTTCATTTATAAAACAAGTCTTCACTTTTATTTTTCTGTGTCCTCACTTCTGAGGAAATTTTTCAATTCAGTCTCATTTAACCTTTATTTATTGATCAATACTTGAGATTCTTTTAGATGGCAGAAATTCACAGGTATCGAGAGAAAGTAGGCTTACTTTCATAAAATATACATTTGGGGTTAAGGAAAAGATATGCCAAAAGAAAGTTGCCAAAAAAAATACAATCAATAAAAAAATTAAAAAGAATAGTCAAAGAATAATCTGGAAGGGAAATTACTGAATGTTGTTTCCAACTCACAAAGATGAGAGAGGATTATTTTTTAGTTAAAACCTTCAAAGATAGTAGTGCTAAATCATATATTTATTCACTTTATTGTTCTGCATATTTTGTATGAATAATGGGAATAGGCAAGCCATTTTTAACGTGAAAAAAATAGATCAAGTTGAACAAAAGAGAATACATTACAGGTCAGAAGAATTGGATGTCAGCTAGTCTTAGATCTGGTACTAATATGCTGATTTGGAAATAATTTGACCTCTTGCCTCTATTTCTTAACTTATCAAATGTGGAAGTTTGTCTAGGTTAGTGTTTTCAAATTGTGCTCCACAAATCCCTGGGCTTTGAAGTCACATGTTTTATTTGAGTTATGGTGGAAATAATTAGGTAACTGGAGACCCCTCCAAATACTTGTCAGAATAGCTCTGCTTATAACTATTATTTTTAAGGACTACATATATATTTAGTTTGAAAAAATATTCTAATGCTAATAATATAACATCAAATCTATATACCATATTGAGTTTTAATGTATTATGCTATGGCATACAGTGTGAAAAGTTCAAGAAGAACATCTATCTTTTGCTTTTGTTTTTCATACAATTGTCACGTACCCTTAACTTTTGAAAGGGCTTGTTTTTGGCATAAAATACTTCAAAAGGATGCTACAGATTCTAACAATAGTGTCGATGTTATCCTTTTCTTTTATTAGAGAAAAATCTAAGCTTGCACTCTAGATGATATACAAAGAGCTATTATCTGTGAAGACTGAAAATAACTCTCCAAGATGGCAGCAAGAAAAAGATCTTGCTAGGACTTGATCTAGGTTACGAACAACACGGATCAATGATTCAAGGTTGATGTTGAGGGGTGGGAGAGTCTGTGTAAAATAAACCTAAGAGTATAGGGAAGTAGAGAGATTTGAAAGTCCAAACGATAAAAATTTTACATGATAAGAAAGGGTATTTGAAGGAATTCTAAGTGTGCTCCTAATAAGATACAGGGAAGACAGCATTCTTTCTGATGAGGGATTTGTATGCACACCCTTGCAGATTTTGTGAGGACACAAAGAAGGGCTACACATATGTGCATTCAGTAAGAATTAAAAAGATGCTCTGATAGACAGTGAGGTAATATAGGTATTAAAAATTTATCTGAATCCTGTCCTCAAAATATTGGTGTCTACAGTTGTTCTGTACCTTAGCCTATAGTCCATGTAACTATTTAAAATTAAATTAATTAAAATAAAATAAATGACTATGTGACTACATCAAAGATTCAACAGTCACATATGGCTAATGACTATTATATTGGACAACTCAGATTATAGAATATTTCCATCATTGCATAATGTTTTATTGGTCATTAGTGGACTACAAGACAATATAGCCAAGAAATTCAAAATTACAGCTGCAAAGAGCACAATAAAATAGAACTCCAAGACATTTTGGGAGTACAGAAATAGTCTTGGGAGGATTTAATTGGTCTATGGCTGGTATGAGTATGTACAAATAATGGCTGAAAAGAAATCTCTCCTGAGAAAATTATATTTAAGGTAAAAGTCCAAAAAAGCATTTGGTTATATAAGGATGGATGATAAAGACTGAATAGCAGTAGTATAAAGCACCACTGTGAGAAAGCAGAACATGTGAAATTAGTGTTACTGGAACCAAGAATGGACATATGCCAGTATCAAGAAATATCCCTGATCATGTTGGATAATCAAGATTATCAATATTTAAGCATTTTAAAATTCATTCTAAAAGGATTAGAATGACTATAAAGATTTTTAGTAGGGTAGTGACACAAATAGTAGTATAATTTTAAAGTTATTTTTGGCAGTAGAGAATAATTGGATGGGCAAATGATGAACCCCAGAGATTATCTTGAGGTTAATTGGTTTGATCCATTTGAAAAATAATGCCCATTTGGTCAATGGTGAGGAAAAATGTGGGTGGAGAGTTAAATTGAATGCCCAGCAATTATTGCAAATTTGGATTTGGGAGGTGAGGGAGTAGGGACATTAACTTTAAAATGGTTTGTTATACAGCAATGTTTAATAAAGCAGCATTGAAATAAGGAAAAATACTTGGGGAACATTTGTTGATTAGAATACAAAGATAATTATTTAAATATCTAGATGTTAAGTTCAGTGAAATGAATATGCCTTTTTAAAATTTTTTTCAGCATATTATGGGGGTACAAATGTTTAGGTTACGTATCTTGCCTTTGCCCCACCAGAGTCAGAGCTTCAAACATGTCCATCTCCCAGACAGTGAACACCACACCCATTAGGTGTGTATATACTCATCCTTTCCCCCCATACCTGCCCAACACCCAATGAATGTTATTACTATATATGCACTTAAGTGTTTATCAGTTAATACCAATTTGATTGTGAGTATACATGGTGCTTGTTTTTCCATTCTTGTGATAACTCACTTAGTAGAATAGGTTCCAGCTCTATCCACGATAATACAAGAGGCGTCAGATCACCATTGTTTTTTGTGGCTGAGTAGAACTCCAAGGTATACATAAACCACAATTTATTAATCCACTCATGTATTGATGGGCACTTGGGTTGTTTCCACATCTTTGCAATTGTAAATTATGCTTCTGTAAACATTCTAGTGAATATTTCTTGTTGATAATTAGATATAGTACCTGTTTTTTGTAGAAAAGCCTATGGCCAAGATATACATTTAATAGATAGCTGTATACAGAAATTAACAGAAGCCCTGTGAGGAAGATGAAATTTCCCAGGGAGAAAATGTAGCATGAGAAAAGAAGTACCAAAGTAAAAGTCCTGAAAAACTTTAATGCTTAGTAGAAACTATGCTGTGTTTCTAGGGAGGTCAATAATATACTTTGGAGAACAGGTTTACCTGAAGGAACTCTGTTCCCATGAAAATATTTATGTACTTCACAACTTTATTAAATACAGTAGGTTCAAGTGAGGAAAGGAATGCTGAAGACCCAAAAATAAAGAAAGAATAAATGATACCCAGTTGACAATTTTTATTCTACTCATTTCTTCAAAAAATACTATCAATGTCAGAGTTATATTATATTATTCATCTAATGCTATAGTTGCTAATTTCTGCTCATAAAATATTTAATAATATAAAATTGTGACAAAAGTATAACTGTAATTTTTTTAAGAAGAATAAGTCAACACCTTTTAATTCAGTTTTGAATATCTTTTAATTTCCTTCATATTCTCTTGACCTCTTTTAACTATCAGAAATTAATTCACTAATGACTAATTTAACAGGCAGAAACCCGTGAACTCTCTGCTTTAACATTTAGTGTACTTTCACTCTGCTTCTTCATGAGCTAGAAAACCTGAAAAGTAACTCCTGCTGAAATTTGCCTTAAATAATAAAAATAAAACTATCAAATGTCAATATGGCACAGAAAAACATGATGAAGTATGATTATTAAATTCTTTAATATATCTTTAATAACTAGAGCTCTCAAAAATAAGTATCATGGAAAGTTGAAATATAAATTAAATGCTTTTATTTGATCCATTTTTGAAAAAATGTAATGGGCTACATGGATGAATAGATTTTATCTTTCTAAAACATTTCGATAGGTCTACAGTAATATGGAATTCATTTCAAATATGGAGACAACTAAATGCAATGCAGTAAATTTTGTGTAATGGCATAAAAATAACATTCAGGAAAACAGGAATATCACCAAAATTCTTTTTAGAATAAAGTATGGTATAAATAGAAAGGAATGAATAAACCAATGAAGTCAAAATACTAATTACAATGAGTAGTGTCTCAGATGCAGAGCATATGCTGAAGGCCTAAGAGGATGCCTTTTCTCTCCATAACTCCCCTGAAACACAAGGTTGTCTGTGGCAAGGTGACTATATACCCAAATTTCAAACTCAGTTTAAATCCCAGTTCTTCCAAGATTACGAAATATAATAAAGTCTTCACACTAATTTCAATTTATTGCATTGTCTTCACACCTGGCAATGTCTCAGATACTGTTGCCTGAATGCCCAGTCTCTCCCAAAGCTACTTGTTAGAAACATACGTTCTTCAATGTTTGGCTAAAAGTCTTCTTCCTTTGTAATGATTTTATTAATGTTCTTTAACATCATTATTTCTTCCTCTCTATTATATATTTTATTAAATAATTGGTTTCAAATTTTATTCATTTATTATTAATTTTAAATTATATTCATTTATTCTCCAAATATTGACAGGAAGACTACTCTGGACAATTGAGTAGACAAATTTCTTGACACATAAGTGAATTCAGCTCCACACAAATACAGTCTAGGACCAGGTACACATACATGTAAAGGCTATTGCTGTAATAAAGTTACCTATAGAGCTGTGGCTGGCACAGAGGAGGGAATAGCTGACTTCCAGGTATGAAGTCAGAAACTGTTTATAACAGTGTCCACAAAAGATATGAAAAATGAATTAACTGCTTAAATAGGTAAAGAACTTTTTATGAAGTTGCATTGCAAATTGTGAAGATCAGGGTTTGAGAAATTTACATACAGGAAATAAATGTAGAAAACCATCTGTTTACATATCTTTAATCCACTTTTTAATTCATCTGTAGTCTTTTCTTGTCTTTAAGGGCTAAAAGCATGGACAATACATTTCCAAGACTTCATGGTAAGCATAATTCATTTTAGTAACTTCCATTGGAAACAATAAGAAAAATTTGACTGGTCTGACTAGAATTATAAAGACATTCAGTCTTTGGCGGAAGGCAGAAGTGAAATTTTCTAGAGACCTTCACGCATCCTCATAGGAATCACTTATATTAGTGATTTGAGTAAAGGAGTTAATTGGTAGTACCTTTATGCAATTCCTGAACTTCCTAATTTTAAGAATGACTGTTATCCCCAAATTGTTTATATATCTCTAATGCCCTGTATTAAACACCTACTTAAAGTATGTTGATTATTTTGTTTTTATGATCCAAACTGCTGACAAAGACATGAAGACAGAAAAAAATGTATGCTTATGCAACAGCATGTAATAAATTTGGATAACATGTAGCGAGAGTTCAGATGATGAGGGTTTTATACAATATCTTTTGATCTTACATTTTAGCCAGAAATCACTAGAAAACCACTGATATCTTAAAATATAAGAGGACAGTGTTGATTAGGATTGATGAAGTTGGCTTTGGCAAGAGTGTGGAAGCTGCATTAGTTTTCACTTATAACAAATTCTTCTTAATTGCATGCATACAAATATTCAGTACTAGTGCACTGCTGTGTGCTCAAGAAAAGTATTCAATTTTTTCATTGAGCTGTTTTTTTCCTGTTATAGTCTTTATCCTTAATAAAATATTTTAGATATTTTAGATAAGCTTAATGTTTTCTTTTCTAGTACCTTCCAAGTACATTTTAGTTCATAGACCACAATAAATATTTGCTGGGTTTTTTAAATGATTAAAATCTTCCCCAAAAGTAGACATTTGACTTTGTAATCTGTCTAGTTTATGGAGAACAGATGTTGAATTCCAAAGAATCATTTGCTCAAGGACAGGCTGAACTACTAAACAGTTAGAAAAGGGCAAGCTAAACTTTGAGAGTGAGAATAGATGTGTATATATACATACATATATATATATATATATACACATACATATATATACAAACATATAAAATTTATGAAAATATATAAAACTGATGCACTGATGATTTGTTTTTTCCACCAGAGAATAGATTTCCAGGGAATAAAAGTTTATTACTAAAACCTTAGAATATATTATATATGGCTGGTGTCATTTCTAAGTTCCATTAAATTAGAACTAAAATTGTAAAGTATAAATTCAAAGAATAAGCTATTTTTAGGGCATTGAAACTTTTAACATTTTCTGAAATTTTTGAACCATGCAGGGACCACATTTATATTTGTGTCCCGGAAAATATTTACTAAATATCAAAGGAGGAGAAAAAAGTACTAATTTACACATATTTCTATTTAAAATATATACTAAACACCTATCAATAAATAATCCATTATAAGAAACACAGTCTGACAATAAAGTAAAATGTCGTAGAACAAAACCATTGTTATTTTATCCCAATACTAAGTCAAGGAGATCTCTCTTTCTAAACAACAGAAATAATGAGCATAGCTTGCTGAGTGAGTCGCAACCTCCCAACATCCTAGAGCTGACTCACAAGCCGAAGAAAAGCTGATATATCACAAAACCTGACATAAAAAGTTGTGAGCGGGCCTGGAGGAGACAGATTTGACAAAATTGCTCACCTTTTTTTAAGGTCGTAGGAATATTAGCTTGCCACATGAAAATAAAAAAAGTGGACTTCCACCTTAAAAGAAACAATTATAAACTCCAAAATATTTTTAAATGTATGCTAAAGATAAATCAGCCAATAGAAGAAAAGCAAGCACAATATCTTTTGACATTAGGTAGGAGGAATATATTCTTTTCTTTTTTAAACAAAGCTCCCGCAAGAAAGAAAGAAAGAAAGAAAGAAAGAAAGAAAGAAAGAAAGAAAGAAAGAAAGAAAGAAAGAAAGAAAGAAAGAAAGAAAGAAAGAAAGAAAGAAAGAAAGAGAAAGAAAGAAAGAAAGAAAGAAAGAAAGAAAGAAAGAAAGAAAGAAAGAAAGAAAGAAAGAAAGAAACCCCAACAAAGTTATAAGGGAGATAGATGATATATTTTTACTTTAGTTTACACAATAGAAATGATATTAAAAGATGGATGGCCAAGTATATTTTCAATATCTAAACCTGAACGCAAGTTCTATATCTAAAATACACAAAATGCACTTTCAATTTACTTAAATCATCTAGGAAATATAGTGCATCTATAGCCAAAGTATATGTAGGCAGTTCTCAGGAGGGAACATAATGCCAGCTAAGATATTAAGAATCATTTAACCTCCTTATAAATACTAACACAAAACAAAACAAATTGACTTATAAGATATTATACTATTGCATAAATTTGTATTTAGACATTCACTAGATTGTAGAAAATTATTATTTTTATGTAATACTAAACTCAGTAAATTTTTATTTTATGTGCTCCTTCTAAAGAAATATTGATTTAGACTTTTAATGAGGAGAAGAGATAAAATCTTGCAAGATATTTGTATTCATGTCAAGGCAAATTTGGGCTACATCAGAATGGAAATGTTTGCATATAATTGGATATTTATGTTTTGCCCTGCCTCTGCATTTAAATGAAAAAAAAAAAGTAGTTCAAGACTTCTGGATAAAACTTAGTCTGATCTTAGCTTTTCACAAATCAACGATAATCTGAGATAAATTACTCCGAAATCTGCAATACCCATGAATGTCAGCTGTGACAAACAGCATTTACCTTAGGGATATTTCAAAGTCAAGTCTAATGAGTTTAGATTCAATTCTGTGGATCATTTCCTAACTCACATATCAATTCTACACCTTCATTGTCCACTCTTTGCTTTAATTATCTTTGTTTATTATTTGCTTTTCCCTTCATCAGGGTTGCATCTCATACTATATACTTTAGTTCACTTTTTCTTGCATCTTTTTTTAATTTATTTTTTTTATTTCAGCATATTACAGGGGTACAAATGTTTAGGTTAGATATATTGCGTTTGCCCCACCTGAGTCAGAACTTCAAGCATGTCCATCCCCTAGACAGTGCACACTACACCCAATAGGTATGAATATCCCCATCCCCTCCTGCCCCTTCCCACCTGCCCGCCCTCTGATGAATGTTACTACTATATGTGTACATAAGTGTTGATCAGTTGGTACCAATTTGATGGTGAGTACATACAGTGCTTGTTTTTTTCCATTCTTGTGATACTTCACTTAGTAGAATGGGCTCCAGCTCTAGTCAGGATAACACAAAAGATGCTAGATCACCATTGGTTTTTTGTGGCTGAGTAGAACTCCATGGTATACATACATATACCACATTTTATTAATCCACTCATGTATTGATGGGCATTTGGGTTGTTTCCACATCTTTGGAGTTGTGAATTGTGCTGATATAGACATTTGAGTTCAGCTGTCTTTTTATAGAATCTTTTTTTCTTATGGGATTGCTGGATCAAATGGTAGTTCTACTTTTAGCTCTTTGATTTATCTCCATATTACTTTCCACAGAGGTTGCATTGGTTTGCAGTCCCACCAGCAGTGTATGAGTGCTCCTGTCTCTCCTCATTCATGCCAACATTTACTGTTTGGGGACTTTTTGATAAAAGCCATTCTCACTGGAGTTAAGGGATATCTCATTGTGGTTTTGATTTGTGTGTCCCTGATTATTACAGATTTTCAGCATATTTTCATGTTTGTTGGCCGTTAGTCTGTCTTCTTTTGAAAAGCTTCTGTTCTTGTCCTTTGCTCGCTTTTTAATGGGGTTGTTTGATTTTTTTCTTGCTGGATTATCCTGAGTTCTATAAAGAATTATCTTTTCTCTAACTTGTGACAATTTTTCTGCAATTGTCCTTTTTTGCACTGTTTTAAATTGCGTCATACATCTTCCCCTGAACTGTTAGTAATATAGCATTTAAATTATTTGTAAGTGCTTTTTTCCTTGTCTTAAAGCTTTGAATCATGCAGCATTTTTGTTATCCATTTTTTTAAAAAATGTATTAATTACAAAATTGCTTTACCATATGAATGACAATTAGTGTGTTGTGCTCAGATTTTATTTTATTTTTTCTTGATTTGAATCCTCTCATAGAATAGTTAGGATTTGAAATAGAATGGTTTATATCATACCATCTTCATCCAATTCTTCCAGAATCTCAGTTGATTCTTGAATTATTGGAGGATGTATCTGTTTCCCCACGAGATATATCTCAAGAGAAGGAGAAGAACTTCAGGACCTCAATAAAACTGAATAAAATACGCCGAGGCGGGAGGATCGCTTGAGCTCAGGAGTCTGAGACCAGCCTGGGCAAGAGTGAGGACCCACCTGCACTAAAAATAGAAAAAATTAGCCAGGCATGGTGGCACATGCCTGTAGTCCCACCTACTCAGGACACTGAGGCAGGAGGATCACTTGAGCCTATGAGTTTAAGGTTGCTTTGAGCTAAGCTGATGCCAGGGCACTCCCTGGGCAAAAAAAGTGAGACTCTGTGTCAAAAAAAAACAAAAAAAACCCTGAATCAAATGAAGCAATTGGTTGTAATTCTCATTTGGAAAATGCTAAACTTGCCCTTGCATAAAGAGAGTGGTCTGCTCATGCTGAGAAAGTACTATAAAGAAGCTACTGCTTACCTACAGGTGATTTGGTTCAAGCTAAACACAATAGACACTTTATCTAATAGCTTCTACACTATAGACTCTAAATTTTAACATACAGGCTGCTGTTCAGGCATAATGGTTCATCTGGGCAAGACTCAGCTTCCTTCATCCCAGTAGCTGTACTATATTGCAATGATATTTGCTAAAACAGGTAAACAACAAACCATCATTGACTTAATACAATAACTCTTACTCATGTAAGGTGTAAACAGGTGGGTGTGGTTGTAGCCTGAGACACTCCTGCTCATGAATAGAAGGAGCAGGCAACTTGTATTTGGTGGTTCCTCCATCTTCCAAAAGGCCTCCATGCTCATCGAGCTGATTTGCATCAATACCCAGAAAAGAAAAGAACAGAACACCAAGTTCTGAATGAGTGCTTACATGATTTTCTCAGTATTCAGATACAAATGGATGAGGTTAATTGCAAGAGAAAAAGGGCAATTTAGTCTAGCTAAATGCCACAAAAGAAGTGAAAGTGGGCCTGGTGAGTAGCTAGTTATTCTGTGCCACAATATCTTTAACAGAAGAAGAATGCTAGAAATGGAGGCAAAAAGCATATTGAACCCATGCTGTTGGAAGAGGTATTTTTTTCATAACATATTTGGAAATAATTACTTATATAAATTATATGGATTAATGACTTTAGACACATTTCATAAGATTAAGTAGATCTAGTCATTAAATTGAGTAGGGAAAATTTTAGGCAAGCAGCCAGGTAGCCTATCAGTTAATTCAACATTTTAACATTGCGTGTTTAGAAAGACATGTTCCGTGTTGATGTGTAGCTTCTGAGGAAATGCTTCTTTAAGGACATGAGCACTTGACAGAAAACCCAGAGAGACTGTGTGTGTGTGTGTGTGTGTGTGTGTGTGTGTGTGTGTGTGTGTGTGTATGTGTGTGTAGGAAGTATGGGGAACTGTGGGAGTTTGGTGCAGAGAAAAAATGAAATGCATTTAGTTCCCAATATTGATCTGGATATATGTTAAACTGTCTATACAATGCTTTCGAATAAGCCATTACATAATTTATTTCATATTTATCTTATTTTTGTAATTGCCCACTTAATTCGCTAGTGATAGAAATTATGGAGCTGGGATTGGAAGGTAAAATATCTTTGCCTTGCAACACTGGATAATGAAACTTGAGAGTAAAAGTTGGATAAATGCATAAGAATGATATTGTGGTAGGCATAATGCTCTTTCTGACCCTGCCCCCGAAGAAGATGTCCTTGGAACCTGTGGATATGTTACATTGCAAGACATACGAGGTTTCACAGATATATTTAAGTTTAAAGGTTTTACAAAAACAACCCAAGTGCCCATCAATACATGAGTGGATTAATAAAATGTGGTATATGTATATCATGGAGTTCTATTCCACCACACAAATAAAGGTGATCTAGCACCTCCTGTATTATTCTGGATAGAGCCGGAGCCCATACTACTAAGTGAAGTATCACAAGAATGTGGAAAAACAAACACCACATGTACTCACCATCAGATGGGTATTAACTGATCAACACTTAGGTGTACATATAGTAGTGACATTTATCGAGTGTTGGACTGACGGGATGGTGTAGGAGGGGATGGGTGTATACATACCTAATGAGTGTGGTGCACATTGTCTGGGGGATGGACACCCTTGATGCTCTGACTTGGATGGGGCAAAGGCAGTGTATGTAATGTAAACATTTGGACTCCCATAATATGCTGAAAATAAATAAATAAATATATAAATTGAAATTATTCAAGATTTTCCTGTTGGATACAATCTTTTCACATGGGCTCTTATTATTTTCTTTGTTTAGAGTTTGGGGAAAAATGTGGCAAAGACTAAAAGGACTCCACCCACCTCTGCCACATGGAAAAGTGTAGAAAGTATTTGGGCAGCATGTATGAGCAGAGATTGAGCCATTGCCAATGGCCAGCAAGAAATTTGGAACCTTGGTCCCATTCCCACAAGGAATTGAACTCAACCAAAAACCAAAATGAGTTTGGTAGCAGACCCATCCCTGGAGTCTCTAGGAAAAATGACAGTCTGCCAACACCTTGATTTCTGCCCTGCAAAACTCTGTGTAGAGACCAAGTTGAGCTATGCTATGCTGAACTTCTGACATGCAGAACTGTGAGATAATGAATCTATGTTGTTTTCATCCACAAAATTTGTGGTTATATGTTATGGAAGCAATAGAAAACTAAGGCAATTATAGAAATAAGAAAGACAGACATAATGAGGAAGATGGGTTCTATCTAAGTTGTCTAAAAGGACTCCAAATATCCACAGATAGCATGCACAGGCCACAAATACAACTTATAGGGTTCACTAGAAACTTTGGTAGACATTTTAAAACCATAATAATATAATTTCAAAAAACCTATATAGAGATTAGAAATTCTGTTTTACTTTCCAAATAGAATATTTTTAAAAGAGAAATCAAGCAAAATTTTGTGTTTTATTCTCTCAAATACTATTTAAACAGTGGAAATATAATTAATCATTATAAATTAATCCAAATGGCAAAATTTGGTGGACACTAATTCTAGTTTCTTAACTCAAAATAGTTTATTCTTTTATGTTTCCAATACATTTTATTTATGGCTCTTTTCTATACTTCGCAATAACATATTTTCGATTAATTTCTTCTTTTTAAGTATGAATTTATTTTTATTTTAGCGTATTATGGGGGTACAAGTGTTAAGGTTATGTATATTGCCCATGCACCCTCTCCCCCCTCAAGTCAGAGCCTCAAGCGTGACCATCTCCCAAACATTGCACATCTCACTCATTGTGTGTGTATATACCCATCCCTTCCTCCCTTCTCCCACCTTCCCAACACCCGATAAATGTTATTCCTATATGTCCACTGAGGTGTTGATCCGTTAATACCAATTTGCTGGTGAGTACAGCTTGTTTTTCCATTGCTCAGATACTTTGCTCAGTAGAATGGGTTCCAGCTCTGTCCTGGAAAATACACCATTGTTTCTTAAAGCTGAGTAGTACTCAATGATATACAAAGACCATATTTTATTAATCCACTCATGTATTGATGAGCACTTTGGTTGTTTCCACAACTTTGCAATTGTGAATTGTGGTGCTATAAACATTTGAGTGCAGGTGTCTTTTTCATAAAGTGACTTTTGATCTTTTGGGTAGATGCCAAGGAGTAGATTTGCTGGATTAAATGGTAGATCTACTTGTATCACTTTAAGGTGATTTTGCTTCTCCATATTGCTTTCCACAGAGGTGGAACTAGTTTGCAATCCCACCAGCATTGTAGGAGTGTTCCTATCTCTCCACATACACATCAACATTTATTGTTTGGGGACTGTTTGATAAAGGCCATTCTCACTGGAGTTAAGTGATATCTCATTGTGGTTTTGATTTGGATTTCCCTGATGATTAGAGATAGTGAGCATTTTTTCATATGTGTTTGGCCATTATTCTGTCTTCTTTTGAGAAGTTTCTGTTGATGTCCTTTGCTCATTTTTTTTTAATTATTTTTTTTATTTTGGCATATTATGGGGGTACAGATTTTAAGGTTTCAATAAATGCCCATTTCCCCCCCTCCCCCCAAAAGTCTGAGTCTCCATCATGACCATCCCCCAGATGGTGCACATCTCACTCACTATGTATGTATATACCCGCCCCCCTCCCCCCTCCCACCTGCCCAATACCCTATTACTGTAGCACCTATGTGTCCACTTAGGTGCTACTCAGTTAATACCAGTTTGCTGGAGAATATATCTGGTGCTTGTTTTTCCATTCTTGGCATACTTCACTTAGTAGTATGGGTTCCAGCTCTAACCAGGAAAATATAAGGTGTGCTATATCACCATTGTTTCTTAGAGCTGAATAGTACTCCATGGTGTACATATACCACATTTTATTAATCCATTCTTGGATTGATGGGCACTTGGGCTGTTTCCACAGCCTTGCGATTATGAATTGTGCTGCTATAAACATTCGAGTGCAGGTGTCTTTTTTGTAGAGTATCACTGGATCATTTGGGTAGATGCCCAGCAATGGGATTGCTGGATCAAATGGTAGATCCACTTGTATCGCTTTAAGGTATCTCCATATTGCTTTCCACAGAGGTTGAACTAGTTTGCAGTCCCACCAGCAGTGTAGGAGTGTTCCTCTCTCTCCGCAACCACGCCAGCATTTATTGTTTGGAGATTTTTTGATAAAGGCCATTCTCACTGGGGTTAAGTGATATCTCATTGTGGTTTTGATTTGCATTTCCCTGATGATTAGAGATGTTGAGCATTTCTTCATATGTTTGTTGGCCATTCTTCTGTCTTCTTTAGAAAAATTTCTGTTCAAGTCCTTTGCCCACTTTTTAATGGGGTTATTTGATTTTTTCTTCCTAATTTTCGTGAGTTCTAAGTATATTCTAGTTATCAGTCCCTTATCGGATGCCTAGGATGCAAAAATTTTCTCCCATTCTGTAGGTTGTCTGTTTACTTTCATGACTATTTCTTTGGCTGTGCAGAAGCTTTGTAGTTTGATCATGTCCCATTTATTTATTTTTGTTGCTGCTGTGATTGCCTTTGGGGACTTCTTCATAAACTCTTTGCCCAGGCCGATGTCTAGGAGAGTGTTTCCAACTTTTTCCTCTAGAGTTCTAATAGTTTCATATCTTAGGTTTAAGTCTGTTATCCAGCGTGAGTTGGTTTTTGTGAGAGGTGAAAGGTGTGGGTCCTGTTTTAGCCTTCTACAGGTGGCTATCCAGTTTTCCCAGCACCATTTATTGAAGAGGGATTCTTTTCCCCAGCGTATGTTTTTGTCTGCTTTGTCGAAGATGAGATGGCTATATGAGGATGGTTTTATATCAGGATTCTCACATCTGTTCCACTGGTCAATATTCCTGTTTTTGTGCCAATACCATATTGTTTTAATTACTACAGCTTTGTAGTATAGTTTGATATCTGGCATATTAATGCCTCCCATTTTGTTTTTGTTGCCTAGAATTGCTCTTGATATTCGGGGTCTTCTTTGGTTCCATACAAAGCGTAAAATCATTTTTTCTATATCTGTGAAGAATGCTGATGGGATTTTAATAGGTATTGCATTGAATCTGTAGATCAGTTTGGGTAGTATAGACATTTTGATGATATTGAGTCTGCCGATCCACGAGCATGGTATGGATTTCCATCTGTTTACATCCTCTGCTATTTCCTTCCTCAGTGTTTCATAGTTCTCCCTGTAGAGGTCTTTTACCTCTTTGGTTAAATATATTCCTAGGTACTTTAATTTCTTTGTTGCTATTGTGAAGGGAATTGAGTCTTTGATTTGGTTCTCAATTAGATTGTTGTTGGCGTATATGAATGCCTCTGATTTCTGTGTATTAATTTTGTATCCTGAGACTTTACTAAATTCATTGATCAGTTCCAGGAGTTTCTTGGTTGAATCCTTGGGGTTTTCTAGGTACAATATCATATCATCAGCAAACAGTGAAAGTTTGATCTCTTCTGCCCCTATTTGGATACCTTTGATTCCATTTTCCTGTCTGATTGCTGTAGCCAAGACTTCCAGCACTATGTTGAACTTTGCTCATTTTTTGATAGAGTTGTTTGATTTTTTTCCTGCTGACTTTCCTCAGTTCTAAATAGATTCTAATTATCAGCCCTTTATTGGATGTGTAGCTTGCGAAAATTTTCTCCCATTCGGTGGATTTTCTGTTTGCTCTCTTGACAGTTTCTTTGGCTGTGGAGAAGCTTTTCAATTTGATCAGGTTCCATTTATTTATTTTTGTTGCTGCTGTGATTGCCTTTGGGGTCTTCTTCATAGATTCTTTGCCTAGGGCATGTCTAGAAGAGTATTTCCAATGTTTTCCTCTAGAATTCTAATAGTTCCACACATAAGTTTCAAGACTGTTGTTACCCAGCGTGAGTTGATTTTTGTGAGAGGTGAAAGGTGTGGGTCTTGTTTCAGTCTTCTACATGTGGCTATCCAGTTTTCCCAGCACCATTTATTGAATATGGATTATTTTCCCCAGTGTATGTTATTGTCTGGTTTGTCGGAGATTAGTTGGCTATATGAGGATGATTTTATATCTGGGTTCTTGGTTCTGTTCCACTGGTCAATGTCCCTGTTCTTGTGCCAATTCTAAGCTGTTTTAGTTACTATAGCCTTGTAGTATAAGTTGAAGTCTGGTAAATTGATACTTCCTATTTTGTTTTTATTTCCTAGGATTGATTTTGCTATATGGAGTCTTCTCTGGTTCCATACGAAGCATAAAATTATTTTTTCTATATCTGTGAAAAATGATGGTGGCATTTTGATAGGGATTGCATTGACTCAGTAGGTCACTTTGGTTAGTATAGACATTTTAACAATGTTGATTCTGCCGACTCATGAGCATAGTATATTCCTCCTCCTGTTTACATTGTCTGCTATATCCTTCTTTAGTGTTTCATAGTTCTCCCTGTAGAGGTCTTTTACCTCCTTAGTTAAATATATTTCAAGGTACTTTATTTTCTTTGTTGCTATTTTGAAGGGAATTGAGCCTTTGATTTGGCCCTCACTATTACTGTTGTTGGCGTATATGAATGCCTCTGATTTCTGTGTATTGATTTTGTATCCTGAGATTTTACCAAATTCATTTATCAATTCAAGGAGTCTCTTGGTTGAATACTTTGGGTTTTCTAGGTATAATATCATGTCATCAACAAAGAGTGAGAGTTGCAGGTTGGATGTGTTTCCTGAAGGCAGCAGATACTTGGCTTGTATTTTTTTATCCATTCGGCCAGCCTGTCTCTTGAGTAGGGAGTTCAAGCCATTCACATTTATTGAGATAACTGATAGGTGGGGCAGATTGCTGTTCATTATGTTGGGTTGAACTTTGTTGCTTTGTTTTCTCTCTTGAGCCATTGTGGTTTCTTTGCTTTAATCTTTAGCTTTTGAGTTTCTTTTGTATATGTGTGTATCCTTTCCACAAACTTATCTACCTAGTGTCAAATAAATATCTTTGCTCTTTGAGCCAATATTTACTTATATTTTGTTATTATTGACATATCTGTATCATGTTAAATTATTAGTAATCTTATACTTTTATGAATTATCATCAGAAAATTTGACATTTTTAAAGAAAAATTTTTTATCTGAAACTTTGTGGCATAGATTTCTTTTCTGAAAAAAATAATTTAATTCAGTTCTACCCTTCAACATATATAAATTATCCTTTGCCATTTGAGGATTAATGGATTAACTTCACCTTTTGTATGAAGATCATACAATAACATAAAAGAAGAAAATAATTAAAACCGTATTTTGATGAAATTAGAAGATAGTTAAAATTCCAAATATCATACATAAGGAAAAATAAGTAAAAAATTAATAAAAATAAAAAAGAGTGAAAATCTAAGGGAACCATATGTGAGATAGCCTAGAAGAGGACAGAGTTTTTTCTCAGAGATATCCAGGAACAAACTTTTTGGTAGTCAGGAGTAAAGCCTAAGGTATAAAACCTAAATTGCTTTATTTGGAACAATAAGGATTGGAATATGCATTAATCATTGAAGTATCCTTGGTCTTCTTGTTTATAAGCACCAAGGAGGCAGATCCCAATAAAAGTTTAAAAAGGCAAGCCATAATTTCAGGATAATCCCTGCCTTTGCATCAGTGAATCCAAAGTGCGGCTCTAAAATGGTAAAAAACTCCCCTGTTGAATATTGCTTTTAGATAGAGAAAAATGATATCTAATTTAACTTACACACAATTCCATCTATGAAAAACTCCTTTTTCAAAGGTGACAAATGAAAATGAAAATAGGCTTTGAATATATAAAAATATCACAATTGTAAAGAACATATGAAATATGAAAAACTAGTTACAAATAAATATTACTTTCCAGGAAAAAAGGATATATGTGTATGTACACACATACACACACACATAATATGCATCTATATTAATATCTATCTGTCCTATCCTATCCAGAGTGCAAATAAAATTCTTGACCAAAATATCTATGGGCTAAAATGATAACAGTGGAGTCAATCAATAAATTATATATTATATCTATAATATTATACAGGTATAACATATAGCAAAATGGAAGCACGTTGATGATGCCTTAAATTATTTACCTTCTGATAAATGTACTTACCTTTAATGCTATATATAATTTTGACTTTATTGTTTAAGGGTGACCTTTAATTCTGACATATGATTTCAGTGAAGAGATCTATTTTTATTGTATTTCTCCTTTGAATTAAATGAGCTACATAAATTCTTCTAAGAAAATCAAAGACATTTTTGAAATGTTTGATACCAAATATACAGAAATTTGCTTAACTTTGCTTTTATTTCTTCATTACTGATTTTCTTGACATCATGAAATAAGAAAACTCAGAAATGCAACTGATTATATTATAAATCTGTGGTAAAAGTAATAGTCTAAGATTGCTATGAAGTGTTTCAAGAAGTCCTGTTTCCTCCCTCCCTCCTGAAAAGCACAAAAGTGTATTAGAACTAAAATAGGTATGGCTAATATCCATTAGTTTCAACCTAGTTTCACATAGTATTTAGAAGTTGTCCCAGTTAAATCCATCAAAACACAAACCCTGCTAGGACAGGGAAGTTTTCTCCCTAAGGGCCCTTTCTTATAATTGCAGACCCATCAGATTTTTAAGTCATATGGAAAGTCAATATGGAATCTCCAGGGAAGCTAATTCTTTTCCAACTTTTCTATTTCTCTATTACTATGTTCACCTCATTTCAACTCTCATTCAAATTTTAACAACTGCAAGAGTAGGCTTATTTCAGAGCCTCTTGACACACATTTTTACCTTGTAGATGATTCCAATACCCTTAGGGATCATATAAAAATGCCCCACTTAAAAAGAATTTGCTGAAGTGCATTTATGAACTCAGTCTCTATGTATTCAGGAGTATAAATCTATAATTTTCCTCAAATGAAGTATGGCCTTTGAGCATAGTTATACTTTGTATCAAAGTCATACGCAATTATAAAAATGCATGAAAAAAAGCATCTTTTAGGCAGGTGTTCTGATCACAGAGGTCAAAGAAATGCCAACAGACTATTTCTTCCATACCCTGCCTTCATTAGAGCGGTATTACAAATCAGAAAGATTATTTTCTCTTTTAAAAATATCTCCAAATAGACTCTATAGAAAGATATCAAAGAAGTTAATATCCTAATATAATTTTCTCATGATGTGAAAAAAAAGATATTTGAGTAAGAAAATCTATGGTAGCTGATCATAAATTTGTATCAGGAAATCATGTTCAAATGAATAGCAAGAGACCATAATTACTAAAGAAGGAGCAAATTAGTTTTACTATTCTTCTATAAAAGCAGGTAACTAGTATGTGGCAAATTATAATCCATGAATATTTAATTCCCCACAGGTACTTCACTCTTGTAAGATAGCAGAGGGAACATCAAGAAGTGACTCTTCAAAAAATGCAAATTGCTCCCTTGAATACTGAACTCCTTTGTTAATCTGATAAGCAATTCTGTTTGCAGTCTTCAGCTATACACATAATAAAGAAAAGAATAGAAAACCTACTAAAAAAGTCAAAGTGGATTTCAATCATAACAGTCTTTAAAAATCAAAACTTCAGTAGATATTTACTGATATTTTCATAAAAAAATATGAAAAACAATTACTTAGTTTGAAAAACTCCATTAAAATTTTTACATTGCCTATGCAAATGCAAATCATGAGGTTTTATAAAATTATGTTATTTCTATGGCAAATTTATAGTGGTTATCTTTTTCTGTGTTTTTATATTATAATTAGCTATGTTAAACATAATTATACATTATGATTTTACATTTTATTATTATAATAAAATTGCATTACTTGTAGACTTAATGCACCAAATAGAGTGATATATAAATATTTATGAGGACATCTCTTTATGCATAAGAAATTAAATAAAAGAAGATCAATTATAAAAATAGTGTTTTACTCTTTTTAAAATATCCCTTCTACATAGGAAAACAAAACAAAACAAAACAAAAAGATACTTCGTTGAAATAAAATGCCAAGAGATGGGAATGAACCAATGAAAATATATATAATAGCAGTAGCCACATTTCTCCCCAGGGAATTCAAAATAGAGCATTACATTCTGCATTCATATCTAACCCATTTATCAGTGCATTCAAATTAAATTAACAAATGTACACAATATGTGATAAATTTTGCTAGACTTCATGAGGATCTTAAAATGTGAGGATAAAAACTATAGTCCCAGTTGCTAATATAAAGCTCAAAACAAAATATATGAAATGAAAATATGAAAAAAATTAAATGGATGTTTCCATTGGTGATATCCTTCTGTCTTCTCAATAATGTATATTGGCAATCTCTTTTTTTTTTTTTCACTTCAAAAATAAATCAAATAATCATTTCACCAGTCCTAGGCTTTTATGGTCCATTTTCCCTTTTTATGTATATGTTTCTTTTACACTTTTATACTTTTGACAGTAAGTTCAGTCTTTCATAATTTTTATATGCCTATAAAAAATCTGAATTTCTTATAGAGTTTCCTTTGGGAACAAATCAAATCCTCAAAATATCTACTTGTTTTATGTAGAAATGTATATGCTTATGCAAAAATGAAGATACATTAATCTTTCAAAAATACTTTAAAATTCAAAAATTTAAATCTACCATTGGTTATAGTAATATGTCCTGTGGAAGCATTTAAATATTATATCTGGATACATGACAATGCCCATGATTTCATTACTTCTTAATATAAAGCCCATGTTGACCTTCTACAAATATGCTATTTATTATTTTATTATCTTTCTTAATTTCATTCTCAATATATTAATTGATATCTAGTGTCTTCCAATAAAAACATAACATGGCAAGTGCATACAGGTATAAAGTACAAGTACATTTTTATACAACAGTGGGGTTTTTGTTATGAGATGGTAATTTTAGGAAGACAAAAGAAAACAAAACAAACATCTACAGAGAGTTTTCAGAAATGCCTGAGAAAAATGGTGGCTGTTTAAAACAAAATTTCCCAAATCATCTTTTATAAAAGTTAAAGATGAAATGCATATAAAACTAAAGCACAACTTTAGTATAACCAGAAGGTAGTGCCAAAACATAAAAATTGTGCTATGTAGAGAAAGTGAGAGAGAGGGGGGAATTAAGGATCTTGGGTGGAAAAAGCATATTAAAAAAAATGAAAAGACACTCAATACCTCTCGTACCATTCACACCATTCCTTGCCCTGCAAAGTCATCTAGTAAAGAAACCTAGTCTGCTAAACTGACAGAAGAGTGTGTTCTGCTTCTAAGTGACTGTGTAGATATGATAGGGTATTGACAATTAAGACATTATTAAAAAAAAAAAAAACTACGAACATAAATGGACCAAAAAGTAGTTGGAAATAAAACTAGAATTAATTGAATTTATGAAAGAAATAGAAGACAAAGAGACGATTATATAAAAAATAAAGACTTGAGTACAAGGTTCCCAAGGAAGAATTGATCAAAATAAAAATTTCACAAGGAACATTGTAGAAATGCAGAGAAATAACCAAAAGATTAAAAATGAGAAGAGAAAATTTCTTTTAAAAATGCAGAAAACTCTTGTATAAAGGGAGAGAGACAACTGAAATCACCAGTTTTCTAAAATAAAAAATAAAACCAATTATTTCAGGATATAATTGAATTATTTAGAACAGTGATCAGATATCAATTCATTTATAAATGTTTTTTATAAAAACAAAAGACTAAAGATATTTGAACTAAATTTTCAATGAACTGAGAAAAAAATAACAAACCAAGTAATCAGGAAAAGGAACAGTATAAAGATAAGGTAATTCAATAATGTATGAAATAGAAACATCATAAGACCTGATTAATGGACAAATGTGCATTTTTTAAAAAGTGATTAAATAAAATAGATATTCACCTTAGTAATGAAGATGAAGAATGGAAAAGTACAATGAACAAAATAAGAACAAAGAGGAGGAAATTACTATTAAAATAAGATTTTTAAATAACAAAACATTTTCAGATAACAGAATACATAAATAAAAATATGCTAGGTATATTGAGTTTATCTTATTAGAAATAAAAAGTTCAAACAATGATATCCGTAGTGAAAATGGAAAACATTTTTAAGAAACTAGTTTACCATAAAACCTCGAAAACCAGATGACTTCAAAATGGGAGTCAAAGAACTTTACATTTTTCCAAAACAGTGATGTGTAATTTTATAGTTCAACTTGGCTGGGCCATGATGTACCCATACAGTTGGTCACATTATGTTTTTAGATGAAATTAACATTTAAACAGTAGACCACATAAAGCAGATTTTGCTCCTTACTTAACATGATGGGCCTTAACCAATCAGTTGAGGGCTGAACAGAATAAAAAGACTGACCCTTTTTGAAATAAGATAATTCTTCCTGCTTGACTGCCTTCATACTAGGACATTAACATTTTTTCCCTCTGCTGAAATATTTGGCTTTTTTTGAGCCTTGAGCCTGATGGCCTTTTGACTGTATCTGCACCATTGGCTGTCCTGGGTCTTTAGCTTGCCAAGTCACCTTGCAGATCTTGGGACTTTCCAGCCTCCATAATTATTGTGTGAACCAATTCCTTGTAATAAATTTGTACACACACTCACACACCCTATTAGTTCTGTTTCTCTAGAAAACCCTAACAAATATAAGAACTTAGAATATCGAGTGAAATGCTTCAGAAATTTTTTTGTGAAGTATAATCTTGTAATTTAAGCCTAATAAAATAGTACAAAAAGAGGTAAATTACACATTATCACTTTTCAATTGAAGGTAAAAATACTAAATAAATTTATTCAACCAAATCCAACAATGCAAAGATAAACTAACATGGAAAAGAGTATGAACATGAATATAGTAATAGATTATAGTGAATAAAATATGATAATAGTCCACAACTCCATGTTGACCTAAAGAAACAAATGACTTTATAAATCAAGGAATCAATCATCCTTAGTAAAATGCTATGACATTTATAATAAATGTTAGAGTGAGAAAAACCGCCATTTGGCAACCATCATCATGATGATAATTGTGAAGTCGGGCAAGATTCATCAATAAATACTAAAACTATTGATTAAAACTTTGAGGAGTAATGTTATATTTACATAGGGCCAGAATGTTTCTCTGTAAGATGCTTATTAATTACAAAAGATAAAATAGTAACTGTAGAATGAAACCACTTGGTAGACGAAATCTTAACAAAATAATATAAGTTAATATTATCTGGAAAGGGAATAAAGAATAGCATATTACTTCTGCCATGACACACTGAAAAGATTACCATAACTTCTATTATTGCTGCCAAAATTGTATAATATATTTTTCATTAGAAGCAATCATTAGACTTTTCCAACTGAAGGATACTCCTAAAAATAAATGGCCTGTGCACTTCAAATATATCAAGGTAACAGAACACAAAGACAGACCAAGGAAACATTACAAATTATAGGTGATTAGAACAACGTGACAACTAAATGCAACATGTGATCTTGGATTGAATGTTAGCATAAAAAAAATCCTCTAAAAGACAGAAAAGATTGGGACAATAAAGAAAATGTTAATAAAATCAATAGATTAGAAAATAATACTAATTTTTTGATAATTTAAAAATTTTTATAATTGATTTGTGGTGGTTATGTAAGTGAATAACTGTCTTTACAGAATATATATTGAAGTATTTAGATGCAAATTAACATTATATATGCAACTTCTGCTCATATAGTTAAAAATAATAATGTCCAAAAGAAATTATAAAGCAAACATAGTAAAATGTTGACATAAAGGAATCTGTGTGAAGGATATATAAGGCATATCTATATTGTGTATGAAATTTTCCTGAAAATCTGAAATTATTTTTAAATAAATTATTTAATATTAGAGATTCCTTTTAATAGAGATTTTCAAAATCTATTTAAATGTTGATTAAAGTGTTACGATGTATACATCGTTCTGATGTCATAACCTTATTAGTGTAGCTTACCTTTCAGGAGGTATGGAGTGACTAAGTGAAAAATTGAAACAAGCAAAGGTGCTATTTTAAAATTGAAATTTCATGACATCCATGATAGTTGAAATCAGTGGCAACAACCCAACTGTAATTCTCTTTTCCTGTAAAAAATAAATGTTATGTAAACCCTTTGATCAGAATTCAGCAGTCAACTTGAAGTGCAATTTGAAATTAGAGATATGAAAGATATGAGCTACTCCCAGGATTGATTGATTGATTTTATTTTTTGCCACTGGGCATTTGTTTCTTCTCTGTGAGAGGCACAGAATGGAAAATACAAAAAGACTAATGCAATATTTTCATAATGCACTTTTATGGAGTCAGATTTGCCAAAAATGAATGAAACAAATTAGAACAAGTTAGAACACTCTAAAAGTCTTTACACAATTTATACCTGCAGTATCGGAAATGAAAAATGATGTAAAGATAAAATATATAGCATAGGGAATTATAAAAAATAAATGCTGACAATTCAAAATAAAGGGAAAAAATCTAAACAAAGAAAAACAAAAAACTAAAAAGATGATTCGACATATAAGAAAGTATATTACTGGGGCAGATTATGTGCGATTGCACAGAGATAGTTGATATGAGCTGGCCAACTTTTACTATCATTAAAGAGCTCTTTCTTTCTTTCTTTCTTTCTTTCTTTCTTTCTTTCTTTCTTTCTTTCTTTCTTTCTTTCTTTCTTTCTTTCTTTCTTTCTTTCATAGCATGGCTTTTTGTGGAGAATACATTCAGACTCACTTACTACATAGTGCTGCACTTTTTGCAATTCTTCCCTGATTCAATATACACCGGCATGAGTATTCGTTATTAAATTTGCCTCTGCCCAACTCATGTGCCATATTTCTGTGTTGTTATGGGTAAGCAGATATCCATTCCACATGCACTCATATATAGACTACAAATTTTGTGGAAAAAATTCTGGTGATTGCATATAACAGTATTGCATAAGAGTCTTTTTAAATTGTTTATTTCAAAATATTAAGAGGGTACAAATGTTTTTATGATGTGGATAACTTATAGAATGCTTATGTCAGGGCTTTTAGTGTGTTCATCACCAGAATAGTAAGTTCATCATCAGAATAAATAATAATAGTAATATACCCAATAGGTAAGTTTTTACCACTCACCCCTTGCCATCCTGCCTCTTTCTTGACCCCCAATGAACTTTACATCTTGTTGTGCCCATGTGTGCCCATTGTGTAGCTCCCAATTATTACAGAGTACATGTAGTATTTGTTTTTCTATTCATGAGATACTTTGCTTAGGATAATGGTCTCTAGTTCCATCCAAGTTGCTGCAAAAGACATTATTTCATTGCTTTTTATGGCTGAGTAGTACTCCATGGTGTATATAGACATATTACATTTTCTTAATACACTCATAAGTAGATAGGCATTTAGGTTGTTTTCATATCCTTGCAATTGTGAATTGTGCTACAATAAACATTTGAGTGAACGTGGCTTTTTTATATATTTTAAAATGACTTATTTTCCTTGTGGTAGATACCCAGTAGTGGGATTGCTGGATTGAATGGTTGGTCTAAATTTATTTATTTGAAGAATCCCCATACTGTTTTCTATAGAGGTTGTACTAATTTGCGGTTTCACCAAAAGTGTGTAAGTGTTCCTTTCCCTTTGCATCCTTACCAGCATACATTGTTTTTTTGACTTTTTAATAATGGCCATTCTGACAGGGGTAAGATATTCTCTCATCATGGTTTTAACTTGCATTTTTCTGATGATTAGTGATATTGAGCACTTTTTATATGTTGTTTGGCCATTTGTCTATTTTCTTTTAAAAACTTCTATGCATGCCCACTTTTTTTTTTATTTCGGCATATTATGGGGGTACAGATTTTAAGGTTTCAATAAATGCCCATTTCCCCCCCTCCCCCCAAAAGTCTGAGTCTCCATCATGACCATCCCCTAGATGGTGCACATCTCACTCATTATGTATGTATATACCCGCCTCCCTCCCCCCTACCACCTGCCCAATGCCCTATTACTGTAGTACCTATGTGTCCACTTAGGTGCTACTCAGTTAATACTAGTTTGCTGGAGAATATATCTGGGGCTTGTTTTTCCATTCTTGGGATACTTCACTTAGTAGTATGGGTTCCAGCTCTAACCAGGAAAATATAAGATGTGCTATATCACCATTGTTTCTTAGAGCTGAATAGTACTCCATGGTATACATATACCACATTTTATTAATCCATTCTTGGATTGATGGGCACTTGGGCTGTTTCCACAGCCTTGCGATTATGAATTGTGCTGCTATAAACATTCGAGTGCAGGTGTCTTTTTTGTAGAGTGTCATTGGATCTTTTGGGTAGATGCCCAGCAATGGGATTGCTGGATCAAATGTCACATTCACTTGTATCGCTTTAAGGTATCTCCATATTGCTTTCCACAGAGGTTGAACTAATTTGCAGTCCCCCCAGCAGTGTAGGAGTGTTCCTCTCTCTCCGCAACCACGCCAGCATTTATTGTTTGGAGGTTTTTTGATAAAGGCCATTCTCACTGGAGTTAAGTGATATCTCATTGTGGTTTTGATTTGCATTTCCCTGATGATTAGAGATGTTGAGCATTTCTTCATATGTTTGTTGGCCATTCTTCTGTCTTCTTTAGAAAAATTTCTGTTCAAGTCCTTTGCCCACTTTTTAATGGGGTCATTTTTTCTTCCTGATTTGTTTGAGTTCTTTGTAGATTCTGGATATTAGCCCTTTATTGGATATATAGTTTGTGAAATTTCCTCCCATTCAGTAGGTTGTCTATTTACTTTATTTCCTTTGCTGTGCAGAAGTTTTTGTTGTTGTTGTTTTAATTAAAGATCAATTTATTTATTTTTGTTGCTGCTGTATTTGCCTTTGGGGTCTTAATCATAAATTCTTTGCTTAGGCTGATGTCTAGAAGAGATTTTCCCTATGTTTTCTTCTAGAATTTTTATGGTTTCATGACTTACATTTAAGTCTTTTACTTACCTTTAATTAATTTTTGTATATGGCCAGAGACAGGGATCCTGTTTCATTCTTCTGCATGTGGCTATCAAATTTTCCCACCACCATTTATTGAATAAGGCTTCATTTCTCCAGTCTATGTTGTTGTCTGCTTTGTTGAAGATCAGTTAGTTGTAGGTAGATCCTTTTATTTCTGGGTTCACTATTGGTCTATATCCCTACCTTTATACCAGTAAGTATACTTTTACCCTACTGTGCACATAATTATTTTTGAACCATTCAGTAACTTCTCTGGCTTTTATCAGCAAATGTGGCTTCAATTCAGTAAAATTTCCTGGCTGGAAGAGGTGATGATGCAGACAAATGATACAACTTTAAACTGAAATTTTTGTGGTTGCCATATCTCATGGCCAATCCACTCACCATAATTTTGCACCAGATTCATTGGGCTAAATGAACAAAACGAACAAACAAATTGTATTGGTAACACTTTGAAATTCATTTAGAGGACTTGATTTCACCTAATTCCAAATCTGTCATTGTGTCTTTGGGATTCATTTAAATATGAGGGATTTAGGCTTTAGGGATTTTAATTTTTTGGGATTTCAACATTCTGGCTTATGGCATTCAAGATTTGTGTCTTTTGGTATTATGTACCAAACCCAGAAGACAGGACTTTTAACAGAACATCTGATAAAAGTGAACTGTTAGAAAAGCTCAGACAATATTTTGCATCTAATTCCCTTTTGAGTAATTTGCTCTTTCTAATGTGCATATGCATAAGGTAAGAAGTTGCTAAAAAAAAGAAAGAGAAAGGAAGAAAAGTAGAAACAAAGAAAGAAAGAGAAAGAGGGAGAGGGGAGGGAAGGAGAAAATGGAAGGAAGGAAGGAAGAAAAGAAAGAAAGAAAAAAGAAAAAGAAAGTAGCTGCTCAACAGCTCTAAAAACAATTTAAAGAACATTGTTAAGGTTAAAAAAATGAGCCCAAATATCCATTATCAATAGAATGAATAATAAAATTTTGTGTATTTATATAGTAGAATATTACACAAAAAAGAAATAGAACAAATTATTTGAGCAATAATGATGAATATCATAGATGGACTGTTGAATTAAAAATGCCAGACATAATTGGATAATGTGAAATGCACTCTTTTTTTTTTTTTTTGATTTTAACTGTTTTTTTTTTTCCTTCAATGAAAGCCTCTCATTTTGAAAAGATGTTTTTCTTCAAGCAACAAAGGTGGTAGATGAAATTCCTCAACTTTCTCAAGTCATATAATAGTTCACTGGCCTCCATAAAGCACCAATTAAGAAAGCTAAAGAATAAGATGTTGCATTTCTTTTAAAATAATTTAAAATATATTAAATTTTCCTAAGGCAGATTTTGCTTGAATGAGGTGTCTTGATTAGGTCACTACATGCCACTGAAGGAGAACAGTACTTTTAAGGAGTTATTTCTGTTTGGGGGTAGAGTTGAAAACAGCTGATTAATCCAATGAGGTTAGGCAGCAAAGACAGATCTCGTACACAAGAGTATCAGCTAAATCATGACAACACCAATTCTTTACACAGTTAAGACACATCTTTGCAACTGTTCAATTTAAGTACTATGGTTTTTAGATATCATCAAGAAAAACACAATTGTACCTTAACATCTGTTGAGAAAATACAAATAAATATGATGCTAATAAATGGCAACTGACCACTCAGTAGCTATTTGAACAGTCATGCAGTTTAGAAATACACCCTTGTATAATCTGACATACAAATTGGTCATCTGCACATGCATACCATTAAAAAAAAAAAGCCAATAATAGTGTCTGGATCAGTCAGGAGCATAGCCTGATTCCCCTGTAATTTAGTTAAGCTAATACCTCATACCACATGGCTCCATGAAAACTTTGTCCTGCTGGTCAGAAGGGAGCCAGAGGAAGGAAAGGAAAGCGACCCTGACCATAGCAGGAGAGAGAACTTGAAACAATGCTACCACTGCATTGGCAACGCAAGGATGATAGTATGAGGCAGAAGTCATACTTCCCAGTTGAGGGGATGTGACCCTCTCTGCCACCTAAGAGGCTCTGGAAGCCTACTTACTTTTATAAAAACATCAATAACTGCACTTTGAATCAAAACGACTAGGAAGAGTTCAACACTTGCTATTCATAACAGGACCACAGATTAAAGGTGCCAAAAGGTTTGGCTCTGTTGCCACAGAAGTGGAATCGCTTCTAAGGCTGACTTTCACATGCCATGGAGAGAAAGATCCATGACTAGTCCGCTGGAATCTGGTTTTGCTACATTCTATTCACAATCCCAAAGAAATGCTATTTTAGCCCATGACCAAATGTTTGGTCCATTATTTCAGCTACTCCTTTGCCAAGATTTATCCTGCTACAAAGAAAACAAGTAAGGTAAGTAGCGTTGCTTAAAAAGTCCTGTATGTAAGGAACTCTTTCATCTTCTTGGAGATTGGCAGTGCTAGGACTTAGTAAGTTGTTAGGAAACTTCGAAGGGCTTTCCGGCATAAGTGTTTCAGTGAGGATAGGACCCTAGGAGCTGTCCAGAATTGGACATGGCCATCTCTCGTCCCTGTGGCAATAACTCCACCATGTGGAAAAAATGTGCAGCAAAGACCATTGGTCATAGGAGCAAATGCAATTGGAGTTTTCACTTCCAGGGACCAGATCCTGAGGAGTCTGTCATCTGCCACCGTAGCAAGGTACAAGCCTCTGGAGAGAAGCACATGGATCTTATGAGCTAATGTGGACATCGCTGTCTTCCATGCCATGGTCGACCGGGCTGTGGCGGAGTGACCTCAGCCTTTCGCCAGTGTAGGGGTCCCACATAATCACATTGGTGTCATAAGAAGCTGTGACAAGCAAGGCTGAGTCCGGGGAAAAGTTACAAGAGACAACACTGCTTTGGTGGCCTTCTAGCTTCCGGATTAACGTGTAGGACCGCATGCTCCATAGAAAGACAGACTTCTCTCCAGCTGCTGAGCACAACATGCTACAGTCTGGCGAAATGGAACAGCAGTAAACCCACTGCAGGTGGCCCGATAACACCTGAATCTGTTTACCATGTTTATTCAGGTCCCAAATTCGAAGAGTCTTATCCCGTGACGCAGAGACCAAAATCAAACTGCCACTGGGTGTGAAGCTCAGATCTCTCACGACATCCTGGTGGCCGGTAAGATTCAAAAGCAGGAGCCCTGTCTGCACCTCCCAAATCTTGATCTGCCCATCGTTGAGTCCCGTAGCAAGGATCAGGCAGGAGATATCTGGCACTTGGGGATGGTGGCGTGCCCAGAGCTTCCTGCTAGGTAGCGATGGCCATGAGCTGAAGGCCAACCGCCAGACAATCCTCCCACAGTCCAGCGTCTTCTCCTTTGGGCTGCCTCGTCCTTTGGTCTCATTTTTGCTACTTCGACTTTTGGCTTCAAACCCTTTAGGGATGAACTGCTCCTCCAGTGGCCAGGGGATCAGCTTGATGATACAGTGTCCTTGAGACCAAGCGAACCAGGAGCCATCGGGAGAGAAGACGACACTCCAGGTTTCACAGCTCGACTTCCAATCGAATTGGTGGGGGCGCCCGGGCTTGAGTTTGGCCAGCAGCAGAGGTTCTTCAATATTTAAGCACCGGGATAATTTAATCTTTGTTTCTCCCATGCCTAGCACTGTATCTTGCAAAGCAGCAGGCTCTGGATTGGTGCTCCTAGTCCAACTCTCTTCTCTGACAGAAGATTAACAAAAATCCCACAAAGCTGTGAAATGCACTCTTTATAGAATGTTCATAAACAGGCAAGAACGAACAAATGGTGATGAAAATCAGCATAGTTTATACCTTTGCAATGTGTATAATAACTGGAATGAGACATGAGGGGGATTCTGGAGTGCTCTTATTATTTTACATCTTAATATGAGTGGTTGTTTTATGCACATGTTACTATGCATAAATCAATTGAGCTGTATACTTAAAATTTGCTTATTTCTAAGTGTTATATTTCAATAGAAATATAAAAAACAAATAAAAAAACCTATTTCCTACTAATATATAAACTACTGTAAAAACCAAACTTTATTGCTAATGTAGTAAGTGAGGATTCTGTGACTAAAATACATTCTTTGTAGTATAATTTGTGAAATATACATTTGATTATTAATGAAAGTATAATATCCAACAGTAGCCATTCCATTTACACAGTAGAGAACAGGATACAAGACAAATGATTGAAAAAAAGGTTACCTGAGAGAAGCAATTTACTTAGATTGAGCTGTCAAATTTATATTTTATTTTAAGTGAGAAGGACAGGAGTAAATACCCCAATCAAAATATAGCCTGTGGATATAACATGCTTCCACAAATCAAATGTATGCAGACTTATCTTGGATTTTGACATGTATATGGTTTTTCAAACTTTCATTGATTTTGATATTAACCTTCTTACTGAGCACAGAGGAACATTTTACCTCACCCTAATATTGTTCTGTGAAGAAATGATATAAAATATTGAACAATAGCGGCCAGGTTACCAATGCACCAGAATGGATGCCAGCCATAATGAACTGACACATCCCTACGGCAATGTCCCGGCTAAATATCAGCCTGGCTAGGTGCCATGGTAATGTGTTTGCAAAAATAAATATTAGTCATGTAATGTAAATCTAAAGGTCACTACTATTATAATAAGGACCTGAGGAATTATGAATTACTACTATACTACAAAACATTAAGTAATTAGTGCTTCCATATATAAATGTGTCATATTTGAGCAACATTTAAAGATTATAAACTAAGCATGTATTATCTCAAATTGACATTGCCATACAAGATGACTAAAATAAGCCTTTCCATTTAGAGTTAATGCCAGATGAGTTCTCATTGGTATATTCTGTTTTAAATGTTCCTATAATCGAAAAATGGTTCCAATATTCCTCAATAGAATACATACAACTGTTGAAACATCTCAGAAAAATAAAATGTCTTAGAGTATATTACCTGAGCCTCTCAATGCAAATATTAATAATAATCTATTTATCCAGGTAAATGGACTCACCTAATAATGTACAAAACAATCAATAAATAGCTACCATCACTTCAGAAATCCATTTAATAATTTTCCCTGATAACCTTTCTCCTTTCGCATCTGACTATCAGAAGCCCACTTTGATGTTTCCTTTTATTTGCCACACATGAATTTGATCAACTGGGCTGGCTGAAATTGCTCACTCAAATATTTATTTCTCTGTGCCTGTTATTAGTGAACTCTGCCTTCTCTTGTTGATTGATGTGCAGGGTAATCCCAATACAGCCCTCTTCAAACAGGCATTCGTTTTGAGTTATGTGCAGTACACACACACACTACTACACTTTCTATTGTGTCTGTCCATTTACACATGCCTAATTGCTTTCCACAAATATTTGAATGTTTTGTTTTGAGGATTTCTGTATAAGTGAACTTCATTCTTTAACGTACAAACATAATGTAACAAAAAAAGTGTTAAGACAAAATAGGTATAAACCTCTCAATTTTGTAAAACAATAAAATTAAATGCAATGTCTTAAAAATGCAACACAAATGCACTACACAGGATGATTTGCTAAACCAATACAATGGACTATATAGCATAATAATAGCATAAGTATAATTGTACATTTTAATGAGTTTGACAAGAATATACTATACTAGCTGTTATAAATATCAGCAATTGACTGACAATAATATAGCTTTTGCCACCTTAGCTTGCCACCTTTTGAAAATCTTATGGAACTCTATGGATGGCCTGGCCTGAGTCTCATTAAAAATATCATTACAAGAAAGTTTAAGCAGATTTGTCATTTTTCTGGATAGATTTTCATGAAGCAAGCAAACATAATCATAATTATTTCATAAACTATATATCACAGTGCTGCTGATGGAGCTATAGAGTCAATCAGGTATCCTGATATGGAAATATGTCAAACTAGGCATTCTTTTTCTATTTTTATGTATTTCCTTAGCAGTAACTAGATTCAATGAACTAAGTATAGAGTTAGGATGCTGGTGTAAGAAAAGGATAAACTCCCTGATTTTAATGACTGCAGAAAATAATTGAAGTGTTCAACATAAGATAAAATAAAGTGAACTAAAACAAATACTTTTAAACAATATTTTTGACACTTTTTGATTATACATATCCTGTATTAATTAATTCTTATAAATCAAATTTACTGAGACCTTACCAGGTACTGTACACTAAATGGAGAGAAAAATAGTTTTGACCTTAAGGAGATTAGAAAACCCAAGAAAATACCTGCTCATATCATATTTTTCGAAAGCAACTTCATAACAATTTACACTACATTGCTAAAAGTAATCATATGATGATAAACAGGATCTTATTTGGATTTATACTATTGCCCTATTTTACCAAAGCAAAAATGCACAACAGTGAGTTAAGAGGATCAGAGGTTGTCATGGTTTAATGTAGATGTCAACTTGACTGGATTAAAAAATACCTAGAGTGAGAGTGTTTGCAAAAGAAATTAGCGTGTGAGTCCGAGTAGAGTAGACTCAGCAGGAAAGATCTGCCCTCAGTGTTGGGGGTGGATGCACTGCCCAATCGGCTTGCATCTCTGATAGAACAAAAACAATGAAAAGGCAGATGGATTTCTCTCTCAGGGAGCTGGGATACAATCTTTGTCCCCTGCCTTGGACATCATAACTCAAGCCTTTCTGACCTTGACACTCCAGGACTTATACCAGCAAGCATCCAGATTCTCAGGCTTTAAGCCTTAGCCTGAGAGTTATACCATTGGCTTCACTGGTTCTGAGGCCTTCAGACATGGAATGAGCCATGCTACTAGCATCCCAGGATTTGCAGCCTGTGGACAGCCTGTTGTAGGACTTCTCAGCTTCTATAATTGTGTGATCCAATTCACCTAATAAACGCTCTCTTGTCTGTCTATCTGTCCTATTGGTTCTGTCTCCCTAGAGAACCCTAATACCAAATTAATAAAAAATTAGCAAAATAATTCGACATTCTAGTGGATTCATTCAAACATTTAACTAGTATTTATTTATTGCCTCTTATTAGCAAGGCATGGTATGGGATTTATCAGATGAATGAATTAAATTAAATATTTATTTAGAGATTAAAGAAATATGGATGAGATTTTCCTTTCCAGGATTTGCCTTGTATAGTGAAAGATAGGCATTAAATTGGGTTGTACTAAGTATTAATCCTGGGGTGGAGATTTCAACTTATAATCCAACAGAATAATCTTTCTTTGCATTCTAGTAGGTTCCATGTGCAAGGGGATGCTGAGCTTCTCCAAACAAGGTCCAACCCTCTTTCTTTCACTCTTTTTCACTTTTGTTTCTTTGACTACTTTGAATTATGTGGCTGGTTCAAATGCACTTCCTGCTGGAAGAGCACTATTATTGATCATCTTCACCTCTCTTCTCCACTGAAAAGACTGCTGATAGTCTGAGATGGTTCTGTTTACAGAAATGTGACAAGAGTTTCTTCTTTATCACAGGTTAGATCTTTAAAGGTTGATATTGTCACTAAAGAGCAGTGAGATCCAAGATTCCTATGTTTATTTAATGCAAAGGATAAAATATTAGAAATTTCACCTTGCTTTGCTTCAAAATATTAAATACTTTTAGACCATGAGAAAAATTTGTTTTGTGCTTACCCTAGATCAAAATGGACTACATTAAGATTCGGGGCTTACTTTCATCCACTGTAGTATGATTTACTTTTAACCACAGTATAAATGTCCTGCTGTTTAACTAATATTTTGTGCCAGTTAACCTAATGATTTTGTGCCAATTTGAACTATGTTGCAACACACTATATTCCTTTTGCCTAATGACAAAGCCAATGTATAAATGGGATAGATAGATAGCGAATGAAAAGTTAGTTAGACATTTTAATTAGATCGCAAATATGTTCTTCATAAGAATTAAGGAATTTGTCAGAGAATGGAGATCAAGTAAGATAATAAAAGCTGAATTCACTTTTTACTTCAATTCCTGACTTTTTGAAGAGTAAAAAGATTTTTTAAATGTGGTTCAATGTCAGAACTGTGATTAGAAAATGACAGGAGTAAAGATAAAGTAAGAAAATTAAGTCTCTGAGGAACAGGATGGCAAAGTTCTTTGATAATTAGAACCACAGCCTTTTCTAGTGGCCAGTTAAAATCCCAAATCCAGCAGATTTTAGTACAGGCCAAAAGTACTTGGTTTGATGGATGTTAAATATCATTTATGACACAAAGACAAAGTAATTGGTCTTGAATCTTTGAAATCATTTCTTCACATGTACAATAGCAATTGGCAAACTCATTACCTTGCTCTACTAAAGTTGGCAAGGATTAAAATAGAAAAGTAGAGTAACCTATTGGATAGAGTATAAAAGGATTTGTTAGAGAAGTATTAGCTAATCTGCTCTTTTTATTTTCCTCAAGACTAAATTTGGACAATCAATTTTAAAACTAAACTATATTTTTGAAGCCAAATGTAACAGAACAAATGATTCTTCCCTCTTTTCCCCAGTATAATGTCATTATTATTTTAAACACTTTACTCCCAGCCTCACATCTTGGTAGAAATATCATGGGTTAGAAATATAATTAATATTATTTCAGTCAAGATGGTGTTAAAGTTTATGCTTTAAAGCTTCCCCTTCTCTCTGAACACATAATAATGAGAGATAAGATAAAACAAAGAGACATACATTATGACAAAAAATAATCAAAGAAATAGCTTTATTCTGAACAAGAACAAAAGAAGAAAAAAGAGAACAAAACAAAAGTGGTTATCAGGGCTGAGGAAATATGGCTTATTGATTTTGGTTCCAGAAGCAGCTATCGAAACTAGAAGTTTGGCTCATATGGATATTAGAATAAAAGGTATTTTTTACTTTTGAGGGTTTTGAGATCCTCTTTCCTTTTAAAAGTAAATTAACAAAAAAAAAGTTGCTATAGACCATTAGTGATAAGCCTTACATATGAAAAAAAGTGATAGAATACATTTATAAACTAGGGGTCAAGATTTCAACCAAGATTTGATTACTGTTCTGTCTGATTTCTCCAAGGTAATCACTGAGCAGATATTCTGAGATGCCATTATAAAACCAAGTAATACTAGTCAGGGCCCAAAGAAGCCAGGTAAAAGGCTATTGGCAACCTATTAGAAAGTGTGAGATTGCAGAAATAATAAATGAGAAACAAAAACGGGGGGGGGAGCAAAAAAGAGAGAGAGAGATTACAAAATAAATGAAGAAAATGACCATAAGAAGGGGATCCAATAAACTGAAAACCTAGGAATTAAATTGAGTGCTTTCAACTGAACATACTAAAATAATCTAATGGGATTTGAGCATAAAAGTACAATGATACACCAAAAACTCAAATAATGGAATACTTCCATAAAATATAGAAAAGTGGTTTAAGTAAAAGAAGAATGAAATAAAGGATTTCCTTATATAAACAGAGAAAATCGTGAATCTGAATTCTAATTTTAAAAAGGGCATAAAATTTTTTTAAAAAAAATAGAAATAAAAACCAGCACTGTCCCAAAGTACAGTGAATAGTTAGTTTGTATTGGCTGGAATGGCTGTCAGGGAAAGGGGCAGTGGTATTCTAATAAGACAAAAGGTAATCCATAGTTTACCATTAGGTGCTTTTCTTCCTTTAATATTTATTATAGTAGATCTGTTAACATAATCATTTTCTATTGAAAAGCTTTGTTAAAAGCAAAGGCAGGAAAAAAAAATCTAGCAGAGCATATTTAGACAAAAGATATAAATACTTGGCATATGGTAACAATGCATCTCCAAATTATTGCAACAAATAAAATTTAAATGAAAATTCACTTTTAGGCTATATGATCACTTTGATAAGATGAAGATTTAATAAAGATATCCAAAAATAAAAAAATAAAAAAAACACCAGAAGTGTTTGTCTTATATAAAAGAGAGCTTTCATTATAAATTCCAATAGAAAAACCAATGAAAAAAACAGAGTCATTTGGAAATCAATGGGGTGGATATATTTATAAATGATATACAAGGAAGATTCAAAATAGCAAAAAATGAAGTATGGGAAGAGAAAGATGGAAAAGGAAATGAGAATTGCAGGGAATAATGAAAACATTGTGCCCTGAACCATTGTTTAGTGTAGTAACAATTAGCTTAGCAATAAAATATTTTGTAAATGTGCTAGTTTGCACTTAGAATTAGGAAAACATATCATTTCAAATTGATTTCTTCTCTTGTCATTTAACAGAAACAAAATAGTGCCCCTTTTAACAAGGAGCTCATTCATTTCAGTGATGGCTTTAATGATAGATAATCATGATAATGGCAGTGGCTGATGTAACCACTCATGATTAGTTCAGGCTTGTTTTTGTATATATTTAAAGCAAAAGACAGGTTTTTCCAGAGATTTCAATTCTTTTTGCTCTGTTTTTTTCCTACATTAAAATTTAACATTTAATACATATACACACATGCAGAGGATAGATTATTCATTCTACATATCAAAGGATATAGCCTTGCAAGATGTTAAATATAGTTTTTGAGTAAAAAAGACATATGGTTATTATTGAATTTTAAATTTTCACAGAAAGTCCACTTCTTTGACCAATAGATCCCCGCGTTTCTAATCTCCAACCACTTACAACAGATTGATAAGAGAAGAGATGGGGAAATAGATGTAAAATCTGATGATACGAAAGGTATCATCTCTAATTAGTCATTTACACTTGCTAACTGTTTTAATCAACTCAAAACAGAACATCAATATCCAGTTTAACATAAAGCTATAAAAATCTAAAATATTCAAATAATTTAAAACATAACAAGTAGAAGTAACATAATTGTCCATTAAAGCTATTTCTATATATACTAATAGGGCTTAGTACTAACTTTGTTTGGATTTGACTTTATTTATAATTCCAGCATAGACATTTTAAAACTGTAATTGCATAGTTACTTCCCAAATTATATCCTCATAAAAAGGATCAGAAACTAGCTATATTCTATAATTAATAAATTTGGTTTCTATTTTCTTATTTATCTATGATTTGGAATATGGGGTGGGAGCTAAGATCATTTCTCCATTCATGTAGATATAGTCTGTAATCATTTCATTTCTATATTCTTAATTCTCATTAAGTGAACAAAAGTAATTTTACTTCTGTATCTAATTTCCCATCTTATAATTTTCATTATCCCCCATACCCAACAAGAAACTTAAATGAACAAGTTTCCCTTCCTGAAGTTCTCTTCTAACTCAAGTGGGTATGATTGATTCTAGAGTGACACAGAGTTTCCTTTTACGTATATATTTGGTATTACAAAGGTACCACATGAAGATATAATGTGTAGCAAGTGAAAACATAAAGTTAGGCATTTTGTATACCCAGAAATAAATGTTTAATTGATAAAAGCAGTTGTTAATATTTGTCATATTTTCTTAAATCATTCTCTTCAAAGTTAACTCTCTGTTTTCATATAAATTCTGTCTTTAAAAATCTCTGTTTGTGCCAGAACTATGGCATAAGTATAATGTTCTTCTCATGTACTTCACATATGGTTAGAGTTAAAACAAATTTAAAAGTCTTTGAAAGAAAACTATGTCTAAATGCTAGGATGCCACTTTTAGTTCTTAAGCACATATGTAAACAAATCCTTGAAAACATTCTCTTTAGTTCCATTCTCTCCCCTGCCAATTTTTCAGCAAATATTTGACTTTAGTTTTAAACCAAGCATTTAGTTTTCTAAGTGATATATACCTGGAAAACAAAGTATTCTTTCTATTAAATAAAATAGTAGACAGTGTTTCTATAGTTCGAGTTCCAATGGACACAATGTAATATATTGCCATTACATAAAGTCCAAATGATTTTGATAGTAATAACAATGCTCAGCATATTCTTAACCAGTCCCTCAAAAAATAATTTATATATACTTGAAAATGTTAAAATATTTCGCACTTCTTTTGTGATCTCCTATATATTTAAAATTCCTTTATCAGATCACAAAATACAATACAAAATTATGATACCTCTATTCTTTATTTTTTATACATATTATGTTTTTGATGTCTGTGACATAATGCACTGGTGGCAAATGTTCTTTAATATGTGCTATATGCTCTTTGATAGCAGATATTAAATATCTACTGCTAGGAAGCTTAAAATGAGAGTGGCAAAAAAGCATGAATATAATGTAATAAACAATCACACATAATAATTCAAGAGTGGATAAAAATAGAGAAAATGTTTAGCATTAAATTTATAATACCTGGAAATACTGTGGTTAATGTGTGAAATATGTTTAAAACAACTGTTATTCACCATGTGCTGCAAAAAAAGAAGGTATCTTATTTGATATGGGGCAGCAAAGTTGTTTCATCAACATGAAGAATTAAGAAAAACCTCAGACATGAAGGGAAAAAATTCAGACTAAACAAAAGGTTTTAGAACCCAAAAAGGGAAGCATGAAGATATAGGCTGTGTGTGAGTGAGGGCAGAGAGGCTACACAAAGAATGGAGCTAGAAGGGGAACAGCTTTGAAGACCGTAGTTAGATGCTAGTATTTAATCCTGGGACCATTGGGAAAGCACTAAACGCCTGAGTGAGGAAATGTCTGGTTAAAGCTGCCAGCATTGAAAGGGGTTTAGATGTAGAACACATTCAATTGCTTGTGTTTTAACCGATCAGGAGCAGGAGCCAGGATTTAGCAGTGGAAAGAAAATGAGTAAATTAGAGCAAAATAAGAATATATAACACACATATATGTTTGTATGTGTATACAGGCATGCCTCGTTTTGTAGCACTTCACTTCCTTAAACTTTGCAGATATTCTACTTTTTATAAATTAGAGGTTTGTGGCAACTCTGCATCAACCAGGTCTAGCAACACCATTTTTCCTCATGTGCTCACTTTGTGTTTCTGTGTTACATTGTAGTAAGCAATACTTAAACACCATCATTATTATTAATAGCATATCTGTTATGGTGATCTGCAGTCAGTGATCTTTGATGTTATTACTGACATTTTGGGGGGCACCAGGAGCTGTGCCCATACAATATGGCCAACTTAATCTCTAAATTTGTGTTCTGAGTGCTCTACCAACTTTTCGTTCTACCATCTCTCTCTCCTCGGGCCTCCATTTCCCTAAGATGCAACAATACTGAAATCAGGCCAATTAATAACCCTAAAATAGCTTTGTACTTTTCAAGTGAAAGGAAGGGTTGCACATCACTCACTTTTAATCAAAAGCTAGAAATGATTAAGCTTAGCAGGGAAGGCATGTCAAAGCCAAGATAAACCAAGGGCTAGGCCTCTTGGAACAAAAAGTTAGCCAAATTGTTAGTGCAAAGAAAAAATGTTTCAGGGAAATTAAAAGTGCTGTTCAAGTGAATACACAAATGATAAGAAAGAAAAAACAACCTTACTGAAAATATGGAGAAAGTTTTAGTGGTCTGGCTAGAAGATTAAACACGCCAAAACATTCCCTTACACCAAACCTAATCCAGAGCAAGACCCTACTCTCTTCAATTCTGTGACGAAAGAGAGGTAAGCAAATTGAAGGAGAAAAAAATGGAAACTAGAAGAGTTTGGTTCATGATGACTAAGGAAAGAAGCCATCTCCAGAACAGAAAGGTGTAAGGTAGAGCAGCAATTGCTGCAACAGTCATCTGGAAGATCTAAGATAATTGATAAAGGTAGCTACACAGCCTTATGTTGGAAGAAGTGATCTACAAATTTCATAGCTAAAGAAGAGAAATCAATGCCTGGCTTCAAAGTTTCAAAGGACAGGCTCACTGTCTTATTAGGAGCTAATATAGCTGGTGACTTTAACTTGAAGCTAGTGCTCATTTATCCTTTCGAAAATCCTAGGACCCTTAAGTATTATACTAAATCTACTCTCTCTGTGCTCTATAAATGGAACAACAAAGCCTGGGTGACAGCATAATTGTTTATAGCATGGTTTACTGAATACTTGAAGCCCATTGTTAAGACCTGCTGCTCAAGAGAATAAGACTCCTTTCAAATTCAAAAAATTATTGTTCGTTGACAAAGCACTTTGTCACTCAGAGTCTAATGGAGATTAATGTTCTTTAATGCCTACTAATGACATCCATTCTGCAGCCCATGTGGATCAAGAGGTCATTTCAAATTTCACATCTTACTGCTAAAGGAATATATTTCATAAGGCCACGGCTGCTGTACACAGTGATTCCTCTGATGTATATGAGCTAAATAAATTGAAAACCTCCTGGAAAAGATTTACCATTCTAGATCCCATTGAGAACATTTTGAATTCATGGGAGGAGATCAAAATGTCAGCATTAATGATTTAAAAGATGCTGATTCCAACCTTCATCGATGACTTTGAGAGGATCAAGACTTCAGTGGAGGAAAGAACTACAGATATGGTAGAAATGACAAGAAAACCAGAATGAGAAATGGAGCCATCTACATCAAGACTCTTTGCCAACAAAGATAATAACTCAAAGGCTCCAAGAACCATAACCAAGCACTTTTTACCAATAAAGTGTTCCTTCATTAAAGTATGTACAACTTCAAAGATAATAATATTGGACACTTAATAAGCTACAGTATAGTATAAACATAACTTTTACATGAAATTGGAAATAACAAAAATTGTGTGACTTGCCTTATTGTGATATTTGCCTTTATTGTAGTCTGGAACCAGAACAGCAATAATTTTGAGTTATGCCTGTTGTTAAATAAAATCCTGGATAATGTATTCTAAGGGGTAAAAGTAGAATAAAGAACACCATATTTTAAGTTATATACTTTTTAGCATATGTATTTCTATTACTATCTATCTCATTTGTACATGGCAGAATGCTATAGGGCAGAAACCTATGGTATTTTCCAAGTCATTCTTGATTTTGAACCTCAATTATTTCCTTTAATTTAGCTAAATTAATCAATTTCTCTCAATCTGAGTTTTCTTATCTATTAAATGTGAGTGATGCTATTGTTTATATTATGTATCTCAATGTGTCATTACAAGATATAAGTGAGAAACTGAATTTAAAACTATTTTCCAAATAAAATATTGATATTACAAATATTAGCAATTGTTATAAAATATCTTTTGGTGATAGATGAGTCTCCATGTGAGGTAATGTGAGAATTCACAAATTAAAAAAAAAGAAGAGTAAGAAAAGCCCATAATCTTATACGTTAAATGTTTCCTTATGTCCATTTTATGTCCATTTTAATAACTTCTCTTATGTCCATTTCAATAACTGCTTTGTTTTTTCTTTATGTTTTTAAGGAGGCAGAAAATAATTATATCTCTTAATATATTAAGATTTCTATTTTAGAAGGCCCTGAATTTTTGTACTAAGTCTCAATTCAGTATGAGCAAATGAACTGTGCCCTACCTTATATACTTGTGGTTATTGCCTTAATGGGCCTATTTTCATTCCATTACAACCATCAACTTACAATGAACCAGTCTATAATGAGCCATAATGAGAGAGCAAACACATAGTTTGCATGGGTGCATTTATCTTAATCATTAAATTGTTATAACTAGATCATTTAACATGGACGTATTTTCTGCCTCAACCTTAATTGAGGGAAAACAGTTCTGGGGGATCTAATTATGTAGTAGGTATGTGTGTAATGGGAGTTTCAACTGGGAAGTATTTTCTGCACACAAGTCCTTCCTACACCACACAGCACTGAGACAATGAGGGGCTCTGCTGCTCTCACTGCCCTTCTCCCACTCTCAGTCTGGCACTGTCAGAAGGAACTCAGTCTCAGAATGGAGCTGTGTGCTTGTATTATGTGAAAATGATTATATAGTGATCCCCAAACCATACAATAAGCTGCGAAGATCTTTTTACGGCAAAATGTAAAGAACCAGACTGTAAATAGAAGGAGATAAGTAAGGTGATTGAATAGAGATTATGCTATTAGAGATACAGAAGACTTGATACTGGTATTTAACCTGAAAAGAAGACAGCAATTTAGAAGTAGCATAGAATGAAAATTAACACTTAATTAAATAGTTAAATTCTTGCTAAAGTGTAACTTTTTTGGCAATTGACAATGAAAGGATTTTAAGCTTAACTATTCTTCTTCAGTTAGGGACACCTTGTATTGTACATTCCCAAACAGAGGTCAGGAGCTGATATAAAGTAAGAGCTTATAAAATGTGTAAAGAATTGAAATTAAATTGATTTTGTGTGTTTTAAAAATGTCTTCCAGATATGAAGACAGGTTATAGGAAAAATCACTCCATACAAAGGCATTTATGATATTTGAAATAATTCAACCTCCTAGTCAAGACTTCCCAGAATTCACATTTTATTGAAATTATTGTTAATATATTTTGCTACCAAAGCAAGGAATAACCATAGTTAGTTTAAAATATATATCCTTGATATAATTAATAGGTTAATTGAGACTTTATATGCAAGTTATTATCTTTCATTCTAAACTAATAAAAACTTATTATTTATTGATTGATTTAAATATGATAGAGTATTGCATACTTCTAGAATTATCCTGATGCAATTCTAATGGGAAATTAATAAAAGTAATTTAAATTTATATTATAGAATTCAAAAGTTAATATAATATAAAGTTTTTCATTTTGTTATATAACAAAGAGTGATTTCTATCTGGTAATTGACTGATCTTATTACCTTGCATTTAAAACAATGAGAGAACAAAATTAGATGGAATAAACTGGGTTATAACAATGTTAAACTGAATGTTTAAAATGTTAAAAATTATATATAAGTTCTATGTATTACTATATATGTTCTATGTATTACTGCATATGACCAAATCAAATTACATACAAAGTTGGATAGATGATCTTCACTCCTCAGCTAACACAAAAATTTGTATTGTGAAATTAGGCTTGCAAGAACCTGATATAGTCACACCTAATGGGTGAGGTGTGCACGCACTGTCTGGGGGATGGGCATGCTTGAAGCTCTGACTCAGATGGGCAAAGGCAATATCCATAACCTAAACATTTCTATCCCGGTAACATGCTGAAATAAAAAATAAATTAAAAAAATCAAGAAAAGGAATAAAAAAATCTGATTTCTTCCCAGTATCAAATTACACTAATAATTTAAAATGTACATTTAGTTAAAGAAACAACAAAGTATTTAGGAATCTAAATTTGATTTGACATACAATTCTAAGTTTAAAATGATCTTTTTTCACACTTTAGACATATTACTCTACTTTCTTGCACCCAGTATTCTGTTAGGAATTTTAAGTAAATTTGGTTATCATTTCTTTGTACCTGTACTCGACAAGTAGGCTTAGATCATTATGTTTAAATAGAAAAATGAATTACTTAAGTATGAAATTTAAGCAGGTTACAAAAAGACTAAGCCCAAATAAGTTAGAAAGAAGAAAGTAACAATGAAGATTAAAATCAATAAAATAGGTAACAAAACTAGGAGGGCAGATGCAAAAAGCAGAAATACCTACTTTGATTAAATAACACACTAGAATGATAATGGCGAGGTATTTACAGAATAGAAAACAACAAAATAATTATATACAAGACATATTCATAAAAAAGTAAGGCACAAAAATGAGAGAATAATCTAAAATAGTTATGCATGTAAATTTCAAATTATATATATTTTTTCAAAATCTATTAAGGTCTTTCAAAACTAACATTACTTAAAATAGTATTATAATTAAAAATTTCACTCAATCACACATACATAAACACACTACTCTACTCACATTGGGTGGTTTCACAGATGATTACCACCAAACATGGAAGAGGTTATTTCAATTTTAGGAAAACTTTTTTTGAGGCTACAATAATTGGAAAACCTTAGTCTATGGTGACAATATTGCCTTGATATTAAAACCTGTCAAGGAGAGAGTGAGAAATTAGATTGATTTTATGTTCCAATATGCATCTGAATATTATTGCCAAATTTTTACCCATAGATCATCAATATAAATTGTTATCTGTGAGCAAAATTTATGTCTACACTTTTATTTAATGTCACTATAATTTAGGATAAAATTTATATTGTTATTTTATTTTTTATTTTTTTACTATGATGTTTACACTACAGAAGAGGACTTATTAAAATTCATGGATGATATAAAGCATTGGTACAATTTGAAAACAGAAGAAAATTAATAAAACTCAGGTGTGTAGCTAAAATAGAGATTAACTAACAACATTTTATGGAATAGAAAAATAAACGTTCTAGACAAAATTTGTTTCCAAGGCCTAGTAAGAGTGTCTAAAACCATGGCCTTTAGAATTGGCCACACTTGCATTTGGATTATAGTAACTTCAAAGTTATATATAATTTGGCATATTAAACAATCTGAAACTCCCTTTCTATGTTGGTGCAACAATGACAATAATACTTACCTTATGAGACTATTGTGAGGTTGGGAAGAAAATGTTTGCAAAGTACCTAATATCACCTGATAGATAGAAGATGTTCAATGAGTGATAATTATAATTATTAATATTTTAGTGTTATTACTAACTCAGTATAAATTTTTGAGAATTCATATAAAGCAAGATAATACCAATGTTTAAATATCAATTTTTCTACATTTATAACTCAAGTTTATACATATATTAATATATATTATATGTAATCAAAATCTACTAGGCCGGGCGCTGTGGCTCACGCCTGTAATCCTAGCTCTTGGGAGGCCGAGGCGGGCGGATTGCTCAAGGTCAGGAGTTCAAAACCAGCCTGAGCAAGAGCGAGACCCCGTCTCTACTATAAATAGAAAGAAATTAATTGGCCAACTGATATATATATAAAAAATTAGCCGGGCATGGTGGCGCATGCCTGTAGTCCCAGCTACTCGGGAGGCTGAGGCAGAAGGATCACTCGAGCCCAGGAGTTTGAGGTTGCTGTGAGCTAGGCTGACACCACGGCACTCACTCTAGCCTGGACAACAAAGCGAGACTCTGTCTCAAAAAAAAAAAAAAAAAAAAAAAAAATCTACTGAGATCTTTCAACACTGACAATAATTAAAATAATAATTAAAATTTCACAGACTTTAACACACACACACACATTAACATATTCCTCTCAGATGGATTTACAGATGATTTCCACCAAGCATAGAAGAAAAATTGTTTTAATTTTAAGTAAATTTTTAGAGAATATAATAATTAGATAAACTTAGTCTATGATGACAATATTGTCTTGATATCGAAAACAGGCAGGGACAAAAATTTTTAAAATATTACTAATACCAAGAATGTTGGACTATTAAAAATGTTCTTTGACTATTACTAGGATTACTATAGAATTACTATAGAATCAGAATTGTTATTAAAAGGGAAATTACTGTTCATTAAACTACCCAATTTCATCAACTTCAAGAAATACTTTTTAAATTTTTACTTTTTAATAGGGATGCATCTTCCAATTGATGATGTCATAACTTAATTGACACTACTTTTTTAGTAGTACATAAAATAATGCTATAGTTTGTAAGTGATGGCATCTTAGATTCCATGAAATACAATACGGGCTGGACTGGCATTGCAGATGTCATAGCAAAGATATAGGGCTGCACTGGAAAGACAGGGATCCTTGATATGCTTCCTATCATCTAGATGCATGTCCCAAAAAATGAAATGGGACTTAGGTGATGGTTCCTGTACTTTAAACACCTACCTAGAAGCTGAAGTGATTTCAACAGATGGTTAGATCTCTAGAATCAGTAGATTTGATTTGACAATCAATCTTCAGAGGTAAGTTAGAAAACACACTGTCAGTATCAAAAAAAGGGTAAATGGGAAATCCTGGGCAGTTTCTAGCTAGTGAGGCCATTTTAATTTTTAGTAATTTTTTTCTTTAATTAGAAAATTCCATGCTCCCTAATTGAATAAAGTTACATGTGGGCAAAGATTGAACAGCACATGTTCTTTCTGGAAAAAGTCAAATCAAATCAAATCGAATCACAGGGTGAATGGCTTGGCATGCAAAGCACAGGTTGGCTTTGAATCTCCTCTCGCCCCTTGGCAGGTGCTTGTGTTTAATGCTGAGAGATCCCCAGAGATGGAGGATTACTAAAGAATTAACAAAAATGTCTCATGACAGAAGATGTCACATCTTGCTATCTGCTACTCCCATAAAGCATCAATGAAAAATTATAGCAACAACAACAAAAATAATTTTTTCTTGCTCGTACTTGTCTCTGCCCCTCAGTTCACCCTTAGAGAAATTGCAAAGAGCAACTACTGAAGAAATCATGAGTTGAAATTTAAAACAGGAAATAAATCATCACACACCCCCTCCACATTTGTCACTAGAGGGCTCTGAGTCAAAGGAACATCCGAGTTTTGGACTGAGTAAGAGTTCATATACTAGTAGAACCAATGAAACATGTAAGGCTATGTTATCTTCTCAGCCATGTACCCAGAAATAAAAAAGAATGTCCAATTTTCTTATGGGCTCTAGAACAATGATACAAAAATTTACTGTGTGTCATCACACACAGCCCAACATGTAACTATATATTAAGTGGCCAGTAAGTATTCAGGAGAAGAAAATTTTTAATATGGTAACAGAAAATGTAAAGCTTTGGAGGTGAAACTCAGCTTGACATTTTTCAGAAATAGCAAGGACATTTTAAACACAATATAATATAGTTGAATGTAAAATAATTATGTATATACACACATATGTATTATAAAGAAGTATGTACATAATAACATGCTTTAAAAGAGACTTCTCTGAGGCTGTGTTGTTTGAGCTGGATCATGTGGAAAGAGTACATTGAGTATGTAATGGGCAGAAAGACATTACAGGTAGAAAAAGCAAATATGTAAAGGTGAAAGCAATATGATGTATTTGACAAATGTGAGCAGAAAAGTGAATTAGGAAAGGAAGGATGGAGTATTGGAAGATAAGGCTGGAAAATAGACTGGAATCTATTTTTAAAAGAGACTTTGTTTCGCATAACAAAAATATTAATATTACATTTTAGGTATGCATAAAAGGTTCTAGTAAAGCAATAATAATATTGAGATTTGAATAGTAGAACAATAGCTCTCAAAAAACTGAAAAAACAAAACAAAACAAAAAACAAGAACCTCCCCCAACATCTATTGCTTAGATTTTTACTGCTGCTGTAACAATTAATACAAACGTAGTTACTTAAAAAAACCCACAAAATTATATCTTACTGTTCTGGATGTCAAAAAATACAAAATGGGTTTCACTAGGCCCAAACCAAGATGTCAGCATGGTTTCCAAAGACTCCAGGTGAGAATCTGTTTTGTTTCCTTTTCCAGTTTCTAGAGGCTGCCTGCATCTCTTGGCCCAGTGCTTCCTTCACCCAACTTCACAGCCAGAAACAGCCGGTCGAATCTGATGCGTGATGCCATCTGTCTGGTCTTGACTTTTGTACCTCCCTCTTCCCTATGTAAAGAGTCTTTTTATCAGACTGTATCCACCCAGATCATCCAAATTAATTTTCTTATTGTAAGATTAGCTGGTTAGCAGTCATAATTCCACCTACAACTATAATTTGAACCATAACATACCATATCGTAATATAGTCACAGAGTCTGGTAAATGCTACTTAGACATCTTTGTGTGCTAATTTTTCTGCTTACCACAACTATTACTAAGGAAACAAAGAAATGCTGGCCCTGAAATAGATGGAATACATAATAATGATAATAGTAGTCAATAATAATAATGAGAACAAACATAATAATATTGGTGGTATGTTTGGGCTAATTGTAAATTACATCATCTTATGTTTTTTAATAAATTATGTCCCTAAAATTACAAAGAAACGATTAAAATTCATTGTGACAAAACTGGAAGTTTGGTGTCAATGGAAATCTATACTTTCTTTAAATAACTCCTTAGGTTTAAAACTTTAGTATGTGCATACAGTACTTTTTCGATTAAAGATACTGACTTTACCTAATTTTTAGAAGATAATTTTTTAAAAATCTGTTTCAATCAACTGAGGAGGAAAAATAAGGAAGTTATTTGGTGAGAGATTTCAGTATACGATACTCCATTTTTTGTAGGCATAACTATAGTCTTCTTCTACATATTATAATGATAAAAGACACTTTTCCCTTGTTGGACAATAGATTGGCTATGTTATATCCATCCTGAGCATCATGAATTCGAATATCTCAGCACCTTAGTCATATAATAGGGATAGGCACCTGACCTGTGATAGGCAAAGAGGATCTTTGGGCAGAGACCCCAACCCAATGTGAGAAGAGAAGCTGTTTTTAATTTTTGGTCATGGAGCTATTAAGAAGCAAGCCTAATATAAATGCCCACCATCTACTTCAGTTATATATCTGTAGCCATCACTAAAAAGTAAAACCAAATGTAGTTATGAGGAACCTAGATAGAAGGTCCTGAATATAAGGAGACATCATTGACCTTACTGCAATTAATATAAGCCAATAGATCCCCCTTTAATAATTAAACTAGTTAAGTTTTACTTCTAATGGAAAGAGCTTGGAAACATATACATAAATCATGAATATTATCTGAAAGATTGCTGTGTAATTACACTTTTGAGACCATGAAAACATCTGTCTCAATAGATAGATTTTTAACTCTGTTCACAGTTTGAAATACAGTTTTCGAGCATGGCTATTCAGTAGATGCCACCTTAGCTTCAAACTACCAGAAACCACATCAAAATAAGACTCAGAATATCTCCTTTATTTATTCTCTATTCTTATTATCTTGCTCCCCACACAAATGTTGCAAGTACATGGGTTATTTTTTTTTAGAATATCACAAAGCTAGTATAAGTAATGATCCAGTTTCAAAATGCAAGTATTATATTTATTTATGTCTTACTTCACTTTTTCAGGTATGAAATCACCCAGTAAAAAGACAGCATGAGATTATACATAATGGAACACAAATATAAGTTTGTTTCTGTTGGGTTGTTCATTCATAATGCAGAAAATTATGCTGTAAAGGTAAGAATTGGTTAAATTTCAAACGCCCTGGTATTTTCTTCAATCCTAACTATTCATTCAAGATCACTAAAATACTATGAACTAAATGTGCTTCCAAAGTAAAAACATAAGTGGATCCCACCAAATGCAAAAGCAAATGACTTTATCCATGTGGAATAGCCAATAAATGGCTTTTTTAAGTGTGTAAAAAGTGATTTTTTATGCTGCTAAATGCCATCATCACTAATGCCCTATAAATCACATTAAACCACCACCGGCACTTAAGAGCAATATGAGCTTGATTTATAATTCAGAGAACAATTATTAGAACAATCTTACTGCAAAAATTTAGACTTAGATGATTCAAGATGGTAAATTTATGAATCTATGAGTAATCAACACCACTAGCCCCCACCCCTGTCCTACTCTCCTTCCCTGTCTTCCTCCCTCTCTCCCCTCTCTCTCTCTCTTCCCTCCACACACCATTAATGAGACTACCTTAAATAGATTTGGAAGAATCTCACAGCATAACTTTGGCAGAATTTTCTTTTTCTCTTCAAATAAATAGATAATGCTATATTTTGGAAAACAAATACTGAAGCAGTCTTTATAAAATATAGTTCCCAGAATATCAGTTTTATTCACTTGTGGCAAGATGTTAATACAGATCTTTGACTACAGTGATCATGTACCTTCTGTATTCTACATTTCTAAGTTTTGTAGTCAGTCTTGGAAGTGAGATTTTAAAACCCAGACAAGATAAGATATGAGCTGGCACTAGTTTTTCTTTATCTTTCTCCCTGAGTAACTTATCATACATAATTCTTTACCTTCTGTTTCTTCTCTTCCATTCTTGAAAATATCATTAGATAAGAAAATCTCTGACCTCAGTTTTCTTAATGTGCAATATTCATATAACCTCAGAGAATTTGGAAAACTTAGCATAAATTAGTCGTTCTTATAGTCAAAGGTAGTCTTCAAGTAGTTGCTACATAAAATCACCATGATAATAATATTTTGCATTTACAGAGGTACCCCTACATCATTTGTTAAATGTGTCCACATTTATTAGTGTACCGTTTTCTATGACATGAGTGCTATTGGCAAATTGCAGCATGGTTCTCATATAAATAGAAAAACTCTGTCCAAATCACCAAAAACATAGTAGCCAAATCAGAATGAGAACTCAGTTCTCCAGGTGTAGATCGAAATCCAGCACAATTCATTTCATTCAGTTACACCCAAGAATGAGGAGAAGCACTCCATGCCAGCTTCCTCCACATTACATCTCCCTCTCCTTTCCCAGAAGTCAGCCCTGCTTCTCTGCCCAGCAGGGCTTCCTAACTCCTTTGGCTTTTCCAATTTTTTTTTTCCTTACTGACATTTTCCCACTAAATCTCTTATTCACCTAATCTTCTCTTAGAAATTACTTCTCAGAAGCATCAAACTAACATAAACTCCTCTCTATAATATCTTCAGAAGACTATCAGTTCTTTCCAGATGGTTAAATAGGTGAAATGATATGAAAAAATCATGAATATTTATAGCTAACAAAATGCAGACAAGCACATTTTCAATATATTATTAATTTCCTTTATCATTAAGTGTTAAACCTGTATGACTATTAACAGAAACACAATGTGCACAAATCTCCAATTGTGCATAGGAAATATATTCAAACTATTTATTCCAATACCAACACTGTAATTCCACTTTCATGAATTAATATTAATAAAATGACTACAGAAGTGCACAAATATAGAATTATACAGATGACCACAGTCATTATTTTTAATGAGAAAAAGTTATTGGCATAGCAAACTATGGTCTTGTAGAATGTTTAAAGCAATGTGGAAATGCTAATCAAATATTAGTAAATCAAAAAAGCAATGTTCTTACCATATTTTTCTCTATGGAAAATATATAATGATGTGTATGCATAAAAATGAATAGAATAATGTACAACTAAATCTTATCCAGGTTTTTGTTTTTCTCCTTGCTAAAAATATGGGTGGACTTAGTCCTTTTTTTCCCTCCATTTCTGTGTTCTCTATATTTTCTATAATAAATATTTATTAGTATTTGAAGACAACCATATCATATGAAAAACAATTATAAAGGCACACACATTTTCTTACCATATAAGGAAATTTAAAAAGAAATAAAATATTTGTCATCATTCACATCTCCATTTTTCAAAGTTGAGATATGTATGCAGAATATTTTTCATAAAGGTGCCATAAATTACTTGTGAATATATAATATACTGCCTGCCATTTTTGAAAATTGAATAAGTGATATTCACTATCATGTAATTGATTTTACAGTTCTAAAATATTAGCAATCACATAAAATTGTATACTCATTAAGTCCATAGGACTGTACATCCAAACTAGCATGGGTACACAATGCATGCTTCTATGAAGTCTTCAAATGTATCACGTAATCTCTCAACAAACTAAAATTTATCTTTGTTTAATATTTAAAAATCTCATTCTTTCTCCTCCTCACAGTTTTATTTAATAAAAGAGTTCTCTGGAGACATGACTCATTTCCTACACAGAGATAAATGGTCTGAGTCCTTATGTTATTAATTTATTTGTTTAACAAATATGTATATAATTCATGCTGCTGATTACTAGGCTAGTTACAGCATATGATTAAAGATGCATACTTATTATGTTTTCCACAGAGTTTAGTGCATGTAGTCATTCAATATTAAATATTTGTCAATATTTTGTTTTGCGCCAATATCTGTGCTATATGCTAGGACTGAAGTAGCAAAGAAAAGAGAAACCAGGAATGTTCCTATGGAGCTTAGCAATAAAATGTGTAAATTTTATATGTGCCTGATTGATAGAACCATGAGGAGTTTACTTAATATGATAGGAGTTTAGAAGACATAGAGGTGGTCTCATGGCACAAGTAACATTTAAATTGGCCTGAGATGCAGTTTTCTGTGCATTGTGTCTATTCTTCTATGCAGTTTTCTGTGCATTGTGTCTATTCTTCTATCAGAGCACTCAACCTCCTATGATGTAATTAGCCATCATTTTCCTAAATGGAGGTTTCTCTGATCATAAATAATTGCTCTTACCTCTACACTTGTATTGATTAGCCCTTCACTCCTGCAATCCTCCACAGGTTTTGCATTGAGCCCTCTGTGGTATTCTAAACATCGATAGCAAAGCCCTCTGTATCATTTTTTTCTCTGAATAGCTTTTTTACTTCATGTTAACTTAAATTTTGATGCTCCCTGTCTTGGCATCAGATTTCAGGTAAAGGCAAACTTTTTCTTATGAACAATGAACCTCAATACTAGTAGTTGATATTAATCTTCTAGCATTTCCTTTGTTTCAAAATTTTTATTTTTTATTTATTTTTTATTTTTTGAGCACAATCTTCAAAATCAAGAAATCTCACACTCTGCTAATTCACTTAGAGTCCGCAGGGATGTAGCTACTAGACCTCATAGGGAGCACTAAACCTATGACTCCTCCAATTTTGATCAGACTGTGCTGGAATACAGTAACCTGTTTGCCCTGTTTGAGATATTTCCATCATAATTAGCTCCTTTTTAAAGCCCTGGAACCCTTTTGTTACTTGATTTTTCCTCAATTCTACCTGGAAAAAATCTCAATCTGAAAGACTGGCCTTCTCCAAATCTGTCCCAGTATGTGAGAATTGCTAAAGAAATTCACCCAACTAAGACAAATTCATGCTAATCAACTTTATAGTAGGATAAAAGGAAAAATGAAAATTATCTTCTTGCCTTCTTTTCCCAAGTACTGATAGAGTAAGCAATTTTCTTATAATTCTCCTTCAATTTTGAATTAAGTTTATGCAAGTCTTAAACATAAGTTTCTATTCATTAATCTTATTTTTATTATTTACTTTATTTGGTTTGTTTTCCTTTTCTTTTTCTAGTTTCTTCAAGTAGCAATTCAGATCATTGATCTTCTTTTTTTAACAACCTCCAAATACCATCACACAGATCACTAATTTTCAACTCTTCCCTTTAACCATTTTCTTCTTTTATATCTTCAATGTGACTTACCTTTTTTTATTTCATCTTTCTTTGTTTTTTATTCCTTTGGGATAATAATTCTTTGATTTTTATGTTTTTTTCTTCTATTAATGTATTACTACCATGTTCATTATTGATTATCCTAGATAATGATGTATACATTGAATGACAGTTTAATACAAGTTAGTGATTTAAAGTGTTATCTTTTTTCAAATGTTTTCATATCTCTTACATACGAAGATTATTTTATATTCTTCCACTCTTATTTCTGTTTTTATACTCCATTGTCTTGCTTTCTTTGTTTATTTATCATGTTTCTGGCTTTATATAATGTGCCACCAAAACACAAGAATTTGAAAAAAAGTGACTTTATAAAAGATAGGGCTTGAAGACAGAACTGGCAAGATACCTTTGATGAATTAGATGTGGATATTGCACAGAGAGCTCTGATTGGTGAAAAACATATTATAGGTTGTTAAACACTGTCAGTTGGGAAGAAAAAAATTATAGGGACTACCAAATGTAAAAGAGAAATTATTCAATGACACTTGTTAAAGTATGGTTGGGAAGATTTTATTCAAGATCATCATGATGGTTACAGGGAATACTTCACTGGAGTCTTGCAGTGGAGGAGATTGTACTTAACTTGGAATACAGCATGGGCAAGGGGGAATTTGAAGCCAACAAGTAGAGTAGATGTCAGTGCATGGAGAATTACTCAGAAGAAACAGGCACCCTACAGGATTCTGGCTAACCTGACCTAATAAGATTCTTGCAGAACATAGGCCAGAGTGAGCAGACATCATATATGGGATGGGGGAAGATGAACAAACCTGATCAAATATGAAGGATGATCAGATATTAGGCATGAGGGGTTCTGCTAAAGTGACTTAGCAGGCTTCTTTGCTAAAAGTTAATTTTACAAGGAAGTGCACATGTCAGCATAACAGAAGATTCAGAATCCTGGCTGAAGTTTGGCCTCCTATCATGATGGTCCTGAATAGTCTTCCTTACCATGGCTTAACCAATATCACTGAATAATTTTTCTTTATCACACAAAGCATAGTTAAATTATTTATATATATATAATATTATATTATATATATTAAAGTATATATAATATATATATAAATATATTAAAGTATGTCATTATTATGCAGTAATACAAGTAATATGCAATACCATTTAGGGATTCCTGGCAAAGAACCACCGTAAAATGAATAATCATATAAACTTACTTAAAATGTTCATGTCCTTTAGATTCTGTGAGGCATCTCTTGGATTAGACTTGACACATGGATAATATGGAACATTAAATAGTATATTTTGTTAGAATTAGTAAATGAGATTAACTCATATAATTAAAAGCTTGTCTAGTGAAAAATATTAATACCTGTTATTGTTAAAATTACAATTTTTATCTCCGCATAAATTGTAGACTCACAGAAGAGTTGAAATTTCACATATTGAGTTATAGTGCTTCCAAAATTTATTTTACTTGGATGAAATACTATATTTGTCAATTTCCAATAATTCCTACATCAATGTCAAGTTTGCAACATGAAACTAACGAGTAGTTGATAATTTCATAAGTCAAGGTGACCTAAAGCAATTTATTTTTTAATTAGAATTTGAGAACTATGGCTTCAAAATGAACTATTACATTGAAAATCTTCTTATATTAATTCCTAGGTATCAGAATCAAGACACCTTTTCCTTCCCCAACTTACTGAATGACACAGATATTCTTTTTGAAGTAACTCATAATTTTGTATTAGATCTTTGGAATAATTTTGTATTTTGAAATGTAGGAAAAATATAATGTTTTAACAAGCTATTGCAATATAACAAAACACCACAGACCTTAATAGCTTAAAACAGCACCCATTTATATGGTTCTGTGGGTCAGAAACCTGGGTTGGTTCTGAGAGGTCTGTCTGGTCTGACAAAAGCTTAACTGAACTGGACTGAAGTTCACTCATGAGTTTGTGGTCAACTGCTGGGAATATTGGGATGGTCAGTTGGTTCAATGCTTGCCTTCTCTTCCACATGGCCAATGCATTCTCCAGCAGGTTAGCGGATACTCATAAACATGGCTGGAGGGATCCACGTTTAGCAAATGATGGCATCTCCTAGTGAAAAAGATGTTTTATGCCTATACTTTTGTCAGATTCGTTAATGTATCACTGGCCAAAGGATATCACGTGGCCAATCCATATTCAAGTGGTGGAGAAATACACTCTATTTTTTCATACTAGTCTCAAAAAAGTCACATTATAAGGATATGGATAAAGGAGGGGAATAATTTATTTACAATTTACAGCGTGCAATAATTATTTACCATTGAACAAAATTTACCTGATAATTCTTATTTTCCTAAAGAAATCACCATTTTAAGGTGTCAAAATAATGATTTTCTATGATTTACAGAGTTTATATAAAATACAACTATAAGAATCACACTTCTAGCCTTGTATAAACATCATTTGCAAAATTTAAAAAAATATTAATATGATAGTAATTTCATAATGCACTACTAGCCTTTTTTTTTCTGATATCAAAGTATTACAGGGTACAAATGTTTTTGGCTACATGGAGCACTTTTATAATGCTTGAGTCAGGGTTAAAAGTGTACCCTTAGCCCAGATAATGTTCATTGTAACCCTTCAGTAGGTTTTCAGGTATCCCCTCCTCCCCACTTCCTGATGCTTGATTTCCATTGAATTTTACTTCTCTCTATGTACAAGAGTGCTCATGAGTAAGTTCCAATTTAATAGTGAGTACATGTGTTTATTTTTCCATTCTTTAGATACAGTAGTAGGTTTTTAACTGTTTAGAAAACATTAGAGATCTAGTAACCAGTCCAAATGACTGGCTGATTTTATAATTGTATATATTATATAGAAAAAATATATTTTGTACATTTCAAAGTATTTGCCTCAAAGATATTTAAATTCTATACAAAATTTTGTCTTTAAATTATAATTATTTACTCTATTTCTATTCTCACTTTATGAATGTAATCCTAATGTATTGTTTTTTCTTCATGGCCTTTAAAATTTCTTTATGTCAAATAAAAATAGAGTAAAGATTAACATAATAAATAGCTTTATTTCATTAGTCTCATGGAGACTTGCATAAGTTAAAATGTTAACTGTCAAATTGGGTATTTATCTTTTTAAAAATTTAAACTGTACTGGCAGAGGTTATATCTTAATCTCTGCCTTTTCCTTAAAAACTCTTGCCAAAATTATAAAACTAAGATGTTCACTTCCTAGATAAATTCAGCATGTTGATGGTGGGGAAGACTTTTGGTTTTGTTTGCCATCTGGTTTCCTTGGAAGCTACAGTCTTGGAATGAACTGCATTGCTGAGTCTGAACATGTGCCACTGAAACCATGAAAGAGAAATTCACCTGCATGACAGATTACTGAAAATGTAGGGGTTAGGAGTGTGAGAAAGCAGGAATATACATGAATATTCATTTATAATTTCTATTTTTTTATTCTGAAATTTGTAGCTAATTAATGTACTGTAATATGAAAGCTAGAATTGAAGAAGACCTGATAGCATCTGCAATATACAATCCAACTCCTACATCAGAAGAATAATAACATAATTATTATGATGATTAAAATATTCTAGTGCCAACAGAGGTCTTGGTCTTTAGCAAGCTGTAATCAAGAGTTCACACTGTTTTTGCATTACCTCAAAATATAATCATTTAGGAAATATAAAAGCTGTGCAGAAAAAATGTGAATTTCATAAAAAAAATTCAGTTGCTTGTTTTATCTTTTAGAATTTGTGATTTGGATATGTAGTATAGGATTCTGTTCAACTGCACTCATTCACTCATTTTGATAAAAAAATAAAATAATCCAGTGTGTTCAACAGAATTGTAAAGATATCTCCTTCCCCAGGTTATTCAATAAAACACTGGTACAGGTAGGCCTGAGAAGAGTTTTACAGATGAAATGAAGGTTGCTAAACAGCTGAGCTTAAAATGGGGTGGTACCCTGAATTATCCAGGCGAGCAATGCAATCACATGAGCCATTAAAGGCAGAAGAGGAAAAGCAAAAAAGTGAGTCTAAGAAATTTTGTGGAACAGGACAGCAGCAAGAGAGGGCCGGAAAGGAGGTCAGAGAGATTTAAAACATGAGAAGAACTTGACCATGGCTTTGAAGATGAAAGAAATGGGTAACAAGCCAAGGAATGAAACAGGCCCCTTGAAGTTGAGAATGACTATCAACCAACAGCCAAGAAGAAAACCATAAGCTCAGTCCAACAACTATATGAAACTGAATTCTGCCAACAACCTGTATGAGCAAGGAAACAAATTTTTTCCTAGAGATTCCAGAAAAAAATACATTGATATTGGCCTTGTAATACACACAGTAGACAACCCAGCAGAGCCCACTCCACTGCTCACATACTGAATTGTGAGGTATAATAGTAAATATTTGTTGTTTTGAGTTTACGGTAATCTGTTATAGCAACAATAAAAAATCCAAATAATTACTTTGGAATTCTGTGAAACACATTTAATCTATCATTATGCTTTTAAATTTTTAACTTATGCATCTTACATGCATTATTCTGTTTATTGATCTATATATAAAGAGGAGAGAGAATCTTTATAGCAATTATCACTGTGTAATTAAACATATCTGTGTGCTATTTTATTTTATATCTTTGACCCTTGATAAAAAGAATGCTCCATTCTTCATTCTTGAACCACATCTTCATTGTTCACCATTATACAAAGGCTGTCCAGAAAGTATCCAGCTTTCTTGTTATATGTTCTTGTTATATTATGTTCTTGTTATATTATGTTCTTGTTATATTAACAATGGCTGGATATTTTCTGGACAGGCTTCATATATCAAGCACCAAGCCAAGATCTGGAAATTGAAGAAATGCTGATTGACTTAATGACTGAATGGTAGACATATATGTTATAAAACACACATTCGAGACTATACACTCTTAAATATAAGAAAAATAAGATGTGAACTATAAGTTCCATAATGATACAGAAAACAATGAGGACCATAGATTTGAGAGAAGTTAGTAGCTATATTTGGTTAGTGCAATTAGGAAAGATTTTTTGAGTAAAGATTCTTCTAATAAAAAAATGGATAGGATATTGAGAACCACAATTGCTATGTGCAGCATCCAAAACAGAGGAAATTTATAAATGAAGATGATATGTTTTAAAAATTATTTATAATTGTCATTAGGATCCTGAGTGGGTTTACATTGTACGTATCACTGATACAAAACTAACAAGGATTTAGTTTACAAAAGAAAACCATTGAGGTTTTCTGACTGTTTATCAATGTTCCATGCCAATTTTAGAAACACCTCTGATATTTTCATCCTACATTTAAGTTTAATGATTCAGAATTATTAATTCTATTTTTTCTTAACATACAAAATGTTTTATATAGAAACACCTTGCATTAACTAGGTGGCTGGCATCAAAATTTTATTTTATTTTTCCTTTAGAAGCATTTTAAAAGATCCCAGGGACTGCGATTCATACTATACCTACCCTAGAACTGAAATGCAAAGGTTTACTTTTCTAAACAAGAATGAGAGCAATTGATTAATCATCTGTGAGTCATTTCATTAATAAGTTTACTCTGAAAATCTGCTCACATTTGCTTATAATTTAAAACCCTAAAATTATTGAAAAAACATATTTTTAAATAAAATGAAATATTTGTAACTCAAACCATATCTATATAACCAGATTATTTTAAGAATATTATCATGTAAGTAGAGAGTTTGGCTGGCTACAAAACCTGTACACTCACTAAATCTCTTTAGTTTTCTCCACAGTTGATCAAATGGCATTGACTTTTAAAGCATGGGCCATTAAAAAACATCTTGTTGTTGGTAGGGAACAAGAAGATAACAAGTTTAAACTAAAATAAACAATATTTTATTTCACTCAAAAGCAGAACTGTGTTCTAAACTATTATACAAAGCTTTTACTTTTTGGTAAATTTGTGGAAATCATGGCTACTTGTTTAGGCTGAAAATAGGTAGTTCGTGATATTAAAACTTCTATTTGCTCATTGGCTGTGGTTTCTTTTATGATTATGGTGATGTTTGTTTTCATTTTATTTTTTTAACTAACTGCTCATAATTATTTTAAAAATTGTGATTTAATTCAGGTGTATTTTCTCATTAATATTTTAGTTCCTTATAAAAGGCGTACTCAATAATGACGTATAATAGGTGGTCAATTGATCCTTATTGGCACTTTCTGCTTTACAGATATCTTGCTAATGCGGATATATTTTTAATGCAGTCTTTGTTTTACAGAACTTTTGTAACTATCTCTTTAATTCAGCCTTTGTTTCAGGAGAGAATTGGTATCTAAAAAGCAGCCTTCAATAATTGGAAAGATTTCTGTAATTTTACATGCCATCTTTGTAAAATAATAGAACTCCAGTTTTGTAATTACTGTAGTTGCTACAATATATGGCCACCTATTTGGAAATAGACAGTGATAATTTGTTAGCTTATTGATTCATCTAATCACTTCTGATATCTCCCTAAATAAATTGTAAACTCTTGAAATGGAAGAAAATGTATTATTTCTCTGTGTATGTAAAAGTAGGCATAAGTTGACTGTTATCTTTCAGATACTCACAGATGTCTCCTGTTGTTGCCAAGTGCCTTTAGACCCATTCATCTCCTCCTATTCACCCTATACACGAGGGGGAATTCATGCCCTAGCATTATGGAGGAAACGGGGGAAAACCTGACAATAGACAGCTGAGATGACAGCAGTTTATTAGTCACACACACTCATAGCCCATGGGATGAAGAAACTACATGACACAAAGCACAAAGGCCCACCCAGGAGTTGTACTCAGGAACAGAGTGAAAAACCAATGCCCTTGGAAGGCAGGCTTTTTTGTATCAAAAGGGTGAGAAACACCTGGTTCCTAAGGGAGGGTGTGATTAAATTGTTTGAATAATTCCGTGGGCCAGCAGGAACCTAATGCCCTCTACTCAGAAACTAGAATGAGATATGCCTGGTCCCCATGAGAAGGAGGATTGTTTGGTTAGAGGACCTCCACCGTGGGAGTCCTGCTGGAAGGTGGGACTTGTGATCAGGCTATTCCAGCCGGTCCTGGCTTTCCCCAAATGTCAAGGCACACACAATAGTGGGCCATGATCTTGGACCTAATGAACTGGAAGTCAGCAAATGATTCCAAATTGATGGAAATTACTCATCACTGTGTGCTGTTGATTTCTGCCCTATACATCACCCCGTTGCAAGCTCCTTGCTGTTGTACTCAGAGTACACCACTCTGTTCCTGTGTACATCTCTTGGGTGGCCCATTGTGCTCTGTGGCATGCAGTTCCTTCATTCCTTGGGCTGTAAGTATATGTGCCTAATAAACTGCTGTCATCTCATCTGTCTATTGTCAGGTTTCCCCTGTGTTCCCCATAACCCTAGGGCACGAATCCCTCCCTCATGTATAGGGTGAAGGGGGAGATCAATACATCCAATTAAGAGCACACAAAAGAAAGGACCAGCCATCTTTCCCTCACCTACTATTTTGAGAAGGACACAAATCATTTCTCCAATTTAAACCCTAGGACCTTGTCCTTCCACAGGAGTATCAATATTTGACCTTTGAGAAGCAAGTTTCAATATCGAATGTCATGATGTTGTTCACCTAACCTGACATTTGAAGGACTTGAGAGTTAGGCTAAAATCTCATGCGTTAGCTTCATTCCCAACTTTCATAAACTTCTATAATCTATTCAACGCTCTTCTCTTGTTATCTTTCAAACATATTTTAATCTTCCCCAATGTTGGGTTGAATAGAATTGTGCCTTCATCCAGGGAAAATCTATGCTGTGTAAATAATCTCTCTTATCCTCATTTCCTAGAAAATAGGGAAAAGCTATTATACACTTTATTTTTGTATGTGTGAGGATTAAATGAAATAGTGGATTTAAATTACTCATTGCAGTGTTACACCACTTATAAATGCTATACAACATCATCTCCATTAATGTAATCCCAAGACAAAGCTTAAGAAAGAATCAAGGATGCCATTGTCATTGCTTACTGGGAATAGCATTTTATCACTGAAATATAACTTTCTCATATATCCACATAGTGGAAAACTAAAAAGCCATTAGAAAGCACATGAAATTGAAATGCATAAACTATCTTTTAAAAATAACTTCAGCACTTATAAAATATTTATCTATATTATAAAATACAACATGAAATAAAAAGTATGCCTAACAGAATGTGATGAAAGCCCTCATTTTGAGAATTATCAACATAGAACAAAACCTGAAAGGATATACAATAAAATGTTTTCTCTACATGACTAGATTATGCTAGTTTTATTTTTTATTGTTCTTTAGTTGTCTAATTTTACAAAATTTTAAAAAATTTTAAAAAGTACACCATAACATTATTCTAATTTATTCTGGAAGTCTTACCAGATCATCCTACTTTCTGGGAATGGCACATTTGTTTGAATTGTTAAAGATTTTTGTCTGTTTTAGCCACTTATTTATTACCCATATGCTGTTTAATTTTGTCTATTTATTGTAGAGATCTTCTGATCATCCCCGACCTCCAAAAACACTGCCTCAAAACTTAGTGGCTTAAAAACAATTACTTAATTACATAATTTTGTGGATTCAGAGTCCAGGTGATATTTCATTGGATAATTCTAGTTGTCAACAAGAGTCAGCTGATGGACTTCAGTTGGCTGCTGAGCTGAGCTGGATGGTCCAAGTCAGCTTGTCCCTCCTATGCATGGCTGGCTCTGTGTTGGAGATGGCTGGAAGACTAGGCTCAACTGTCTTCACTCCTTGTGTAGTCTCATGGTCTCTCAACATCATCTCTTAGGATATTCATATTTCTTACATGCTGGCTTAGGTATGTTTGAGACCAAGGTGGAAGCTACCAGTCCTCTTGAAGTCTGACCTAGAATTTCCATAACATTACCTCCACTATTCTCTGTTGATTGAAGCCTTCACAGATCAACCTAAATTCAAGGAGAAAGGAAACATATCTCACTTCTTAGTGGAAGAATAGATTATTTGGGACCATGTGTAATTCTACACAGGAAGCTATTCTATACTATAAGAATGAGCATTTATTATAATTCTGAAAACATTTTGGTAATATTTAGTGCTTATATTACACATGTTGTTTTCAATATACGTTACTTCATTATCTCAGTCGATACTTAAAATTATATTCATAATAATTTTGAAAAGTGCTACTATTACATGGATGACCACTTTGGGGTGTTTAAGACATTCTGATAAATAGCACCCTTTTGCCCTTCCAAGTTCTATACTAATTGAGTGACACAGAATGTCAGCAGATAAAGACAAAAAACAATAGCTGTATTACTGGGAAATCATACTGAAGCATATGGTTCATACATGTTCATAGTTTGATTTTATAAAACTGAACCCCATAATTAGTCAGACTTAGTCATGGCAAGTGCTAGCACCACTTCCTGCAAGACAGAAAGCAGAACAGAGCATATTTTCTCTGCTTTCAATGTAGCTATTAAGAGAAATGAGAGAATTGAGAATGGGTTGCATATGGTGAATTTCTCATTTCCCTTCCTCAAGAAATAATTGTGTATATTGATGATATGCCAGAGAAAGAAAAAGGCATGACCATAGGGCAACTCCCCACATTTGCCAATGAGAATACCAAGAATCAAAAATGTAAAAAGGTTCTCACAAGACTTCAAATGTAGTGAGTTGCACATTGAGACCTTGAATCTAGATCTTCTAAGTTCAGTACCCCAAGCTATTTTCAATATAATACATTTAAACTTTATAAGAGATTTTTTGGAGGGCTTAAAACAACATAAATTTATTATTTTAAAATGCTGTAGTATGAAACAGGTCCCACTGGACTAAAATCAAGGTGTTGGCAGGGCTGTGTTCCTTTCTGCAGGCTCTAGGGGAGAATCTGTTTTCTTGCATTTTACATCTTCTAGAGACCGCCTGCACTCCTTGGTTCATGGACCTCTTCCATCTGCAAAGTCAGCAGTGGCCATTTCAGCCTTTTTCATGTTCCATTACTACTTCTCCCCTCCCCCCCAATAGATTTAGAAGGTACAAGTGTTTTTTTGTTACATGGATGAAGTGTATAATGTTGAAGGCAGGGCTTTCAGCGTACCAACCACCAGAATAGCATACATTGTACTTAATATGAAGATTTTTATCCCTCACTCTCCTCTTGACCTCCCCTCTTCTTAGTTTCCAATGTCCATTTTGCCACTTTATGACCATATATATCCCTCGTTTAGCTCCCATGTATAAGTGAGAACATGTGGTAATTTTTTTTTTCCATTCCTGACATACTTCACATAGAAAAATGGTCTCTGGTGCCATCCAAATTGCTGCAGAAGACATTATTTCATTCCCTTTTATGGCTGAATAGTACTCCATCGGTGTGTGTGTGTGTGTGTGTGTGTGTGTGTGTGTGTGTGTGTGTGTGTCTGTATCACATTTTCTTTATCCATTCATCAGTTGATGGGCACTTAGGTTGATTCCAAGCTTTGCAGTTGGGAATTGTGCTGAACTATGCTACAATAAACATTGGGGTGCAGGTGTATTTTTGTTCAATGTCTTCATTTCCTTTGGGTAGATACTCAGTAGTGGCATTGCTGGATTAAATGATAGGTATATTTTTAATTCTTTGAGGAACCTCTATACATACTGTTTTCCATAGAAGTTGTGCTAGTTTACATTCCTACCAACATTGTATAAGCATTCTCTTTTCACTGCATCCATGCCAGCATCTCTTGTTTTTTGACTTTTTAATAATGGCCATTCTGACAGGGGTAAGGTGATATCTCATTGTGGCTTGAATTTGCATTTCCCTGATGATTAGTGATGATGAGCATTTTTTCCTTTTTTTTTTTTTTTCGGCCATTTGTCTACTTTTGAGAAAAATCTATGCCCTTTGCCCACTTTTTGATTTTTTTCTTTTTTTAAATTTTATTTTATTATTATTTTTATTTCAGAATATTATGGGGAATTTTGATATAACAGGTCTTTCTGTCTACCAAAGCACCTACGAGGAGGTCTTCCATAAAGCAATCATCTAATTCATCTTGGTGGTGATATATGCCATCAAAAAATAATTGCACAACACTATAGACTATTATTCTTCATATGTTGTACAGTGTGTTCTATTGTAACATCTGCTCAGAATACTAATAAGATATCTCATTTGGAAAATTCTAAATTATTTTTAAATTTGTCTCATTATGTTAATAGATGTCTTAGTGAGCAAACTTTATTCAGTAGTAAATTTGCAATGGCAGTGCCCTGAAGATTGAAATTGAAATCAGAATATGCTTTTGGAATTTAAAGTAGATTCATATTCAGTGCTTTAAGTGCCATGGTCATTGACCACAGTATTAATAAGGGTTTTAGGTAACACTGGGAAACAATTGAAAATGATATTTATAATAGGTGTTCAGGTTTACCTGTCTTTCCAACTACCGTTTAAAAAAAAGAAGTCAGGTTCAATTAATGTTATTTTTCAGATTTTTTATTTTTTGCTTTGTGAAAAAATATACATATATGCACATACACACACACACACACACATCAGTGGAGACAGTGAAGAGGGAAAAAGAAGAGAAAAAGGTGCTTCAAAGCCATTGTTTAAAATGTTTAAGTTTGAATAAGAGAAGAGTGAAACCATTGAATTATGTCTAAGCTAATGATTTGAAGTTAGTATTCTGACAGCGATTGTGTTAGAACCATATACCCTATAAATAAAACACTTTTCATGAATATTGGATCACAGTATTTTATAAAAATTTCCTTTATTCTTTAAAAATAAATACATGAATAGGTGATACACAACCATCACAAGACATCAAGTAGGGAAGAGTTGGGCTTGGGGGTAAATCAGAAATTAGTCAATGAGATGTTTATGTATTCATCAAACGTCTAATTTTCACAGTTCTGTGATATCTTTGACAATCCGACAGCTATTTTTGGAACATTACATTTGATTTTTTAAAATAAAAAGCAGCATGCCATCTAGAGATGTTAGTTAGAAAGGGAAAGCTTCCCTGAAATTATTTATTTTATGTGCCTTGGTATCACTTACCTATTGATAGAAATTTCAATGTGGGGAAGCATTGTATAATCATGAGCAGGATCATTGTCTCACCGCCTTTCTTCAGTGCAATTCATCAAATTAGGGGACCAAGAATGGGAGCAGGACAACAACCAGAAATGTCTAGAACCTGGAAAAATGTAGAGGGTGAGTGCATTTATAAAGAATAAAAACTAGAAAGCCAGGCATCTATCCTTAGGTCTAACTCAAGATAAAAGAGTCAAAATGTTGGTAAACAGTGGAATGAAACTAGGAGTCACAGCAAGGGCTGGAGTCAATAGTTAAAGAGAATTTAAGACACTATTTCACTTTCCCAGGTTCATGTCTACTGACCAGCAAATGGATGGTGCCCAAGTAAATAGGATCAAATAAGCACAAGATCATAGGCATTCAGTGTTATCAAAGTCAAAAGCACAACTCCTTGAAGAGAATCCTTAGAGTATATCTTTCATGATTAACAGATAATATTTCTTTTCTCTTCCCACCTATGATGCACACAAAGCTGTCCTACCAGGAGTGACACTTTTTAGTTCCCCAGAATGAGAGTAAGTAAATCTGAATTACTATTTCACATTTATTCTGGGAAGCACAAAAATGGCCCACCGTTTTATAATCTTTCTGATATCTTAATCTCCATTTTATTAATTATACAAATCTTTCAAACAGGTAATATTGGTTTTAGAAAAGAGTTTGAGGAAAAAATAATTTGGAGGCAGGAAAACAGGGAGGTTTGCTAGAGTAAAAGATGATGAACCCTGGAAACTGAGTTTTACTTTTCCAGTTAATGTATGAAATTAGGAAAGTTGCTTCATGCTTAGGATCCACAGATTATATATGTTAGGATTCATAATGCTTTTCTGGCTTTTTTTTTTTCAGTACAATTCTAACAGGAGGCATAGAACAGAATCAATAAATGTCAGTTTACCTTATTCTCCAATTTCTTTTTGGTTTCTGAACCTCAAATTAGACTTCTATAAATCCAGTCTTTTAGGGTAGAATGCAAGCCTGGAGCTCTCTGCATTTTTTAGAAGTAAAAATAAGCAGGTGACACTACCTGATGTTTTCTTGCAATAATTTATAGTTGGGAATATTATAAATTGAGTGGTACACTATAACTCACTAAAATGCAATGTGAGAGGGAATAACAACATCTACCCTTAAAATTACCTTTGTACGTGTATGTATAGATATTATTTATCATGCTTCACTGGCTGAGTTTAATTTTGAAATAAAATGAAATTGAATTAGTGCAGTGAATATCTGATATTTTAACTTACTATTGAAAAACTGTTAAATATAAATCTTTTCCTCTCCCCATTTACTCAAATAAAGAGGAGAGAAAGAAGGAGATAATGAGAAAAATTATTTTTAAACAGTTATGTAAAACTTCAGTATAAGACTATTTATATTGGATCATGGAAAATTTGGTCATTTGGATAGAATTTGAACTAAAAAGTGCACAGTGTTGTAAATGGTATCAAAATGTATGTTTACCCTTGCATTAATGATTACAGCTACCATTTCTGGAATGCTTATTTCATCAGGCCACAGTAGAAAGTATTTTATGTTTGTCCACAATCTTCTCTAAACTTCCATGTTCAAAGTATTTTAATATTTCTCACATTCAACGGAGAAAAATAAAGCTTAGAGCAGTTATATAACTAGCCAAATGTCATCCATCTATTAATACTGGACTCTAAATGACCTGGAAGCTGTTAGTTTCAAAAAATAACTTTATGTTTCCAAATGACTTTATGATTTAAGATGACATGCATGATGATACATGACAAATATATATGTATTTATAATGGCATTTTATTGCTGTTTATTTATGGTATGTGGCCAAAGCCTTATGTCCATTATCCCCTTCATCATACCTTCCAATAATCAACTATTTACTATCTCCTGTTTTCAGGTTATGATTTTGAAAAGGTCTGTTCCATTTCAAATATCACGTGTTGAATTTCTACACATAATTTTCAGATTATCTCATAGGACAAACCTATCATAAAGTTTTACTTGACATTTTGGGTGGGCTAGCACACACCCAAGTACAAACAACTTTTTTTTTGATTGACACATAATAACTGTACATATTTATGGGGTACAATGAGATGTTTCCATACAGAAATACATTGTGTAAGATTGAATCAGGATAACTGGCATATCCATCACCTCAAACATGGATAATTTCTTTGTGTTGGGAGCATTGAAAATATATTTTTCTAGGTATGTTGATGTATATAGTAACTTTTGTTGATTATAGCCAACCTATTTTGCAATAGAATGCCAGAACTTATTCCTTTTTTCTAATTATAACTCTCTATGATTCCATCCTGGATTACCATCTTCCACAGGGATTTTGCCACTCCCTTGTTGTACTCTGTGTACTTCTAAACTCACGTTATCAGGAATATAGTTGTTTATTCCTTATTTTGGTCCTGTTTTTTTTTGGGGGGGAGGGGATTGGCCCTAGGCACCTCTAGTCAGTCATCTTGCTGATGTCACCCAAAGCTTTTTAAATATATCACTATCACATCTTAGCTCCTATCTTGACTTTATGCACTTCTTGTATTCCTTATACTTCTAAAGTTTTTGTTTTGTTTTGTTTTGTTTACTGGAAGATCTTTTACTGCATTAGCTGCTTTTAAAAACATATATCTCTGAATACTTTACTTGCACACAGTAGACTAAGCAGTGAAGACAGGCTCTGTGGTGTTAGTCACTTAGCAATGTTTACCAAAGGGTTCTAACCCTGGCTTTTGAGGCATATGGAAAGATTGCAAACAGATCTACGAAGTTAGATACAGCCCTGCAAATTGATCTAACAATGCATGTGGGGGGACACAGTCACTTAATGGTTAAAAGCTGGCTCACAATCTGCTATTCCCACTTTCTTCTGCCAGGGCACCAGGCTTATGATCCTTGTTTCAGATACTAAGAAAATCAGTAAAAAGATAACTGCCCTGATAAACCATATTGCTACCTTTTCAAACATTAATGTGACTGAAATTAGATGGAACTCAATCCCTTTGTTGTTTGACAAGAAAATACTTGGTTGCCTTCTCTGAATGTGCTGTGGTAAGTAGAAACATTGTAAGGCACATGACCTTGGCATTTTTTAACTTGGAAACCAACTTATAAGATACTTTGGAGCCAAACATCCTGGATATTCTTTTTCTTCCTTCTGATACATAATTTGATTTGTTTATTGCTTTCAAATTCTATTTTATTCTTGGCCTGATTTGAATTTTTAAAATACTATGTGCAGCTAGGATTTGTTATGACAAAAAATGTGTTTAAATATGCATTTGTTTTTAGTAGTTCACTTATTTCTTCGTAGCTCAGTTTGATCTTGTCAGACATAATGTAGATAATTATAACAGCAACAATACAAATTAATTTCATATGCTCTTGATTCTTGATGTTGTACTACCCACAATGCAATAAGGTTTTGATTTTATATCCACAGATCCTTAATGAGTAATCTTCAATTCTCTTTACACAAAGCTAAAGAAACATAAGTAGGCTTTATTATTCTTTATGTGTTTGATTCTTTGATTCTAAAAGAAATTTTAAATGAGTATTAAACTAATTGTAATAAAAATTTCACAGACTTATATTAGACATATAATCTGTTGTTAACTTATATAGTATTACAGTTTAGGACTTGTGATCAGTTTAAACATCTCATTAATCCTACTCCTCTAGCATTTGGGAATGTGCCATCATATAAAAGGATTTTAACTGAAATTAATGTTTAAAATAACTCTGTTATGTTTGTAAGTAAATGAACTACTAGTGTGCTCAAGAATGTGAAGTCCCTGAATGGCCTAGTTTAAAAAATGTATTTAGTATGGTTAGAATGGGATCCATATGCACAGTTAACATTTAGAAGTGGATTTAGCAAACTGTGGCCCTCAGGCCAAACTGGCTAATTTTTAATAAATAAAGTTCTATTGGAATTCAACATGCCCATTAATTTACATATTGTCCATATCTGTTTTCATTCTACAATAGCAGAATTGAGGTGTTTTGACAGACATTGTATAATACACAAAGCCTAAGATATTTGTTACCTGACCATTTACATAAAAAGTTTGTTGCCCTGAAATGTAGAACAAGAGCACTGAGTCTATCAGAAAATATGATTCTGCCATTTTATACCTTATAACCGTGACCAGATCATGTAGCCTTTCTTTAGCTTTATTATTGTCATCTTTATTATGAAAATTATAATAATAGTTATATCACAGGCTCATCTGATATTTAAATGAAGTTATAAATTGTTTAGTTAAGTATCTAGAACAGAGAAATTACATAATAAATATAGCATTGTTAATATTGCTGCTGTTTTTGTTCTTGTTATTTATGATCTTTCCTCCTAAGATTGCCTGACATGTTGTGTTCTTATCACAATAAAATATTTTTTAGAAATTCACAATCATACACAAAAAGAGTAACTGCCTAAACAACATCCACATAGATATAAAATTATTATATTGTTAATGTTATATAATATACATTATGAGATCATGAATGTAGCTCCCAACAAGGCAAAGAAACTCTCTTAGTATATCATTATATGTACTTGAGTGTTATAAAGTGAATCTTTTCAAAATATATCTATATTTCCAAGGTTTAATATATTCACAAGAGATGTTCTGGGCATATTTGGAGATGACATGTTCAGTACACAAACAATTTAGTTGGTATATAGGTTGTGACTTTAAAAACATAAAGATAGATTTGGAGAATACTATTATTTTAGGATAGGGATGGAACTTACATTATCAGCTAATAATGTAGTTTTCTTTTACATGAAGTGGGTATTCATTAAATTATAAGTTAAAGAATTAAATAAATGAGCAGTTTCCTAATGAATGTTGGGCTTCCTACTTCCTCCCTACAGAGTATAAACTAACCATAAACTGAAGCTATATAATAAATAATCCAAAAATAATCAATCTCTAATGCCATTTTTAAATTATTTTAAGGTCTGACAAAAGAGACATGGATGTTTTCTCTCTTCCAAAAATAAGAATCAACTTTACCTTGTACGTCATTACCTGCACAGATAGCCTTCATTCTATTGCTAGTTTTGCTAAACTGCTATGCTCTGGGTCACACCTAGAGGCAATATGCTAAGGATTAAGCTCAAAGGGTGGACAAAAGCAGAGCCAGGTGAACACCTCTGTAGTGTTCTGCATGGACAGTGCCTAATTGGATATTATGGGTATTTTCCACATGTCTGATTTTTGAAACCTACAATTAAACCTAGACAATATCTAGGTGGATGTTGAAGTTTCTCAAAAGCTAGAACACCAGTCCTTTTGACCTTTTCATTTTGAGATCATTTGAATAGAAATAATATATTCCCCACATGAAATCACCCAAGCCATTTCTTTCCTCTTGAAAAAAAAATGTCCATTACCTCATGTAAAAAAAAAAAAAATGGTAGAGTTTGTCTCTTTATTAATGTTGTAACTAAGCTATCTCTCTAACTTTCATTGAAAATGTGGTGGCCTAGAATATTTCCTGTTATGAAATTTGTCTTTGTGTTTGTTGAGACTAGTAAACAACCTAGAATTATGTTAAAATGGAGGAGAGCATAGAATATGGATTGTGAGTTTGTATAATAATATCTTACAACATTTCTTTCTGTATGCTAAGCACATTTTCACAAGTCTGCCTAAGAACTCAAGAGAACTTATTATTCAGCTTGCCTCTTCAACCATTTTTAAACACCACATGGGAAAGTGAAGTGTTCCCAGGGACTTTTTTTTTTAATTCAGACAGTGCTCTGTATTTATTTAAGTTCCTATAAATCAATAAGTACCTTATATGATTATTAACACTTCTGGATGCTGACTATTAGACTTTTAAAGGAACTCTGGAAACAGCATTTCTTAGCATTCATATTTAGTGTTCATATATAGCACTGGGTATTTTCAAGCAACTTACAAGCTGTCAAGGATCTGTGAGCCACTGATCAAAATTTATTGAACATTGAAGAACAGGGGAAGGTAAGAGAACAAGAGATAAATGGAGAAATGTGGTATGTAGAAAGAAAAACTTTTATGTAGTGTTTGCCCCCCATATGCTGTAGAAAATTAGACAGAATATAGATTATTGAATAGATTTTGAAGCAACTATACTATACAGAAACTAAGGGAATACAAATGCTCAGAGGGGCTGAGAGGGCATTATCACTTTGTTACTCTTTCCTTACTTTCATCCCCTCTCCCTAAGATGGAAACTACTCTTTAAGAATGTTAGAGAGAGCAGAAACTGTAGGACTGCTTGAGGTCAGGAGTTCAAGACCAACCTGAGGAAGAGCGAGACCTCATCTCTACAAAAAATAGAAAAATCAGCCATGTGTGGTGGCACATGCCTGTATTCCCAGATACTCGTGAGGCTGCGGCAGGAGATGGCTTGAGTCCAAGAGTTGGAGGTTGCAGTTAGCTAGATTGTGCCACTGCACTCTAGCCAGGGCAACAGAGTAAGACTCTGTCTTAAAAAAGGAAAATAAAAAGTTAGAAGACAGAAGAGCAAGGAAACCAGAATACTGTAGCTGCTATCAAGGCAGAGATGATAATGGAATGAATTAGGATGAAACAGACATACAGGCACAAAGGTACAAACACACACACACACACACACACCTCTACACATACATTGGCACACACACAACTGAATTCACATACGCTTACTTTAAACTATCCATTTGAGAATGAAAGAGAAATTTTAGAATGAAAGAGGAAGCTATGAATGACTTAAGTCAGAATATAAGGTATAAACTTGGACTGGCCCTAGGCACATGAAATGAATAATCTCCCTACATAAATTATGGGCAAGTTCTCCAGGCTAGTACTATCGCTAATGCAATCAACGAAATCATTCAGTTTTTGCATATCTAACTTACCTCACAGCCATAATTATTTACAGGTAAGTCATTAAAGGTTTCTGTTATAAGTCAAATTTTACTTCAAATCAAATGTAACTATTGGAAGCATACCTCAGTGTTAACATGACAGTTCTATCTCTGCCCTCTAAGTGTTCTTGTTCTTTCTTTTGCTTCTGCTCCTGTGTAGTTTAATCTATGCTGTGGTAAAGACATGTTCTGATTTGCAATGACTTTAATAACCTATCTGTAGGCAAATTTTAAAAACGAAATGCCTACAGACACCTGCCAGGGTGTGCATTTACAGCAAAGCACCATGACATTCATTTGACATTACTGTTTTGCAGGTTATATTTTCAGTTGATGGCCTCAGATCCTTTTTTCTTCAGATATATTAGTTTGTACTTTATAAAACTAAATAAAATTTCCTTGTTTGTGAACCAGATGCCTGACTCCTTAGGTCCATAGATATTTTTGTTTCCGTATCACCTCTATTTATTTTCCTTTTATATAAATCACTGTATCACACTATCACCCTCTTCTTCTGTTCCTTCCACTTAATGTAAAATGAGCTTTTTAAGAAAACAATAAGACTATTAGCCCAAACGAATATTTTCTCACATACATCTTTTCATTTCTAGTTTTGATTTAATCATCATGTTCAAAGCTGTGCTTATCTTAAATTATAAAATATCTTTTGAATCAAGTAACAAATTTCCATTGATTGTGTAAGTAATCATCCTGATTTGGATAACAATTCTATAGTACATTGCTACCTACTTCTTCTTCTACTTTCAGTGGGCATGTGGTTAAATCAAATGATGAAGAAACTGATCCTACTGCCTAACCATGGATTATGTGTTCCACTAGGATACTATTCCTACAATTATAAACACTATCCATTTAGTTAAGCTTCTTAAATTTAAACAAAAGAGTATGATTTGGGAACAACTCCAACTGCATAAGACTGCCAGTCCCCTCCCCCTGAATATGCCATGCTATTTTACGTTACTTTGTGATTATCTTTACCTGAACTGATAAAGCTACTTTCCCAACTTGATTAATACCTTACTATCGCTGGGACTCAATCTACCTGACCTTTAGTATAGATAGAGTTCCCTCACAGATTTGTTCCTTTCTCCTGCTTAATGAAATAATATTCTTTATTCATTTATTTAATTTTTGAACTCCATATGCAACACTTATTTCAGGGTAGGAAAGTTCATATTTTAGAGCAATATCTCTAGCCCTTCACTCAGAAAAATAAAACAAAATTTTCTCTGTAATGCTTACTCTTCTATCTCATCAGAGCATCCTTTGACCCCAATAAAATGGTCTGCCTTAAGTGCTGCTGTCTCTGTGATTTTGCTTTTAACCCTTTGCTGTGTGCATTGAAACAGGCAGTATAAACTTTTCTAACAAAACCTATTTATTATTTTCCTGAAACCAGAGATTAAATAAAATGCCAGTTCCCATCTTTCAGTGAATCTTCTACAACCATTAATTATGTACATGTGTTTTAGTAACTTATCATGCTATCATTATCATTTAGTACCTTATTGTGCAAGTACAATAGTTTGCTAACTCATAATAGACCAATATTATTTCCTCTACAATATTTAAAAATTTAATCTATCAATGATAGAAGTGAGGCATTCTCCAATCTGCCTCTATCTGCTTTATTTTCTTTCCTTTAATCCCCTGATAAGATGCTAGATGGCAATAGGAAGAGTCAAATTGCATTATTACATAGTTTAAAAAAGAGTGAAAACCTGGTCTGGGAATTAAATAAGTTGATCAATGAGTGAAGTTTGGTAATGTTTTGTTTACAGGATTTGTCTCATGATAATAATGGAATAGTACGTTAAAGTAATAATGAAATTATAATGAAACCTTGGGAGAACCCAGGTGAATTAAAAATACTCTCTATGGAAAACACTTATTAGCCAAGTAGGGTAATTAGTTAATCCAAGTACCAATTAGAGCTATATAAGAAATAATCTCTATCCTGTGGCACCTGGTAGTCATGCTGAATGCATTGAACGCAAATGGATGAGTATTTTCATGTGAAGTCATTTCTGCCCATGCAAATAGGAGGGAGGTGAGTGAAATTAGTCAAGCTAATCAAGCGCATATTGGCCATATTATCTGTGAATTAGCATGTAGAAAATAGTTGGTTAATGGTTATAATAATTAAATACAAAAAAATTAGTTTCAGCACATCTAAACAAAATATGCCCTAGACTTAGAGAATACTATTAGTTCTACACTTTGCAAACTTTATAACAAGGTATTAGAAACTGTGTTATTTACAGCATTGCGTAGGAAAACAGTACAAGTTCATGTCCCCCTGAGTATAAAATCAAGTTAACTGTTCATTAAAGATTTCGATAGAAAAAAAAAGAATATATTAGTAATTAGCAAGGCTCTAAAGTTATAAATGATTATATATTCAACACTATTCTAACCCCTATATGTGCAATAACTCATTTAATTCTTACAACAAACCCAAGAAGTGGGCATTATTATTATTTCTATTTAATCATATAGAAAACTAAAACATAGAGAAGTTAGGCAATTTGCCAAGAGTATCTCTGGCAGAAGCAATATTTGTGCCACAGATAAAGTAGTTGCAGAGAACATGCTCTTTTTTTTCTTTTTTTTTAATTTCAAAGTGTTACGGAGGTACAAATGTTTTTAGTTACATGGATCACTTTTGTAGCTATTGATTCATGTGAAAAGTGTGCCCGTCACTCAGATAGTGTTCATTGTACCCATTAGGTGAGGACATGTTCCTTAAGAGACAGTACAGGCTGGGTGAGGTGGCTCACGCCTGTAATCCTAGCACTCTGGGAGGCGGAGGCGGGCGGATTGCTCGAGGTCAGGAGTTCGAAACCAGCCTGAGCAAGAGCGAGACCCGTCTCTACTATAAATAGAAAGAAATTAATTGGCCAACTAACATATATATATATATAAAATTAGCCGGGCATGGTGGCACATGCCTGTAGTCCCAGCTACTCTGGAGGCTGAGGCAGAAGGATTACTTGAGCCCAGGAGTTTGAGGTTGCTGTGAGCTAGGCTGACACCACGGCACTCACTATAGCCTGGGCAACAAGCGAGACTCTGTCTCAAAAAAAAAAAAAAGAGACAGTACATAACTCCTCTTTTCAGTTTCTCTGCCCCTATGTTTTCCGGACTCCAAACTTACATATTTCCGGGGAACTGCATCAAGAAGAACTCGTTTTTTTAATAGGTTAGATAAAGGATAAACTACAGGAATGGCAGCCATGTTTCACCAGTTTGAACTGACGGAAGGAAGATTAGTCCTTATCATGTCCTCCTTCCACTCCCACTGGTTTCTACATTTATAGCTGGGTATCATCACCAGAACCAGAAAGCTGTGGCTACCCTAAATCTTGGTACATCTTCCCATGAAGTCAAAATTTCACAACCCTCATACTTTAAAGGGAAGAAATAATAACTTTCTATGTAAAAGTCGCTTTAAGAATCACAGAAAAATCAATGAAATCTAGAATACTAATATAGTTGATAATGTTAAAAGGAAAAAATATGTAAGGATTAGCTTTTCATAATTTCTTTCTTTGCCTTAAAGCTTCTGGGCTGATAGGAAAGCTAATATATGTATATGAAATGTATGCATGTGTGTTTTCTACTATATAGCAAATATCCAGATATGCTCTGGGATAATGATACACGTATACAAAGAAAGGTATGTAAGATATTTAAATTGTAAAATCTTGCTTTAAGTGATTTAGTTTATTCTAAATTGAGTCAATTCCATTATTTAAAATTAAGAGAATGATCTCAAGAACTGGTGCCACAACTTCCGTGGTACATGTTCCTATATTATTTAAAAAGTAGTATTTGGTGCAAAATCATTTAACTTTTGAATAAGAATTCCTTACAAAGGTATATAAAATCTAGTTGATTCACATAGGTATTAGACTTCAGCGGTCCCCAACAATTTTGGCCCCAGGGACCGTTATCATGGAAGACAGTTTTTCCAAGGACCAGGGTTGGGGGTGGTTTCAGGATGATTTAAGTGAATTACACATATCGTGAACTTTATTTCTATTATTATTACACTTTAATATGTAATAAAATAATTATACAACTCACCATAAGTTGGGGACCCCTGTATTTAGAGAATGACAGTGAATCATATCTAGGGTTGGGAGAATAAAACAGAGGCATTTTAAAATCCTTTCCAAATTTCTGTTGATCTGCAGCTCCACATTCTGTCCTCAATCTTTACATTAGCTTATTTCTTTCTCCTATGATAATATTTCATAATTTCAACTGACTGTTTGCATTGAACTAATTTGAGCAAGCCAGTTTCTTGATCCTTACGCTTATGTCCAGAGATATGGTTCACCTTTCAAAGGATGTTGCTTATTTTAAGAGGCACTGCATATGTCACCTTAGGTCTTATGTGCAAAAGACACTACATAAATCTTATATATGTGTCTTATTCCTAATTGGGCTTTCCAATGAGCAGAAAGATTCAAGGTTGAATCCTCATTGAACTTTTTTCCTACACTCGGTGTGATTCACTATACCTGTACAGCCGGAAATAAAACCTATCAGGCTCCCAATAAAACTTGATGGGTTTTAGAACACATTCTACGACTGCTCATTTAAGATATGCATTACACTGAGGTTATTATGACACTCACTAAAAGCTGACTAAATCCATTTCAACAAAGCTCAAGCTTTTAACAGGCTTGACAGTGTTTTAGCAGATGCCATGGTTAGCACCATCTATTGGTTGACTTTTCAAGTGCCACTTTTCTGGATGTTTAGGTAGAAATGTATTATCAACATTTCTGCAAAGCAGAACACTCCAAAGCAATGGTCAACCTAAATAATAATGCATAAAATTATGTGATTATTAAAATAACAATGGAGTGGAAATATTATTCTTAAAAGTATTCTCATTTCATATTTTGCTGGAAATTTAAAAATTTTAGACTTGCTATTATAAACTTTTTTCTTTCAATTCTACTAGCTTTAAATGGAAAAATTAGCAAAATATTTATAATTTTATTTACTAGATTTCTTATTTATTATATTGTTATAAAGATTTATGTTGATATTTCTTCTTAATGATCATTTATCTCATACATTAATGCATCTACTTAGAACCACGAGAAATGATCTGATGATAATTTTTGTGGCAACATAACTCTAGGAGTAAATAATTTATTTAGAGCTACCAATTCTGGAACAATAACAATATCTGCCATATATTAATACCTCTGTTGGCAAAATATTTCACAACAACCACATAGTCTGTGTTTATTTCTTCAGCAAATTTTTACTTCCTAGTTAATATAGTTAATATGAGGAATGAAACATAAATGGTTTTTACACATGCGCACATACACACAAAAGAAACGATGTTTAGGGGGAGAGAGAGGAAGATTAAAATCATTACAGATTAGAAGAAGTGCTGTGAGAGAAATAGTGATGAGGAAGAAAATCTACCCTCCATACTTGGCTATAGAGACTGAGTCCTCTCCCTCTTCAACATTGCATGACAATTATCTCCAGATTGTATTCCAGTTGTTGGAAGTTAATGCTAATTTCAGAGGTGAGCTTCATCAAGGTGATATGGTATTAAATCATCTTTTTCTGGTTTCCTTACACTAGTGAATGCACGAGTTTTTGTTCTCTGATCACTAAGAAGTTGCTGATTGATGTAATGATCTGATTTGCTACTAGGAAACTCCTCCAAAAGATTTGAACCAACAATTCATTAATATACCACTTTTTGAAAAATTCATATTAGAAACGCATATATTCTCTATATTTTCTTCACACACATACAACATAGTGTGGAAAAGAACAAGAAACAACCTTAAAATGAGAAATACTTTACAGATGCCTTGTTCTAAAAGTATTTTGAGTTATATAGCCTATATGAAATAAAAACAGGACCAAATGTAAAAATATATATGTGTTAGCTACAACAAATAAACTATAATAGTACCTAAAGAACAACTGGAAAGTACATGTTAGAAGTAATAAGTGTATAGATATATTTCCTTTGATTTTAATAGCTGTGTAATAGTAAATATTAGGAAATAGTTTCCTAATAATATAAAAGCCAAAAACAAATGAATCTTTACAATCATACAAATGTATATATACATATGTTAAGCTGTATATCTTCAACTAATATAAGAAATAATAATTACTTTACAACTTTGACAGTTTGCTTTCAAAATATTCCAATAAGAAAAATTACTATAGAAATACCAAAAAGTCTAAAAAATAAATTAAAATCATCTAGAAAACTCACTGTTATAAAAATTATAAATGTGACTTACTTTAGTAGCATGGTGTAGATTATTTAACTAGCAGAATGACTGGATATTTTATTATCGACACTTCATTAACATTATAGAGACATGACAATATTATCAATAAATGAACTTAAATTCAGGTTTTCCTTAAAATCTGTTTGTCATATCAAGAACCAATAATTAAAATGTAACCAATGTCATCAGTTTTTGTTTTGTAGAAATTATAAATACACAGTACTGTGTTTGAAAAGCATAGGTATGATTAAGTTAAATAACATTGTATACAGGCTGAGATCTACTTGGTGATTCTATGGAACTCTGACCTTAACATATTTATTTTCCTTCCTATTTGGTACTACTGTCAAAGTTAATAAAACTCTAAGTATCTTTATGGCAGCATCTACAAGTTTTCCAATTGTGTGGGTGTTTTGTATAGTACCATTTATATTTATTTGTGTTTTTCATTTGTATCTATATTTATTTATAATATATAAGGACCCAATTGTCAATTTTCAAAATTATTAAAATACTATTTTAAAATGAGAAGACATATGGAGTCCTTACACATAAATACACACAAATATGTGAGGGGGAGGGGTTAGAGAGAGATAAGAGAAAACTTACTTGAAGCAGAACCAACATTGTGTCTCTCACACACAAACAGATGCACACATACTTAGAACAATACGTTTATCAGAATTAACAAGCTCAAAATTCTTAATATGAGAATTTAGGGGAGGAATAAAACATGGAATTTTTTTGTAGAATATCAAAATAAGAAACAGCTTTGTACTTATAAGATTTTCGCATGTGAAAGGGTGCAAATAAACATATACTTGTGTGTTTAAAAATTTTGAAACCTGTAGACAGTCTCACTGTGGCATTAATGAATATTGTAAATTTTAAAAATAAATATAAATACATATGCTTTTATGCAAATTAAATTTAATGTGTATGAATTATATAATTATCTCAATTAATGTTACATTTAAAAGATTCTGCATTTTAATATGTCACACCCATATTGATGACTTTTGATATTCATGAAACCATGGAGACCTCATATTAAGAATAAAACCATTGCTAATTATTTCATGTGATATTCTCATTTGCTTAGTATATTAATGATATTATATAAAAAATTAACAGAAAAAATGCCTATTATATTTTGCTTTTTATGTGTATAAATGGTATTGAACAAAATATATCACAATGTTGAACTGAAATTAGTTTTCCTATGACCTCTAAACAACCCCAAACTCAATATAATATTAAGGTAATGTGTCTATAAAGTAATCTTTATTGAAATTTGGAGGAGTATAGAATTGCTGTTTTTCTACACCTCATCTTCTATAGTCTGTTCTCATACTAATAATTAAACCAATTTTTATTAGTCGAGCAGCTATGTTTTTCTAGTATATTTTCATATAATTTTCTAGGTACATTATTTCTTTACATGCCCAAATATGACAAAGTTATGCTCAGTCATTGAAGCTATATTTATCTCTTTTGGTTTATTGAATAAACATATCTATATTTTATAAATGTGCAATACCAAAAATATGTGACATTTATAGAATGTAAATTATTTGATTTTTATCTTACCTATTTTTTTTTTTTTTTTTGAGACAGAGTCTCGCTTTGTTGGCCAGGCTAGAGTGAGTGCCGTGGCGTCAGCCTAGCTCACAGCAACCTCAAACTCCTGGGCTCAAGTGATCCTCCTGCCTCAGCCTCCTAAGTAGCTGGGACTACAGGCATGCACCACCATGCCCGGCTAATTTTTTGTATATATATTAGTTGGCCAATTAATTTCTTTCTATTTATAGTAGAGACGGGGTCTCGCTCTTGCTCAGGCTAGTTTCGAACTCCTGACCTCGAGCAATCCGCCCGCCTCGGCCTCCCAGAGAGCTAGGATTACAGGCGTGAGCCACCGCGCCCGGCCTGATTTTTATCTTACCTATTGCACTTTTCTACAAGCTTTTATGTTAGCTCTTTACAAAGAAAAATATTTAAGAAAAAACACATCAAGCTGTGATTGTTTTCTATATCTCTTTTATTTTGTCTCTTATAATTCTCAAAAAAATTACTATATATCAAGCATTCCAAGCAGATCAGTGACCTTTTTGTTTATTTAGTGATTCTTTTCAAGGCTTTCCTTAATGCATAAGATGTCATTTAGGATAATTAGTGAATGCAAAGCTTGTCAAGTGCTTCTGTGGGAACTGACATACGAGTGAAAAAATCTGGATTTTCGGAAAGTCTTTTCCCCTCTACTTATATGTCTTTATAGAGGTCACTTAACCTACTCAAATATCTAATTTCTTCATAGACCATTCTAGCAGGAATAAAACATAACTGGAACAAAACAGAGGTATCTGTTGGAAGCAGACCAGGCTCTTGTCACCCCCACCCACGCTGAGCTTTATAAAACATTAGTGATGGCTGACTCTGAAGGTAAACATCACCATGATAATAGTTACAATAATTTGAGAATTTCCTTTTTGCCAGGCACTGTGCTTACTCTTTATATACATTGTTCTTCACATTCTCACTACAGACCTATGAATTAGAAACTGTTGTCATTTAAAGATAATTGTGGCTTAATAAAACTAAGTTCATATCATTTAGATAGCAGAGTTGGGATCCAAACACAAATATCCAATGTAAAATAACAGAGACACTTAAGATGTTAGTAGATAAGAGTGAAAATGCTGCCTCCATAATTACAAGCTCTGAGGTCTTAGAAATGTTAAACTTATTGAACTATGGTCCATGCCTTTGTAAAATGGGATTAAAAAAAAAGTGCCATAGTATATTTTATGTGAGGCTGTGTAAGATGCACTGTAAATGTAACAGATAATACTTTTATGAAAATGCTTCATGATGTCCACATGATAAACAGTCAGAACAAATTATTAACTCTACTGAACTCCCTTATACATGTTTCAGCTGATGGTGGAAGAACCATAGAGAGAAAGAAAGAAAGAAACCAGAGAAAGAGAGAGAGCATTCCCACAGAAGAAATTTGGAGAAAAGGATTTATCTGCCAGAGATATGCAAATTTATGCCCTATGGGATGTGGAATTAAAAACTCTAATCTCTAGCAAAAAAAAAATTAGACAAGAGGCTATTGTGATTGGATTTCTTAAGGAAATAAATATCAAAGGGTCTGTTTCTACCTCTTGTGTGACTGGGCCCAGACATAGTCACCCTGTAAACAGAGAGGACAACAGATATAACAGTTTGTTTTCCTTCAGCAGTTAACTAATACCTAACCAGTCATTCAAACTTCACAATTAATTCTGGAAACTGTGGCACTTATTTTCTTAAGCCTAACTATAATAACGTATGTAGTTATACCTTCAATTCTCTAATTTGTGACTCAGAAAATCATGTGTACACATTTTATGACAGAAAACTGATTATGTGTTTACAGATGGAGAAGGTTACGCTGTGTTCCGAATATGTCCCCTCCAAAATTTAAGTGCTGCCAATGTGATAGCATTATATTATGAGGCAGGCCCTAGAGAGGTGATTAGGTCATGAGGATGCCTCCCTTGGAAATGGGATCAAGGCCCTAATAGAAGATTATACGCAGCATTGGGCTCTCTTACCCTTCTGCGTTCTACCATGTGAAGACAGAGCATTCTTCCCCTGTGGAAGATGCAGTGATAAGGCACCATCTTGAAAACAGAGAGCAGTCCTCACAAGACAGCCTAGCCTGTCAGTGCCTTGACCTTGGGCTTCCCAACCTCCAGAAGTGTGAGAAAATATATTTCTGTTTTTTATAAATTGCCCAGTCTTAGGGATTTTTTATGGCAGCACAGACAAGGTAAGACAGAGTGTTTTCTTTTTTTGTGCTTCTCTGTAAGAGATTTCTCCTCATTCTGGTCTTATGGATTGCATGAATACACTCTCTGAGGCCATAGTGGGCCAAACTGAATACTTAAAATAGCCATTATACATAAATTTGTAACTAGCTGCAGAGTTTACTGATGGGCTGTATAATACTACCACATGCTTGTAAATCACAGTTATAATGAGACAATAATGACATCATAATCAATAATTTCCAGTCTGTTGGACCACTAAGGCCTTAGTCTTTTTAGTGTATAATTAATACTTCAATAGCTATCTTTGTATGCTTTGATGTTCAAAAAATGATAAAAATAAAACCAGTATTGTGTTATTTTATAACTCTTGACTTTTAGGGTTTTTTTGTTTGTTTTCATGGATGATCATAGTATAAAACATTATATGACAATAATCTTAGAGAAGAATGGTGATTTGTGATTCTCTTGTGATCTCTTCCTTTTGTTATCTCTCTTTTTTAAAGGATTATTTAAAAATTTGTTCTACATTCTCATCCCATGTGCCTTGGTGAAAGATGTATTACTGTATCATTTCTAGTTTTATAATTTCTAATGATGATCTGTTGGAAATGGGCCCAAACACTGTCAGAGATGTTGAACATACACTAAATAAAATTTTGATCTTATTTTTAAAGAAATTTGTTCATTATTAATCACATAATTATATTATCTATCAATGAAATATTTCGATAAAATATTACATATAAATTCTTTATGATTTTACTGAGATCTAGCCGCATGTTAGCCTAGTAAGCTATACTTATAGAAACTTAGAAAATTTTCTACCTACAAATAATGAAAATAATGATTGTTCCCAATATATCTCACAAAGATGATATAGGAATTAATAATTTAATGGGTATGTGTCAAACAAATGAGTAGGAGATAATAAAGGATTTTCTTCTTTATACATCTTGAACTCAGAAATCAAGAATTGTCATTTGAATTGTTACTTGATTAAGGTAATCAGCTAATGCATCTCTACTTTCTTTTCTTTGATAGCTTATGAACTCTCAAATGCTAATTATTGCAATTTAGAAAAGGTGTTCCAGATTCTTGTCAATATATTTTTTCTCTACTCTGACAGACTAAAATAAGAAATTAATAATTCAAAAAGTTAAAACAAAAATATACAGGCTGTTATAGGTCAAAATGATTCATTAGCATGAGTGATATTTTTTCGTTATATTTATAATTTAGTTTATGTGAATGGGCCCTGGTTTTGTCTGCATAGGAGATATTAAAAGTATTTAAAGTGCCAATAAATATAGTTCATATATAAGAATACTATTTATATGAGTGGATGGATGGCTTCCTGCACAGTGTCAAGGAAAATTAACACTGCTTACGATTTCATGTGTGAAATCCCAGGATGCGAAGCATTTGAAGTGTGGACTACAGCAAGTTCTGCCAGACAGGAGCCAAGTGAATGGCAAGCGATACTGCAGAATGAAACACTTGAATGAACGTTTTCCCTAGAGTATTGGTAGATGCACTTCGTACGGATTTGTGGCAACACAATGTACATAAAGAAAATAAACAAGATTTTTATGTCAAAGCACAACTTGAAGTCATATTCCCTGACCACCCTTCTGCTTCATGTATTACTAAGCACATGTGTACAGCTTCTGACAGTGGGGGCTAGCATATTCAATGTGAGTATGTTCCTGACAGAGCACATGAGACCTGATTCATTTCTGGAGTGCTCCATTACCAACTCTGACAGCTTTACAGCTCTGTTGGGAAATGAAGTATAACATCAGGTTACTAAGCAACTGTGTAGCTTTTTAAATGTTTGTCTTAGAACTCACTTGTTTCTCCTAATTGATTCTATCCACATCATTTTGAACATAAATGGGACATCATGTTTAGAAATACGCTGGATTGCTACTTTAAGCTAACCTGTCTTGCTACCTCTGCATATCTAAATCAAGGTCAGCATATATATGTCTGTTGCAAGCAAATTTTATCTTTCTCCTAAGTTACAAGTTGCATTGCGTGTGTGTGTGTGTGTGTGTGTGTGTGTGTGTATGTGTGTGTGTGTATGTGTGGGGTTACACATATAATTCTTTTGGCATTTAAACTAGTGTCTGAGGTTATATTCTCACTGTCAGAAAATAACACCAGCGACTGCAGAGTATTTACACTTTTATTCTTTTACTTTTACACAGAATAGAGTTTTAATTAGCTCGTCTGACTTACCCCTCAGTACATTCCCACATCCCTACAATACAACACATCAGAATTAATAGCAAATTTGTCTCACGGCACTGTAGCCATGTTGACATTTTTTGCAGTCACTGAACTATTGAGCAAGATACTATCTCATCCAATTTTGAAATATTAGTGATAAAAGCATCGATACATTATATTTTATAAGGAGCAAAGTAGACTTTTATGAACTTTTACTACTCTTTCCATTATAGAAGATGAGAAGAGTAAACAATAAAATGTTATAAACTTTTATATTCAGTATATTTCTTAAGGACCCATTTGTTCTTCACTCTACATGTTCGAATAAGGCATAATTTAGTTATTAACTCTGTATACATAGAATGTATTATGATTTCATAAGGGTCAAAGGTGTAGGAGAGATTGACAGATTTAAAAAATCAGGATATTTTTACTCAGTCTGTGTTTGGAATTGTTAAATTATTTTTTTACTTAAGACTTAACCATTACAGCATCCTTCACAAGATAGACAATTTAAAATACCTGATTTCGGGGGAGATCTCTTGAGGCTAGGAGTTTGTGACCAGCCTGGGTAACATAGCAAGACCTTGTCTCTACAAAAAATAAAAAATAAAAAAATTATCTGAGCTTGATGGCATAAATCTATAGTTCCTGCTACTCTAGACGTTGAGGCAGGAATTTGAGGCTACAATGAATTATGATTGCACTACTGCACTCCAGCCTGGGCGACAGAGCAAGACCCTGCCTCAAAATAGCAAATATAGAAACAAAACCAAAAAACACCAGGTGATACAAAAATCAGGATTTTTTATTTTTATTATTTTTTATTATTATTTTTAATTTCAGCATATTATGGGGGTACAAATGTTAAGGTTACATATATTGTCCATGCCCCCCCTGGAGTCACATTACAAACACAAAGCTAAAATCAAAGCAAAAACTATTTTTAAGATTCTTTAGTGACAAGTAGAATAAATATGCCCTTTTAAAAATAAAAATAACATAGAAGTGAATTTTATTTATTAGATCAGAATCCTGTAGTGGTTATCAATATTGCATGGCCTTAATAGTCAGATAGAAGTGAATAAGAAAATGGAGCCATTGAATTATGGTTAGAATGAACACAGGCAGGCTACTTACTGTAGTAGTACTGACATAGAAAATGTGCAATAAAGAAATTGCAATTACTTATATGAAATATCATTGTAACATATATTGTGCTATAACACAGATTATGCTGATCTGTACTTTATCTAAAAAATTTTACATATTTGTTTTGAAAAAAAGCTTGCTGTTTTCTCATTACAGTAAACTCACACAACCCTAAGGGTTAAAAAAAAGGCAAAAACAATAATGCCAAAGCTACAAAGTAATATATACTTATATATTATATACATATATATATAGCATATATGTTAACAAAATATATATTTGCATCTGATAAAGTATCTTAGTCAATATTTTTTTTCCTATTAGAAATAAACCTAATCAGGGTTAGAGCTAATCTGTTTGCTTCTGGTTAGAAAGAATTAAGCAGGAAACATCAACCCCTATAGCTGATATTTTGAAAGAAAGCTGATGAAAATTGAAGTTAAAAATCACTACCAAAAACTACAAGAAAAGCACAAAACTACCATTTCTTTTATCAGTTCCATCAATAAATGACATCCATTAGCAGATTTTACAATGTTTGTTTTATAATGAGCAAAGAAACCATAATAAAAATTACTAGTCAAAACCGCTTTTTACCCGCTAAACGAAGACTCCACCTTTCCAATTTGATTTCTCACAAAACATTTGGGAGTCCATAGTTTTTAATAGCTTCAAGCAAGATAAATCAATACGAGTGCCATAGAACTACATCAAATTGCAGCCAGAGACCAAAACAGCCTGACAAGAATTCTAATTCAACAGTGCTACATTGAGGAAAATTTTCTATCCATTATGAAAGAAAAACCTGGAATTTTCCAAATGTTTTCCTAACAAGCTTAGCATTAAATAATTAGCTTTCTTCAATACATGTTTCCTTAAGAACACAACTCAAAGTCATGTTAGTTCACTTTGGGGAAAAAGTTAATTTCAGAAGACATTTAGATTCATTTCTGTATACATAGTTAACTTACCTTATTAAATGTCTGTCATTTCAGTTTGTTCTTACCATCACAAAATATTTACCTTTGAAGAGGATGCATAAAGTGTGAATAGAATAACAAAGAAATGAAGAAAAATGGGTCAAATAGATTTAGAGAGGTAGTAACAATTCCCATGAATTTTGTACCATTCTCTTCTACAATCCATTTGTAAAAATGTTCGCACATGTAATAATCACGTTCTTCTGCAATGCATGTTTCCCTAATAAAAGTATGTGAAGAGGAGAAGATGCACATGCCATAATTTAATATCTATTGATGGAGATGACAAAACAAAATCAGAAAATTACAATAATGGGCAGTTAAGGCATATGCACCTATGCTGCTTTCCCAAGCATATAGACGAAAATACAGTGACTCATTAAGCAACAGACAGATTTTGAAAGCATGAGAGCATGGTTCCAGAAGTAGTTGGGAAAGAACTCCATTTATAATAAGGGTATCATATTAATTTGCCTAAAATTATGTTCACTGAATCATAGTATTCTCCAATATTCCTTAATTAAAGTTTCAGGGCCACAATGTTTCTAAACATGGTACTGACACAGTACATTTAATCATTAACTGGGTGGGGGAGGGTTGATGCTTCTTGTTATGCATTAGCATACATACTAAAGTTAATAACTACTAGTTAATAACTAATTTGTCACCTTGCTGGTGAACTTTATTCACAATAGCCCTTTTATCAGTAAGTAATAATTGCAGGAAAGAGCCAATAATCTTCTCCAGAGATAGAAAAGAAGAGACCCAAGAAGGCCTGCAATTTTTGCTACTCTTTCTGGAATAATGTCTGGAAAACTTTCAGAATTCACAAGAAGCGATAATTGATATATATTATATAAAACCATAAAGTAGTATACTGTTTGTAATTAACTTTATAATCTGTATTCATTGTTTACATGTATTCCACAGATTTCTAAGTAAAAATGTATGGCTGATTCTCCTGCCATGCGGAGAGCAGCGAGTGAAAGAATATCTTCCTTTGTCTTCACAATAACTCTGGAAGATAGGTGTCAGCTTGGAATGAGTGAATCCAAAAGTTACAGAAAATACAATTCAGAGGACTATTGCCAAAGGTATTTTTTTTCACATGTGTTCGGAGAAAAGATTTCTAGTACTGGCTCAGCAGCTCCACAGTGTCATGAATAATCCATGCTTCATCTTTGTGTCCTATCAGGCTTGGCAAGTTGGCCTTTCTTCTCATAGTTGCAAGATGGCTGCTGCACTTGGGTCAGTCATAAAGAACAAAAAAGTGAAAGGCTTTCTCTTTTTGAAGCTATAGTCGGTTTTATGTTTGTTTCTAAATACTGCCCAGGACACCTCCTGTACACTGCATTCATCATAATTTGGTCACATGCCTAAGGAAAAGATATCATCATGAATAGTAAAGATTTATCATGAATTAACCCTTGTGGATGGTGTGGGGACCATGCCCTCCCTCCCATCAGGAGGTAGTCCCCTGCTACCTAAGCCACTGTAAGGAGTAAGCATTTGCTCTTCAAGCAGTGGGAAGCACTAAATTGTTTCTCACTGTAGAGTTACAAGGCCTAATATTTCTTTTTTAATAGTCATTCTGGGTACCTTGTGGAAAATGAATAGTCAAGGTTCTAGAATCAAATAGCACAGCAGTTAGGAAAAGCCTCAGTAGCTCTGGAAAGACATAGGAGTGCCCAGGCTCTTCAGGTTGCCATCACAATAGAACAAGGTTGAGTGAAGACTATTTGTAACAACATTGATTGGCCATAATGAGATTTGAATTTCATTTTAGGATTACTGAGCTGGGCAGGATCTGTCGTACATTCAAAGACTCCCTCTGGCATATCTTGCTCCCAACTTCTGAATACTGGGATTTTCTTAAATCTTCATAACCTCAAATCCTACGATATTGACTGTTAATAGCAGCTCCGTGTGATTCCTTGAAGTCTTTAGAAGAGTGTGGTGTCTCAAGGCCAAGCTTTCCTTTGAAGAAAATGCCCCTCATGTCTCTGGAATCAGAGAACCAGTCTACACTTTATGGCTGCAGTAGAAGTTCTATGAATGAAAAACTCTGAGGCAGACTTTAGCTGCTGTTTTCTCTGTTCTACTGACCTATTGATAAAACCTCTCCGCCAACACAGAAGGAACAGATTACCAATAGAAATGTATTTTTTACTCTTCTGGTGTAAAGTAGATAATATCACATCAAAGGGCCTCTATTTGAACTGAACGCTTAAAATGTAATATTTGCCTTGCTAAACAGATGCCATCTGGAGGGTATGCCACAAGATAATACTATAATAAAACCTGGAAAATTTCCCCAAAGTGGCACATTCACTGTTAAAATTTTGAAATTTTTTCTTACTTCATCTCCTTTCAGCTTCATACCTTCCAAAGGCCATCCCCTCCAATTCTCCACCCATGTTCCATCAAGTTCCTCCTTTGGTAATAGGCCAATAAAATACTTATTCTAATGTTCTATGACTTAATGTCAAGTTATTATTTCTGCTAAAATGGATGTAATTATATTGCTAAATTAGGGAGACACGCCTTTCTTGCTTTTGTTTGTATGTTTGTTTTTGGTAGATAAGACCTAGTCTAGGAACTTTGAATTAAAACACAAATTTTCTGCACCTTAAGACTTGCCTGATTTAAACCAGCCATACTCCCAAATATTTAGGTGTCACACTGCTAAACTACAGTCAGGTGACAGGAGCCATAATACCTATTGGAGGATTCATCTGACTTGTATTATCAATCTATTCATGTGAATCTTGTAAGATTCTTAATCCCAAATTAGAATCCACCATAACAGTGTGAATACCTGTCAGATTGCCCTAGAAAGTCAATGGTAAATAACTATCACAGCCAATGGGACAATTCCAATTTCTATTCAGGATCCAGGACAGAAAAGGCAGCTTTATGGTATAAATCTTCTTATGCTCAACAAGAAAATTATTCCAGTTATGAAATTTAAAAAATAATATACAGTGCTTATTCATTTGCTGAAAATAACACTTTAAAAAATTCCACAAGTAAATATATCTCTCAGTATTGGATAAAATATTGTCAGTGAGTGATGTTATCAGGGAAAAAAGGGTTTTAGCCTCAGAATCAACTAACAATATATTATAATTCTTTTCCAGGCCTGTTATTGTGTTGGATTAAAGTAACAATGAAAGCACTCCATGCTTGCTTCCAAGAAATAAACTTAACCAATATATTTTTTTAATGTGGTATCAAAATGTGGTCAATTTAATAAATATCCTATTCTACTGCTTAGTAAGCAAAAGTGGATTTTCACTGTCTGTTGATAATAACTCAGCTGAACTTACAGAACATATGTTTTGAAATGGGGATGAGGTTTTGTTTTTGTTGTTGTTGTTTTTTTTCTTTAGGCACAAGCAAAACCTCATAGACCAATAGGAAAGCTACATGGCTGCAACCTCAATATAACTCATGGTAGTTTATATCTACAGTAAGACAAGAGAAGCAAACTAATAAAATCACATGTCATTGTCATCTGGAGTATGTAAGAGAAATGTACGATGGATCAGAATAGACAATAGCAATCCCACACAGAGCTGCTCTCTAAGACTTGTCTTCATGTCTTTCCTCGGGTCTGGATTCATGACTCTTATAATCTGAGAAACAGAAATATCCACAGAATAAAATACCTAGCAAACTACATAGCCTGTCAGCATCTCAATCTGAAACTTTAGGCCTCCATCTGGAATTGTGAGGAAATAAATTTCTGTCGTTTAAATCACTTAGTGTGTGGTATTTTGTTATGGAAACCTTTTAAACAAACATAATACAGTAGCATACTCTTATCCAAGGTTTAACTTTGCATGGGTTCGGTTACCTGTGGTTAATTGTATTCCCAAAATATTAAATGGAAACTTCCAGAAATAAGCAAGTCAATAGTTTTAAATTGCACACCATTTTGAATAGGGTGATGAAATCTTGTGCCAACCTATACTATCCTGCTCCATTCATTCCCACCTGGACATGAGTCCTCTCTTTGTCTAGCATATCTATGTTATAGAAGCTCCTTGTCACTGGTCAGCCATTCAAGTTATCAGATCAACTGTTCCAGTATTGCAGCACTTCTGTTCAAGTAACCCCTTATTTTACTTACTAATGGTACTAAAACACAAGAGTAGTGATACTGGTAATTCAGATATGCCAAAGAGAAGCCAACAAGTACTTCCTTTAAGTGAAAAGGTGAAAGTTTTTGACTTAAGGAAAGAAACAAAATCATATGCTGATTTTGCAAAGATCTCTAGAAAGAATGAATCTCTTATCTGTAAAATTGTTAAGAAGTAAAAGAAATTCATGCATAATATATACAAGACTTAGCATAATCTGTGATTTCAGGCAATCACTGAGGGTCTTGGAATGTATTCCCCATGGACAACAGGGGCTTGCTTTAATTATATTTTAAAATTTGTCACATTTTTTAAAACTCAGAATGTTTCCATCTCTTAATTTCTCCCTTCCTAAGTCCAGAAACATTTTACCCTCTATAAAAATTTCTTATTTTTTCTTTTTTTTTCCTTTTGTTGACTACTTTTTTACTTTGCTGGCAACAGTTTACTACAAATTTCTAAGCTGTTAACTAGATATATTTGATTATTGGTATAACTAGAAAGTATGAAATAAGACTATAATTTGAGAGAAATTTAATGAGTTATTGCAATCTTAACATTCAAGAAGTTAAACTGTATATGTGATGAGCCAGTGAAAATTTTCTTTTAGCAGATTTCTATCTTGAACATTGGGTTCCCACTTTCCTTGTGTTCCTAAGCATCACAAAATGAAATGGACAAGTGATAATTGAGAAAAAAAGATGGGAACAAAACAAAACAAATCATCCAAGAGCTGTGGGACAATTTCAAAATCGCACAACTGCAATACATGAAGAAGAATGAAATAACAAGCATAAATAATTCTTGAAATAATGATGGCTGTGAACTTTCCAAAATCAATAACAAAAATCAAACCATAGATCTAGAAAGCTCAAAAACACACCAGATGGTATTAATGCCAAAGTTCAGCCCGCACCTGGATATATCAGAATCCAATTGTGGAAACACAAAGGCAAAAAGAAAACCCTGAATGAAGGCTGGGATAGGGGAACATTTTACCTATAGAGGAAAAATGATAAGAATTACAGTGAACTTCTTGGATCATACAAGCAAGTTTAAAGTGAAGTATTTAAAATATTAGAAAAAAAAATGGATCACAGGTCTAAATGTAAAATGAAAATCTATAAAACTTTTACCTAAAATTTTAGGGGAAATCTACATGACCTTTGGTTTGGAAATGAATTTTTAAATACAACACAAAAGTATGATAGATGAAAGAAATAAATTGATAATTTTAACTTCACCATAATCCAAACTTTTCTATTGGTGAAACATACCATTAAGAGAATGAAAAGACACATCACAGACTGGGAGAAAATATTTGCAAAACATATCTAATAAAAAACTTTTATCCAAAATGTGCAAAGAACTCTTAAAACTCAGTAATAAGAAAATAATCAATCAAATTAAAAATAGCAAAAATCTAAACAAACACTTCAAGAAAGAAGATATATAGATGGTAAATAAAATATGAATAGATGATCAAAAATATTTTTCACTTTAACATTTGTACCCATGTAATATGCTGAAATAGATAAAAAAAAACCAAAAAACAAAATTACCTAGAAAAAATATTTTTATCAGAGAAATGCAAATTTAAAGAACAATGAAATATCATTTAATATCTACTAGGATGACTAAAATCTAAAATACTGATTATTCCTATTACTGGTGAAGATGAGAAATAACAAAAATACTCAATCATTTTTGATGGGAATGCACAATTGTATGTACACTTTGGAACACATTTCCACAAATTTTTATAAATTTAAACATAGTCTTACTATATGATTCGTTAATTATGTTCCTAAGCATTTACTCAACTGACTTAGAAATGTATAGCAACACAAAAACCTGAATGTGAATGTTTATCATAGCTTTATTCATTACCTCTGCAAACTGAAAGCACATAGGATCTCTCTCAATTGGTGAATGGATAAACAAAGTGTTACTTCCAAATAATTGAAATACTATTCACTTATTAAAAGAAATGAGTTGCAAAGTTATGCAAAGATATAGATCAATCTCAAATGTGTATGAAAGATGTCACTCTGAAAAGACTGCAAACTGTATAATTGCATTTATATGACATTCTGGCAGAATAAAACTATGGAAACAGTAAATGGATAGCAGTTTGTAGGCATCTGGGAGAGGGCAAATTGAAAATGTGAGTAACAGGGGACTTTTTAAGTTTGTAAAACTATTCTGTGTGATATTGCAATGGTGTGTAAAGTCTTTAGACTTTATAAAGAATGAAATAATCTATGTAAAATTTTTAAAACCACTTAAGAGGTTGGGGAATCCCAGGATAGAATGCAACCTATTAAAGAAAATATCTAACTGCTAACAAATATGCATAGGCATCATGATTACTTATAACATTGCTTCCCATGTGTATATGGGTTAACATTTCTGAAAATATATTATTGAAGAGTTAAGTATTAGTAAATGGTAGGCAAATGGTAGCCAGGCTTCTCCTGTTCAAGTGGGAAGTTACAAGTAAGTAAGGGAAAAGTGTCAATGAACCATGTGATCTTAGATTACATTTGAAAGACATCAGTATGAGTTCATGTTTAGGTGAATAGAGATATAGATGAATGTAAAGAAATATTTACAGATGTATATATAAATAGGTCAATATACCTATATATATTTCCTTTCTCTGTGAGCTGAGTGAGACTAGTAGTAATGACAGTTCACTAGCAATGAACTCCCCTAGTGCCCATATTTTGGTTTCTAATATTATCACCAATAAAAGGAATTGGGAATCTTTAGAGAAATGACTGATTCAAAGATTAAGGCAGGGAATAGACAAGATAAGCCTGCCATATCTTATAGCCAGACAGTAAGAAAGTGCCCAAAACAAAAAATGATGTGTATATTATATGCCAAAGGGACATGTTGGCCAACTGGAAGAGTCCCCAATGGCCAAAGTAGGAATAATTTGAGCAATAAAATAAATATGATATTTAATTATAACCTGAAATATAAAGTAAATGTTTATGAATCCAGAGTGATATAAGTTAATGATAAAAATAAATATGTAAATACATATTGGATAAATCTCTTATGCAGAATTCCAGTTAATGTATATAGATTCTCTGCAATTAAGGAGATGGCTCATAACTACCCACATGTTATTTCTTCATAGTGAAGAAATCTGACAAATGCTAATTCATCTAGGTGATCAAAGTCAACATTAACTGAAATAAGTCATGTTAATAGTATGTACCTATGATTCATAATGAGAATGGCACTTTACCTCTGTGATCTTCCTCTCAAAAACCTGTAACTCCCATCTCATAATAATCTGAAATTTAGAAAAATAAAAATAAATTTTAAAAAACCCTATAACTCCATACTAATAGTGAAAAAACTGTCAGATAAGCCCTATCTGAGGGATATTCCACAAAACATCTGACCAGTAGTCCTCAAACCTATCAAGTTAATCAGACAAGCAAAGTCTGATAAATTGTTCCAGCCACAAGTAAGAGTACTACTTCATAGACAAGATGACTACATGTAATGTAATATCTTGGATGGAAGCAAAGAACAGAAGTACATCTTGTAAAAACTGAAGAATATAGTATAGAGTATGAACTTTAGTTAATAATCATGTACCAATATTGGCTCATTAATTTTGCCAAATGGAATATACAGATGTAAGATGAGACTAATAGGAGAAACTTGTCACAGAGTGTATGATAACTCTGTATTATCTTCACAATTAGTTTGTCAATCTAAAACTATTCTAAAATAAAATGCCCATTAAAATTTAAAATAGCATACTATTACAATAACCTCAAAAATATGTGAGATTATTCTAAAAAAAAGTTGTAAAAGATTTGTACACCAGATTCTACAATCCATTGCTGACAGTGTTTACAGACCTAAATAAATGGAGAGATATATTTTGTTTGTGGGTCAGAAAACTCAACATTGTTAAGGTGTCTATTCTCTGGAAATTGATCCATAGATGCAGTAAACTTCTAATTAAAGTGCCAGCTGACTTTTTGTAGAAATTTACAAAGTAATTATATATTTCATATGGAAATGGGAAGGACCTATAATAGCTAAAACAACTTTGAGAAAGATAACAGAATTTGAGGACTAATATTAACTGATTTCAAGACATTATAAAACAGTAATCAAAACAATGTGGTGTTGGCAGCAAGAAAGGCAAATAGCTCAATGAAACACAATGGAGAGTTCAGAAATAGAACCACAGACATAAACAGGTGATTTTCAACAAAGGTACAAAGACATATATTGACATTTTACAGAAAAAAACGGTAGATTTTTTAACCAAATGGTGCTGAAAAATTAGGTATGCACTAAAATAAAAATGGAATTGTTTCATTTATTGACATATCATAAAATATATAAAAATTAGAGAAAAATAATAGATCATTTATTTTATGCCTAAGCACAAAATCTAAATCCATAATAATAGAAGAATAACTATCTTTGTTTATTATAAAATTTCTTTGTGATTTTGAGCAATACCAAGGCCATAATCCATGGAATAATAACTTGATGAATTATTCTTAATCTATATTGAAATTTTTCTTCTTTAAAATTATCTTATTTTGAAAAAATACTGTTAAGTTAATGAAAAAACAAGCCACATATTTGGAGAAAATATTTAAAAATCAAATTTCTTATAAATAACTTAAATCAGAATACATGACAATCTTATGAAACACAATAATAAAAAACAAGCAACTCACTTAAATAAAAGATAAAATATTTAAGCAGATATTTCACTAAAGAATGAAAAATTAGCACATGAAAAAATTCACATCTTTAATTATCAGCAACCTGCTAATTAAAATCATGAGCAACCAGTGAACACCTATTACAAAGTCCAAATTTAAAGACTCATCGTGTTTTATTTATTTTTTTAATTTCAGAATATTACAGGGGTACAAACATTTGGTTACATGAATTACTTTTTTACAGTTTGAGTCAAAGTCATAAATGTGTCTATCACCCAGATAGTTTGTACTGTACCCATAAGGTATGAATTTACCCTTCCCCTGCTCTCCCTTTCACCTGCTTGATTTCCATTGAATTTTACTACCATTTGTATACATGAATATTGATCATTTAGTTTCAATTTAATAGCGAGTACATGCAGTGTTGTTCCATTCTTGTGATACTTCACTTAAAAGGATGGTCTCTAGTTTCACCCATATTGTTACACAAGGTATTAATCCACTCATGTATTGATGGGCACTTGGGTTGTTTCCACATCTTTGGGATTGTGAATTGTAATCTTATAAACATTTGAGTGCAAGCGTCTTTTTTATAAAATGTATTTTTTTTCTTTGGGGTAAATACTCAGTAGTGGGAGTGCTGGATCAAATGGTAGGTCTACTTCTAGTTCGTTGAGGTATCTCCATACTACTTCCCATAGAGGTTGCACTAGTTTGCAGTCCCACCTACAGTGTATGAGTGTTCCTTTCTCTCTGCATCCAAGCCAGCATCTGTTGTTCTGGGAATTTTGGATAAAAGCCATTCTCATTGCAGTTAGGTGAAATCTAATTGTGGTTTTGATTTGCATTTCCCTGATGATTAGAGACACTGAGAATTTTTTCATATGTTTATTAGCCATTACTCTATCTTCTTTTTAAAGCTTCTGTTCATTTCTTTCCCCCACTTTTTAATAGAGTTATTTGTTGTTTTCTTGCTGATTTGCCTAAGTTCTTTGTAGATTCTGGTTACTAGCCCTTTATTGGATGTATAGAATGCAAATATTTTCTGCCATTCTATATGTTATCTATTTGCTCTATTGATTGTTTCCTTGGTTGTGCAGAAACTTTTTAATTTCATCAGGTCCCATTTCTTTATTTTTGCTGTTGCTGTGACTGCCTTTGTGGTATTCTTCATAAATTCTTTGCCTAGGCCAATGTCTATGAGAGTTTTTCCAACCTTTTCACCCAGAATTCTTATAGTTTCATGACTTAGGTTTAAGTGTGTTACCCATTGTGAATTAATTTTTGTCAGTGGTGAGAGGTGCAGATCCTGTTTCAATCTTCTACATGTGGCTATCCAATTTTCCCAGCACTGTTTATTGAATAGGGATTCTTTTCCCCATTGTATGTCCCCATTTTCCCTCATTGTCTGATTTGTTGCTGGTGATTTAATCTTATATCTAGACAACTCCAAAGATTCTGTCAAGAGACTCCTGGTATTGATAAATAAATTCACCAAAGTCTCAGGTTACAAAATCAATACACACAAATCAGTAGCATTCCTATACACCAACAACAGTCAAGCTGAGAATCAAATCAAAGACTCAATACCTTTCGCAATAGCAGCAAAGAAAATAAAATACCTAAGAATATATTTGACCTAGGAGGGGAAAGACCTCTGCGGGGAGAACCATGAAATACTGAGGAAGGAAATCTCAGAGGATGTAAACAAATGGAAAAACATATCACACTCATGGATTAGCAGAATCAACATTGATAAAATGTCCATAACAACCAAAGTGACTTACAGATTCAATGCAATCCCCTTTAAAATACTAATGCCACTTTTTGCAGATCTAGAAAAAATAATTCTATGCTTCATATGAAACCAGAAAAGATTTTGAGTAGCCAACCCAACCTTAAAACAAAAAGAACAAATTGGGAGATATCACTTTACCAGACCTCAAATTATACCACATGTTGTTTTTCTTTTTTTCCTTCTCTGGCCTTCCTTTTTTGCTTTTAATTTTTGTGAATAAATAACAATTGTACATATTTATGGGATTCATGCAATGTTTGATACAAGCATATAATGTGTAATGTTCAAACTGGGTTATTGGAATATCCATCACCTCAAACATTCATCATTTTTGTGTTAGGAACATTCCAAATTTATTTTAGTTATTTTGAAATATAAAATGAATTATTGTTTACTATAGTCTCTCTATTGTGCTGCCTAACACTACTAGATCTTATTCCTTCTATCAATATGTATTTTTTAACCATTAATTATCACTTCTTCATCTTCCCTACTACCTTTCCCAACCTCTGCTGACCACCATTCCACTCACTAGATCCACCAGATTAATTTATTTTAGCATCCACATATGAGTAAGGACATATAATGTTTGTCTCTCTGTGCCTCTCTTTGCCTTCTTTCACTTAACATAATGGTCTCTAGTTCCAACCATGTTGCTTCCATTGGCAGCATTTCAATCTTTTTTGTGGCTGAATAATATTTCAGTGCATTTTCTTTATCCATTCATCCATGGATGGACATTTAGTTTAATTTCATATCTTGGCTATTGTGTATAGTGCTGCAATAAATAATGCACACATCTCTTCAATATACTGCTTTCATTTTTTTTTATATATACCCTACAGTGGGATTGCTGGATCATATGATAGTCCCATTTTTAGTTTTTTGAGGAACCTCTATAATATTTTTCACAGTGCCTGCACTAATTTATAATTTCACCAGGTGTTAGGAAGATATAAAGGAATTATTAGGTTATTAAGTATTAAATGCCTGATTTCCTTAAGTTGATATCTCTGACATTTCACTTTGACACTTCTTTTTTCTTTTATTGTGAAGGTATATCCTTATTCTTTCAAATGAACATTTTGACTTATTATCTTTCAAAATTTTTTGTAGAGCAAATTTTGTGAAACAACAGATAAGTCAAAAATTCATGTTATTTTTTATTTATTTTTTATTTTTATCTTTATTTTTTTGAGACAGAGTCTCACTTTGTTGCCCAGGCTAGAGTGAGTGCCATGGCATCAGCCTAGCTCACAGCAACCTCAATCTCCTGGGCTTAAGCGATTCTACTGCCTCAGCTTCCCAAGTAGCTGGGACAACAGCCATGCGCCACCATGCCTGGCTAATTTTTTTGTGTATATATTTTAAGTTGATCAATTAATTTCTTTCTATTTTTTTAGTAGAGACGGGGTCTCGCTCAGGCTGGTTTCAAACTCCTGACCTCGAGCAATCTGCCCACCTGGGCTTCCCAGAGTGCTAGGATTACAGGCGTGAGCCACCACGCTTGGCCTTCATATTATTTTTTAATGTAAGCTTTGTCATGGAACCAGTGTAGCACAGACAGCTCCAAATATCAACGCAGTGTTTGGGAAGGATGTGGTTAATGAACACAAAGTATGTCAATGGTTTGAGAAGTTCATGCAGGTGATTTTAATCTTGAAAATAAGCCATGTGGGTGACCTGAGACCTAGGTGGATAACGATGAGCTGAAAGCTGTAGTGGAAGTGAATCCGTCTCAACCCACATGTAAATTAGCATCAAGATTTGACATTATTATTCCAAAAATATTCGATCATTTGAAACAACTTGGCAAGGTAAAGAAGCTGGACAGATGGGTATCACGTGAATTAAATGAGCATCAGAAGAAAAATCTCGAAGCTTGACTTTCTTTGCTGTCATGACATAAAGGCAAACCATTTCTACATTGTATTGTTACGTGTGATGAAAAATAGATTCTTTTTGACAATTGTAGCATTTGGCACAATGGTTGGATAAAAATGAAGTGCCAAAACACAGTCCAAAAGCAAATATTCATCAAAAAAATTAATGGTGTCTGTTTGGTCATTCAGCTCTGGTATTATCCACTACAGTTTCTTGAAACCTGGTCAATCAATTACAGTGGATGTTTCCTGAAACCAATTGGACAAAATGATGAGAGTGCTTAAGATTAAGCAGCCACAATTGGTCCATAAAGATAGGCCAATCCTCTTGCAAGACCACATGTGGCAAAAACAATGCTGCTCAAACTATATGAGCTGACTTACAAAACCTCTGTCATCCACCATTTTCACCAGACCTTGCACCAACTGACTACCACTTCTTCCAGGCTTTGGACCACTTCTTGCAAGGAAAAAAAGGTTCAATTCTCAACAAGCTGTGGAAAATGCCTTTCACAATTTCATCACCACTTGCTCTCCAGGCTTCTTCGCTGCTGGCATCAGTAAGCTACCATTAAGATTGCTAAACTGTGTTGATAGTTTAGGTGCATACTTTGATTAATTGTACTGCTTCTTCTTGTTTGAGCTATAATAAACTAAAATTGGATTCGAAATCGTACATTTCATATTTAATGACCAAAATAGAATTCTTGTTAGGCTGTAAAATGTCACAATCACTTCGGGAAGTAGTTTTGACAGTTTCTTTAAAAAGTTAAATGTATACCTACAATAATATCCAATCATTCCACTCCTATTTAATCAAGAGAAATAAAACCACATATTCAAATACTTAAACATGAATACTTATAATAGGTTTATTTGCAATAGAAAAATATCAGAAATAAATTAAATGACCATTAACAGATTCATAAATAAGCTGCAGCATATCCATAAACTGAATGACACAACAATGAAAATAATAAAAAATGATACACACCATAGAAGAAATGAACTTGAAACTAATAATGCTGAGTGAAAGAAGCCAGTAAGATAGAGTACATACATGATTAAATTTACACAAAATTAATAAAATATTACAAAAGTAGCCGGGCACGGTGGCTCACGCCTGTAATCCTAGCACTCTGGGAGGCCGAGGCGGGCGGATTGCTCAAGGTCAGGAGTTCAAAACCAGCCTGAGCGAGACCCCGTCTCTACCATAAAAATAGAAAGAAATTAATTGGCCAACTAATATATATAATATAAAAATCAGCCGGGCATGGTGGCTCGTGCCTGTAGTCCCAGCTACTCGGGAGGCTGAGGCAGGAGGATTGCTTGAGCCCAGGAGTTTGAGGTTGCTGTGAGCTAGGCTGATGCCATGACACTCACTCTGCCCTAGGCAAGAAAGCGAGACTCTGTCTCAAAAAAAAAAAAAAAAATTACAAAAGTAGATAGTAGTTTTATTGGTGATGGATCGAGTGTATTTGGGACATGTGAGCGCAGTTACAAAAGGGGAAGAGGTTTCACAAGTAAACACATATGATAAAACTAATAATTTTTACACTTTAAATTTTATTGTATGTTACTTATACATCAAATATGTAATAATATATACTATTTATATAAATGAAAACCTAGTTTCAAAAAAAATTCTCAAGGAAAAACATAACCACTTTTCAATTCAGAATTAATTGTGACATATAGATCATAGATTTTATTCAAATTATCATCTTCCTTTTTCTTTGGTGATATATAGATTATAAATTTTATTCAAGTTATCATATTCCTTTTTGTTTTACTTTAGACATTTTTTACATAAAGGTAGGTACATGTGAAAGGGAGGGATAGAGAAAGAGAGAGATTATGAAATATTGAATCAAGCACAACATGCATTTACTATGGGCTGAATAATAACATTTTGATAAAATAATATATTAATTCTTAGAAGTAAATTATGTGTATGTCACTTAAAGATAATTTTAGCAGAACTGTTAATTATAGACTTGGGCTGCAATTTCCTTGCCAAATACTCTTCTGATCTATATTTAAATATCTCTACTACTGAGGATATCACTCCTTCGTGAGATAGTTCTTTTACATTTGCATCTATCCTACTGTTAAATATACAGTAATTTTTTACAAGAAGCCAAAACCTCTATTCTGTGATTTCTATCAATTGGTCATAGAGATATATCATAGCACCGTGTAGACTAACATAATCTCCTTTATCAGTGACTACTCTTAAAATGTATGAAGTTCCCTGTCCTCATTGATGTTTTTCTTCTCCACCCTAATAAATATCAAGTGTTTTTCTATCATTTCTCCTAGTTGCAAGTCTTTATACCTATACCATTTTATTCATTCCTTCACCTTAAGACACATCTACTTTCCTCTTTCACTGTTTTACAGAAAAAAAAAGGATGATTGTATCAAGTTCATTATCTTAGTTCCTGCCATATTTTTTATACCAGACTTTGTCTCCTATGTGAAGGTGGAATAAAGAAAGATATCAGCAGGTGATATTTCTGGCAGGAACTGATAAGAACTAGTTTCTGGTATAAAATTTATATTGATTTAATTGTTTACTTATGTTTAAGGGATGACAAATGTGAGATTGATTGGGAAAGGGCAATCAAGAACCTCATACTTTTGATCATCTGCATTACTATAGTAGAGTGCCAAAGTGTAAAGTATGATGTTTGCTAAACTCCGTCACTCATATTTGTCCTGGAGAACCTGGGTGTCATTTTGATGTGCAGCTTGCACATTTCAAGAGATCTACCCATTTGTAAAGATTTATACTCATGTATCATTTAATGCTGAATTAGTCTTGATAAGACTGTGCATGTTGTGACTCCAAATATTTATATACAAAAGAGTTTTTTTTAAACCTTTTATTTCTAAAGTTTATCTCCTTTATAAAAAGTAATTTTTTACCTGTGTATGTGTCATTTGTTTTCCCATGAATCCTTATTATCCTTATAGTGAGCATAATAACACCTTCTTTCAGTTTCTTGCCTGTCATGTAAACAAATGCTCACTTGCATTTCATTGATAAAACACCTGATCCAATATTCTCTATAACCATTCCTTGATTTTTTCCTCTGCACGGTCTAGGTTCATGGGTTATTCTTTCCAATTATAAACACCTTTTAAATTACTCAGCCTGTTGAAGCCAGATTTCCCCAAATACATTGGAAAAAAATACCAGAAAACATCTTTTAACTAGTTAACCACTATCTAGTAAAAAAAAAAGAGATATTTTTGAAATTTGTTTCATAGTACATGTCTCCCCATGTACAGTTGATATTGTTTTTTAATATTTTTTATTTCAGCATATTGCAGGAGTACAAATGTTTAGACTATACATATTGCCTTTGACCCAAGTCAGAGCTTCAAGTGTGTCCATCCCCCAGAAGGTGCTCACTGCAACCATTAAGTGTGAATATACCCATACCCTCCTCCCCTCCCACCTGCTCAACACTCTATGAATGTTACTACTATATGTCCACTTAAGTGTTGGGCAGTTAAGTCAGTAATACCAATTTGATGGTGAGCAGATGTGGTGCTTGTTTTTCCATTCATGTGATACTTCACTTAGTAGAATGGGCTCCGGTTCTATCCAGGATAATACAAGAGGTGCTAGATCACCATTAGTTTGGGGGCTGAGTAGAACTACATGGTATACATATACCACATTTTATTGATCCACTCATGTATTGATGGGCACTTGGGTTGTTTCCACATCTTTGCAATTGTGAATTGTGCTGCTATAAACATTCTAGTGTAGATATGTTCTTATATCTAGAAAACCCCAAAGGTTCTTCCATGAGACTGCAGTTGGTGTTGTTAACTCATTGCTCATCATTCTTGAAGTTCCCAGTTTGAAAGATTTCTATAGTATTACTCTCTCCTCATTCTGCATTCATTTCTTCTCATTCTCATCCAGGGTTATATAAATGCAAAGTTATGTACATGATCCTATTTGTTCACATTTTGCATGTCCTTTTGAGTGACTATGTCCACTTAGATGATGTTTAATTCTACTATCCACTGATGAGTTCTCAAACAATGCCTGTAATCTTGAACTGTCCCCTCATTTTAATTCATTTGCATCAGCATTCCCAGTTTTCCTGTTGACAACTCAGCAATTGTATTACACTCCTTTATTTTAGTCATCAAGATCTCTCCATTCTGCCTTCTAAATAGAGCTCAAGCTTGTCGCCTTTTCTGCATTTCTTTAACATCTCTGCCATCTGCATTCCTCACTTTTTTCTTAGACATCCTTCATCACAGTTCTTCCTTCCTAAATTTTGCCCACACATGAGAACAAAACACACTTTATCATCAGTGTTATTCCAAAGTTTAAAGTCAACATGTAATCTTCTTTCTTTTAATAACTTACTTATATTTCTGTAATCACACAGAAAATTTTAATTCAGTTTAGGTTTTGACCTCTTTTACAAGTCTCATCCTGCTGCTTCCTCTGTATGTTCTGTGCTATTGCCATACCAGTCCCCAAATAGGGCCATGTTTGAAAAAAACTCAAACTCTCTGCACAAACTATTCTGTCTATAATGCTCGCCCTACAGTCAACATTTGTCAATTTTCTACTCATTTCTTCAAATGTAACTCAATTATTTCTGGTTCTTTGAAGCTTATGATTTCTCTCTCTTTCTCTCTCTCTCCTCCCTCTCTCTTTTTCTATTCACCCTCCCCCCTTTTCTCCCTTTCTATCTCAGAGGGAAATGTCATTTATACTTTATCAACCTTTGTTAGTGTTTTTATAGCATTCCCTCTGCAGGTCATTTTTAAAATATCACATTTCAGTACAATTAGCTATTTAATTTGCAAGTTTCTCAAAACAAGGACCACCTCAGGTCACATTTGCAATCTAAGGACATACCATATGTATTTTCAGATACATGGAATAGTTCAATAGATTTAGGTTTTTGAATAATTGAATGACTGAATGAATTCTGTCTCTACATTTGTGAAATTGGATATCAGCTAGGTGAAAGTCAAATTCCAGATATATTATGCATATACAGAAATGTATTAAAATGTTAAGACATATGGAAATACACATGTCTTCTAGGGTCACATCACTTCTAGGGTCATCTTTGTCACTCAAATATGAAATATCTTCAAAAGTTTACCAAACACCTAGAGAAGCAATCATTCTAGAGAGACCTAAATATAGATATAACACTTTTGTCCATAGACATCAAAACCTTTTATTTTGATATAAGTAAGAAAAAGATAATCTACTTAAATAATAATGTATTAGTAGATTCAAATGCTTTATGAAGCAATTCTTCCAATAGAAAAAAATGATCAAGTCAACAGTACAAATGGTGCTCCCTTTCTCATTTTGTGTAGCAGGAGGGCTAAAATTTGGTTTTAATAAGACAATCAGTTGGTCTAAATAAGATGATACATTTTACAGTTAACATAAGCATGTGAGTCCATTCACTCAATAATCCACCATCAAATTAACTTGCAAACTTCCCCTTAAGAAAATTAAGTAGAGCATTACGATTGTGCTTTTATAAATAAAAATGGTCAGTTACAAGATTACTATAAATAATATTACAGACATCAAGTTGACTAATTCAGAAATCTAGGAGACCACATTATTTCTTTCTCATTCTCTGCACCAACATTATTTTGTTACTACATCATATCCACTGTGGCTTTTACTATTTCTCATCTTGTCTCTACATCTATTGCTACAGTGTGGCCTTCAACATCTATTGCTTAGACCATTACGAAGGTTATTTAATTAGTACTCTTAATTCAATTTTTATCCACTACCAAAACACATCACTTCCAGGGTCATCTTTGTCACTCAAATATGAAATCTCTTCAAAAATTTACCAAACACCTAGAGAAGCAATCATTCTAGAGAGACCTATGCAGGTGCAATGGTAAGTGTTGAGGAAAATTAAGAAGAGCCTAGTGGGCAGGAGAACCCATCAGAAACTTTTATTATAAGCTTTATATCTAGGTCAGATGACATTCACCTTCCTGAGACCCCTAGAGGAACTTAGGATATATGTTATATTGATTTCTTAAGAAAAACATTTTTTGGAACTCAAGAGCATATAAGCTATAAATCTTTGAAACTTATTAGTATCAATGATCCATTCATTTTCTGGTTTTGCTCATCAATTCATAAAGACTGGTATCACTCACTCAGCATGCCAAGATCTCCAGGGAAGTAAAATAACTACAACAGGAACATTTTGGAGACACGGTCAGAGAATAACTGACCACCCCTCACCACAAGGAAATGCTGACAGACTAAAACCTGACATACAAAGAAGATAGCTGACGTAAATCTTTCCTGGTTGGGTTTTGAGGGGGACAGTATTATAAATCAGAAAAGATCATCAGCATCGAGGCAAAGATTCTAGAAGCAGGATTTACCTCATAGGGAATAAAAAGCCAAAAGGTAACAGGGAGATTATTAGAGACTAATTTGAATAAGCAATCTGAGCAGAAAGAAGGTTAAGGGCAGGTTTTAACTCATGTAAAACTCATGATCTTGTTCACTACCAGACTTAGCAGATCTCGGGTGACAAAGGAAACAATACCAAGTTTCAATTGACTAGTGTAGAAAAAGCTGGCAGATTTGGCTTTTACTAGACAGAGGCCTCTGCCAAGAGCTATACATTAAAATGATATGCAATCATATTTGTATGAAATTAGGATAAGTCAAAATGATATTGTTCCTCCCTTTGAGGAGTATACTGTCCAATAGGAGATAGAGCTATGTATAGAACAATGACAAGGTAATGTGTTATGTGTAATAACAGAGTTACTAAAAATGCTTTAGCAGTACAGAAAATAGACCAATGTATTTATTTTACCAAATTATTCAATTTGTTCAGTTTTATTAATCCTGTGGATCATTTGAAATCCTCACATTGAAAGAACCAAAGTGATTGTTCAGATAATTCATTACACATTCTTTTTCTTTAAGAAAAAATCTTTTTTATAGCCACTGAATCACTGTAATTAAATAGCATTTTCCCATAATTCTACATTATGTTCTGTTAAGTGACTTTCCACCTTAAAAATGAATTTATGAGAGAAAGCAGTCATTTGAAATATAACAATAGTCTTTTTGATATTTACTTGATAATTTGTCTTTTTAGCTTGTAATTAGTTTCCTTAAAGACATATTTGTATCTTTAAAGAAAATGAGTAAATCAGTACCCTTCTACTATAAATTCTGCTTAGATTGTTTTTGTTAAATCAATAACTGTATATTATTTTACCAGATTGATATAAAATAGCTTCTGATATTCAGTCTTTAATTTGGGCTGTTTGATTCCTAATTTCTTGCCAGGCTCCTAGGCTTTTTCTTTCTTTCTCCTAAGTAAAGCCATTTCATTGATGTCTCCAATTTGTGCTTTTGTTTCCATAACGTTCTCTTGTGTGGAGACTGCTTGCTCATGGGACCATTACCTAAGAACTAAAAAGAAATTACCTACAGTTAAAAATACTGTGTAAATAATATTCCTAAATTTAATGCCTAGAAAATGGAAAATTAGAACATTTATTCAACCATTATTTTATTTTACATTTATATATATATATATATATATATATATATATATTTTTTTTTTTTTTTTTTTTTTGAGACAGAGTCTCACCTTGTTGCCCAGGCTAGAGTGAGTGCCATGGTGTCAGCCTGGCTCATAGCAACCTCAAACTCCTGGGCTCAAGCAATCCTCAAACTCCTGGGCTCAAACTCCTGGGCTGAGGCTGCTGCCTCAGCCTCCCAAGTGGCTGGGACTACAGGCATGAGCCACCATGCCCGGCTAATTTTTTTCTATATATATTAGTTGGCCAATTAATTTCTTTCTATTTATAGTAGAGACGGGGGTCTCGATCTTGCTCAGGCTGGTTTCAAACTCCTGACCTCGAGCAATCCACCCACCTCGGCCTCCCAGAGTGCTAGGATTACAAGCATGAACCACCGTGCCCAGCCCCAACCTTTATTTTAAATGTAGTACAAGATTACTTACCAATTTGTCTTTTGGTTGGGAGCTTAATTCATTCACATTTAAATTAATTCATGATAGGTAAGAACTTACCATTGCCATTTTGTTAATTATTTTCTCTTTTCTGCAGTTCATTTATGCCTTTGTTTCTTTCTGTCTTCTTTTTTGATTTGATGATTTTTGTAGTGATATACTTTAATTCTGTTCTATTTTTGTTCTGTATACCTACCATAGGTATTTTGTTCTTGCTTATCATGAGGCTTATATAAAACATCTTATAGTTATAACAGTCTATTTTAAGCTGATAACAACTTAACTTCTATCACATGTAAAAATTCTATGCTTTTACTTCTTTCCCTATTGACACTTTAAGTTATTGATGCTAAAATTTACTTATTTTATATTGAGTATACATGAAAAATTTTTAGTTATGGTTTTCTTAATACTTTTGTAATTTAATTTTTATGCTAACATTAAAAATGATTTACATATCACCATTACAGTACCATAGTATTCTGTATTTCTATATATATTGACTTTTATCAGTATGTCTTGTACTTTTATGTGCTTTCATATTGGTGTGTGGCATACTTTCATTTCAATTTTATAAACTTCATTTCCATTTCTTGTACTTACATGTAATGGCAATAAATTCCATCAGTTTTTGTTTGTCTGAAAAATTCTTTATCACTCTTTCATTTCAGGAACAAGTTTGCTGGGTACAATTTGGTAGTTTTTATTTTTTGGTTTTAACACTTTGAATATATCATCTCACTCTCTTCTGTCTCGGAATATTTTTTCTGAGAAATTAGCTCCTTAAATGTGACAAGTCATTTTTCTCTTGCTGCTTTCAAAAAAATATCTCTTTCCTTAGATTTTGATAAGTTGATTATATTGTGTCTCAGTACATATTTCTTTGTATTTTCTCTTTGAGTCTTTCTGAATTCATAATTCTAGATACCAATTTCCCTTCCCACATTTGGGTGTTTTTCAGACATTATTTCTTTAAATAAGCTTTTTTCCCTTTTCACTTGCTCTTCTCCTTCCCTGAGTCCCATAATGCATATTCACTTGATAAAGTGCTAGAAGTCTTGCTTTCTTTCTTTTTCCTTATTATTCTTTTCTTTTTGTTTCTTTTACTGGATATTTTCAAATGAGCTAGGATATTTTTTTCTGCTTAATCAAGTGTACTGTGGAATCTCTCTAGTAAATTTTTCAGTTCATTTATGTTGTTCTCCAGAATTTCTATTTTTTTATCATGTCTTCATTGATATTCTTAATTTGCTCATGAATCATTTTTCTGACTTCATTTAGTTGTCTATCTTGGTTCTCTAGTAACCCACTGGGCTTTGAATTATTTGTCAGGTATTTCATAGACCTCCATTTCTTTAGGATCAATTATTGAAGATTCATCTTGCTCCTTTGCTTGTATAACATTTTTGTTTATTTATTTATTTATTTAGTAGATTTGTGTTTGTGCCTGCACATCTGAAAAAACAGCAACTTTTCCAAGTCGTTACAGACTGGCTTTGATGGGAAAACTCTTCACCAATCAGACAGAATAGAGATTCTGGGCCATTGTTCCTATCTGTTCCATGTATCCAGTCTCTCTCTCCCTCCTCCTCCCTTCTCTCTCTCTCTCTCTCTCTCTCTCTCCCTTCACCCCCTGCTCTCTTTTCAGAAGCTTGCAGTTTCTTATTTCCTCTGAAATGCCAATGTTATCAGCACTTGGAGAGACATGAAACAGAAAGCATGTTCTGAAAAGCCAGAAACATCAGAGGCACATGCCGTTCCTCTTCTTCCCTCCTGAGGGAGAATCACAGATGTGGGCTTTTTCCATATCTTGCAGATCCATGATGGCTGCAAGAAGCCACCTGCCTCTTTTCCTTTGTTCTTAGCTGCCTCAGGGGTTGGAATGACTCTCTCCTTCAGTGTTCAATGTGAGGTGAGACAGAAACTGGTCCTTTGGAAAGTGCTCTGAAAGGCTGTGAATGTGTGGACATACTTTAGTCTCTCTTTCCCCCATTGGGAAAAGTCAGAGCTGAAGCAATCAGCATTGATCTGTTCCACTTTGGTGGAAGGACTGATGTAGGTGAAGTAAAATTGTTCTTATTACCTGTTTCAATGCTGGTATTCTCAGAAATGTGCCCATCTGAGGTTCTACCAGTTCATAATTGGATTCTGGACTTCTCATAAAGGTATTCTAGTCCACATATTATTGTCAGATTGGCATGTCTGTAGAGGAACAAGGGCTGGGCCTTCCTATTTCACCATCTTTCTGACTTTTCCCCCCTCAAATTCTACTTTCTGAACTATTTTTAATGGAATTGTTTGTAAAAGTTTCTGTGTATTATATTTATTTGCACATAATTTATATATGCTATTACCTTTATATTTCTATACCAAATGTACTGTTATTTTTCATTGATTTTGTGTTTGGTAAAAAATTTGCAAAATATTAAAAAAAGTTTATGTATTCTGTTTTTAAATAAAAGTAATACACATATGATTGATTAGGCAGATAATTAGTTAGCAAGATGGATAGATATAGAAAACTAACAAGATATTGAAAGGGAAATACTAAGAAACAGGAAGTGGAGATAGTTTTCAAAAATTAAAACAATGGAACTTAAGTGGTGCAAAGTCAGTAGGATTTAATTTTCTTAAATTTTACTCTTTATTTTTAAATCATATTTTGTAGCTGCAATACCATTTTAGGTATGTCTGCCTCTTCACAAATTGTCTGTCTTAGTTGAACTCCTTTAGTTATAAATGCTACAAATTTCAACTTCAGCTTCTTCAAGAATAAAGGGATTTCTCTTGGTTCACATATAAAATAGTACTATTAAATAATACTGGTCCAACATTCAGTGATTCACATATACCATCCAGCTTTGTGCTTACTATCCCCCTCTGCATTTCACTCTCCATTGGCTAGACACTCAGGTGAATTCCCTTCTGAAGAATCAGGTTAATTGCCAGCAGTTCCACAATTACATCTTATCTACTCAAATTCAAGTACCCAGCTCAGTTTGGTACTCTCCTTCCTTTGCACATCCCTGAGCCAATAATTCATTCACTCATCTACTTATTTAAATTCATTTATTTAAATCTATTCCTTCCTTATCAGATACTCCTTATACCCTTCCCAGCTTTGCTTTCACCTCCTAGTACTTCTCACTATCAAAAGAATAATTTTTATATATTTGTGAATTTTATATGTGTGTAATTTTTGTACACATATATAAATATATACTTATATATACATATACTGGATCTTGGATCAGTGTTGTTTTAATAGTACTATTTGATTATGTAAACCAATAAAATCCATTTATTCTTAAAGAAGCTGAAGTTGAATTTTCTAGCATTTATAACTAAAGGAATTCAACTAAGACAGTTCAACTAAATATACACATATATATACACATATACACACATATATAAATATATATATACATATAAAATACATGCACATATTTATTTGTACATTTCACCCAAACAGAATATGGACTCCATGAGAAAAGTACATTTTGTTTATTTTATTTATTTACACATTGTTTCCCCAAACCTAGAAGAGTACCTGGCACATAGTGAATGCCTGGCTCAATGAGTGAATATATTTATTATTCATTCTGTACTGCATTCTAGATACTAGAGATATAACATTGAAGAACACATGAAATAATCTGGGCTCATTGCATGTATATTCTATGAGAGGTAATATGAAATGGATGGATACATATATTGATAGAAAAAATGTACACATTATGTAATGGAGTTATAAGTATTAAAAGAAAACATGTTGTTGCTGTATGTCAAGAGACATAATTCATTAATGGGTATGGGCTAAGTGATTTATTCTTCACTATGTTATGACAACCCCAATCACAGTTCCTTCCCAGAAAAATTGGAAGGGATGCTCTTCTCTGGAAGCTCTTAAATCTATTTACCAGAAGATATTGGAGTGGATGCTGAGTAAGCAATAGTAGTAATGTCCCCTCTAGTATTATTTCCAATAATATCCATCACTCAACAAATATTTACTGAATGCCTAGTATACTCCCTCTACTTTTCTGGGGTTTATAAATCATCAAACATTTTATCTTAGTTTCCTAGAGGCCAGAACGAAAAGCAAAGGTTAAAAGTGTTTTAGAGAATCAAATTTCAGAGAATAGAGGCAAGAGAAGAACAGAAATGAGAGCCCATGTGAGGATGACTTCCAGTTTGTATGACCTACTTGAGAAATCATACAAACAACTGCTTCTTAGTTACTTCCTTGCTCGGTTAAAAAGGGAAAGAAATTTATCCACAGGATCCCATCCGCCCCTGGTACCAGATTCTGCTTCTCCACTTCACCACTCCACCTATGCATCACACCCCATGACATCTCACAGTTCCGGGCAAACATTCATGGAAACCTATCAAAAGAGAAGCTTCAGGGCAGGACATGAGAGGACCATAGCATGGATATGGAACTGGTTAATGACCACACAGAATAGATGGAAGCTGGCTCTGGATCAAGTAACCAGAGACTTGGAGACAGATGAGACAAACAGGATATGAAGTGATGCCTGAGAGAAAGAAACATCCCTACTCACATAAAGCATACAGTCTCCAGGTCTCACAATAGACAGTAAACAGGGAAAATGAACATATTCTATAATATACTAATAACTATGTGTTTATTGACTGAACAAAATGAATTTTTATTTTGCCATGATTTGGGTTTTAAGTTTCCAAATATCAAATTATTTAACGAATTCTCTCTCTTTGAAAGTTGTTTACACTGCAAAGTTTATGTATAACCTTTACTGTCAGTGAATTTGATTGTAACTGCTATCTTCCCAGTTTGCCTTTTCATGTTTGGACATGAGTCCTATTGCCCCAGGCTTGCTAGGCTAACTACACAGGTCTCTCCATATTTGCACTTTTCTTTTTCCAACACTTCACATTTAATAATATTATGTAATTTGTTCCCTACCGTTCACTGTCATCTGTCTTTTTTAATCTTTTTGATGAAAATAAATTGAATAAAATCTCTAATTGTATGACAGTAGAACAAATCTCTTTTCATTAGAAATAATTATAAATGAAAACTTATGATTCTTATGTATTTAAATAATAAGAATTAGCATGAATTATACTCTAGAATGTACTGAGATTGTGTTTGCACATCATTGATAATCACCTTGCATTTGTAAAGTTGAAACATACCCCACAGCTATGCTAAAATATTCCACAACAATGCAATACAATATCAAGGTATTTTCAATGATTTTCAAAATAATATCTAGAATGGTATCCATGATAGTCTATCTTTATACCAAATTAGCTATACATATAATATTAATTCTATGTATTTTATAAAAATTAAGTATATATCTCATTTCACTATTAGTCTCAAATAAAAACTATTAACATTATTTATAACTATCAAGCAAATGCAAAATATAGTGGAAAAAGTTTTAATTTTCTATACTTTTTGCAAGTAAATAAAAATGTGCTTTCTGTAAGTAAAAACACATTTTAAAAAGTCTCTGTTTCTTTCAAACTGGAACATTCCTATATTAGAATGGCCATAAAACAAAGACCAATTTTAGTCTAATATTGATAGAATGATGTTGTTGCAAAATATTTTAGGTTTGAACTCTCCTTCATTTTCTTAAACTGTAACATTTTATTTTGCATGAAGTATATTGTTGAAATTTTCTGATAAAAGTGATTGCTATTCTTACACATGCTTCTCAAAATTAGGCAATATTTTGAATAATTGATGCAATTTACCAAAGCTAAAATTTACTTACTGTGAAAAATAAAATGCTGATCTTTGAATTCTATCTGTATATTGATTCTTGTATTTCCCCAGAGAACAAAAAGGAATATTATCTACTACATAATTTAAGAGGAAAAGAAATTTTGTAAAACAAACAAAATTCAAGAAAAAATATGGAAACATTTAACAAAAATATGGAAATTAAAGTACCCTGGAAGATAGTTCCTTATACTACTTTAATTTACTACAATTCCCAAAATAAATACTATGTTTCTATTGTCTTCTTTGTAAGTATGGAATCATCTTTCAAATTTCTAGTTTATTTCCTATGCTTCTTTATATTTGTAAACTTGACTTGTTTCTGTTTCTGAATACCTTGCCAGGTTTTCATAAATATCTTAATAGTGACAGTTCTACCACCCATAAAATTACAGGTAAAAGGTCACAGACATTGGTTTAAAAACCAAATGGTCTTACAACCAAATTCAGTTTCTTTATCGGCATTTAACAAATATCTTCTGAAAATTATCTGAATTTTTATATCTTATCTTCTCATCTTCTTTAATTGTGTTTCATATAAAATTCTGAATTAAACATTCTGAATCTATACAGAACTTTAACCGTACTGATACATCTCTCAAAACTCTCAACCAAAGTAACCCTACTCTACCATAACCTCCTATATTTCTAAATATCTCCTTCAATATATTGGGTTATAGCTCTAATTAGACTGTATCAAGATTTAAGTTCCTCTCTCTCTTCACTTTTGTACTTTCTTTTACTCTTTCCTTTCTTTTATAACATGCTTAGCCCCTTGATTCATCACTTCTAAAGCTCAATGTCCAACATGGTTGATTCTCATCTCCTGGTGGCCCCATGTCCTGTCAGTCTAGTATAGCCACAATCCTTTCAAAAGTGGACTGTCTTCACTCTTTGCATTAATACTCAGGAGTGAGAGACTACTAGAAAAAAAATATCAAATTACCTCCACTAAGCCCTCAGTATATCCTGGATATTACTCTAGATTTCCTACTCAGTATTTTAAACCAACTACACTTCTATCAAAACACCTGACTTGACCATTACACATTCAATCTGAACCAGTTACCTTCCCTTTTCCTTCAAAGAGAAAGTAGAAACTATCTGAAAATAATCTTTCAATTTTTTTCACCCTTTTGAGAAACATATTAATATGCACTCATCTTTTTTCTTCTCTCTGTATTTGGGGGGAAGATACAATCTTAGGAGTATCTAAAATAAATCATTTCGCCAGTGCTCTGGAGCCTCTCCTGGAAACGTTGTACCCATTTGCTTCTTTGCCTTCAGCCCCTCATTATTTGTCTCTTTATCTCGTTATTCAGTCATGTTTATGATTCTCTTCTTCTACCACATAAAAATAAATTCAAGTAAGATCTTAGTCCTGACCTGCAACTCATTCCACCGTTATAACATTCTGTTGCTGGCCTGTTTTAATAGCTGAACTGCTTGCGAGGGTTGCCCACCACTATGGGTTTCACTTTCTCAGCTTCCCTCTTGTTCATCAAGCACCTTCGATGTGGCTTCTGCCAACATCACTTTATTAACAGAGCTCTCATTAAGAACATTTATAATCTCCATGTGGCTACACACAAAGTTTGTTTCCTCTTACACTGTTTAACCTGAGGAGCATCTAACGCTGTTGACCTACCCTGCTTTTCAGGATACTCTCATTCTTTGGTTCTGTTCCTCGATTCTTATGCATTTTATCTTACAAGTCCTGCTCTTCAGCCTCCTTATAAGTGTCCTTTTTTTTCCTATTAAATATAGATATTCTTCACAGTTTGTCATTGGTTTCTTATCTACTCCTACACAACTCCCTTGGCAAACTCAACAACTATTAATATTATATCTTAATTACCATGATCAAACTAATGACTCTCAGATATGTATTTCTAACCCTGTTATCATTCTTGAACTTTTCATTTTTATAACCAATTATCTACTAAATATTTCTACTTGAATGGCTAAAAATACAAATATATAAATCCTTACCTATTTAACCTCCATGCTGCAAATATCTTCTATACTCTTTCCTATGAACAGTTTCCATGTTCAACTATACTCAGCAATAAATTCAGGTATTTCATTTGGCTCCAGTCTCTTTTCCCCACATCCAATAGTGGGGGTATTTTATTGAATTTTACATTTTAGATAACTCTGCTGCTTTCCACGTAGCCATTATTCTTAATTGGCCACTCTCAATCTTGCCCTTTAGTTGTATCCTCCTCCTAAATTTGTTTTGTTTTTGATTTTCTTCTATTTTTTTTCTTTCCTTTCTTGCCCCACTTTGAATCAGGACAAGATAGATATACCTTTTTTTTTTTTTTCTTTTCTTTCTTTTCTTTTTTTTTTTTTTTTTTTTGTTGAGACAGAGTCTCATCTGTTGTCCATGCTAGAGTGTGATGGCATCAGCCTAGCTCACAGCAACCTCAAACTCCTGGGCTCAAGTGATCCTTCTGCCTCAGCCTCCCGAGTAGCTGGGACTACAGGCATGCGCCACCATGCCCGGCTAATTTTTTCTATATATATTTTAAGTTGCCCAATTAATTTATTTCTATTTTTAGTAGAGATGGGGTCTTGCTCTTGCTCAGGCTGGTATCAAACTCCTGACCTTGAGCAATCCACCCGCCTCGGCCTCCCAGAGTGCTAGGATTACAAGTATGAGCCGCCTCGCTGAGCCAGATGATACCATTTTAACAAGCAACACTGCTATCTCACTGATATAAATCATTAAATGTTTATTTCTCATGTATTCTTTCTGTCTTTCAGTTATGGTTTGCCCTGTTCTCTATAAGTCTTACTTCAGAAAACTGGAGAACTAAAGCTTTAACTCTGGAGAACTAAAGCTTTAACTGTGGAGCACCACCACTCTGTACAAGGAAGGAGGGAGCATAGAAAATCACGCACTGATTCTTACAGCTTCTGGCCAGCATTGATATATACCACTTCTGCTTATACTTCTTTGGCCTGGGTAACTCACTAAGCCATAACTAATTTCTGGGTGGAAACCTGCAATCCTTTAGTGTACATCTTATTTTTCAATAATTAATTGGGTCTCACTATATGCAACAAAATAAGTTCTCACCAAACAGAGGGGCAATAATCCAAATCCACACTCAGTCATAGGATCAGGTTTAAAGTTCAGTATTTCCAGGTGACATAAGAAACCCTTAAACTAAAAAGTCAAGCTATTGCATGCTCGCATGCCTATTCCATTATACAAATTATGAGAATGGAAGAGAATATACATAATTAATCCCTTTACCAGAAGGAGTGGTTCATAGTAGGCACAGAAATATAGAAATTCTGAAATCCTGATTGGGTGATGATAATTTTATATTTGACCCTGATTCTGCTACTTAAAGGTAACCACATTACCCAATGCCTTTAATTTAACTCTTACCTAAAGGCTAAATTTAAATTATTCTTTCCAACTCTAAAATTTTAATTATTTTAGGATTATTTAGGATTTATTATTTAGGATTCAGAATCAGTTGTTTTTGAACTTTAAAACCCTCTGAATATATGAAATCTTTCTATTCCTTTTCATACCTATTTGCTAATTAGCTAATTATTTTTGCACCCACCTTTTACCTGAATTACTTGCCAACTGTAGCTAACAAAAGGCCCACCACACTTTTAAACTTTGGTTTATGAATTCATCCTAGATATCTTCAAGTTTGTCTTCAGGATAATCATTACAACCTCAAGTTTTTGCAAATAATCACAGAATGGTTTCTACTAAGAGAAAGGCTTGTCATTTTTCTTTTCTTCAACATCAATTTTCTTGCCACTACCAACCAGGCACAATGACAATTTCATAAATTTTTTGCACCAGCATGCTTACAGTAATTAACTTTTGCCCCTCATATTATTTCCTTAGAAATTTACACTCATGGGCTCTCCAAACATTCAGGAGCATTGCAATCAATAACAAGGAAAGAGAAAGTGGTCACTTATGCCTTAGCTCTTAAAGGCTTTCTCCAGAAGTGGCTGTCAGCACTCCACTCACGGGTGAGAAAGTGTAGCCCTATCGTATACCCAGAAGAAAGAGAACCTCAAATGATAGTGAACATTCTTGATCACAAAACCCTCTTCATTAAAATTCTCCACATGGTAACTGAAAACATTCTTTTTTCTAAAACACAATCTTACTATGTTGCTTAAACCATATAATCACTAATTTGAAAAGATAGGTTGTAAACATCAGCTTGTATGTCACTTCAAGCTTAAACTGTCTCAAGTAGTCAACACTGCCTCTCAAAATCTTTGCTTCTTTCTTATAGAACATTTATCACGAACCAAGCCCTCTGCTAAGTGCTGACCATGAATGTCTTAATTTAATCTTCACAAAGTCTGAGAGTGGCTAATATTCTTATTCTATAAGAACTCAAAAGAGATATAGAAACTCAAGATAGATGTCTCCTATCTAACAGTTATAGTGGTAGACAGAATAGTCCCTAGCTGTTTTCTTGAAAAAAAAATATTTTTATATGTCAATTATGAGAGAAACATTTCTAGTTATTAATACTTTGCATGAACTACATAAAAATATTGTGTGTCTGTTCATGTAAAGTGCTTGCCCTTTAAAGCAGTATTAAAATAGAGAAAGCTGGATAGTCAAATAATCTATAGTGTAAGAAATATTCCAATCTGTTGCAGATGTAGCTATACAACTCCAGTTTGAGGTAATAATTAGTGAAATAAAATACAATATATTGCTTATATAAATATAAAAATTACTTGAAATTTCAACTCAACTAGAGTTTGGTTTGAACGTATCCCTCGAATTCATATGTTGGGAATTTGGTCCCCAGTGTAGAGAAGTTGGGAGGTGTGGACTTTAGGAGGTCATTAGGCCCTTAAAAGGGACTGGATTAATTCTGCTGAGTGAGGGAGTTCCTGCTCTCCAGGGTCTGGATTAGCTACCTTGACAGCAGACTGACACAAAGTGTGGTGGCCCCTCCCTTCATGTCTGTCCCTCTTGCAGGCAGGCTTCCTTTGCTGCTTCTGCGCCATGCTTTGAGGAATCACAAGGCCCATATAGAAGCCAACCAGTTGCCCTCCCCATCTTCACCCTCACCACCTCTAGAACCATGAGCTAAAATTAACTTCTATTGTTTATAAATTACACAATCCATGATACTCACTTGAGACTACAGAAAACAAACTAAGATAAGTAATATCTTAAGGTTCATTATTATAATGTCCCCCTGAAATTTTTACTCAGAGGATATGGTGTAAACACTAAGATCTAGATTTTTTTCCCAGCCATTTATTTTTCTAAACTATTGTTAGCCTCACAGTAAAAATGGCCTTTATGTCACTGGGTTTCACTACACTTCACTTTATGTTGAGTACAGTCTACTTGATTCTTACAAAATAAATTACTTTTATCCATTCCAACTCCTAAACTATTTTGTGGAAGAGATATTTGAATTCATCAATTTTAGAGACATATTGAATCATCCTTCAAGCAATATATGATGACATTTTGAGTACAAATATCAAGATTATTATTTTTAATATTAAATATTACCTGAGTGTTTAAAGTGGCTGAGGAGCATATTAATATTAAATATTATTTCTGACATTTTAAAAAGGTCAAATATGCTGCTGTTATACAAAAACTATTAGCAGAAACATCAAATTATTATAATCATTTTAAACACTAATTTGGTTCAAAAGTTAACATTTAGGGAGTTTGGACTCAATATTTCTTCTCAATGAAGGTCAACATAATTTCACTGCTCAAGTTTTAGCCAAAAATTTTCACTCAATTTGAAAACATTAATTTAATAAGAACATGGACTTTATCTCTAAGTGAACATTTTTTTATTTCCTGGATGACTACATTTTGCCAGAGGAAAAAAATAAGTTTTTTAAACTTTCAACTAACTTTTCCACTAAGCATAAATAATCACTGAGCATAAAATGTAGCTTAAAATGACTATGAGGTTGGTTAGGATGCTTGCTTCTTTGTAACTGAAAGAAAAAATTCCATTTATTATTCACCAGTGACTGAGTAGAGGGATAAACCTTGAGCAAAATTCCAGCTTTGTCTCCCAAGAATCAGCTGCCTGCCTAGTATTTCAAATTTAGTCTATCTATAGACTTTAATAAAATGTATTTCATATTAAAGCAATAGTAAGTCAGAAGAAGATTTTGGATGGAATTTCTGCATCTCTTTCTTTTCTCTTCTTTATAAGCATTGAGTCAATATTTACTGTTTTGTTTACCCATTTCTTATTTCATTATCTTCATTTTTTCTATTTATGCAGTTTTGCTCTTCAAAGGGATATTTCAAATTGTGGTGGAGAAAATCCTCAAGAGGATTTCGTAACTGTAAGGACTCTAAAAGTCCACATTTGATTAACTGAATTTCAATTCAAATAAAGCAGATGACTGAGATATTTTATGCATAGAACCTTTGGCTATATTATAATATACAATGTGTTTTTCTCTTACATACATTCTTTTTTTATTTAACTTTCTTTCTTAAAATAGTGGCTTTTAGTTAATAAAATCAATGAAGATTATCAATATAAGAATGACCACTACATATCTGTTTTTTAAAATGTGCAAGGGTCTTTAACTTGCTTCATATCACTTCACTTTAATAGCATGCCCATATCTAGAAAGCATCCTCATTTTGTGTATACTAATGTATAAAATGACCTGAAATATATCACAAATCTGGTACAAGTACAAATAACTGAAGTCTATAAAGAACTCGAGCAAATCAGCAAGAAAAAATCTAACAACCACATTAAAAAGTGTGCAAAAGACAAGAACAGAAATTTTTCAAAAGAAGACAAACTAATGGCCAAGATACATATGAAAAAATGCTCAACATATCTAATCATCAGGGGACTGTAGGTCAAAACCACAATGAGATGTCACTTGATTCCAGTGAGAATGGCTTTATCCAAAAGTCCCAAAACGATAAATGTTGGTATGGATGCATAGAGACAGGAACACTTTTACACTGCTGGTGGCACTCCAAACTAGTACAATCTCTATGGAAAGCAGTATAGAGATACCTCAAAGAAAAAAGTAGAAATACCATTTGATACAGCAAACCCACTACTGTGTATTTACCCAAAGGGGGGGAAAAAGACATTCTATAAAAAAGACACCTGCACTCAAATGTTTATATAACAGCACAATTTGCAATTGCAAAGATGTGGAAATAACCCCCCAAGTGTCCACCAATACATGAGTAGATTAATAAAATGTGGTATATGTATACCATGGAGAACTACTCAGCCACAGCAAATAATGGTGAACTAATACTTCTTGTATTGTTCTGAATGGAGCTGGAGACTATTCTTCTAAGTGAAGTATCACAAGAATGGAAAAAAAAAAATAAACACCACATGTACTCACCATTAAATTGGAACTAATCTATCAACACCTATGTGCACATGTGGAAATAACATCTATCCAAAATCAAGCAAGTGGGAGAGGAAAGTAGTGGATGGAAAATCACACCTAAGGTGTACAATGCATACTATATGGGGTATGGCACGAAAGCAATTTATGTAACCAAATCATTTGTATCTCTGTAATATTCTGAAATTTAAACATACACACACACACACACATAGTTATAATTATCTAAACTGGATCTGGAACAGAAATCCTAAAACATTCATCTTTTAAAAGTTCCTTTAGAAATGATTATTTGTAAATTTACATTTTTCTAGTGTTTATGGACTCAGGTCTCATTAAAATACATAACAAGTACATGGAATCATTTCACACTGCCTTAAAAGAAGTTTAACACAACTACAAATATTGAGACCATTCTAATTTACTACTATAATAAATTATCCAAAGTTTTTTTTGTTGTTGTTGATGCACATGAACATAGTAGGGCAGGTGGGCTGACTCCCACATACCAGAGCAACTATTTTTATATAATCTAGAAACACAAACAAATGGAATAGAATGTTTCACCCATGGTTCTTATTCATTTTTTATAAATATTAACATATATAATCTATTTAGTCAATTCTCCATATATGTGGATTAAACCAGTTGTGAATCAAAAATATTTGGAAAAAAATGAATGGTTGCATTTGTACTGAAAATGTACAGACATTTTCTGTCATTATGCTCTAAACAATGCAGTACAATCACTATTAACATAGCATTTACATTGTATTTGACGTTCTTGGATTTTGATATCCATGAGGGGTTTTGGAATCAATCCTTCATGGATACTAAGGGATGGCTCTGTGTGTGTCTGTGTGTTTGTATGTGCATAGAAAATTACATTAGTGAAAAAATCTGGCCCAGAATGGTGGTTCACGCTGTAATCCTAGCAGTCTGGGAAGCCGAGGCAGGGTGATTGCTTTAGGTCAGGAGTTTTAGTGCAGTCTGAGCAAGAGCCAGATCCCCATCTCTATCAAAAATAGGAAAGAAAAAAAAAAATAGCTGGGTGTGGTGGTGCACGCCTGTAGGTAGTCCCAGCTACTTGAGAGGCTGAGGCAGGAGGATCATTTAAGCCCAGGAGTTTGAGGTTGCTGTGAGTGTTGACACCAAGGTCCTGGGCGAGAGAGGGAGACTCTGGCTCAAAAAGAGAAAAAGAAAGAAAATAAAGGGAGAAAAAAGACAAAAAAAAAAACAAACAAAACAAACAAAAACTATGTAACTATCTTTTTCTGTTTGTCTAGTTGCTAATAGACTTCTAAGTTTTTATAGTCAAATTCAAGGATTGCTGCAGCCTAAACACATTTTCTTCTGCCCTTTTTATGTACTTTTCTAGTTTCAGAATCTTGTTTGTCTCTTTAATACGGTTCATGCTTGGTGTCTCTATCATTATATTCCACATGTATGATTTTTCAGCAATTTCTACCTCCATTCCTTCAACTATAAAAAGAGGATAGTAATACACGGAGCTAAAGTATACAGTACAAGAGCTACTAATAGTAGTATTTCCACCTGGTAATACTTTTTAAATAGTTTACATTATTATTGATATGATACAGAGTCTCAGACTTTTTTGACTTGAATTCCCCCACATGTCTTTAATTTCTTTCCTTTGACGTCATGAACTAAAATTTTTTCACAGCCTACTAGGTTTACCTTAAGGCTACTAGTGTCCCACCATCCTGAGGGCTCAATCTGAAAAGACAACAGACAGGGAAATCACAACTAGATTCTTCTGTCAGGGGTAGTAGACTCAATCGCTCTAGGAACACATTTCTACATTTTTCAAAATGTTGCCCTTAAAATTTCAACATTTTGAAAAGAAAACACATATTTTGAGATATTCTATCTGTGGTTACCCACATGTATACTTCTGTCTCTGTTTCTCTGTAACGGGTACTGAGCCTGCTGAAAATAAATGTTTGTTTTTCTGAGCATGCCTGGAGGAACAGTCTTTTCAGCATGAATTGCATATTCAAGTTCCCTGCTACTTGCAATCCATCTAGGATTAACCAGAATTCACCTGTTTACAATAAATGGAATGGATATTGGGTATTTGATCAAGGATAGTCCTCAGGCCTTATAGTTTCTTCTATTTGTTAAAATTTAATGTAATTTAACCTCTGGGAGCGGGGCACAAGTTTTCCTTGAAACCAGATTGCTTTAATTTATAGGGAAGCTTTTTGAATGAAATGGAGCTGCAAGGCTAGTTTTTATTTGTTTGGGCTCAAAATGTTTGCATTTTTGTATGACTTGTTTGCCATAGGGGTTCCACTGAGTGGGTGATTTTTTAACTGAAAAAAAATCAATTGATATGAGAAATTTTTGGTCTGTATTTGCTATTAGTGTTACAATCTCTTCTCTCCTGGGACAACTTCTATAAACTCAGTTAATAAAAGAACCCCTTACAGTGTTTTAAGTCATGATGATGCTACAGATAAATATACTCAAATACCTTATATCAGTCTCATTTTAATAAAGTGTGCAATGAACAGCGTTTAGAGACTAAAGCATTACTAGTAAGGCCCACATAATTTTAACTAGCATGTTGCTGTTGTAATAGCTATTACTGTTTTTAAGTTTATCACAGTAAAAAGGATTTTCTCAATCTGACATATGTTTGCATTGATAGAAGAAACTTTGAGGATTTATTATATTTAGAGGAGGTAGAGAAAGAAAGGAAAATGCAGGAGGAAAGAGCATGATACAATAAAAAGGGAAATATACTCTTTATTTAAGAAGTAGATAACTTTATGGAAATTTGCAATATAATATACACTGTTTCCCATAATAAAAGTCCAAACTTAAATTTGATTGAATAAATTTGAAATCTACAATAATATATAAAACTGCTTTATATTAATGCCCCCAAATATTTAACATGAGTAATCAAACATTTGTAATTAAAAATGGACATAAAATCTGGTCAAATTAAAAAGTTATTTTATATATATATAAATAATATTTAAATGTACATATCACTAAGATTTTATGAAACTTAAATAATGAAAGTGAATCTGTGTAGCTCTGGGACTGGCACATATTTAAGTATGCTATAATTATAATATGAATGTATCCAGGAAAAAAACAATGAAGGTAATATATGAAAACATGCTCAATATGAACCAGAAAAACAAACTGTGGTTCTGTTTTAGCATTTATGGACCCCAGTTTCTTAATTTGGAAAAAATGATTACATTTATATTAATATTAATAACATTAATAATATTGTTTTATAAAACTTTTTAATAAAGTGTTTATAATAACTTTATTTGTAAAGTCATTATGAAAATAAAACAAAGCATTAATTTATTATTTAATTCATGCCTTCAACAGATTTTTATTGGGCATTTATGTACTTTGTTCTAGCTATAAATTAGTCAGTCACTCAGAAGATAATAAGACTCTGCCATAAAAAACAGAGGTGGTGTTTACTGAGAGACTAAGTATAAAAATAGACAATGACCAGAACAAGTATAAAAAAATGCATCTCTGACTCAAAATCCATGCAGGAACCAGTCCAGGAAATCAAGCCACAACCTCTGCAGCACTTGCCCCAAATGGTCAAGATTTGGTCATGGATGGCCTGCTCCCCTAATTCCTGCTTATAGTTCCAATCCAGGGCCAATGAAAGAAAGTCAGATATGCTCCTCAGATCAACCACAGAGGAGTTTGGCTTCTTATTAGCCCATCTTCATGCCAATTGCCTCCAACCAGAGCTCATCTGAACTTTTCCTTTTTTCACCATAAAGTTTTCACACTGCCCTGTCTGCCTTTGGGGTCTCTACCAAATGCAGGTGATGGGGGTTGACTCCTTTGCAAGCTTTGAATAGGTAACATCTGCTGGTTCTCATTTGAGTGGTATTTGATAATTTCCACATTACATAAACAGGCCCATCTTATACCAACAACTGAGACATGAAATATATTCTTTAAAGGGGTAATTTATTGGTATGAATTGTTTGGAAGACAATTCATCGGTAGTGACCTTTATTAGGAAACAAAGAAAGGATAGTAGACAACCTTGGACTTCAATTTCAACTCCAACATACAAAAAGCTTAGAAGTTATCGCTCTTGCCCTTACAACAACAACAAAAACAAGCAAATAAACAAACAAATAGACAAACAAAAAACAACTGTACGAACTGAAAATGAATAACTTTCCTTAGACCCATCAGAGAACTGATATTGCAGGAAAAACCACAACCCCAAAATTTGGAGAGTCTGTTGCACCTGAAATCATACACCACCCAAGATTTGTTTGCTTGGCAGAAGTCACTGGATTCTATTGGTGTGAGAAACACTTAAATGGTAATTTTGACAAATTGTTGTAAGCTGTGTGTGGACTAACCTGAGAGGTAAAAACATATAGGGACACATACTCTTAGAGTTCCACCAGTTTCTCAAGGTTGGAATTTGAGAAAGATTTCCTTGTAATTCTGGGAGGAGGGGAAGAAGAATAACCATTGTAAAACATGTCCAGAGACTTCCTCATTTCAAATGGTTACTTTCAAGGGGAAAGGGCTTTGCCAGAACACATAGCTGTGAGAGAACTTTATCACAGCTGATGGAGGGGGCATTTCTCCTCATTTATCCCCTCTAGTCTTCCTCTTTTACCTAAGAAAAAGAAAGAAAACATGGCTGACCAAGAACAGAGCTTCTAGAAAACAAAACTCTTGCATCCAGGAAATGGAGTAGGGCCAGGGCACAAAAAGAGGAGAGACAGAAACACTTGTGAAGCATCAAGATAAAGACTCAATAAATACTGAAAATGAGAATATTATAGAAAACTCCTCCACTTCACACTTTACTCCACAGTTTACTAAAATAGCAGAATAGTAACAGTAGATTACAGAAATAAAAAGACATGCAAGACAAGACTGCTCTGGATGGCAGTATGTAGGGAAGCCACAAACTGAAGAGGGTGGACAAAATGTCAGACATTAGAGGAATGCAAAGCCTCTGGTTTGTATAGTAACAACAAATACTGAAGAGGTCAGTACCTAGTCAGAATTACATAAATTCCCACATTACAGTCCTACCTATTTGAGTTCCTATTACCTAATGCAACATACCCAGTTTTCTACAAAAACTTAAGAAATGTCACAAAAGGCAAGACAAATAGAGTCAGAAGAGACAAAGCAATCATTAAGATCAGACTCAGATATGACACGGATATTGGGAATGCTGGACAAAGAATTTAAAACAAGTATCATTTTTCTACTGAAAAAGGTTGATAATGTGCGATGTAGATGGGTTGATAATGTACGATGTAAGCAGAAAAATGAAAATTCTAAAAAAGAATCAAAAGTAAGTGTTAGAAAACCACAGTAACAGAAAAGAAGAATGCCTTTGATGGGCTAGTCTGTAGATGTTACAAGACCAAGAAAAGTAGATCAATAGGACTTTTCAGAAAGGAAATTAAAAATAAATAAATAAATAAATAAATAAATAAATAAATAAATAAATAAAAGTTAAAAAACAAACAGAACAGAACATGTAAGAACTATGGGATAAGATGAAAAGGTATAAAATGTAACTTTCAATTTTTTCCTTTAAAAAGTAGTAAACTTATCAGGTAAAAAGTATTCAGAGCATTCCATGCAGAGTGATCAGCATGCATGCAAAAGGGCATGGAGTTAGGAAAAGGGAGGAATTTAAAGTTTAATGTAACTATAGCACAGAATAAGTGGGAAGAGCAGACAATGATGTTAAGAATCAGGTTATAATACTTCCATAAAATTTAGAGTAAAATTTAGGGACATTATAGAGCTGGTTGAGATCTTTATACAGAGGAGCGACATAAACTGATTTGAGGGTTTTTTTTTCTTTTAATTGGTATCATTATTGATTTGTTATTATATATGATCAAATTGTACATCATGATGTTTTGATATTCATATACATAATGAAATGATTAGCACAGGTAAGCTAACTAATGTGTCCAGTATGTTCCAGAGATGTCTCTTTTTTGTGGTAAGATAATCTAAAATCTACTCTTTTAACAAATTTACAACATACAATATTATTTTTTATTTCAAAATTTTGAGGGGTTTGAGGTACAAAGGTTTGTGTTACATGGATAGCTTTTGTAATTCTTGAGTCAGAGCTATTAGTGTGCCCATCACCTGAATAGTGTTCATGGTAACACATTAGGTAGATTTTTGCCCCTCCCTCTCTCCCCCTCTGTGCCATGTATGCCCATTGGTTAGTGATGACTTATTAGAGAGTACATGTGGTATTTGTTTTTCCATTCTTAAGATACTTCACTTAGGATAATGGTCCCAAGGTCTAACCAAGAAGAAAAAAAGGCATTATTTCATTTCTTTTTATAGCTGTGTAGTACTCCATGGTATACTCTATGGTAACAAAATATACCACATTTTGTTAATCCACTCATGAATTTATGGACACTTGAGTTGATTCCACATTTTCCAGTTGTGAATGTGCTGCAATAAACATGCAAGTTCTGGTGTCTTTTTGACAAAATGACTTATTTTTCCTTTGGGTAAATACCCAGTAATAAGTGTGCTGGATTGGAGGGTATGTCTACTTTTAGTCCAGACATAAAACCAGCTACCTATAAGCAATTGATCATCCACAAACCAGACAGCAACATACCCTGGGAAAAAGAAACCCTATTCAGTAAATGGTGCTGAGAAAATTGGATATTTGCATGCAGAAGAATGAAATAGGATCCCTATCTCTTAGCACTTACAAAAAATAATTCAAGATGGATAAGAAACTTAAATTGAAGGCATTGCACCACAAAAATTTGAGAGAAAAACTCTTCAAGATATTGGCCTAGGGAAAGAATTCATGACTAAGGACCTAAAGGTAATTACTTTAATAACAAAAAGAAATAAATGGCACTTGATTAAAGTAAAAAGCTTCTTCAGAGCAAAGTAAATAATCAACAAATAAAATAGACAACCTGCAGAATGGGAGAAAATATTCACAATATTCTGATAACGGGCTAATGTTCATAATCTACAAAGAACTCAAACAAATCAGAAAGCAAGCAAGAAAACAACCCTATTAAAAAGCAGGAACAGGACATGAACAGAAGTTTTTCAAAATAAGATGAAGAAATGGCCAACAAATATATGAAAATAAAGTTCGACATAACTAATAAGCAGGGAAATACAAATTCAAACCACAAAGCTATCACTTTACCCTTGTTAGAATGACTACTATTAAAAAGTCAGCAAAGTCTCAAGTTACAAAATCAATGCACACAAATCAGTAGCATTCTTATACAGCAACAACAATCAAGCTGAGAATCAAATCAAAGACTTAATAAATTTCACAATAGCTACAAAGAAAATAATATACCTATTAATATATTTAATCAAGAAAGTGAGAGACCTCTACAAACAGAACAATGAATCACTGAGGAAGGAAATTGCAAATGATGTAAACAAATGGAAAAACATATCATGCTCATGGATTGGCAGAATTGACATTGTTAAAATGTTTATACTATCCACAGCAAGTTATATATTCAAGGCAATCCCCATCAAAATACCTACATCATTTCTCATATATTTGTAAAAAATAATTCTATGCTTTGTTTGGAACCAGAACAGAGCCTGAAGAGCCGAAACAAACGTAAGCAAAAGAAACAAATTGGGAGGCATCACTTTATCAGACTTCAAACTATACCACAAGGCCATAGTAACCAAAACAGCATGGCACTGGCAAAATAACAGAGACATAAACCAATGGAAAAGATCTGAGAACTCATATACAAAACCATCCTCATATAGCCATCTGATCTTTGACAAATCAGACAAAAACATACACTGGTAATAATATTCCCTATTCAATATATGGTGCTGGGAAAATTTGACAGCCGTGTAGAAGACTGAAAGAGGATCCATACATTCACCTCTTACAAAAAATCACCTCATGATGGATAATGGACTTAAACCTAAAGCATGAAACCATAAGAAATCTAGGAAAAAATGTCAGAAAAACTCTTTGGCGTAGGCAAAGAACTTATTAAGATCACTAAAGCAATCACAGCATCAACAAAACTTAATAAATGAGATTTGATTATCAAGTTAAAATCTTCTTCACAGCCACAGAAACAATTAACAAAGCAAATAGACAGCCAACCAATAAGAGAAATTATTCATATCTGTATATCTGATAAAGGGCTAATAACCAAAATCTACAAAGAACTCAAGCAAATCAGCAAGAAAAAATTAAACAAACCCATTAAAAAGTAGGCAAAAGACATAAACAGAAGCATTTCAAAGGAAGATAGATTAATAGCCAGTACACATATGAAAAAATGCTCAGTGTCACTAATCATCAGGGAAATGCAAATCAAAAAAAATATGAGATATCACCTAACTCCAGTGTGAATGCCTTTTATCAAAAAAACCCAAAACAATAGAAGCTGACATGGGCACAAAGAGAAAGGAATACTTATAGACTGTTGGTGGAACTGCAAACTAGTGCAACCTCTATGGAAAATACTGTGGAGTTTCCTCAAAGAATATCCTTTGATCCAGCAATCCCACTGTTGTGTATTTACCCCCACAAAAAGTCCTTTTATCAAAAGACACCTATTAATAAAATGTGGTATATGTACACCATGGAGTACTATTCAGCTCTAAGAAACAATGGTGATATAGCACACCTTATATTTTCCTGGTTAGAGCTGGAACCCATACTACTAAGTGAAGTATCCCAAGAATGGAAAAACAAGCACCAGATATATTCTCCAGCAAACTGGTATTAACTGAGTAGCACCTAAGTGGACACATAGGTGCTACAGTAATAGGGTATTGGGCAGGTGGGAGGGGGGAGGGGGGCGGGTATATACATACATAGTGAGTGAGATGTGCACCATCTGGGGGATGGTCATGATGGAGACTCAGACTTTTGTGGGGAGGGGGGGAAATGGGCATTTATTGAAACCTTAAAATCTGTACCCCCATAATATACCAAAATAAAAAAAATAATTAAAAAAAAAAAAGACACCTATTTATTGCAGTACAATTCACAGTTGCAAAGATGTGGAATTAACCCAACTGCCCATCAATTCATGAGTGTATTAATAAATGTGATAGATGATAGATAGATAGATAGATAGATAGATAGATAGATAGATAGATAGATAGAATGGAGTACTACTCAGACATAAAAAATGAATTAATACTTTTGCAACAATCTGGAGAGAACTGGAGACTATTATCCTAAGTGAAATAGCACAGGAATGGAAAAACAAACACTACATGTGTTCACTATTAAATTGGAACTAACCAATCAGCACTCATATGCACAGATGGAAGTAAAACTTGTCTGAAATTAAGCAGGTGGGAGGGAGAAGGAGGGGATGGGTGAAATCATACCTAATGGGTACAATGTACACTATCTGGGTGAAGGGAACACTCATAACTTGAACTCAAGCAGTACAAAAGCAATCCATGTAATCAAAACGTGTACCCCTGTAATATTCGGAAATTAAAAAAAAAATAAAATCAGAATGTTTTCCAACTTTAAAAGAAAGCACACAGGAAGACCTAAGATGAACAGAGAATGTGTTATTGTGTTTAGAAAATAGAGGTTAAAATAAATCTTTGTAATTAAAAAAAACTTCACAGAACAATAGAGGATGGCCTGAGAGCAAAGAGAAAGGAATGCTTATACACTATCAGTAGTACTGAAAACTATATAAGCTCTATGGAAAAAAGTATGGAGATTCATCAATGTTTTGAGTTGTTTGAAATAAACTTTGGACCCAGTGATGGAAAAAAATAATCTGAGTTTGAGACTTTTTAAATTGTATTTTATTTGGTTCTTTAGAAAGAAAAAGATATCAATATGTATAAAAAAAATTTAAAAACGATTATTTTCTGCCTTATTTACTGTCCTTTCATGACTCTTCTTTAAATTCCAAGGACTTTGGAGCTGAGAAGGGGCTCTTGGATGGGTATCAGGCTGTCCATAAACAGCTAAAATGTGAGTGCATAACTTTGAGTTCATGTATGAATGTGCAATATTTTGTGAAAAGATGCTTAGCTTTTATAACATTAACCAAATATTTTGTGGCCCAAAAGAAGGTTAGTGAAAAACATTGTCTAATATTACTTTCATTCCAAAATATAACATACCATAAAACATATTTGTTATTACTGATGTGGTTTTATCTATATGGAAATTACTATTCATTATTACTGCCCTAGGGAAACATGCCATATCTCCAAACTGAGTTAACCATTGTTTTTGATGGGATAGTCTCTATATATGGGCTTGCTTCTATTTTTGTACATATTAATATCATACTGATATATAGTTCTGTATTACCAATCAGAATGTGAAAAATGTTAGCACATTCTCAAAGCCTGCAATGGCTTATTTGAAAAAAAAAGTTAGCCCTTAAAGAATACTTTTTTACAAATGAATTATAATTGCTTAAATAAAATCAGATAGGGCTACACTAGGTCTTCTGGCTTTTTTTGTTTGACTCTATTTTGTCCGAAACTTATTCTTATTATACATATTGAAGCTTAAGAATTAATAAAAGTACTAGAAAGATGATACACACATGAGTACCTCAGATTCAGTGGTGAAGCAAAAATACAATGCTCTCTTTGAGAATGTTTTTAAAGGAAGGTAATAGGAGATATCTTTAAAGTTTTATGATTTTTTCAATTGTATACATCAGCACACATTTGACAGAATAATTCATCTGATGTGATATATTAATACATGCCATTTTCCATCATTCTAGTTGTTACTCCATTATTTTTCTTCCACTCAAGAAAGCATGTCAGAATGCAAATTAAAAAGTTTGAGGTTATTATAGGAATAATGCTATTTCTAATCTAATTTATATTGTTAACAGTAAATCACTAGAGATATTTGGAAATTTAATTATTAGTAGTAACAAATTAATTACAACACTATAGAGGTGACACAGTGTATAATAATAAAATCTCTATATTAGAGTACCTTCCGTTTACTATTAGAAGAACTATAAGCATAATAAACCCTAATTGTAAATAGAACAAAATTTCATTATCTGTAAAATTGGGTGATAACAGACTCTCTCAAGCTGATAGAATTTCTATATCAAGTAAAATGATTAATATATAATGCTTTCAAAGTATCTAGTACAACATGAGGAATTAATAGATATTTACCATTATAATTAATTGCTCTTATGAGCAGTATCATGTATATTATGAAGTGTTTTTACTTGCACTATTTCACCTGGGAAAGCTAAAAAAGCTTTATGATGATGCTATTAGTTAAAGTCAGTCTATCTCTTCACAGTAAAATTTGTAAAAACATTCTAAAAACTCTCTATATGTTCTACAACAAAGAGTAACTTTATTATAGAAGAAGAAAATTACTTTGGTTTGCATTTTCTCAACTGCAATGAAGTTATTCAGAACCATAAAGTCCAGTCAGGAAGGCAGATTAAATGCACTCTGAGGACTATAAAGGAAATCTCATGTTGATATCTGTCCGTCACCAGAGGCAAATTGCATGATTTTAAAAATATAGTGACAATTTGAATGGGGATTAGTGAAATTAAACCCAGTTTCCTGGATAGGATCCAGATTAGATAATTATATTCTTTATACTCATGTCCCTATAGTAATTTTATTTGAATAGTATTATATCTCATCTTCTTGTCCTATTTTTTTTTTCTGTTTTCTATTCATCTGCTGCTCAAATGTAAGAATACTCTGTTAACCTTTAGTTCATCTTGGTTTCTTTTTGTGTGGCCAGGGATTTATCAGGTCAAATGGGAGTTATAGTCAGTAATAGTATTCTACATTTTCTTGTTCATATAGCCTCAAGTATTACACACTAAAAAAGTGAGCAAAGGGGGAAAGAAAAAGTATTATGAGAATTAAGAAAATAACAAAACTTGCTCTGTGAAAAAAATTTTAGCCCATATTTTTTAACCATAGTAGATCTGGGAAGAAATTTTATTAAATAAGACCTGAGATGAAAACTCACGATCAACAATTCAAACAGTATAATTGGTTGTCAGTCATGTCAGGCATTACACTACAACTCCAAATAACTCCATCAATTTATTTTTGTTATTTGTATAATGATAGCAGGAAGGCACTCTAGACAGTGAATTCTGGAATCATTATTACAATTCTTGTAAGAAGCAGTCACCTTTTCTTCTGACTTGTGACTTGCAACTTCACTAGAGGTATGCTATAATTTGGGGGCATGTATCTCCTATTGTGTCTTATTACTGAAAAATATATTAGGAGGTAACAACTGAACATTCTGATGAGCTAATTAGAGTTCTGAAGAGCCCATCTAATGTTCACCATCTTCCTTTTCACTGGAATCACACTTGCCTCTAGGTCCAAAGATCAGAGATTCACGTCTTAAAATCTTCCATGAATTCCTATTCTGTTCACTCACTATCCCTGTAACAGAGCCTAATCTGAGCTGCATCATTTAAAAGTTGCTCTGCTTTTGTATAGAAATGTTCAAAAACATAAAATCAACTCAAATATACTAATATCAGAAATATGTGTTAGGTATGTTAAATGTTGTTCAATAGGAGAACTAAACATCACTGTTAGAGCCAGCAACTAGAAAGCGTTTGACATTTAAATCCTACTATGTATTTATTTAGAATTTTTTATATTGCTCTCTTTTGATACACATTACTTTTCATTTATCACTAACACTTTGGTAAAATGATTGTAAGAAGTACTTAGATTTTGACACAATAATTAAGGAGAGGGTTAACATCAGAGGTCAACAAAAGGAAACAGATGAGTCAGTTCCCACTCCCTGTGTGTTTTAGTATCTTCTTTTCAATATGTTTCCTCTCCTGGATATTATTGCTATTGTGGGCTGTGGAAATAACCACATAAACAAACAAAATATCTATTGAATAGTGCTACGCTATTTATTAGCATCCATCACAATGTGATGTATAACTTCTCGGTTACTACATTTCTCCAAATTTTGGTGGATGCAATATTAAAAGGGTTGGTAGACACAGAAACCTAAATTAGGCATATAATTGCCTGAAGTCTCTGTCTTTTCTTATCTACATTTACCACCAACCATTTCTCCTTTAATCTCATATCAAATTGCATTTAAATTTCAAGAAAACCTTCTAGAAATACCCTTTTACTTATTCTCCCAGCTTTAAAATAAGAAAAGTAAAAAAACTCCAGTGAGAATGGCCTTTATCACGTCTCCAAACAATAAATTCTGGCGTGGATGCGGAGAGAGAGGAACACTCCGACACTGCTGGTGGGACTTCAAACTATCAACCTCTGTGGAAAGCAATATGGAGATACCTCAAAGCGATACAAGTGAATCTACCATTTGATCCAGTAATCCCATTACTGGGCATCTACCCAAAAGATCCAATGACACTACCAAAAAGACACCTGCACTTGAATGTTTATAACAGCACAATTCATAATTGCAAGGCTGTGGAAACAGCCCAAGTGCCCATCAATCCAAGAGTGGATTAATAAAATGTGATATATATATATATATATATATATATATATATATATATATATATATACACACCATGGAGTTCTATTCAGCTCTAATAAACAATGGTGATATAGCACATCTTGTATTTTCCTGGTTAGAGCTGGAACCCATCCTACTTAGTGAAGTATCCCAAGAATGGAAAAACAAGCACCACATATACTCGCCAGCAAACTGGTATTAACTGAGCAGCACCTAAGTGGACACATAGGAACTACAGTAATAGGGTATTGGGCAGGTGGGAGGGGGGAGAGGGCGGTTGTATACATACATAATGAGTGAGATGTACACCATCTAGGGGATGGTTACACTGGAAACTCAGACTTGTGGGCAGAGGGGAGGAAAGGGCATTTTTTGAAACCTTAAAATTTGTACCCCCATAATATGCCAAAAGAAAAAAAAGAAAAAAGTAAAAAAAAACAAAGCAAAACAAAAACAAAACAAAAAACAAAACAAGTAATGCCTATCATCGTTACCTGTTTTTATCATTTTTAGTTTAATATCCTATAATATTTTTATTTTCAATCTCTCTCTCTCTCTCTCTCTCTCTCTCTTTCTTTCTGTGTGTGTGTGTGTATGTGTGTGTATGCTTCCATATATTTGTTTATAGCTCACAGATAGAGAACTTGGTCTCTTGATTCAGGCATATCTTAATGTAATCCTAGTTTCTTATCTCTTTTTTTTTTTTTTTGAGACAGAGTCTCACTTTGTTGTCCAGGCTAGAGTGAGTGCCGTGGCGTCAGCCTGGCTCACAGCAACCTCAATCTCCTGGGCTCGAGTGATCCTTCTGCCTCAGCCTCCCAAGTAGCTGGGACTACAGGCATGTGCCACTATGCCCGGCTAATTTTTTTTTTATATATATATATATCAGTTGGCCAATTAATTTCTTTCTGTTTATAGTAGAGACGGGGTCTCGCTCTTGCTCAGGCTGGTTTCGAACTCCTGACCTTGAGCAATCCGCCCGCCTCGGCCTCCCAAGAGCTAGGATTACAGGCGTGAGCCACAGCGCCCGGCCTCTTATCTCTTTTTTAAAAGCTCCAGTTCCCCTTAAAACATTAACTATAATAGTACCTACCTCACCAAGATGCTCAGATAATTAAATATATAAAATCATGTATATTTAGCACTTTCTTCTAGTATAAGTATTGTATAATAATTATGCACATTGTTTATAGTTATTGATAGCAATTTGATCTTTATATTGAATTTCTTTATGATGATCATAAATATCCCAATGACTATGATTTTTATTAAAATTTCAAAATAAAATCAAATTTTAAAAATAATTGTGTTTATTTTATTACGTTATTATTTCAAAGCTTTTATTTAAAAATTACAGCGTACCCACTGTCACCATTCATATTCAACATAGTACTGGAAGTCCTAGTCAGAGAAAAAAGCCAAAAGAAAGAAATAAATGACATCTAAAATGGAAAGGAGGAAATGAAACTTTTTATTTTCAGAAAACATGATCTTATATATAGAAAATTCAAAGATGCTATCAAAAATCCATACAACTGGTAAACTATTTCAATAAACTTATAGTATACATAATTAGTATAAAAAAGCAGCATTTCTATACACAAACAACAAGCTAGATTTAAAAAAATGAAGAAGGCAATACCGTGTACAATAGCTACCAAAAGAAATGCCTAGGAAAAGTTTTAACCAAGGAGGTGAAAGATATCTACTATGAAAACATAAGATACTGATGAAAATAATTGAAGAGGATACAAATAAAGGGAAAAATCATGTTCATGGATAGGAAGAATTAATATTTTAAAAATATCCGTACTACCCAAGCAATCTACAGATTCAATGCAATCCCTATCAAACAATCAATAACATTCTTCTCAGAAATAAAAAAAAAACAAAAAAATCCTAAAATTTGTATGTAACCAGAAAATATACCAAACACCAAACAGCCAAAGCAATCCTTAGAAAAAAACAAGAAAGCTGGAAGTATCACACTACCAGGACTCAAAATATACTACAAAGATGTAATAACAAAAACAGCATGAAACTGGCATAAAAACAGAAACATAGATCAAAGGGACAGCATAGAGAACCCAGAAATTAATCCACATATTTATAGCCAATTGATTTTTGACAAAGGTACCTAGAAGACTCCATGGGGAGAGCAAAGTATTTCAAAAAGCTATACTATGAAAACTGGATATCCATCAGTAGAAGAATAAAACTGATCCCCTACTTCCCACTTTGTATATAAAAATCAACTCAAAATAGATTAAAGGCCTAAATATATGACCCAAAACAATAAAACTCCTAGAAGAAAACATGGAAAATGCTTCGGGACATTGGTATTTGATAAGATTTTATAAAAATGACCTGAAAAGCACAGGAAACAGAGTGAAAAGACAACCTACAAAAGGAAATAAGATATTTGCAATTTACTCATATGTCCAAGTATTAATATACAGAGTATACAAGCAACTCAAACATCTCAACAGCATAAGAACAAACAATCCAATTAAAAAATGGCAAATGATCTGAATAGACATTTCTCAAAAAAAGATAAACAAATGGCAAAAATAATATGAAAAGTCCTCAATATCACTAATCCTAAGGGAAATACAAATCAAAACCACTATGAGGGATCATCTCACTCCAGATAGAATGAATATTATCAAAAAGATAAATACAACAAACAGTAATGAAGATACAGAGTAAAAAAAAAAGTCTTGTATACTGTTGGTGGAAATGCAAACTAGTACAGCCATCATAGAGAACAGTTATGTAAGTCCCTCAAAAAACTAAAAATAGAACTATCATATGATCCAGCATTTCCACCACTGGGAATTTATCCAAAGGAAAGGAAATCATCATGTCACAGAAACATCTGCACTTCTGTATTTATATCAGCACTATTCACAATAGCTAAGATATGGAATCAATCTAGGAGCCCAACAACAGATGAATGGATATAGAAAATGTGACATATATACAAAATGGAATACTATTCAGCCATAAAATGAATGAAATCCTGCCATTTGTGGCAACATGAATGGGACTGGAGGACATTAAGTGAAATAAGCCAGAAACAGAAAGCTAAACACTGCATATTCTCATCCATCTATGGAAGCTAAAAAATCATTGATCTTATAGAAGTAAATAGTAAAACAGAGAATACTGGAGGCTGGAAAGGATAGAAGGAAGGAAGAAATAGAAATAGATTTGTTAAAGAATACAAACTTATAGCTAGATAGGAAGAATAAAAATTAGTGTTCTATACCACTGTAGGATGACTATAGTTAACAATAATATATAGTTTCAAATAACTAAAAGGAAAATATTGAATGTTTTGAATATTGAAACTATTGAATCCAGGCACAATAAATGATAAATGTTTGCGATGATGGATAAACTAATTACCCTCATCTAATCACCATACACTATATATATAGAAACATGAATATGTACAATTATCGTCAGTTAAAAAATTAAAAAATTTAAATTCCAGAACCTATAGTACTAAAATATGTCAGAACACTACAACAGAAATATTTGATTTATCATTAAACAGATGATTATTTAGTGATTAATGGATTTTATAAATAAGACACATATACATAAATAATATTAGATTCAAAAGCAACTATCTAGTAATAATTTTTTAAAATAACAAAGGACATTATATAATGAGGAAATAGCCTAGGGAGGTGGCTTCTTGAAGAAGTGAATCTCAATACTGTTCTCAACTGAAGACTTTATGCTTACATTAGAGTTTTATTCACATAAAATAGAAGCCCTTAGAAAAGTGACATAAAGCATACTTTCAAAAGACAGTTCATGAGCATTGCTGATTTGGTGTTCCTTATTATTGGGCACCAGATTCAACACTGAGGTATCTATACTAGTTTGTGTGAGGATTAGATGAAATGTTATTTTATTAATATTAGTTTTGCTCCATTTTATTGAAAGTTTGCAGAAGGCAGTGTTGAGCAGCCATTTGCAATTTTTATGAAATTTGAAAGTAAGTTACCTGAATGCTCTGTCTTGCTCCTCTGTCTTAAACTCATTAAGGGTAAAAACCAGTAAAATTATTTGATGTTCATTATCCTACATGGTTATGACATAGAATGTATACTGTGAATGATTTTGACATAGAATGGTTTTGACATAGAATGTATACTCTGAAGCATAATGAATCTAATTTAGTAGTGTCCACTCATTTACATCTGATTTGGGTGTGAATCTTGGAGGACTGACTTCTCGAATAGTGCGTTCAAGGTCACAACACAGATGTGCATTAAGATCCTACTTTGGTCCAAACTCTCTCATAGATTGCCAAAAGTTAAAAAAAAATTGTTTGCAAGATTTTTGACTTTATTAGGAATGAAGAATGTATTATACATCCTTAAATTCAATCAACATAGCCAATGAATAATGAGTAGTTTTTGCCATATTAGGCAGTTGATATGATGCTAAAATAAATCAAAAAACAAACTCATGACGATGTATTAATTTGTAGTTTTGAACCATGGAGGAGCATCACAACGGGTGTAGTTCCCCATTAGCATCTGAAATACCAAACAGACGAGTATCAGAAATATGTGATTCATTTGTACAAAATTGTTTCATGTTCAGCATATAGAATTATAACAACTTCCAGGTTCAAGGGATCTTGGAAATTGTAGGGCCTAGACTACTCCTAGTATAAGTATAGGGTAGTAGAAAGGAGTTTAGCTTTTGGAGACAATGTTAAAATCCCTGCTCAAACTCTAAGTGTGTTTGACCTTAAGAAAACACCTCATTTTCATTTTCATATTTATAAAACAGAGAATATCCCTTCCTCATAAATGCATTTCTCTGCTTAATTTAATACATGCAAAGAGAAAGTGGTAGTGACTCACACATACTAAACATTCAACAAAAATTAGATATTATAAAAATTTCAAAGATCATTTCTTTTATTTTCAGGAATGGCAAACTTTTTCCGAGAAGGACCAAATAATGTTTTAGTCCTTATAGGCCACATGATTTCAGTCTCAACTATTCAAATCTGCCACTGCAGCATGAAAGGAGACATAGAAAATATTTAAATTAAGGATAGCTATTTTACAATAAAACTTTGCTTATGAACACAAACTTGAATTTCATATAATTTATGCATCACAAAACATTCTTCTATTGGTATGTTACAACCACTTAGAAACGCAAAAACCATGCATAGATTTGGTTGCATAGATAGCAACCTGGATTTAACCCACAGACTAGTTTGCTGATCCCCAGCTATGTTATGTTGTTTGAGATGTGCCACTTTCACTCCATGAGCTTGCTTGCCTTGTCCTCAATTGGAAATTGTAGAATCAACTTAACTGATAAAAAGGTTTTACAATTTGATAGAAGGGAATATATGCTAAAAAGAAGTTGGATAATTAATTAATTATAACTAAATGATGATATAAAACTGAAAAATTGAACCAGTAGCACTTACATTAAAATATTTATTTATTTTTCTCATTTTAAGCAATTATTATATTTATAATTAATGGTAGGGTATCTCTGTCTTGCCTATTGGAAAGTAAGCTCCATAAATATAATAATTCTACTTATTCTGTTTACCCTGATCTCCAGTATTTACTAGAGTGTCCAGTACATACTTGATTGTCTGTAATATGAATTAATAATGAATTAATACATAGATAGAAATAAAGGAATAAATATTTCACAATTTAATACTAACTCTCCAACTTTATAAGAGTTTAAAATTGAAAGTCAAATAAGTGGAAGAAAATTTGGATTATAAGCTAATGGATAATTATTTAAATAACTATAATTTTTGCCTTCTTGATTATGTATTGGTGTGTCTATTGGCCATGACCTTGAGTATTTGACTCTCTTAAAACTTTTCTGGAAAATCATAAATTAGCTTCTTCCTTTTCCCACTTTCCATTCTTAGATATTTCTAATTCTTTTTTTTTTCGGCTTTTTTATCTAAGCTTATTATTGAATACCTGCAAATAATCTTGCATACTGACTTTTTCAATCTATCTATTAAAATGAAAATGAATTTATCTGTGAAATCTGGCAGGTTATAAATCAAAAACATTCAATAGGCAAAATATACTTTTTGAAGATATTTTAGGCATAAAATTATTAGTCTGCATTGCTGCCATTTAAAAAGTTTTTCTCCTCTTTTCCTTCTACTTTTATTTTCTAATTATCTATCTGATATCTTGAATTATTTGTTCTACATTTTTCTCAGCAACTGTTTTTCTAAATATTAAGTTTATATATTTTCTTCTTCGAACATGTTCCAATTTTTCTCTTCTAATAGATCCTCTTTATTGCCTACCTGTCCTAGGTACTGTTGACAGATTCTCACTCCTATTAAACCATCTATGTTCTAAAGCCTCAGGTAGCAACCACAGCAATTGCCTGTCCCCAAAGATAGAAAATGAAATTCCAAACTTTTACTTAAATGTGACAAAGAGAAAAAAGGGCTTTTTGTTTTGTTTTGTTTTGTTTTGTTTTGCAGTCCTCAAAGTCATCTCGCATTTCCCCAGAGTTACAATAGGAAAGTGATATTCGGATCTTCCACCAATATATTCCCCAGAGCTCTTTGTAGGAACAGTAAAGAGCTTTAAGGGTGTGAGATCACTTCCCACATCTTTTTAACTTCCCTGCTTTTCCCCACTAGATTCATCATTCTTATCTAAGAAGGAGAGAAGATTCTCATTTTCCATGCTTTTACGCTACCACAGGTCCTCAAGGGAATAATTTGTGGGAATATGGGCTTCAGAGTGCCTTTAAATTTTCTACCAAGTGCAATCAGCATGCTCAATGGAAGGCATACCATATTCCACTATATCAGAGGTTAGGCACTTGGCATTGTGCCATTTGCTTAACATGCTAGCAGAACAAAGTCATTTATTTTATATCATTTGTTATTCTTAGGTAATGTGCTTCTACACTTTGCCTTCACTTGAAAGACAATGTCATATTGAAGTCTTAGATTCTGTACATTTGAACATTATGAACTTTTAAGTAAATGTTGATTTAATCTAAACACCTATGTCTAGACTTATTTAAAAACAGCATTTTGGCCATTAGCATCGCCTCACTACAAAGTTATAATGGGTATTTATTGTTTATGTTACTTAATTTTTATATCAGTGTCATGGATCAAGGATTGCACTAGGATGAAGTTATAATTACACAGTATGAGCAGAAAAAGATAAAACTGGAATGATAACAGAGTTTCCATATGAAACTACAAAGAACATAGCATATGAAATTACAAAGAACAAGAATTACGATTTACATTTATTTAGAATAGTAAAGAGGGGGAAAAGGACGAATTTTTCAGAGTCCATAGTCCAAGAAAGCCTTTAAGCAATATATACTATCATTTTTAACCTTCACCACCAATTTTGAAGAAATGATTTCATTAATCATTTTAAATTATAATAATTCAACTATGTGGTCTGATTAAAATTAACTAAATGTCTTTATCTCAAATTTGTGTTTAGGATACTTACATTCTCAGTGGCACAGATTTATTTGAATACTCTGTCATTCAAGGCCAGTTCCTGTCTTTTTAATCTTTACACATGGGGTCATAGAATGTTTATACTCTCCAATGTGCCACTATAGTTTTATGTTTCCTCTCTGTTGTGAACTTTTCTTAATTCTAATTGATTTACCTTTCTGTCTGTCCCTGACACACACATGCAGTTTACTGCTACCACCTCTTCTTTGTCATATGTTTATAATTTGCATGCTTTGTCATTTATTTGACATTACAAAGGTCTATTGTTCAAAAGCAATAGAAAAAGACAAAATATATTTGTTATTCCACCATAATTTGATTTCCTGTACTAGCTTTGATGCAAAAAGTGCCTTATGATTATTGGTAGACCTAATTTTATGTGGTCATAATTGTGACAATGAATGGTGAAAGCTGAGGTCATCAATAGAATAAAATAAGGTTCAACCAGTGTGAAAGCAGAAAAAGAGGATCCATTTTTTACGTTCCCCAAACAGGCAGCCAAAAAAAAAAGAAAAAAAAAATGTTTGTTATTGTATTGTATGTTTGTTATTGTATTCCTTCTTCATCAGTATTGAATATATCTATGTAATATTTTGTGTAATGCAATTCTTAGCTCTATATAATCATCCTAATATCTACTAATCTCCAATTACATTATCAAAATATTCATTTTGAAAAGCTAATTAAATTTTCTTTGTTGCTAACACGTAGTTGCTATAAATTAGCTCATACTTTTCGTAAGTTGTTTTAATTACTCAGAAAAATTTGAAAAGTTTCTTCATCTTTTGTACTGAAACCAACCCAAAACAACACATAGAAATTCCCATTTAAGCACTTATTTTGTGTCTAGATCATTGGTAGAGATGTATAGCTACAAATTTAAACACAGAAATTTTGATGACTCATATGCATCTCTAATTGAAGGGTTACAGAAATTAATTTGACCAAAATAAATAAAGGTAGCGGTTTGCTAAGAGAAGGCTGGAGCCTTTCAGAGATTTCTCAAAGTACAGCCAGGATTAGGGCTAAAATAAGACTGGAACAGGGAACTAGAACGCTGACAGGAAACCAGGAAGTGTTACTCTCCCTTCTTGTCTTTGCTTTCTTTGTCATATCTTTATCCTCTTTTTATGAAAACTATCTTTCTCTGTTCTGCTTTGTTGCTCAGTGGAACTGGCTCTTTGGGCTCTCTAGCTCCCTATCTTCCCTGTTTCTCTTTGACTGTTTCCGCTACCACTTTTCATTTGAAAGACCTGGATATCCCTGGTGCTGACTGTTCCAACTTAGATTAGGTTTTACTCGTCCTAGCTCAGGCAGTTGCAAAGGAGGAAGTGAGCAGAATTGCTTAAATCAGAATGGTTGTGGGGAGGCTATTACTATGGATGGGGGTGGGGCCGTAAGGAGAAGGTACCAAAAGAAAGGTCATTGTTACCTCTGGAGCCAGTTCAAAAGATACCTACCACATATGAGATATGCTTCACTCCACTTGAGTTTTTTGTTTTGTTTTGAATTTTGGATTTTTTGAGGCACAGTTTCGCTCTGTCACCTTGGAGTGCAGTGGCATCATAGTAGATCACAGCAACCTCTAACTCCTGGGCTCAGAGGATCTTCTTGCCTCAGCATCCCAAGGAGCTGAGACTACAGGCGGGTGCCACAACTCTGGCTAATTTTTCTATTGTTTTGTAGAGACAGGGTCTCGCTTTTGCTTAGGCTGGTCTTGACCTCCTGAGCTCAAGCAATCCTCCTGCCTAGGCCTCCTAGAGTGCTAGGATTATAGGTTTGAGCCACACTTGAGATTTTATGTCAGGTTTTAGTCTGAAACTGTCGGTTCTTGGCATGGCCAAAGAATGACCACACATGCCAAAGTTAGACAAGCATGAAAATTAGGTTGAGGAGAGAAAGATGGGATTGCAGGGCAAGAGCAAGATAAAGGTTTACAGAACATGGTATGTAGGCCAAAGATGACAACTGGACTCATTGTTGCAGCAAAGTGAAAGCCAAAGGAAGAGCAAAGAGAAAGAGTTTAGGATCTGCATCTTATTTTATGATGCTTGGATAGGGAACTCCCCATAGTCCAAATGTCACCATGGAACCACTTTGATTGGATAGTTGAAAGTCACATGACTTGAACCTTAACTAGGCAGGTGCATTCTAGGTCACTGTCTGGACTTTATGGAACCCATGTGGCTTGGCCCATGGGCTAGAGAGTCCTCTGTATTCTTTTGTAGCTTGTGTGCCAAGTTATGATTGGCAGATTCATAGGGTATTACCTCCTTCCCCAGGTAAGGAAAATTAGGGTTGGGCAGGACCAAGATGAGGGTAACAGCACCCACTTTCATCCCTAGGAGACCCGAAATCCCTCACCATTTACCTAACACTTATAATCAGAATTTACACAACCAAGCTGCCCTTGAGTTAGGTAGGCATTTGAATTATCAGCTGCAATAATTGTTTATCAGGATTGCCTACTTTTAAATAAAGAACTCTACAATGGATACATGGTTATTGAGTGTTCACCAGTTACCAATTCAAAGTTGTTTATACTTAGGCAACACTCCAGTTAACATTATTATTTATAAAAGGTTATTTATGGAGAAGATTGAGAAAGAAAGACTAGTTTGTTAAGTGCATCTGTGGACATGAAATTATTGTGTGAATTTGGTAAAAAAAAAAAAAAAGCAGTGATTTTAAGAAGTAAAACTGTATAATTTAGTGTCATATATTTAGGAAGTTAAGAAGGATAGAGCATGAAAATGACTATCACCTTTCACAACATATTCCATATGTCTTAATATATAGAAAATTGTGAGACCTGACAAAAATGTTTTAACCAAATGTACTGGTTTAGAAACAGAAAACTCATTCTATGAATTGTAGTGAGTAGAAAATGAGGTTTTCATGGGACACATAATGTATGGCAAAAGAAACATTGTACACAAATACCCATTGCCCCCTTCTTTCATTTAATTATAGATCCCTCTGAAATTTAGTTGACCATATGGATGCTTAGCAGCAAAAACATATCCCATATTCTTTTGCAGTCTGGTATAGCCATAGTTTGGCTTATGCAATGTGAATAGAAATGAAACATGCGATTTTCAGATTGTCCTTTACTTCAAATTTCCTCCTTCCTGATAGCAGGGATATGGTGTTGGAGCAACTGCCTTGGATATAGAAATGTAAACCCTGTGCTAAAGAGTCTTGCCACCCCTATTCCTAATATCTATGGTCCACTTTGTTCTAGGCTGTTTCTTCTCAGAGAACTGAACTGCAATCCTTTTTAAGCCACTGAATGCTGACCTCTTTGTGATAGCAAAAGATTACCTTTAACTTTACTCATACATTTAACAAGGAAAGTGCTTATAATTATTTAAGACTGGAAAATACAGCGAGTTCAGTGAATAGTGGAGAATGTATTTTATTTACATTGGAATTGTACGCCCTGACAGCACAGTGGGGAAAAAAAAAAAAAAAGATGGGCATGATACTTTAAAGAGAAAGCCTAAATATATGAATAAAAGAGAGATCAGAAAACAGAGCTTCTCGCATTTTCAGTGGTAAGGAAGAAAGGTGCACACAAAATAGGAACATAGTGGGATTTCTTAGTTCAATCATTTGATTGAAGTATTAATTTAAGTTTCATTTTCACTTATGCAGTCAGAGGTGCTGGTGGTATCTGTGGTCTTAAAATAATTGATATGATCAGCAATGATGTTATTCGTTGGACTTCTACCCATGCTTTCTTAAACTGAGGGAAAAATGTATTGCGATTAGATCCAAGTGGGGATTCAGGTAGCCAGAGATTAATAAGATGAACTATGTTCTGATATATATGTTAATTTCCCTCAAAATAGTTTCACCTTTCAGGTAAGTGAAGGAATTCTATTATTGCAGCTTAAACAAAACCACTGGACAAATATGAAAGAAAAGTGGAGATCTATCAATGCCAAGAAGGTCTTTCAGGTAAGTAAGTGCATTTGGAGTAAATAAGTGCATTAGTTAAGCAGAGAGAAAACAACGAGAGAAGAAAATTATGTGGGAAAAGCTTAAAAGCAAGAACAAGAGACATATAGGAATACTCTGCAAATCAGATGGATAAGTGTATGAAAATTAAAACAGTATTAAAGCTAAATCATAGAATATTAGAGAAACTGCAAACTAAATGTTTTATTTTAGAGAAAACTGAGAGCTAAAGTATTAGAATTTCCATGGTTAAGATAGCATAATAAATAAGAATCAGATTGCATATTATAATCCATGGTTATGCTTGATTTCCTGATCCGTGAGTTCTGCAGACATGCACATAGATTGACATGTATGTGCATGGGGGTGGGTGCATACCTTTGCATGTCTTCGTGTCAAGAATTTGTTTGAGACAAGAAAGAGAAACTATTTCTTCTTATGACTTTTATTTCATCATGGTTTTTTACAGTATCTATTTAAGGAATTTAATATTTTTAAGCACTTTGAAAAATAAGTAGATATCTGTAAGAGTCCTTTTTTATTAATAAAATTTTTAATTAAGAAACAGTTTTGAAAAGATTGAAATATTTCCCCAATGCTAAATATTAATAACAGAGTATTTCCTCGACCAGGTACTCAGGTTAACTCCATTGCTAATATTATATATTCTGGTGCAGTGACTATAAAATGTCCAAAGAACAATTTGTTTTATTTTCTAAGAATGCAAGTGTATGCAATGTACATAACTAAAGAGTGAATGGAGAGATGTTATGAACCTAATAGAACTATTTTCATGAGATTTAACTACATTTCTACTTGCCTAATACATGGCTTTCAAAATTTTCCAATATAAACTACTATCATCTCTTCAATAACTCTAAAATTGACCTACCTTTCTAAACATATGGCAAGCCTAACAATTCCTGTTTTCAGTTGAGGCAGCAGGATTTATTTTAATGCAGCCAGTAGCTAGTCAGTGATTTCTCCATCCAACACAGAAATGTTGCATTGCTTGTCAATGTGTTTCTTTGTTCTGGGATAGCCAACTATAAAGGCACAATACTGAGAAAGATCCCAGAGTATTAGTCTGCTCTTCCCCTCTCTCCCTTCTTTCTTTCCTAGCCTTCCTTCCTTTCACTCTCCTTTTCTCACTTCCTTCTCCCTTTTTCTTGTCTAACATAGTACACAGAGACACAGGTATACCACTCTAAACACAGGAGGGTAATATAGATAAAGCCATCTGTCTTGTAATAGAATTTTTCCTAGATTCAAGTGAAAACCTCTGGAGACATTATGACCATAAGGGGGCAGCCAAGATCCAAAGGGAAAAAAGAGGTGCAGAGTTGAAACTGCCCAACAAAGAAGCACAGTTTTGCCTGGAAAATCAGCGATAAAATATTGCTCTCCAACATCAAAATCAAATACTTGTAGTATTGTTGTTCTCAGGTTTCCTTATTTCTTCTGTCTGCTCAACTTATCGATTTCCTAAGAGAAAGACAAAATAAATGGTTCAGGCAAGACTTCAACAAAAGAATAAAGTAAGGTTCCAAACTACCAAGAGACTATGTTTCTGAAAGAGTAACAAATAAGATGGTAACTCACTGAAAGATTCAATATTACAATTTATATTCAGTGTCTTATTACCCTCACTTCTCAGAATTGCCTTTTGAAAAGGTGAGAACCAGATTATTTTAGTTTTTGGATATATTGGAGATTATATATATATATATATATATATATATAAAATATATTGGCCAATATATCCCAATAAATATGAGCTCCCAAATGATTGATTTAATTGTAGCAGTTCATATAAGTTAATCTCCAGATATGGGCACTATTATAGGTTAACACTATTTGAAGTATTACTACTCACTAGAAACAATGTGATCTCTTTTGTTCCACTTCACATACTTTAAGTGTTGCCTATCGTAAGCGAGACAAGCTCCTTCATTTACGGAAGTGCCACATGGCAGATACACCTTCCGAATAAGGGTTCGTGCACTTCAGCATCTCCACAGGAAACAGGTTGTTCAGTACATACCACTCCTGAATAGTCCAGCTCATTAATGATTTTTACTGCATTCTGAACGGTGCCAAATCCCTCATGGAACTACACTACATTTTGAGAATGAAAAACATAATACATGGAAACACTGAAATCTTATAAAAAGCAAGCTTTTTTTTTTGTTTCTTTTTGATCCCTCCCACTGAGACACTTTAGAATATAGGACTATAATGTCTCATTCTTCATGCGTCAACACATGATGTAATGTAAAATATAGACTGTTTGAGAGCAGGTGAAATGCCAGTGCTGGTCACAAAAAAATGTTCTAAAATACACACACACACACACATACACACACACGAAATAGAATTACAGTCTCTGAACTTGACCTCTTGTTTGTATATGAAACAAGGAGAGGATTCTTGGGTAATGGGTTTTATTCTCCCTGGAGAAAACAAAGTTATTGAGTACTAGGTTATCCTTCACCCAGCATCAGCACAACTATAAATCTACAATGTAAGAAATCAACAGAATTCATTACTTGCCATTAAATATGAGATTTAAGAATCTCTGTGGAGAAACATATCTAACTATATGTACCTGTGTTGCTCATGTCTATTCTCTGTGGCATTTTTTCCCTTATTTTCTAAGCACTTTATTTATTTATTAATTTTTTTTTTTTTTTTTTGAGACAGAGTCTAACTTTGTGGCCCAGGCCAGAGTGAGTGCCGTGGCATCAGCCTAGCACACAGCAACCTTAAACTCCTAGGCTCAAGCAATCCTGCTGCCTCAGCCTCCCAAGTGGCTGGGACTACAGGTATACGCCACCATGACTGGCTAATTTTTTCTATATATATTAGTTGGTCAATTAATTTCTTTCTATTTATAGTAGAGACGGGGTCTCTCTCTTGCTCAGGCTGGTCTCGAACTCCTGAGCTTGAGCAATCCACCGGCCTCGGTGTCCCAGAGTGCTAGGATTACAGGTGTGAGCCACTGTGCCCGGCCTATTTTCTAAGCACTTTAGATACAACAGTTGTCTTTTATTGAATTATCTTTCCAAGAATGTTATGGGCTTTTAATAAATATTAAATAACAATTATAAAAAGAGCCCAGATGCAAAATCCAGAAATCTAGATATCCAGAAGTCTCAAAACAATAGTTTTATTAGTATACAATGTAAATCGATAATACATTTAAAGTCTATTAATATTTTGTGGTTAGAATTAACATGTGAATTTGTTCTAGAAAAGAAAATGTCTACTCCTAGATATTTTCTTCACATTATATCTAAAAATTATCAAAATGCATTCTTTATATTTGAGTTCAAATACCATACTTATCTTATTAAATAACAAATGATTTTTAACAAAGAGAGTGTCCTCTCTTTCCAGTACTACATTTTGATAATGGTTATGATTCTATCCTATAGGGAAAAATTCCTTTAAAAAATATGCCCTATAAAATTCATCTAATCTTTTTAGCTTTCAGAATAAAGACAAGCAAACATGACAGTGCTAATGGAGATAGAATCTATAAACCATGACTAAATTAATATTGGTTCAAATGAAATTTGAGGATGTTATATAAATGAAAATCTGCACATATTTTAATTTTTAAAATATAATGTTTAAAATAATGTTTAATATATCAGCTATATTTTGATCACAAAGGTTAAAGTTTAGTGACATAAACCACTAGATATGTAAATGCCTAAAGAATTACTTTATAAATGATAATAATGAAGATAAAAAACATTATGATATTATAGTTATGGCTAACTATAATATAATATAATATTATGGAAGATGAAAATGATGATAATGTTGATGGAAATGATGATATCTTATAAAATGAGCACAATAAATTATTTAGAATTACAAGGAAACACAGGTTCATTTCTACTTATAGGTAGGATAAAATGGGGGTGCTGGTCTTTTAGCATGTTCTTAAATAAAGGGCTGCTTTTCAATAAACATAAAGTTTATATGTTCCAAATATCTTGAACACAGCTAGAAATGATGGAGAAATATGAAAACAATAGTTAATTTTGACTACAGAACCCCCTTAATATGTTTTATGATAGACAAATCTCATGTATTGCAATTAATTGAAAAAATAGTAAGCTTTGATGGAAGCTTGATACAATATATAAAACTTTTCTTTGACCCTTATTTTAACTGTATTTTACATTTTGATTAAAGGACTTCTATTTTCTTTTTCAGACCAGAGTGCCTACATCGATTTTATTGAGATTTATATAAACCGAATAAAAAGATTTTTAAATGATTGTTCCAGACATGTTTTACCAAAAAAAACAGAAACAAAAAAACAGAAACAAAAAATTAAAAATTGGGAGTGCTACATAAGGATTCATAAAATTTATATATTTTTCCTTTTGGTTTAATAAATACTCATTTGAGTTTAACAAAACATTTTGATATAGTAGCTTTTAGTATCTCACACTTATACCTGTTACTTTTGGATCATTAATAGTCTATTACTAAACCAGAAGCTCTATTAGAAAGAGACCGACCCTAACTGGCTCTTCACTGAAAAACTAATGGCTATCACATTTCCTGCTACAAAAGAGAGTTTCAGTGTGGAATGAACAAAGGATTATATGAATAATAATTTAATGGATTCCACTGAGCTGATTTTTTAAAGATTAATACTTTCTAAACCATCAGTCTCTAAAGGTTTTTGATCGCATACTGTTTAATCACCAAAATATGTAATATTATAAACTATTTTATAACACCTGTTTTCTCCTTCAACATAAATTCATTTATTCTCTGAAAACGTATTTGCCATGTATCTTATATGTGTCAGTCATTGTTATAATCACCTGACAGACACCATCGCCCAAATGTGGCAGATTCTTGCTTGCATGCTCCCATTTCTGTATAGCTTAATCTATTGTCTCCTGGATATGCTTTTTAAGAGATCCAGGCAAATACTTTTTAGTTTATTTCTGGATAAAATATTGTTCCTACAGATCTAAATGATTACAGAATATTTAAAATTAGCCTAACTTTGTAAAACACAGACTCAAATGTCAATATTTTCAGCCAAGTAGTTTACAACTTAAGAGACTTTTTTAATTTTGAAATTTCTTTGACTATTGCTTTGAAGATATCCTATTTTTTTTCATTTTTTTCTCTTTATTCTGATTGAGTTTTACCAGTATGAGCTTCATGTCACATGGGAGTGGGGGTTGCTTCATAGAAAAGCATTCTCTCACAAGAATGCATGCATTTCTCATAAGGATCTTAGAACTAGACATGTTTATCAGGATGGTTGTTGACTGAGATATCTCACCTCACTTAGAGGTTAACAATTGAACATTCCCAGTGCTATATAAATGTTGCACCTTTTTTAAGTTTTCATATGCATTGTGATGTCTATTTTGGAACAATCAGTCAAGACATTTCTGATATAACAGCCCTCATCCTCTCCATCTCACTTCAGGGCTCTTGACTATATATTCTACCCAGCTAGTATTTTGACGACCAACTCTTCAGAGGCTCTTGTATTATTTCACCAGGATTCTGGGACAACCCTGTTGCTGCTAAGCCATGATTCGCCAGAAGACCTGCTTATGAACAATACATGAACCACCAGGAAGTGTGGGAAATCATGACTCAGTAGGAAAGAATTTTAGCTGATAGTTAATGGGAAATAGGAAACAAATTCTTCCTTCTTCCTCTCAATGAGCTTCCCACAATATGATATAGCATACAGCATTTTGGAAGAGAAGCTCACAAGACTGAGTGATTATACAATCAGGGCATCACGTGGTGGCCAGTTTTGCAATGTTCCCTTGTACTTTTTGTCCCTTCTTACCTATCTTTCTCTTTCTCTTTCTCTCTCTTTCTCTTTCTCTTTCTCTTTCTCTTTCTCTTTCTCTTTCTCTTTCTCTTTCTCTCTCTTTCTCTCTCTCTCTTCTCTCTCTCTCTCTCTCTCTCTCTCTCTCTCTCTTTCTCTCTCTCTTTCTGTTTCTCTTTCTCTTCACTGCTATAGTAGGATTCCTTCCCAAGGAACATACTCTAAGATTTTGCTGCATACATTTTTTTCAGAATGAATCCATGAAGTCAGAAAGGAGGGCACAGGGCTTCTAAAGCTTTTCTGGAATGGTTCCTTGAAACTTAGACTTGGGGTATCCTAGAGTAAAAGTAAATGCATTTGAAATACCAGAGCTTTATGAGCATAGTTTTGAGAAAGTGGTCAAACAGCCAAAGGATGTGGAAATTTTTGATGATTTTATTACATAAGATCAGAAAGCTCAGCACTTGAAAAATTTCCCTCGGGAGATCCAAAGACCATCACTTCACGAAAGCAGTAAGTAGTGCTCTGGTGATTGCACTGGCAGCTGTGAGAAGCTCCGTGGTCCTTGTCTTGTGCAGGTTGTTTGGGGGTGATTTCCTGGGTGATTGTCCAGTGGTCTCCTGGACATCACTGGGGGTTGGGGAGATGCAGAATGGAAGAAACTGGATAGCAGCACTTAAATCAGGAGGGAAAATTCAAACTGGAAATGCAATCAAACTACACTGATCTGCAGGAACCTATGTCTAATAAATCATAGTATTACCAAAAGCGAGATAGAGAACACGTTAGGAGGCAGTTCAATTTAAATAATTAAAAGAAAAAGAAATTTCCCAATAGAAAACTATTTTCTCTAACCCAGTTTCTAGTTTTAAGACAGTTTATAGACACAAAACTATTAATAATTATTTCAAAAATAGGCCTGTTCATCTTGGGAAAAGACTCTACAACACCATCCCTCACTTGTTATAATCATTATCCCCTCCTTCCCTAAGGACCTGTGGACATTCTCCAGGGAAGCTATATATTGAGGAAATAGATATACCCCAATATTTTAAAGTTGCAACATCAATGCCCTATTTATAGATATATTGATGAAGTTCATTTAAAAGACAAAACTGCAAGACTGACGAGTTATTTCTACTTGGGGCAGTGTGCTCAATAACATACATTTGTATTTGCTTGCTGTCATACCACAGCAACCTTTGGCCTTACTCCTGTTTCTGGAATTGCATCCCTAATAAAGTCATGATCATAGTTTTTGTGTCAGGTTTTGCTATAGGTAGAAAACAGACTAAGACAATCTATTTATCTATATACTAAAAAAGGCAGACAGAGGGATACCTTCTTTTGTGGTTTTGCTTTGCAAGTCAATCCTTATGCATGACCTAAGGATTATTTATACATTTACTTTGATTGTCATAACAGGTTTCTAGTAAACCAATCATGATGCCTGTCTTTCCTGTCTTCATGATGTAAGGAACAATTCCAGCTAGAGCTATTTTCTCAACATAAGAAATATCACAGCATACCAAGGGGTTTAAAAGTCTTAGATGATACCTTAGACAGCTATCCTATTTTTATGATATTTTACATTAGTTACCTAACTAATAATAAAAGAGTCCAAGCCCCTATCCCATCAGTTAGGCCCAAGATATAAAAGCCAGGAGAAATTACATAAATGTACCAAATAGTTCTTTTAGTTTACTTCACCCTGAAACATGCATTTTCCTAAGCATTTGACCATGCTTTTCTTTTTTGCATGTGCATGTAAAACACTAGGATATTAACTTGTTGTTCTGCAGTACAATTTTAAGTTGTTTTTCCAGGAAATATATATTCTCTTTTCTTAAAAGCTTATTCTATTTTCCCTATTCAAGTCATAATTTAATTTCATATAATCAGAATGTGTGTATATATTAATATATACATGCATAAACACATATACATATGCATATATACATATAGACATATGCATATACATACATATCCATATATATGTGTTTTAATCTTTCTCCATTCAATCACTCAGATTTCCATATTAATGTCATATTCTCCTTACTTTGATAATCTGTTTGAAATTGTTTCCTTGGTTCTAATTCTCAGCTGAATACCTCAGATATACTTTTCATCCACTATATGCATATTCCCTTTTATGTCATTAAGCATGGTTATAGCAGATGAGCTAAAATCTTTATCTGATAAATTTAAAATCTGCTTTATTCCAAAGTTGATCTCCTTCAATATGTTTTCTCTTGAAAAATGGAACTTTTCTATGCTCACAATTTGTTTTTATGATTTACTAGACATTTTCATTACTATTTTGTGGAGACTCTATATTCTATTCTTTGAAAGAGAGTTACTTTTTATTTGTTCATTGGTTTTAGCAGGCAACTAACTTGGTCAGACTCATTATCAGATGAGCTCAAATCTCAGTTCTGTTATTTTATTCTTAAGCAGCATGCATGTATTCTTCCTTGGTGCTTACCTTATTTGAGAGTCAGCCAGAGATTTGGGCAGCATTTATTTACAGATTTTTAGGTACCTAATCCTTGGCTCTTTTCTTTTAGGAATTTTTCCTTAACTTTACATCTTTTGTTTTTGTCTGTCCTCTAGTTTCTCAAGCCAGAAAAACTCTATCATAACTTTGTCTGCCTAATGTAGCACCTATTGGTATCAACCTTTCATCCCCTTTCCCTTTTCTCACTTTTCTGAGATTCCTTTTCTACATGAAAGGAGATATTTTCTCTTTTCACTCACTGTGTTGAGTCATTTCTCTCGGACAATATCAGATGTGCTCATGTTGGTTTTTAACGAAAGCATGGAACATCTATATCATACCTTCTCTTTCTGATCTTGTAACTGATAATTCATGAAAACAACAGTGAAGACAGTTCCACATATTTATCCATAAAGTAGTTACTTTATAAAAAATAATAACGTAGTTGGCATAAGGTGGGAGCATCAGAGATGCTACATTGAATGAGAAAAGGAAATAATTTTATTGTTGGAAAATACATCTCTGAACCAACTTTAAAATTATGTCATGAAGGAAAATATAGGCTCTTGGAGAAAAAACAATATAGACACTAAATGTTTTGGTAGCAAGATAGATTAGAGGGAGCAATGGTGGAAGGATAATAAGAAGAATTCCAACTATTGACTCAATCTGAATAGTGACCACATTTTTTTTTGATTAAAAATGTATTGCCAACACACAAAAATTTATCAGTAAGAGGTGGGCGGAGCAAGATGGCGGACGAATAACACCGCCAGACAGAGGGTCTCTGCAAAAAAGACAGATTCTAGCAGAAACTAGAGGAAAGAAGCAAGAAGACGAGCATACAGCGGACAAGGGCCGGAAGGAGGGGTACCTGAGACCCCGGGAGACTCCACGGGAGGAGGCTGCGGAGGAGAACTGGAGGCTGAGACCACCGGAGCAGCCCGGAGACCAGCGGCAAGGGTAGGTGGATTTGCTCTTTCCCCTCCCCTGCATTCGGGACTGCTGGTGGGCTCCCCAGCGGGTGGAGAGACCTGCGGACACCAGCCCAGAGACTGCCGCCGCCTGCCAACGGTGAGCCTGTAGCAGACGTGGCACCAGGTTCCCAACTTCCTCCGGGCACCTCCGTGTGCATGGACCGAGCCGCGCGGCAGGCGCCATATTGCCTCCTCCCCCCCTCCGCCGATCCTACCCGCGGCTGCCCAGAGAGACAATACAGCCACCAGCAGGGAACGGGACCTTCCCGTTTGGGACCCCGCCCGCCCTCCCAGGTGCTGCTGGCACCGTGTTCCCAGGAAAACGGTGCCGACTCAGAGGCTGAGAGACATAGACCCAGCTTGGGCTCCCTGTGGGTGAATTAGGACCGGAACTCCTCTCCCTGGTGGGAATACAGTTTGAACTCTGGGACCCAGAGGTCGGACCTGCAGACCAGATCCCCTGCACCGAGGGCTAGCATTGCCCGGGGCACAGAAGGGTTATACGTGAACAGCCTACTGAGGTCTGTGTGCCTCCAGGGGCGGATCGGCATCCTAGAGGGCAACCCTCCTCCCAGGAGGAGGCCGTGCGCCCAACCCAGGTGGCGTTCCTGTGCAGGGAACCTCCCCGCCGGCATCACAGTCCCGGGAGGCCTGGTAGCTTGTGGTCTGGCCTGCTGGCAGAGGCCCAGGAGTAGTTGCGGAGTTGGGGAGGGTGGAAAGAAGCGAGGCCTGCTGCAGACTGCGGGTCTCAGACAGCCCCAACCCCCACTCCCAGACTTTCTGGCTGAGCGGGACCATTCCAGCCCCGCCCTGACAGCAGAGAACAGAACTTTGACCCCTGCTAACGGCCTGAGGGCAGGCTTATCCAACCCAGCTCCGCCCAGAATGAGAGCTGATAACAGGACTCAAAATCAACACCATAGCCTGTTCCTCCAAGCAAACGCCACCTACTGACAGGGACGGCATCTTGCACAGCCTTTCCACGGCACCCACTGACTCAATATACAGGGAGTGGTCCAATTTCACCCACAGGCACCACCTAACGCCTCAGAAACTAAACAAGGTGTGTGAATACCCAAACAATAACCTAAGGAAAGAAACAACAACTGATCGACATGGGAAGAAATCAGCGAAAGAACTCAGGAAATATGAAGAACCAAACGGAAAACACACCCCCAAAGAGGAGCACCAGCCCCCTAGAAACGGACACCGACCAAAATCAGGCAACCAATATGACAGAAGAGGAATTTTGTATGTGGAACATAAGAACACTCACCCAGCTGCAACAACAACTCAACAACCAACACCAAGAAACCACAAAAAGTCTCCAGGATATGAGAAAAGAAATAGACACATTGAAGAAAAGTGTAACCGAACTCCTGGAAATGAAGAATCAATTCAAGGAACTACAAAATACAGTGGAAAGTCTCAAGAACAGGGTAGATGAAGCAGAAGAAAGAATCTCAGAGCTTGAAGATAACACCCTCCAATTAAATAAATCAGTCACAGAAATAGAGCAGAGAAACAAGAGAAAAGAGCAAAGCCTACAAGAGCTGTGGGATTATGTGAAGAAACCTAATGTGAGGGTCATAGGGTTACAGGAAGGGGAAGAAGACAACACTCAAGGGTTGGACAAGCTGTTTGAAGATATAATAGAGGAAAATTTCCCAGGCCTTGCTCAAAATCTTGATATACAAGTTCAAGAAGCTCAGAGGACCCCTGGGAGATTCAATGCAAACAGGAAGACGTCACGACATGCAGTCATCAGACTAACCAAAGTATCAACTAAAGAGGCCCTTCTAAGAGCTGTAAGACAAAAGAAGCAAGTAACATACAAGGGAAAGCCAATTCGAATAACATCAGACTTCTCTAATGAGACTTTACAAGCAAGGAGAGACTGGGGCCCCATTCTCACTCTTTTGAAACAAAACAATGCCCAGCCTAGAATATTATTCCCTGCAAAACTAAGCTTCGTATATGAAGGAGAAATAAAAACATTCTCAGACAAGCAAAGGCTCAGAGAATTCACCAAGACAAGACCAGCCCTACAAGAAGTACTTAAAACAGCGTTATGCACGGAACATCATAATAATAACCCACGAATATAAAAACAACCAAAACCCAAAGATATTAAAGGCCAGATATTACAATGGCTCAAGACAGAAATCATAGCAACAACATCCAACCCAACAGAATGATCAGTAATCTACCTTACCTATCAGTTCTCTCAATAAATGTGAATGGCTTAAACTCTCCACTCAAGAGACATAGGCTGGCTGAATGGATAAGAAAATACAGGCCAAGTATATGCTGTCTTCAGGAAACACATTTAACCTGCAAGGATGCACATAGACTAAAAATAAAAGGGTGGAGATCAATATTCCAAGCAAATAGAAGCCAAAAGAAGGCTGGTGTGGCAGTTCTAATTTCAGACGATTTAGTTTTTAAACCAACAAAAGTAGTAAAAGACAAAGAGGGTCATTATATAATGGTGAAGGGCACAGTCCAACAAGAAGAGATAACAATTTTAAATATATATGCACCCAACTTAGGTGCACCCAGATTCATAAAGCAAACCTTACTGGAGCTAAGCAAAAGGATTAATAGCAACTCCATAATCGCCGGAGATTTCAACACCCCACTGACGGCACGAGACAGATCCTCCAAACAGAAAATTAATAAAGAAATAATGGACTTAAACAAAACTCTAGAACAATTGGGTCTCACAGACATCTACAGAACATTCTACCCAAAATCCACTGAATATACGTTCTTCTCATCAGCTCACGGGACATTCTCTAAGATTGACCATATCCTAGGACACAAAGAAAATCTCAAGAAATTTAAAAAAATAGAAATCATACCATGTACCTTCTCAGATCACAGTGGAATAAAACTAGAAATCAACCCTAACAGAAACTCACATTTCTACACAAAAACGTGGAAATTAAACAACCTCCTACTAAATGATTACTTCATAAATGAAGAAATCAAGACGGAAATAAAAAACTTCTATGAAGAAAACGACAATGGAGAGACAAGTTATCAACTCCTCTGGGACACAGCTAAAGCAGTTCTGAGAGGAAAGTTTATCTCCATAAATGCCTATAACCAAAAGGCAAGAAGATCACAAATAGACAATCTAATGAAACGACTCAAAGAGCTGGAAAAAGAAGAACAGACCAACCCCAAACCCAGCAGAAGAAGTGAAATCAACAAGATCAAATCAGAACTAAACGAAATTGAAAACAGGAAAGCTATTCAGGAGATTAATAAAACAAAAAGTTGGTTCTTTGAAAAAATAAACAAAATTGACACACCACTGGCTAAGCTAACGAAAAGCAGAAAAGAGAAATCTCTAATAAGCTCCATCAGGAATAAAAAAGGAGATATCACAACTGATCCCAAAGAGATACAAGATACAATTTATGAATACTACAAAAATCTTTATGCACACAAACTGGAAAATGTGGAGGAAATGGACAAATTTCTAGAAACACACAGCCTCCCTAGGCTCAACCAGGAAGAAATAGATTCCCTGAACAGACCAATCTCAACAGCTGAAATAGAAACAGCAATTAAAAATCTCCCTAAAAAGAAAAGTCCCGGTCCAGATGGCTTCACACCTGAATTTTACCATACTTACAAAGAAGAACTAGTACCTATCTTGCAGAAACTATTCCACAACATCGAGAAGAACGGAAACCTCCCCGACACCTTTTATGAAGCGAATATTACTCTGATACCAAAACCAGGAAAGGATGCAACAAAAAAAGAAAACTACAGACCAATATCTCTAATGAATATAGATGCAAAAATTTTCAACAAAATCTTAGCTAACCGAATCCAGACACTTATCAAAAAAATAATCCACCACGACCAAGTGGGCTTCATCCCAGGGATGCAGGGATGGTTCAACATACGTAAATCTATCAATGCAATTCACCACATAAACAGAAGCAAAAACAAAGACCACATGATTCTTTCAATAGATGCAGAAAAAGCTTTTGACAAAATTCAACACCCTTTCATGATACGAACACTTAAGAAAATAGGCATAGAAGGGACATACCTAAAAATGATACAAGCCATATATGACAGACCCATAGCCAACATCATACTGAATGGGGAAAGATTGAAATCATTCCCACTTAGAACTGGAACCAGACAAGGCTGCCCACTATCTCCACTTCTGTTCAACATAGTGCTGGAAGTCTTGGCTACAGCAATCAGACAGGAAAATGGAATCAAAGGTATCCAAATAGGGGCAGAAGAGATCAAACTTTCACTGTTTGCTGATGATATGATATTGTATCTAGAAAACCCCAAGGATTCAACCAAGAAACTCCTGGAACTGATCAATGAATTTAGTAAAGTCTCAGGATACAAAATCAATACACAGAAATCAGAGGCATTCATATACGCCAACAACAATCTAATTGAGAACCAAATCAAAGACTCAATTCCCTTCACAATAGCAACAAAGAAATTAAAGTACCTAGGAATATATTTAACCAAAGAGGTAAAAGACCTCTACAGGGAGAACTATGAAACACTAAGGAAGGAAATAGCAGAGGATGTAAACAGATGGAAATCCATACCATGCTCGTGGATCGGCAGACTCAATATCATCAAAATGTCTATACTACCCAAACTGGTCTACAGATTCAATGCAATACCTATTAAAATCCCATCAGCATTCTTCACAGATATAGAAAAAATAATTTTACGCTTCGTATGGAACCAAAGAAGACCCCGAATATCAAGAGCAATTCTAGGCAACAAAAACAAAATGGGAGGCATTAATATGCCAGATATCAAACTATACTACAAAGCTGTAGTAATTAAAACAATATGGTATTGGCACAAAAACAGGAATATTGACCAGTGGAACAGATGTGAGAATCCTGATATGAAACCATCCTCATATAGCCATCTCATCTTTGACAAAGCAGACAAAAACATACGCTGGGGAAAAGAATCTCTCTTCAATAAATGGTGCTGGGAAAACTGGATAGCCACCTGTAGAAGGCTAAAACAGGACCCACACCTTTCACCTCTCACAAAAACCAACTCACGCTGGATAACAGACTTAAACCTAAGACATGAAACTATTAGAACTCTAGAGGAAAAAGTTGGAAACACTCTCCTAGACATCGGCCTGGGCAAAGAGTTTATGAAGAAGTCCCCAAAGGCAATCACAGCAGCAACAAAAATAAATAAATGGGACATGATCAAACTACAAAGCTTCTGCACAGCCAAAGAAATAGTCATGAAAGTAAACAGACAACCTACAGAATGGGAGAAAATTTTTGCATCCTATGCATCCGATAAGGGACTGATAACTAGAATATACTTAGAACTCACGAAAATTAGGAAGAAAAAATCAAATAACCCCATTAAAAAGTGGGCAAAAGACTTGAACAGAAATTTTTCTAAAGAAGACAGAAGAATGGCCAACAAACATATGAAGAAATGCTCAACATCTCTAATCATCAGGGAAATGCAAATCAAAACCACAATGAGATATCACTTAACCCCAGTGAGAATGGCCTTTATCAAAAAATCTCCAAACAATAAATGCTGGCGTGGTTGCGGAGAGAGAGGAACACTCCTACACTGCTGGTGGGACTGCAAACTAGTTCAACCTCTGTGGAAAGCAATATGGAGATACCTTAAAGCGATACAACTGAATCTACCATTTGATCCAGCAATCCCATTGCTGGGCATCTACCCAAATGATCCAATGACACTCTACAAAAAAGACACCTGCACTCGAATGTTTATAGCAGCACAATTCATAATTGCAAGGCTGTGGAAACAGCCCAAGTGCCCATCAATCCAAGAATGGATTAATAAAATGTGGTATATGTATACCATGGAGTACTATTCAGCTCTAAGAAACAATGGTGATATAGCACATCTTGTATTTTCCTGGTTAGAGCTGGAACCCATACTACTAAGTGAAGTATCCCAAGAATGGAAAAACAAGCACCAGATATATTCTCTAGCAAACTGGTATTAACTGAGTAGCACCTAAGTGGACACATAGGTACTACAGTAATAGGGTATTGGGCAGGTGGGAGGTGGGAGGGGGGAGGGGGGTGGGTATATACAAACATAATGAGTGAGATATGCACCATCTGGGGATGGTCATGATGGAGACTCAGACTTTTGGGGGGAGGGGGGGAAATGGGCATTTATTGAAACCTTAAAATCTGTACCCCCATAATAGGCCAAAATAAAAAAAAAATTAAAAAAAAATGTATTGCCCATGGTCATCATGATATATATGTATTTATTTTTTAATGATAAGATAATTCATGTGAGTCATGGATAGAGTATTATTTTCCAAGAATACCTTACTTTTCTCTTGAGAAAACAGGCCACTTGGTGTTACTATGTGTCACTGGATAAAAGACAGTGTGCATCATTTGAAGTGTTCAGGTTCTAGCTGAACAGTTGAATGTTGGGATTGTTGTTAACAGGATCCAAGGATTAGCATGGGGCAGATTAGCATGGCTTGGGTGAGGCAAAATCATAACTTGTAACCAAAATGTTTGCACTACCATAATGTCCTGAAATAAATTTAAAAAAAGAAGAAGAGTGTTAAAGTATGTGATCTTTAACATCACTCCAAATTTAGGAACAAACATTTAATTAGTCCATTAGTGTGCAGTAGGGACATTCTATTTTTTGCTCTTGGACTACCAAAAACGAAATCATGGAGTGGTGCTAAATTATCTGATTAATGCATTTTAATACTGAATATCACATTGAAACATTCAGATACATACATATCTTGTTATAAAGAAGCTTCAGAGTGTCTTCTATTCAATAATTCTTCATTTTTTGCTCTGAGACTTGCTTTGTATCATGACTGATGACACCTTAGTCTGTACTCCACTCAGGATATATGTCTGTCATTCTTCCTCACACTTATCCTTATTGTTGGAATGCTGGCTCTATTACAAGGTGTTTTTTTTTTTTCCTTTTTCCTCCTGAGGTTGAAGTAACTTTCTTTAGTTATGATTATTTGTTTCCTCTCTGAAGTTACACTGAGCTTGGGACTCTTTCTTCCATGGTCTCAGAATGCCAGACAAGGAATCCTATGTTGACTCCCATCCCAGGGCAGGCTGAAGCCCACACTTTAATTTAAATCATGTAAACAGTAATAATTGGAAACTGTAGGGGGCCGAGACAATTTGTTAAAGCTGCATACCTGTGAAGTAGAAATGGCTGAATTGTGAAAATCAAGTCCCAAACAAAGATGGTCCTCTTTATAGGGTCTGCAATGAAATCTCAGGAATCAATAACACCAGGCTAGGAAGAAATATATCTATTATAGACAAAGCCAAGTCCTTAAATTACTAGTAAGATAGAAAAAAGAAAGAGAAGAAGAAAAAGAAGAAGTTGTTATTGGCCTCTGTAAAGCAGTCTCTCTCTTTCTCACACATACACCATACCTCAGTGAACTTACAGATTGAAATTACGATTTGGTTTCAGACTTGTTATCTTTTATAGATTATTTGACTTTAACATTCTCTCTTTTCCTTCTGAGAACAACTAATGATATATAATTTATATATATATTATTTCATAAAAATTCTGAGAAGATAGGTGGAAAGAGCCAAGGTAACTTTCGAAGCTGAATTTTACGAAAAATAACTGTAACCAGAATATTCACACAAGGAAGACTATCCATACAATGAAGAAACAGTACCTGGAAAATAGTGCCAAAAATGAAGAGCTGAAAGGCACTTAGCTTCCTTGGGTCCAACTTACTATGTGAAGTGAGGAATTCATTAATTAAAAAAAAAAAAAAGAAACAAAAATCAACAAATCTATTCAGAGAGAAAAAAAGAGAGTTCAGGCCTTTGATAGTCTTAGATAATTTGCAGAGTAAGTGGTTTTAAATCATTCTTTGTAATGTAAGTTGATTTTTCTTATCTGTGAACATATTTGGTATGCATTGACTATTCCCTCTCTCAGGGACTGCCAAATTTCTTTGCACATATACTTCATTGAAGAAAATCTTGGATTTATTACAAAAAAAAAAAAAAAAAAGAGCAGAGTCCCATACAGTTTTCTATGCAAGTGTTAAGTTAAAATGCATAGTGGACATGGCCAAGAAACAGAAGTAATCTCTTAGATTTCCCTTAGTAATAGGAAAGTTCAATAGTTTATCTAATGTTTAAACTGAATTTTTTTACACTCTTACAACTTCAAGAAGGTTATAAAAGTGTATTTACCAAAAGACACACTGAAATAAAATAGTTATTACAGGAGCCTTATATGGTAATTATTATCTCATTATATAATTTAATATATCATCTCATTCCAAAATCATTACTTATTTCCTCAAATCACTTATCTGTCACCAACAAACAAAATCCCACTACATGTCATAGGTATTATTTGATTGTAGGAAAGATAGGATTTTGAAAAAGTGAACTTTCAAAGCTATACTATTGTTAAAAATGAGTTGATTGATTATTCTTAAATATTGTGTACTTTTGCTAATCTGACTGACATTTCAATGAAAGAAGAGCTGTCACTATTTGGTGACAAAGTAACACGTATTTTGGAAATCTTTTAATTTTATTCTTTCCTTTTCTTTTTTCCTTTGTTTTCTCCTTGGAGATCCCAATAGGAAACTAATTCTGCTTGTTCTTTTTTAAAAACCATACTGCTTGAGGACTTTGACAAACTGTGTAATGAAGGGTTTAGTCCCTAGTAATGAATGTCATGATCCTAACAATAAGATCCAACAAACAACTTGAAATGATGCAATGAATGGTGACTTTGTGTAGAGTACAAGAGAGTCTGACTGGTCTAAATAATCGCTGGAGTTTGGCAGAGACTCAGTGTGCGCAGCCCACTACGATGGCACCTGCTGAGACGTTGCATTATTTTGAAAAATAATAGGTCCTTCCAAATAAATGAAGGCTTTATGGTACAGTAACCGAATGCAGGCATCAATACGTTTTCTTTCTTTGTGTTCTTGAGAATCTCTTTATTTTGGGGTTTTGTTTTGCCAGCTATGTTATATTTTAAGGAGTGCCCATTAGTCTCAGCGTTATTATTTGTTGAATCTTTTCAAAGAAGAATCAGTAGCTGACATTTTAGGAGATATATTTGCAATGAATAAAATATGTGCCTCTGGGAACTATAATTATGCATGTAGTACTAATTTTACATATTACATATAGATATAGGTTATATAATTTTATATTTACATATGAATAAATAGCACAGAAACATGCTTATGTGTTACACTGTGAGTTTATAGTGTTCCTTTTCTACAGTGTTGATTTTCAAACTCTTTTGCTTTCTTATGCTGACCTTTCTGTCTAAACTGAGCATAGTCTCATTCTAGACAAGGAGGTAGGATAGTTATAACGAGTAGATGAGCAATGGTGCCATACTAAGACTGCTGGAAGAAACTAAACATTTTTTTTTTCAGTTGTTTTGAAGGACTAGGAAGGCCACAGGAAAAAATTTCTATAACTTTTTTATTTCAAGAAAGTGGGTTGAGAGACAGAAACTTCATGATAGGACCCCAGGCACTGTCCCTCCTGGGTTATTGTTGGACATTTAAATAAATTAGACCACTGGAATCTACCAGAAATAGCACTGTACCTAAATTACAAGAAAAGGTGTCTTTCTGTGTTTCCCAAAGTGTGACTCATTTTTAATTACATTGCCTGATCTGAAACAAGGGGACACAAAGTTGGCATGTTTTACTATTCAGATGGTGAGGACTAGGTCAGGTCTAGGTCTTTTAGAAAGTTTTAGGATAATGTTTATAAATGAAGAAGCTAGCTCTCAGATGAGACCTGGCAGAGATAAAGCATTTGGTCTATCATTAAAAAATCAAGGGATACAGGACAATCTCTACTTTTTAAAATGACTATTCCTGTCAAACCCTTCACTATAATATTTGTCTTATTATTTCATTTCTATCATGCAAAATTTGAAATTTTGGTGTATTCTGCTTTACTGTCTCCATTTTGGCGTGGGGAAATGGAACTGGTTGTCACATTTGGGGAATGCCAAGTAGCTAGATGTAATTTTCCTCTTTATTGTGTATGAAAATGCTGCAATTCTCCTCTTCTCCTTTACTCTAAAGAAATACAGTGAAAATTGTCTTGTGAAACATGTACATACACACACACACATAATATAGATGATTACATTTTGAGAAATATATACATATATTTAATGCTCTCTCTCAATACTATTTCAGCCTATATCTGCAAATATATTAATCAACATATTCAAAGCAACTGTTTGTTGATATGCAATTTTCTTTACTGTCTATCCAGTAAAGATGCATAAAGTCTGTAATAAATAAAAGAAATGGTAATGTCTTTGGTGCAAATGAAAACAATAAAGACTTTATCAATATGTACATATGTTTAAATCATAGCTAGCTACCCAAATATCACACTGTTTGTATGGAGGAAGTGCTCTGTACAAACTTGTAAGGAGCATTAGTTTCTGGACATAGTGGGAAGTCAGCACATTTCACTAATCTGCAAATATCTTATAGTTATGGAGAGTGGGGTTTGACAAGAGAGGGCAAGCTATCCCATTGAGTGATGCAATGCATGTTTTATAACATTCAACACATGTCCTGTTATTTTAACATCAAAGGGAAACTAATACTGAACTTCACAACAGGTAGATCTTCCCTCTATATACATAAACATGTGCCTCTGAATACATATCACTATCTTGTATAGCTCAGTTTAGGAAAAAAGGGGTGTGTGTGTGTGTGTGTGTGCGCGCGCGCGCGTGTGTGTGTGTGTGTGTGTATGTCTCCGCAATGTTTTAAAAACTAAAAATGTAGCTCAATACATCCTCTGTGAATATATCCTTTGTCATCAAAACCACAATCTAAAAATGTGAAAGGCCGGGCGCGGTGGCTCATGCTTGTAATCCTACCTCTCTGGGAGGCTGAGGCGGGCAGATTGCCTAAGGTCAGGAGTTCGAAACTAGCCTGAGCAAGAGTGAGACCCCATCTCTACTATAAATAGAAAGAAATTAATTGGCCGACTAATATATATAGAAAAAATTAGCTGGGCATGGTGGCGCATGCCTGTAGTCCCAGCTACTCGGGAGGCTGAGGCAGCAGGATTGCTTGAGCCCAGGAGTTTGAGGTTGCTGTGAGCTAGGCTAATGCCATGGCACTCGCTCTAGCCTAGGCAATAAAGCGAGATTCTGTCTCAAAAATAAATAAATTAATTAATTAATTAAAAAAATAAAAATGTGAAAGAATATTGTTTCCATAGCGTTGTTTTCTAATGGATAATGGACATTATCTGTGAAAATGGCTATGCCATATTTATAGCTTAGGAAATTTTTTTATAAATGTATACAGTTCTTAGTTCAAATTGTGATGAGATTTTATTCCTAAATAAAAATAAATTTCTCAGCAAGCATTTAACATGAATGTATAAATAAATGTCATATTGCAGACATCATAGGACCTTGTAGAAAAAAAAATACAAGGTGCACCAATTAGAAAATAAGTTGTATGAGATAAAATGTGTTCATATATATTTTTTATGTTTTTGTAAATTATATCTACAAATATAATATCAAATATGCCAACATGTAACATTCTCTATTTTTATATACTGAACTTATAATTTTTTTTAAATCCCCAATCAGTTGGAAGGAACCTTAATGAGTCTAAGTAGCATATAATTACATTGAAATTTCTGTCAGAAATACTTTTTTAAGTTTTTTTTTAGTAGATGTCCTACTTGTTATATGGCACAAAATTAAACTAGATAAGCCTATTTATCTGAAATTCAAATTTAACTAGATATTCTATATTATATTGGGAAGTATTAATAACAATATTATAATAACTTATGAGTTAATTTTTCTTTCTGAATTCATTATAAAAAACAGGGTGTACACCATTAAAGTTTTGAGAAGGAAAAATAAATAGCATTCTTTTTACATATCTGCTATAAACCAATTAAAAAATAAGACAAAAGAGTCAGCCAACAGATGAAAAAATCATTTGATTAAAAAAATCAATTTCACCACAGCTAAAAGATAGAATAGATGACATGACTTAATATAAGAGCCAAAATACTCATGTAGACTCCCTATCCATTTTGTCTAGCCTGGAGAATTGATCATTTAAACAAACATTAGGGTCTTGATATTGATTTACCCAGATGGCTAACTCATAATGATATGGCCTCAGAGAGGAGGGGAAAATAATGTATATTTTACTTACACTCATCATATTTGATATATAAACAATGATTATTGGCTCATCAACAAGGTAATTCACCTCTGTGGGGAAAAGCATGAGGTAATTTAAGAAGTTAAGAGTGTTTGAAGTAAAATATCTCCATGTGGAAACTTTAGATGTGGCTATCTTGAGACCTATAAAATAATTTTAAATGGTCTGTCCAAAATATTCTCTTTTAAAACAAGTCTTGTCGTCTACCTTCGTCTTCTTCATTTAGATAATAACTGCTATGATGCTATTCTCCTATTTACCCAAAATCATTATTAATTTTGTTAATATGTATATTGAAAAAATAAGGAGATCCCAGAAACTTTCAAACAGAGAGAAATTCATTATTAGCTTTTTTGAATATGCTATTAATTCAAACATATTTGATGATTTTCTATATAATTCTGTCTATTTTACTACTGGGATAAAGTTAAGTTATTAAAAATATTTTTCTTATATAATAGAGTTTATAAAAATATTTTTTTAAGATTTGTCAATAGAATATAAATAAGTATTAAAATATGTTTGCAGTATTTTAGCAAGTTATTTTCATTAGCTATAATAGGAAAATCATTAAAAGTATTTTGGGAATCATTCTTCTACTCTCTACTTCTATGAGTTTAACTTTTTCATATTCCAAACATAAATGAGATTGTGTGGTATATGTCTCTTTGTGTCTGGTTTATTTCACTTATCATAATGTCCTTCAGGTTCATCCATGTTGTTCATGTTTTCATAAATGGCAGGATTTCCTTCTTTTACAAGGCTCTATAATATTTCATTATTTGCATATGCCGCATTTTCTTTATCCATTCATATGTTGATAGACATTTTGATTAATTCTATTTTGGGGCTATTGTGAATAATACTGCAATGAACATGGGAGTACAGATACCTCATGGATATACTGATTTGATTTCCTTTGGATATGTACTCAGTAGTGAGATTGCTGGATCGTGTGGTGGTTCTGTTTGTGGTTTTCTGTGGGACTTACACACTGTTTACTATAATAATTGTACCGATTTACATCCTCACCCACATTGTGCAAGGGTTCCCTTTTCTCTGTATCCTCTCCAACACTTTTCATTTTTTGTCTTTTTAATAATAGCCATTCTACCTGATGCGAGGTGATATATCATTGTGGTTTTAATATGCATTTCTCTGATCATCAGTAATGTTGACTATTTTATATATACCTGTGGGCAATTTGTATATCTTCTTTTGAAACATGTCAATTTAGATATCATTTTTTCACTAGATTATTTGTCATTTTTTATTATTGAGTTTGTTGAGTTCCTTATATATTTTGAATATTAACCCTTTATCAGATGTGTGGTTTACAAATATATTAATGTATCCTCCTGTTTCTTATGTTATCTCTTCACTCTGTTGATTGTTTTCTTGGCTATGCCAAAGCCTTTTAATTTAATGTATTCCTATTTGTATATTATTGCTTTCATTTTTTGTGTTTGTGCAGTATGCCCAAAGAAATCATTATCCAGATCAGTGACCTGGAGCTTATGAAAATGTGTTCTGGGTACCTGACTGCGAAATGAGTAGTGGGACTCAGAGAAAGGAGAAAGCATACTGGTGCCAAGATAACTGCTGCTTCCTGAATCATCCTTCCTCTCTTTAGGGGTGTTGAGCGGAATGTGGGAACCCAAAGTACTCCTGTAGTTAGAGAGTAAATAGATTACTAAGCAGCCTTTTTCTCACTTCCTTTTTCTTCTCATGATAAAAAAGACTAGACAGACATGAATTGCAAATGCTGACATCTACCTCTTCTTGCTGTTGCCCAAGATATCCCTGAATAAACTTTTGACTACCTATCAGCCTGGCGTGGTCTACTTCTTAATTTAGTCAAAGCATGTCCTTCACTGATGGCAAGTGTTTCTCAGGTCCAACAGGTAGTTTTCTCAGCAAATGTAGTTTTCACCAACATTATCTTCTAGTAATTCCACAGTTTTAGGTCTTAAGTTTAAGTTATTAATTTATCTGGAGTTAATTTTTGTAAGGTGTGAGCTAAGGGGCTAATTTCAATCTGCTATATGTGAATAGTCAGTTGTCCCAACACAATTTATTGAAGAGACAGCCTTTCCCTCATCATGTGTTCTTGTCACTTTTGTCAAAAACCCTAGAAAGACTGAATCACATAAAAATAGGAAATTTGAATAAACCACTAAAAGAGTAAAGAACTTAAATCAATAAGGAAAAGTCTTTTCTCAAAGAAAAGTTCAAGACCTGACGTCTTCACTGCTGAACCGTATTCAACATTTAAGGAGGGACTAATACCATTCCTTCTCAAACAATCACAAAATATTGAAGAAGAGGGAAGACTTTCAAACTCATTTTACAAGGCCAGCAAGAGAAGGACAATATAAAAAAGGAATATTATAGGCCAATATCTCTGATGAACATTGATACACAATACTACCAAACCTAATTCAACAGCACATTAAAAGTATCATTTACCATGATCAAGTGGGATTTATTCCAGGATTCATGGAGGGCTCAACATCCATAAATCTATAAATATGATATGCCACATTAACAAAATGAAAGACAAAACCATATGACCATCTAAATAGATGCAGAAAAAAATCCATATGACAAAATTCAACATCCTTTCATGATAAAAAAAAAAAAAAACTTTCAACAAATTAGAATTAGAAGCAATGTACTACATGCGACACAATAAGATCATATGTAACAAATCCACAGTTAAAATCACACTCAATGGTGGAAAGTTGAAAGCTTTTCTCTAAAATCTGGAACAAGACAAGAGAAGATATTTTAGCATTTTTATCCCACTACTGAAATTTTCTATCTTTTCATTGATTAAGATTACTTTATTCTTTATACCATTGATCATTACTATGATATATACACTAAAATTCTTTTCTGCCTAATCCAACAATTAAGTCCCTTTAGGATGACTATGGTCCCTTCTCTTGAGGATGGGTTATATGTTCCTAATTTTTTTTTATGTCACAGTATTTTGGATCATATCCTAGCCATTTTGAAAATCATCATGTATATATTCTGGATTTTGTTATATTCTTCTGAAATATTTTAATTGTTTTTGTAATAGCTGGTGGTTAACTTGATTTGACTCCAACCTCAAGTGCTTTTCCTTGGGCAATTCAGTTCAGTTATTTTATCCTTAATTTGGTTGTCTAAGTACTGAGTTGGCCCCAAGAGTATGAGATTCAGTAATTGACCAGCAATAGAGGTGGAATTTAATATATAGAATTTGAAACTTCTTGGTTTTGACTCTCTATTTTCTTGGATTCTCTCTTCATTATTAGTTGCTCAGGTCAAACCAAAGTCTGTTTTCTGTAATTTTAGCCCAAAAATGTAGCAAGTTTTCTAACAAATCTTTATCTTCCCTTTGTGGTACATACTGAGTCTTGTCTCTAAAATGGAAGCCCTGTAAAAGAATAATAAACCAATGACATTTCCTTTTGCAAGTGTTTCCTCCACTCTAGCATTTGCCTGAATAGTGTGGTAATTTTCCTAATTTTTCTTTCCCACATTTGTAGCTGTTATTTTGGGGAGGTTGATTTGCTAGAAGTTTACTCAGTTATTACTAGAGGTAAAACTTGGTGAATTTCTTTTAAAAAAATTTATCCTTGCTGGCTTCTTTGTTGGTAAAATCAGAACACTGGTTGCCACTGTATGTACGGAGATTTCATTAGAAAGAACACAGGGAAAGTTTATAGATTGATAGGCATGCTCTAGTTCTCCACTGTGTATATGTAACAGGGGTGCCCATACTGTCATAATTCAAGTAAATTTATAATTAAAATCTGTGTTTTATTTTATATAAAGTATATGACAATAAGAAAAATAAATCATTGCATCAACCATGTCCTATTAGATACATGTAATTGCCTATTTCAATGTCAAGCTACCTCTCGACTCTGTAAGGTTAACAGGCTCTATTGGATCTTGGTTGCCTACTTTTATTGTAGCTTCCATCTTTATTAAGACTCCCTATTATGTTTAAAATACAGTATATGGCTCCATTTCCATAGAAATGTACAACTTGTTGACTTCTGACAAATTCACCCTAATGTGGAGCAATTTATTTGTACTGAATTTCTAAAAACCTATGCCACAAGTAGCAAAAGTTAAAATCAAGCATAAAAATAGTACATGTCACAACTGGTAGAATTCATTTACCAGTAGAGTATGTAAGTAGCAGGACACCATCAATTCTGCTGCAATAACAAATAAATAAGTAAATAAAATTAAAAACTTCTGCTACAACAATCAAAAATAAGTAAATACACTTAAAAATCCAATATGTAAAATCACTGGAAATGTGGAGAAGCCAAGAAAATAGGTTAAAAAATAGTTTTATTATAAGTAGGATGATTCTACTAGGAAAAATAAGAATCAGCATAAATTTGATGATTGTGTGAGCTGGCATAACATACTGACTTCTAGAATATTTTCTATTTTTGGCCAATTTGACTCTTTTGAATATTTGCTGACTACTCAGATAACACAGGAGGCTATAGGACTGAGATAGAAAGGCAAATAAAATATTTTACTATCTTGGAGTGCTTGGGAGACAAGTAATGCTGGGAAGAGATCTTTTTCAGAGGACATTTGTCAGATTTTGAACTTATCTGAGATTAGACACTGAAGAGCTAAGTTAAAAATCTCTGAAAATCCTATCTTTCAGGGTACAGGAGGAGGATATCTGCCAGGATCTCAATCAAAAGCCTGAACAAACCAAACCCCAGGAAAGGTTGCATCTGAAAGGCATGAAATCTCTTTCCTATGATTCTTAGAAAAAAAATTATTCTAGGATGTACCTATAGCAACAATATACAGCATATAATCATATATTATGAAGAATGAAAGCAGATATTAAAAGATAAATGATAACCCAGTGAAGACTTAAAAAAATGGAAGAAGTATACTGATGATCAAGATGTTGGAGTTAGCATAAAAGGACTTCAAAATAACCAAAAAATAATAATAAAGAAAATATAGAGATAATAATGAAGTGGTAGAAATATAAATAAATTCAACAGCAATTTGTTATAATTTGTTAACATAAAATAATAATATTGGCATTGAAGAAGAGAAAAAAAAGACAACACTTTTTAAAACTAAGAATTCCTTTAATAGGCGTAATAACAGACAAGACATGGTAGAATATAGAGTTGTAAACTCAAATTCAGGTAAATTGAAAATACCCAACCAGAAGCAATAGAGAGCCATATAATGAAAGAACAGAAAAGAGAATAATAAGAGTTGTCTGGAACAAAGTCATATTGTCAAGCATATCTGAAAATGGAATCACAAAGAAGACAAGGAAAGGAATCCTAGATGAAAAATGGCACATGGAAAAGTTTTCTTGACAAAGGAAAATCTCTGGCTGAGGACAGTTCTAAAGAAAAGAGTTAGCTGTCAGCCACCCTTTGGTAGAGAAACACTCCCAGCATCTGGGAGAATGAAGGTGACAGACAGCTTTGAGTATCTCACCAGAGCATGGATTAGAGTCCAATCTTCATAAGAAACAATCATAAATAAATTTTTATTTGCTATTGTGATTGGGATGGGAGAGGGCAATGCTAGACTCTCTCTCTCCACAAAACATTTTATATCACAGGACATGAAACTTATGAAATTTTTCTGCCAACAACCAAATATAGCCATTTAAATATATATTCAAAAATGAAGAAAATGATTGCTGCCTTGACCATTGACCCAGGGGATCCACTGTAAGCCATATTTGGGCCTCTATTCCATTTATTACCCTGCCTGCATATCCTCTCCTGTCACTATACACCACACTCCTCCGCGATGTAACATGGGAATCATAAGGACACTTCAAGTGTCCTGATATCAGTCATTCAGACTCTGCATCCTCAAAATATCTGGGCACTGCTCTTTTCCCTGTGTTTTGTTGCCTTAATAATTAGCTATATGTTTCTTTAGCAGACTGGGGAAATCATTTCAGCATGTATATTCTTAGGTAATTCAGAATTAATCTTCTTGGAGACTTGGTTTCTTCTGTAGTCAATGAACTCTGGATCTGAAAACTAGATCAATTCTGGGAACTGGACACGAGATTGTAACTTATATTAGTGCAGCTTTGATTGGCATCCTTATAATTCACCCTTGATATATTGTGATTCTACAGAATCAGCCTTTGTGAGCTGCCCATTCATCTGGCATCTAGGTACATTATATTCTATTGGCCATCTCTATATCTCTCTATAGATTAGGACTAGTGGGCTGCAAATCCTATATTTTCATTTCTTACAAAAGTAGTGTAACTGTGGTTAATTGCCACCATTTTGACTTTATTGGTTGGGGACCCTTTTATCTTCATTGCTATTAGGAGTCAAGTTTTGTATGGTGTTCCCTGCTGTCAGTGCTGCCCACCCAGGAAATAGCCACCACAATCTCATTAATGCTAATGTCTCTCTCAAGCAGTGCATTGTATTTTTCTTTTATCTGGTCCCTTCTACTGAACACAGACAGCTGAAGGATATTACTGCCTTTTACAGTAGGTATACAGCCAGTTTTCTGAAGCTTTTATTTCCCTTCATATCCTGTAATGGCAGTTCTTGTATTTTTATTTCACTCACATGTTCATCGCTTTTTCCAAAAATCCAAGAACATCTTAGCAACATTTTAATAAGGCCTCCCAAAGTCTTGCTATTCTACTAAGTCCTACAGGAGGGATAGTGTTCCTATATTGTTAATCCTTTTTTAAATCTAATTTTGTATTACATAGTCCTTTCTTGATTCAGCACAATCAGATTTGCTAGGTCCTGCAGCTTCTTTTGGATATAGACCACCATTCAATAACTGGATTGATTTGTGACTTGACTCAGGTTTTGGTTTGGTTTTCAGGAAGGTAGATGAACATAGTTTCCAGTGTAGGCGTGTCGTTCCTCTCAGAGACCCCACCGTCTCCTCAGAGAAGGCAGGAGGGCTTCTTTAAGAGGGAAAAGTAAAGCCACAGAGTTCAAGGGAATCTGGAATTTTGAAGTATTCAAGAACATCTACCCAGATACTCCAATTCCCAGTCTCAGGGTCTCTTCCTGAAAAGGGCTTCAACCTAGGTGGATCAGACTTTCTTGGGTTTTGAATCTAAACATTTTTAGAGCTAGGGCACCCTTATGATTAAGTTTTACATTTTTCTGCTCACTGACTGCAGCAGATGACAGTCTCCTTACATACTGCCAAAGAGGCCTAATTACTTTCACATGTCACCTTAAGTTGGTGATTAATTACCCTCATCACCTCATTTGTGTTTTGTCCAAGTCTTACACAAAGCAATAAGGTAAGAAAAAAATAAAAGATATACTTCCATGGGTCATCTCATGCCTTTGGAAGTTTCAAGAAAAGCTGTAATATAAGTGCCAATATATTATAGGACATTCTCATAAACTTAGATACACAAAGACTAATCAAGATGTTGGGGGAAATTGCAATATAATAAAAATATTAGTATAGCATGACCACAGTAAGTTTATTCCAGTAATGTAAGATTAGATTAACATCAGTAAATAAATCTTTGTAATTCATTATATTAACAGAATAATGGAGAAATACAAATGTTCATCTTAATAGACAAAAAAATGATTTTGATAAAATTGTATGTCCTCTAGGCAAAAATTCTCAGCAAATTATATATAGAACGGTACCTCTTTATTCAGATAAAGGATATCTATAAAAAATTAGCATCTTATCATAATCTATAGTTAACCATTTTAGTTATTTCAACTAAATTTAGAAGCAAGAGAAGGATGTTCATTCTTATCACTGGTAGTCAATATTGTACTAATAGTCTGAGACAATACAATAAGACAATCCTTTGGAAGTTTCAAGCCTCATTTGATAATGCTCTGTATTACTTTTCAAAAGAAAACAACATTTTAGCAATTATTAGAGTAGAGAAAAAGGTTTATAAAAGAAATTTTGTAAGAAATTTGGGATCCCAATGCCTTGTGTTTCTATATACATTATTATCACATTTGAAATAAAATTATTATTGTAAAATACCTTTAATGAGGCTTGTATATATCCAGAAATACATGTATGTGAATAATAACTTTTTAAAAAAGTGACTACATTAGAAAGTATTGCTGTCTCTCAGAGCATCAATTTTCTGAGAAATATAGTCAAAAAAACTTTTAGGTTTGTTTCTTCATTTTAATTTAGAACTCTAATGACAATTGCTAAAGAAAAAAATACTTATGATGCTTGTTAACAATGGTAGGAAAGATTTTTTTCAAGGAGGACCATCTCAGTAGGTACAGGGACCACTGCAGAGGGTTGTTGCAGTGAGTAAGAAAGACTGGGCTCAAGCCTATATGCAATATGGGCATGTGGGAATTTATTGTCAAGGAGCAGGGTGGGGGTCAGTGGATAGAAAATTACTAAGAGGAAATATCAAGGTAAGGGGGGATTCTTGCTAAAGTGACCTAATAGGATTTTGCTGGAGGCAGGCCAGAGTGATCAGACATCACCTGGGGAATGGTAGAGGATGAGAATCCAATCCAACATCGAGGGTGATCAGATATCAAAGGTTGCTGAACTCACTTAGCAAGATTATGGTAAAACTGGATAATATGGAGACAAATAGAGAAATTCAAAGGTCAGGCCTACTTGGAAAAAAGCTCGAGAGAACCTGAGTCTAGTATGGTTAAAGAGAGAATCTTTGTCATAACAAACAACAGGAAATAAGCTTTCACAAAACGTTAAATATGACTCAAACTAGATTTGATAACATAAGGTAATTATTATAATATTTTATTTGTTTTTCACAGTTACATATTAAAACCATGCAAATTGGGGATTTTGTTTGTTAATGGATTTAAGATATCTATTACCTACTTCTTCTTCTATAAATTACCTAGTAGTTTTCCCCAATGAATAAACTTTCACATTTTGTGTATTTATCCCTCTTGTATTCATCTTTATGTTTAGAATCATTATACTAGTCAATTGGAAAATTTTGCTTCAAAATAATTGTAAATGAGAAAATGACCCTAGCATTATTGTTTGTACTTATTAACAATATCAGGATTTGCACAAATGTAAGAAAGGCTAAAGTAATCTCTTATTTGTAGACCTTTGTATTCAACATATTGAGGATGTTTTAATGAGCTGATTTCTCAGTTTCTATTAAACACAGTCTTGGAATATCCTCACAACAGACAGTGATAAAAGTGCTTAAATAAAAATATTCAGGAATGATGATCAACTGTTAACTGAGCGAGAGCTGTAATAATTAGAAATGGCCATGTTATTTTCACTTGCATTTCAACTGTGCATCCTATACTCATTTGTTTCCCCTCTCTCTCTCTGTCTTTTTTTTTTTTTTTTGCCGGGGGTTGGGGGGTGTTTGCCAAGTGAAAAGCCAAAGTGTTAATGGTAGGGAAACCTTGTTTTGGAATATCTATTATAAAATTACTTTTTTCATCTAAGGACAATACCTGATTTACCTAATACAGAAGCCTACTCTGCATGAGAAAATGCCTAAGCCCTTGAAAACAATATTGGAATTGCTTTTCTATTTCTTCTAGAGGTCAGCTCCAATACTGAAAGCCTTTTTCATATTTACCGTGTGATTCTTAAGCATAATGGTATTAAATTATAAACCTCACGAGAATAAGGGTTGACTGTATTATATTTATGACTCCTTTTAAGTACCTGGCATGGTGCCTGGCACAGAAATCTTCAATAAATATTTGCCAAGTGAGTAAAGAAAAACATGAATGAATGAAGACAGTAAAATATCTGACTTAACTCTGAAATTATTAAATTTAGTAATTACTTCAATTTCATGTTATGACCTGATGAAAATTTGTCTCCTAACATTAATAAAATACATATTATAGCAATAAAAACAATGCAGATTTAAAATTGTTGTGCCTAGTTTTGCAACATTTTATAGCAGACAAAATTAAAACTAAAAGGGAAAATATTCTCTTAATTAATATAAGAAGAGGAAAAAATTCTGCTCATGGTGACATGGGGGATAAAATTTTTAAATGGCCACCTAGGCATAAGGGTCCTGTATTAAAGGCTTTGATTTTATTTTTCTAAGGAAAAACAATATCCCTGGACAGTGGTTTCATTTCGCCATCATAGCATATCTCAAGGGAAACATATGGAAGGAAAATGTGAAATATCAGGAGCTCACAGAACAACGCACTACACAAATCTTGACAGTCTATTTTAGCAACCAGTCTCATTGGAGAGCAATTTCTGTTATTTATTATCACTTAGCAGACCCTAAATAGTTACCTCGATGCCCACCTCTTCTCCTGAGCACTATACTGGCTATTACAGTGGATCAGAGAGCATTTTTTTACAGATCAAACTCAGATTTTTTCAATATAAAGACACGATTTCAGAGATGAAAACAGTCAGACCTAGATATACATTTACTTAAACTTCCAAGCAAATTTCTACTTCAAAAATAAGTACATAAATGGTATTTTTACATATGTATTTAATCTCTTTGCAAGCTATTTAAAGATAAAATACTGATATTGGAATGTTTGCTGTGCAATAATTTTAAGTAATGTCTATCATCTTGATAAAGTTTCCTCTTTTTTTTACCACTATGCTAATGAGGAAAGTTTTCTTAATACATTTTGGAAATGTTCATTTCCATAAATATTAAAAGAGCACATTTTACATTGTACTACAAATTTAGTTTTTTGCTGCTTTGTTTGGATACTTATTGTATCAAGCAATACATCGTACACCTTACTTTAAATCCAATGGCCACCCTCTCACCATTGCTAGTGCATCTCAATACTGCAGTAACATGCTTCTTTATGGGCTCTGGAAAAATTCATCCAGGCACACCAGATAGCACCTTTCCTCATGCCCTTGAAGTTGCTTGCTTTCCACCCTGAAGCTTTACTGTTGAATTCTCCCTATGATCCACCCTGGTGCCCAAGATACTCACTGCAGAAATGTTAGCCATTCTCCTATAAATGCCCACCAGGCAAAGACCATACGGAATATACCTATACTGAAAGTTAGACTTATTAAGCTTGTGGTTGTAAAGCAGACAGAAAACAATGAAAAAATGTGGTACCTTACCAACAACAGATGTGAGGAGAACCTAAAAAATTTGAGGCATATGTATATTTGGGAGGAAGTTCATAGAAGCATGGGCTGTTCTAGATTGAGTACTCTAAAAAGTCAGGGGCAATTTAGAAATTTGATATTTTACGATGCATACCACAGAAACAGAACATGGGTAGGGTTATCATCAGAGAAGAGGCTATGAGAAGAGTCTGTTTTTCTTATTTTTGTGCTTGAAAAATGTATTTGCTTTTATCACTATTTAGGCATTATTTTGTTTTTTTAATGTTATTATGCATAAAGTATTCAACATGATGTTATCAGATACATATAGATAGTAAAGTGGTTACTATAGTGAAGCAAATTAATATATCTATTGTCTTCAACAGTTACTCATTCTGTTTTTGTTTTTATTGCAAGAGCAGCTAAAATCTACTCATTTAGCAGGAATCGCAAATAAGGTACAAATTTGTCACCTATTGATATAACCCTCATGTTGTACATTAGTTCTCTAGACATGTTCATCCTATCCAACTGCAACACTGTATCCTCTGACCTATGTCTCCCCATTTCCACACCTCTACCTCTGTCCCTGGAAACCACTATGTTGTTCTCTCTGTATACTTCACTTCTTTTTAATGCCACATATAAGTGAGATCACATAATATTTTTCTTTTTATGTCTAGCTTATTTCTCTTATCATGGTGTCCTCCATGTTTATTCATATTGTGGCAAAAGGTAGGATCTCTCTCTCCCATTTTTTTTTTTTTTTTTCAGATAGGATCTCACTCTGTCTCCCAGGCTAGAGCATACTGGTGTCATCATAGCTCACTGCAACCTCAAACTCCTAGATTTAAGTGATCATCCTGCCTCAGCCTCTTGAGTAGCTGAGACTATAGGCAAGCACCACCACACCTGGCTAATTTCTCTGTTTTTTGTTTTGTTTTTTTAAGACTATACTTCGTTCTTGCTCAGGCTAGGATCTCCTTTTTTAAAGATGAGTAACATTCCATGGTGTATATATACATACATACACACACACACACGCATACACACACACAGAGTACAGATTTTTCCCTTCATTGATGGACACTTAGGTGGTTTCCATGTCTTGGATATTGTGAATAATATTGCAATAAATGTGAGCATGCAGATGTCCTAAGGAGGTAGTGATTTTATTTCCTTTGTGTATATGCCAGAAGAAGGATTGCTGAGTCATACATTAGTTCTATTTTCAATTTATTTAGAAACCTCCATAAAATTTTCCATAATGGCTGCACCAATCTATTAATATGCTCCCACTAACAGTGTACAAGGGTTCCCTTTTCTAAATACCCTGACCAACATTTGTCATCTTTTGACTTCTAGATAATAGGTTAGGCATTATTTTGGAGTAGTCATTTTTTTTTCTTGTTCATTTTAAAGAGAATCTTTGTCTTAAAGAGAATCTTTCATAATACATTAGTATTATGAAAAAAATATTGTCTTTAACAAGGAAACATTATGATTTATTTGGTGGAAACCAGCTATCAGATGTTAGCACTTTCTCAAATCACTAAAATAGAATAAAGTGAATAATACTTCCATGGGGTCAGTTTGAGACAGTCTTTATGGTTTATTTGTGGACAGTCCAAATGTATCAATTCATCAGCCCCATTAGTGGTGGTCATCTTGACAATGGATCTTTATTTGGGCTCTTGTTCCTGCTCTTGGACTTCACTCCTGGTCATTAGAATTGCATTCCACAGATTCTTCCCTGCACTCTGTTTTCTGGTAGACCTGAGTGGACTATGACAGTTAGCATCAGGAAGGGTCATGAAGAGACACTGAGGATGGATTTTTTGGACCTAGATTTCTCTTCTGTCTAATGACTACAAGGATGAAATTACTGTTGCTAATTAGGATTTCTATTACCCCTGAAAATAGTATATCATAAATGCCAAGGTTCTTATCTGTGATTAATTGGGATGAAGTGTATATAGTGTATCATAAAGTACTGGGATATGCTTAATTTTGCTGCCTGAACAGTATGGGGCCAATAATAAATATAATAATTGTGGAGTGCTCTGGATTTTTTATAACTTCATTTGAAGTTTTATAACAAGAAGACAGTAATCTCAGAGAATATAATTGTTAACTTAGAGCAAGCTGTGAAAGCCAGAGGGCCTCTATGGCAATTCTCAAAGAGATTCATATCTCCTGCAGGTGCTATACATCAAACTTAAGACCTGGAGCAATGATAATCAATGCCTCTAAGTACACTCTATATCCAGCATTGATAGGTTTCTTATGTCAAAGTGTAGGAAAAGACGGGGAGGCATGACCTAGGTTGGGAGCATCTACATAAAGAGCTTGAGGATTTTGAACTCTCAGATTCTCCTGAATCCTCAAGGTTGGGAAAAATCGTTGTCTCATACATTCCTGAAGAGACATCAATTATTTTCTTATAGATTTTGAAAGTAACTCATGCAGGATAGTTCTGTTGAGGTCTTTTAGTTCTTTGAGGAATGCCCATACTGTTTTCCATAGGGTTTGTACTAATTTACATTCCCACTAACAGTGTATAAGCATTCCTTTTTTCACGGTATCCATGCCAATGTCTATTGTTTTTTTATTTTTTTATTAATAGCCATTCTGTTAGGGGTAAGGTGGTATCTCATCATGATTTTAATTTGCATTTCCCTGATGATTGGTGGTATTAAGCATTTCTTCATGTTTGTTAGCCATTTATCTATCTTCTTTAGAAAAACATCTGTTCATGTATTTTGCCCATTTTTTGATGGGGTTATTTTATTTTTTTCTTGCTGATTTGTTTTGAATTCTTTGTAAATTCTGGATGATATTCATCTGAAATCTTCATTTCCCTGTATTAAAAATCAGGGTCCAATATTAGCATAATTTATAAAGTATAGTCCCTGCTCTGAGAAGAAAAGGTCTATGCTCTGAAAGAGTGTCACGAAGTAGTTAGCTTACAAAGTATGACCTACATAGTAAAGTAAGTTAATTAGCAAGGCCTACTACCTACATATTAGGTAGGTGAATGCATGTGGAGTGGTAGCAACATTATTGAGTCATCATGAGAGTAGATAAGATATAATGTGGGTTAAAGAAACATTTACTGACATGAGGGCATTCAATAATATTTCCAGATATAAGGTTTTACAATGATAACTAGATAGTGTTAGTATTTTCCTGGAATGGTTTCTTGAAGCTTGACATAAAGATCAATTATAGTAAATGAAGTAGAGATACCAAAACTTTCTTGGAATAGCGTTCAGGTGGGATCTATAAGGTTTAAGTATGTGAGTACTTTAGAATGGTATTATGTTGTATCTTCTAAAAACCTACCACATTAATTTACTCCCTTTAATGTATCTCTTTCTAGAAAAGCCCAGGGGGTACCATCTTCACTGTGGGAAAAAGAAATGTGCTGCTGATGAGGAATTGGGTGCTGACTGGTATCAATGAGAAGCTGGTTGCCAAAGGTTATGGACTGAATCATCTCCCCTAAAAATTCATATGCTTAAGTCATACCCTCTAATGTGACTGTATTAAGAGAGATTATTAAGGCTATGATTAAGGTTAAATTATATCAGAAGGGTGGGGCACTAATCCAATAGCACTAATGTCCTTATAAGAAGAGGAAGACACACCAGAGACACTCTCTCTTTCTCTCTCTTCTTTTCCTCTCCCCCTTTCCTCTCTCCCTCTCTACCTCCTTCTCCCTCCCTCTTTTTTATCTCTCTTTTATCACAGGCACAGACAGGCACAGAGAAAAGCCATGTGAGGACATAGTGAGAAGACACTTGTCTAATAACCAGGAAGAAAGGATTAACTAGAAACCAAACATGATCTAGACAGGGGTCCCCAAACTTTTTAAACAAGGGCCAATTCACTGTCCCTCAGACCATTGGAGGGCCGGACTAGAGTTTAAAAAAAATATGTGAACAAATTCCTATGCACACTGCACATATCTTTTTTTTTTTCTTTTACTTGAGCCAGTTTATAGACACATATCTTATTTTGAAGTGAAAACACAAACAGGCAAAAACACTCGCATGTGGCCCACAGGCCATAGTTTGAGGATACCTGACCTAGGACTTCCAGCCTTCAGAATGGTGAGAAAATATATTTCTGTTGTTTATGCCTTATTCTGTGATATGTTGTTATGGCAGCTCTAGGTGAGTAATGCACCACCATATAGACTAGAATTTATGGTAGAAGATAAGGGCATGGATGTGGACACCCTGAGCACAGGCCTGATAACATCATTCATGAATTTGAGATAAGGCCTGAATGAAGATTATGGTGCCTTGGCCCACAAGGATGTGTGGTGACAGCTAATAAGTTTTGGCATCTTTTAGGCAAGACAGATTGCTAAATACCACATAGATCAATTGGTTCAATGTTGATCAAAAATAATATTAATCAAATAAGGTATTTTTTTTTTTTTGAGACAGAGTCTCACTTTGTTGCCCAGGCTAGAGTGAGTGCCATGGCATCAGCCTCGCTCACGGCAACCTCAACCTCCTGGGCTCAAGGGATCCTCCTGCCTCAGCCTCCCAAATAGCTGGGACTACAGGAATGTGCCACCATGCCCGGCTAAATTTTTGTATATATATTTTTAGTTGGTCAATTAATTTATTTCGATTTTTAGTAGAGACGGGGTCTCGCTCAGGCTGGTTTCAAACTCCTGACCTCGAGCAATCCACCCACCTCAGCCTCCCAGAGCAAATAAGTTTTCAAAAACATTGATATTTGGCCAACAGAATGCTGATGTTAGCCTGTACAGTGGAAAGAGACAATCCTTTAACTAGTTCCAGTTCTAAGTCAGTTCATAGATTAAGAAACTTAATACACTATGCGGAAGTAATTTTTTTTTTTATAGATACAGGGTCTCACTATGTTGCCCAGCCTGGTCTTGAATTTTTGGCTTCAAGTGCTGCTCCCACCTTGGCCTCCCAAAATGGTGGGATTATAGGTGTTAGGCAACACACTTGGCCTCCAATATTATGTTGAATGTTGAAACATATCAAAGACATTTTTAAAAAACTAAAATATAAATCTTAAAGTTCCCTATGTTGTTTCTCTTGGTTTTGTGATTGACCTTATGCATTTATAAAATTTCCTTTTATAATTATTTTTTTAGAAAACCTCATTATATATAGAATTCAACCATGAATAAATGTGTCTTCACTATCAATTGAAATCATGCATTTTTCTTTATCCAGTTAATATGGAATTATATTGATATTTATCATGTTGATAATCCTTGAATAATTCAGTAATCATTTTTTCAGCTATTTAATCAGCAAGTACAAGAAATATTGGCCTATAATTTTATTTTGTTTATCTAGAGAATATAATAAAACAATACACGCCTTGTAATACAAGTTATATGTGTTTCCTTTTTCTTATGATCTGGAAATGCATATATAATTCTGTGATTATCTGCCACACAAAAAGTTGATAAAATTCATCAGTAAACCTGAATGGGCATGGCACTTTTCAGGGAGTTTTTTTTTTTTTTTTTTAATTTTCTTTCATTTTTATAAATACATTTTGAGTATATGAAAAATTTGCATTTTTTAATTGCATCATTTTTGTAATTTATTTTTCTACATTCATTACTGTGTCTTGCATATCATATTTCACAGATAATTTCATGCTAAAATCCAGGCTAAACCTTTCTTTTAAGTAGAATATATAGGTAGTAAAAATCCTAATTATTCATATATAAAAAGAGCTTTATTTTTTTGCTCACTTTAGCTAAATTGAATAAAAAGGTCTGCCTTCAAATCTTTTTTCTTCAACATTTTGAAGATTTTAATTCATTGTCTTCTTTAATGGCGTCCTGTTACTGGGTGTCTAACATCAACATCCTTCTCATTTATAAAATCTGATTTTATTTTTGTTTTTCTCTCTATAATCATTTAGAATTTTCTTTGTTGTTCTTAATTTTTTTATACTATTAGTAGGATTTAAACAGTATGTCCTTATCTTGGTTTTCTATCCATCAGAGCTAACATTTTATGAGCCCTTTCAATATGCACTCTTAAATCTTGAGTTTGGGGAAATATTTTGTTATTTTCCTTACACTATTATTTACTTCATATTTTCATTTTTGGAATTCCTTATAGATATATACTAACACTCATATATCTTTAATTTTCTCCAACACATGCCATTTATTTAACCTAGAAAATGCTTCTAGACCCAATCATCCAGTGCACTGTTTTGATCTTCGGCTACATCCATACTTCTATTAAACACATCCCCTGAGACCTTTATTTCTTCAAATGTAAAAAACATTTTTATAGTCTTCCAAAACTAATGTATTCTGTCTGTACCATAATTCATAATATGCATGTGAATACAATGAGTTTATCAAAGTTATGAAACCCAATTCTATTTCATAATTGCCCCTTTTAATGTTTGAAATACATTCCCTTTTCCTTCTCTGCTGATAAATATGCTTAATTTAGAATTGAGTTATATTTGCGTTCTAAATTTCTGTTTGTTGTTTTACATTGTATGGAAGTGATACTTGGTGGAGAACTCATTTGCATTTGCTTTTTTCTCCTCCGCATGACACAAATATAACAGTGACTGACCTTGTGGATAAGGACATTGGTTACATGGTTATGTTTAACCAAATTAACCTAATCTAAGTTCCCAGCCCAAGCACCAATTGCCAAGCAGACCTTTAGCATGTAATAAGGAAAGCTCCACTCTGGTCCAATCTGGAAGATTGTCACCCATGTTGCATTGAAACCCTGGATGTAATCAGGATTATGGGGAGAGAAAAATCTATCCTGGCCCTTCTTGTATTAGCACAACTGGTTCTTTCTCACCCAAGCCCAATTTTTACTTCATGCAGAGAATAAAATACCTTTATTATTTCCTATTTACTTTTTAAATTTATGTTACAATGGCTTCTTTGTATTTCTCAGTCTATCCTGGCCAGTACAGGACTTGATGTCCACGAATAGACCTGAAGTCTGCCTACCATCGTGGTCAAACTGGAAGTCTGTATTGACATTGAGACTGGTCTCTGTGTGTGTGACTTTATAGATGTCGCATTCAAGTTTCAGCAACAAACATTCTCACATTGCTAAATTGAATCGGGCCAGATTTGAACATATTACCATGGAATTTTACCATTGCACTTTAAATAAAGGGCAGTTTGGTGAAAATAAAATGTTTCATCTTTTTCTTAAAAAAAAAAAATCTATCTTATTTTATTGTTTTCCAGCTCATCCAAGTTGATGAAAATGGCATCATATCATAACAGATCTCTATGAAAAAAGGGCCGAGGGATATGCTAGGAATTTGATAGTTTCATTATGGGAATGTGGAACAGTTACTTTTCTTAAGTAAGCTATTATTATCGAGGTTCTTTTTTATGTCTATGCTTAACAGAAGTTTCTTATATCTGTGAATTTTAGCTTTCTCTAGGATTTCAGGCTTTAAAATGTACTTAAATAACATGAAAAATGTGGGACATCCTGGATATTCCAAATGATGCTATTAACTACAAAGATAATATCAAGTTGAAATGTGCCTTTTGGTAAAATTGTCCACTTTTCATAACTCCACATGTATTTATTTTTCTGTTGGACATTATTCTGTTGAACATAATTGTTGTGTTAAGAAAAAGTGTTGATTGTGCTAAAACACTGGCATAGCACGTCAGCATTGTCCCTCAATCCTGAAGTATTTAATGTTACTATTTTTGTTGTCGTACCAGACTAAATAAGTCTGCTGTGTATGTGTATGTGTGTGCACAGTTTCCTAGAGAAGTAACTGTCATGTTTTCTTCTAAATTTCTCTTGATTCTGGTGATTCTTAATCACATACTATGGAATTTAAATGGTACTTTATAGGTTGTTAATTAATGGTTTATACTATATACACAGACAGACATTTGTGTGTATATATACACACACACACACACACACACACATATCTCTGTGTGTATGTGTGTGTATGTGTGTATATATATCGAAAGAGAGAGAGAGAGAAACTATACAGTGTCGCCTATGAATCATAATAGTTTTCAGATAGTGGGTTGCTTCTACCACTTTCTATTATGAATATGACAAATATAAAACATTGTTAATATATTTTAAATTTTCTAAATATATTGTTTCTACCTTTATTGGATTTTTTAAAAATGAAGCTGCATGACAGTAAAAGTTACTTGAGGAATATATTTTAATTATTTATGATGTCATGTTGCTTGTGGTATAAATGACACCATGCCACTGGAGATGTCCTATCATAAACTAGAGGAGAATTTGAGGAAAATTATTTTATATTATAGTACCTATTGATATCCAATCCAATGTTACTTCAATGCTATTATAATATTAGGTTATTTGATAGAGTTTAGAAAAGATTTGTTATCTCTCAAACAGTAGAGAGATGGGAAATATTCTCAGCCTTAGTGTAAATTACAACTCAAAGAAATTCAAATAGGTTATTCCTGCCTTCTATGATGAGAAGTTGCACTCTGAGAAAACATTTAATTATAGATATTTCTTCTAATCTCTAAATTTCTTGACTGTATTGATAGTCTGAATAAAGTCTAAGCTGTGTTGGAAGATGTTATGCTTTGATGTTAAGAGAAAATTAATTAAGTATTTGAAGGACAGCCATAAAAATCAATGAATTCTGTAATAATTTCAGTTTCCTAAACAAATATGGCAGAAATAGAGTAGTGCCAACACATAATATTTTCTTGAAAAATAAATACAAATGATACTTCTAGACAGGGATGGACCATCTGCTTTTGACAGGATACTCTCTTGAGATTGTCATTTCTTAACAAGCTTTCCAAAATGGGAGCCTTAAAAGAATAAGAAATTAATTTTCATGACCACCTCATCTTAACTCTACACTTGGGAGTTCAGAGTGCCCTTCTCCAAAGAGAGTTAACAACGTATTGCTTTTCAGGGCTGCCCTTGAAAGATAATTTTTATCCAGGACCTTTATATTGTGTTGGGGTAGGGAAAAGGGAATGATGTGGCTAACCAGAGGCTCGTGTTAAAAATTGAAGACTCCAGGAGTAGGAAGAGGAAATAGCTGAGAGGAAAGAGAAATTGTGGAGATAGATAGTTGTATTTTTATGTAGCATCCTCTTGAACTTTACATAGTTTTGGGAGGCTACTATGTGGATATTTTGGGCCTGAAGAGTACAACAATCTCTATGGCTGTGAGTAATAAAGATGAGTTCCTGCTTACCATATTTAGCATCGTATGATGTTTTCATTATTTCTTTTTCCCTTCCTCCTTTATTTTTATTAAATAATCAATTTTATTAATTAATAATTATTTTTTATTAAATTTCATTGATTTTTTAAATGTTAAGTATATGACATGCATATTCACATACTCACAGTCCATTGTAGGTGTATAGTTTTAGTTACAGCACTAAAACCACCAATCTCTCAACTTACAAAGTAGTTCCTTAAAATGTGAAATTTAAAAAGGAAGTTGGTAGTATTTTAAGAAAGTTTAATATACGCATTGGGCATTTGACAAGTTTGTGGCTACCCTGAGCCCAACCAAATCTCAGTTTCCTGAAAACTCTTGCATTGGAAATATAGGCAAACTACTTAGTCTATACCCAGTGAAATCACATACCTAAAACAATAATTAAAAAACAGGAAGTAGGAGGACATCCCTTGTCCACTCTGATGAGCCTGGCAGTGTATGATGAGTGGTAATAGTGATAAGAAGCATCACTGGCAAAGCTCTTAGTGATTGGAGAATCTTTCAAAATGGAAGGTGACATAGAATATGTCAGGTTTGATAATATCTAGAAGATCTTTAGCAATGGTTTAATTACTTCACTATCTACATGCATTACAATTCTTGAATTTATTAATTATTTCTAGGTCACTTGTACTTTTAGCTTTTCTTTGGTTTATATAGAAGTGGGTGAGATTTTTCTCATAAACTATGTATAGTTATTCCTTAGTGTCATGCATTTGGAAGGAGGAATGCTGGATCACACTATTTCTATTTGTTAGGGAAATATGTACTTACTTAGTGACAGAAATTTTATATATAATCAGAGATACAGTTAAAAGGAGATCATAAACCAGAAATAACAGCCTCTGTTTCTGTAGAGCAGTAAGACCATGTTAATGTCAGTATTTTACTTGTAAGGGTCATATAATCTACCATTTTTGAAGCATGTTATAATTTTAGAGGACAAACTATATGTCATCCTCTATCAATCAAATCATCTACAATGATTTTAAAATTATGCACAAGGAGAGTAGCTAATGATGTAGTAAATGTGTAAGATTCCACTGTTAAAACTGTAAGTGACCTAGAGTTTAAATTTATGCACGTTTTTCTGATTTATTTTTATAGTGAAAGCCACATATTTTGTCAAATCTAACAAGCAGCAAGTAAGGAGATGTGGTAAGAGATAAAATGAAAGACAAATATGAACAACTGTGATTTAAAAACAAAATCTTTAAATAGTTCATATAGGTATGCCTAATATATAGATAGATATTAGACATAAAAATTCAAACATATATATGGGAAAAGTATTTTGATTGATGTGGTGTTTCTTTTCACATCCCACCTCTCTGCAGTAGGAGTTGATGCCTCTGCTTAAATAAAAGAATTACACCTCAGTAACTGTATTATTTAATCCCCCTTAATCTTCATCCACTGCACCTGGTTCATTGTCTCCATTTACTCAACCAATTTCCACAGGCTAAAGTTACAGCCTTAACTGGCTACTGGCCAAAAATAAACAAAGGGAAGCATAAAAAGTCACTGCATCCGTGCCTTCCCAACACAATTGATAGAAAAGAGACTTTTAATGACTGCAGGGTTGTTGTTTTTTGTTTTGTTTTGTTTTGTTTTTTATAAAAACATGCCAATTTTGTTTTCACTATCTTTTAAGATTTTCTTTTTTAAATTCTTATTTCCAGAGAATATTTTTAAGTCTTACCTTTTGGATCCTGAGGTAAAGTTTAACTTGCAACAAATTTAACTGATTGCATAAATTCTGCATTTTCGGTCTTGTGAATATATTCTCAGGTTTTGCTGCAGTAAGCATTCTTCCTGGAATGTTTTTGGTACATGCTAGAAAATTTTATACATATTTTAGACAAGAGTGATGCATCTGTGGAAATTTATGTATGAAGCGTTAGGTATTGCAGTACATATGCAAACTTGTTTATAAAATATGCAAATCTCTTGTTGTTATTAATACTAACACCTGTCTAAACCATGTGTTACTCAAAAAGAAAAAAATGCATGTATTTGCTGTAATGGAGAGATTTGCTAACTTGAATTTTTTCAACAATTCATTTTTTATACTTATTTACAAGTTTCAGTTTTGGCTCACAATTTGAGAGAATAAAAACAAAATGTACCATGGTTTTATGAATAGATTTCTAAGCAAATGTAGTTGGTTAAATGTAGAAAAGTAATGAGGAGCAAAACATATTTTTGTGTATAAAATGCACTTTGGATATTTAATGCTTCTCATTCAATTATTATTCTAGTCGTTTTGGGTCCCCAACCTCATTACTATATATATTATGGAACACACTTTCCTAAGTAAAAGCTGGAGTGTAAACAATAACCCAAACTATATATAAAAGGTAAATGAGTTAAACAATAGGCATGATTAGAAAGAGTAAAAAGTGAAAGTATTCTATCCAAGGAAGCCAGAAATTTCACATTCCAGGAAACAATGTAGCCAAAATAGGGAAATATTTGATATGGGAACAGATGTCCTCCTACTATAGATGTTATGGAAACAGCATTATTTTAGACTATGGTCATAGTTTGTTAAGCTGTAGTAATAGTTTTTGTTTTGTTTTGTTTTTTAAGTTTCATTAGTAGTCACCAGGGTAAAGATCATTATAAATACAATTTGTCAAAAAAATCAGTAGAAAGGAAAATTCTGACAGTGCACGATGGGTAATGTTTTCAGGCCCGATGCTGTGGAATGGTTGTGTGCAATGAGTTTATGACTATTGATTCTAGGTCACAAGTTGTTCAAACTCTGCCTTTTTATAAGCCCCTACTGTGGACAGCAATCAAGGCCTGGCAGGGGCTTCCTGCTCCTATGAGTAAGACACAAACAGCCAAGTGATAACATTATAGCTAAAAAGGTGACCTCTTTTGGGGGCATGTTCTATGTCTAACACTACCTCTGTCATTTATTTATTTTTTTTTCACATACTTGAAGGCAAACCACTTAACCAGTTTAACTTTCAGCTTCCTCATGTTTAAAATGGGGATAATTGAGTCTGCATTATAGCCCTGTGAAACCTAAATAAATAAAACTGTGCATATGCAGGGTTTTCAAGAATGTCCATCCAAGCCAAGTTCAGCTATCTCATTACTCTTAGTGATAGCATTTTCATTATCATCGTTGTCATTGATGAACATTGGCTTTGCTATCAGCCACTCTGGACTCTAGATCTGTGACTTTATTTATATACAAAGCTACATAGGGTATTGTGAGCATGGCACAAGCAAGTTCTTGAAAAATGTTAGAGAACTGGGCAATTGGAAATTTGTGTCTTTAATATTAGTTAATCTTCTTTTAAAAAACATGATCATAATACCTGCCTTTTAGGGTTCTTACCAAAATCAGTTTATACATTTATTTGCTTGGAATATTGTAAGGACTAAACAAATTATAGTCATTATTATTATATTATTATTGAGAAATATTTAATTACAAAGCTTGAAGTAAGTGTATTGTCTTTTCACAACCCAAACTACATATTTGAGAAAAATGGGATGTAACATTTTTTGTTTTGTTTGTTTTTCTTCACTGTTCTGATCTTTTCTTAAAATAAAAGCTAGCTTAGAAGTACAATATAAAAAACAGGAAAAAGCAGAGCTGCTCTATTTGAAGCATTGGAGAGTAAAATGTTCCTCTTGCTGGACCCATTCCTCCCCTTAAAGAAGGTGCCCTAGAAGTGTCTCTGTGGAAAACAATTGGAAAACCAAGGATCTAATCCAATTCTCTCATTTCACACAGGGAGGCTCAAAAGTGAATTGCTTTCGTCAAAGTAGCAGAGGAAGCTAAAGATAGAACAGGAATAAAATCCAAGGTTTTAGATTCCTGTTTTATATTTTTGTTAGTAAAAGGCATGAGAATGATGCTGGGCTTGACAGGGACAACATGATGTATGATTTGTACCACATGTTCTCCAGGGGCAGGGACAATGGCATTTATTTTGTTGTTGCAAACGCATTAGGTAATAGGTACATAGTTGGCTGCTCCATTCATTTCCTTCATGGTTGAAATTTATTGACTGTTAGTTATTTGGTTTTATTTTGCAAAATAAAATTTTAATTCATATGTTGAAGTATTTCTATAATAGTCTGCCCAATTAAGTGAAAGTTATAAGTTTCAGTGGCCACAGAGCCAAAATCATGAAATGCACTTCTAATACTGTTAGCCCACTTGAGTATCATTTAAAAATATTCTTTTAAATAATGCCATAAAATGATATTTTGAATTTTTTTTAATAGTAGTAATATGTTTACATTTAAAACATTCTTTGGCATCATAAATGAAACAGAATTTTTCAACTACTAAGGGCAAATGGCCATGCCATTCTGGTTAGCATGATTTGATATTTACTATAAAGTTGTGTTTTTCTCAAAAATATTTCAAAAAGTAAATGACTTCATAACTGTCAAATTATTAGCTGAAAAGTAGTAAAAATAATCTTTATTATTTATGGTCTTCAAAAACAAAATGTAATGATACACTTTTAAATGTGTTGGTTAAAAATTGGAAGTAAATATGCCAAAGTGAGAAGTTTCAAATGTAAGCTTCCCCAGGTATTATGATATAATATTTTAGGATTGGTGGATACAATAAGGTGATGAATTTGAGCCAAGGGGTTCAGAGTTTTGAGGTGTAAACTGTCCTTTGATACTTTCTATTGAAGAGTTGATAGACCTTTCACATAACTCCTAAAATAAATAATACAGTTGTTTGCCTTTTTTATTTACCTGGGCAAGAGTCTGTCAGGGTAATAAAGTCATGATGACAAAGAGAGTATAATAGTAAAATCACATTAATGAAGACAGTATGCTCTGCAGAGTTAGATGTTTTAATTTTAAAAACATTAACATATAGGAGAGACAAGAATGAAAAAACTAAACCCAGAATTCACACACTCTTGCAAACTTCAAACATGTAAGAGTTTTTATTTTCCTTCACTAAATCAGCTGGTATGTCTTATCAAAAAATTTTCAAGTTACCGATGTTACTAAATTGTTTGAAAATCTGTGCTCTGGAACCTCAAGATTACTTCTTCAATAGCATTCTCCCCACCTCAAAGAGTTAATGACATTTTCACAGACAATTTATACCTTGTTCCTTGAAGTACCCCAGTGTGTCTTTGCCTGAAGCTGAAGGTACCAGATAAAGAGCCCACTGAGAAATTTGTCCTTAATTTCAGTAGCTGCTCCATTGCCTACATATATTCCGTATCTAATTTTTTCTCTCTTCATTTCATTCTTTCATTCATTCAACAAATAACTTCTGGGATCCTAGAATGGACAAACTGTATATCAGGCACTGAGGACCAAGACAAGCAAAAGGAAAACACAGTCCCAAAGCTACATGTCCATCTAATCAGAAAAGAAAGACAACAGATATTTAGCGTTTTAATCACATTGAGTGATCTGAAGAAAAACATAGGCTGGATTTCAAATGAGCATATAATGACAGAAAACTAGTATGTTCAGGGCTGGTTTGGGAATAATTTTCTAAAGAAGTAAAGTTTAAGCATAGAATTGTGTGATGATTAGGATTTAGCCAGGTAAAATTGCAGTAGAAAGGAAAAGGTAGAATATGTGATGCAGAAAAAAATTCATTTATTCATAAATTTAACGTATTTATTTCTCCTATGTTGTACGTCAGAGGCTTTTCTGGGCAATGTGAATATAGCAGTAAAAAAAAAAAAAAGATAAAAGGATAAAAGTATGCCTGCTGTCACACACTGAGAGAGAATTATACCAGGTGCAAAGTTTCAAGACAGGAAATAACATGGTGTAGTCAAGAAGCTTGAAAAGACAAGTATGGCTTTAGTTAAGAAACAAAATAGGAGGAAAAATTGCAAATGAAGCAGCAAAGATTGACAAATTTAGATTGGCCAACGTTCTTTTCTAAGTTGTGTAAAGGAATTCAGACTTTTCTTAAAGCAAACACAAAACCAGAGCTTTGAGAGAATTTTGAGTAAATAGAGTTGCATGCTGTGTTAATCCACCCTCCCACCAACATTGCACATTGGGGAAAAACTCTATGACATTGATCTGGGAATTATTTTTTAGATATGACCAAAAGCACAGGCAACAACAGCAAAAATAGACAAATGAGATTATAGCAAACTAAAATGCTTCTACTCAGCCAAAGATACACTCAACAGAATAAAAAGACAAAGTAAGAAATAGGAGCACATATTTACAAACCATACATCTGATGAGGGGTTAATATCCAAAATACATAAGAAACTCAAACCACTCAATAGTAACAAAAAAAAATTATCTGATTTAAAATAGACTGAGGATGTAAATAGACATGCTTCCAAAGAAGATATACAAATGGGCAACAGGTATATGAAAAAATATTCAACATTACTAATCATCAGAGAAATGCAAATTAAAATCACAATGAGATAACATATCACTCTTATTACAATGGATATTAGCAAAAAGTGAAAGACAATAAATGTTGGCAGGGATGTGATGGTTGTACATTGTTAGTGGGAATGTAAATTGATGCCCCCCCCCACCACTATGGAAAACATTATGTAGGTTTCTCAAAAAATAAAAACCAGTATATTACTATCGTATAATCCAGCAATCCTAGTACTTTCTATATATCCAAAGGACATGAAAGTAGTATGTCAAAGAGATATCTGCACTCCCATGTTTATTGCAGCTTTCAACACAGTAGCTAAGATATGGAATCAACCTAAGTGTATACAAATAGATGAATGCATAAAGAAAATGTGGTATGTATACATGATGAAATACTATAAAGCCTTAAAAGAGAAGAAAATCTTGTCATTTGCAACAATATGAATGTACTTGGAAAACATTATGTTAAGTGCAATAAGCCAGGTACACAAATGCAAATAATGGCTCATCTCACTTACATGTGGAATCCAAATAAGTCTAACTCATAGAAGCAAAGAGTAGAATGGTGATTCCCAGAGGTTACAGGGTAGGGGGAATAGGGAGATGTTGGTCTAAGTATATAACATTTCAGTTAGAGGGAATAGCTTCCAGATATGTATTGTACATGATGGTGATTATTTTTGATAACAAGGTATTGAATACTTGAAAATTTTAAAAAGCAATGATTTGGGGATGATAAAAAGTTTTGAAAATAGTAGTGATGCTTGTACACCATTATGAATATAAATAGTACTACTGAATTATACACTTAAAATGGTTAAGATAACAAATTCCATGTTATTTCTTTTCACCACAAGAATAAAGAATAAAAAAAAGAAAGGAATTCTTAACATTAAAAGCATGTCAAAAGTACATAAAAGCCAAATTGAAAGATCTCCCAATAACCAAAATTTTAAAATTTAAGCAGCAAAATAAAACTATTATTGGATTACCATCAATATAAAAATAATATTACGTGACTCCATAATGATATAAATGATGATTAAAGAAAAAATGGAGATCAATTTTCTCACAGAGAAATTTAAAAATATGTACATATATACAGATAATTCTCCCAAGAAATGGAATTTATCTCTCCACTGTCACCTCTATTCCCCAAGGGTGTATTAGACTTAATGCCTAGCTTTCAAAGTACAGAATAAGATAAAGGAAAAGTAGTAAACTTGCTGTGGCAAAACCTGGCAAATACGGCCTTTAAACAACTGATGAAGGTGAACATCGTTAGTGACGTCATGTGAATATACACCATGCATCTCTCTATGTGATGTGGCAATAAGGACACATTAACCTTGGTATTTTCTTAATTACATAATTCCAGCCTGATTGTGGGAACAAAAAAAATAGACAAACTCCATTCTGAGGTTATCCTACAGTATACTCTTTAAGATTATCAAGAACTCCTCAAGACCATCAAGGGCATAAAAAACAAGGAAAGACTGAGAAACTGTCACAGGCAGGGCAGAGGCATCTGGGAACACATGACTAATGAAATACGATGCTCTGGATTACATAAAAGGATATTATAAAGACAACTGATGAAAAAATAGTGAAATCCAAATAATGTCTAGAGTTTAGCTGATGGCAATGTAGCATTGTCAGTGCCTTAATTTTGACAAATGTACCAAGGTAATATACAATGGAGAAACTCTCTGCATATTTGCAACTTTCCTAAACATATTGACAAATAAAAAACTTTAACTATAAATAAATAAATGGCAGCCTCACACCTGTCAAGGCCTGCAGGACACTGCACCTCAGCCAGGGTCATGTCTCCCCTTAGCTATTCAGTGTCCATGGAGAGATCTTCAAACACTACTAGTTAATTATATTTTAACAGAATCTGGGTCTGAAAATATTATTTGTTTTCTTTTCTTTATCCAGTGGGCCAGGGAACACTTCAAAACAATCCATAATTTGTGTTGCCTTTTTTTCATGTGTTTAGAATAACTCCCACAGAAAAATAATCATTTCAAAGAATAAATGAAAGCAAGCATGTTCTCAGAAAATTATAAAAGGACAGAGAAAATATTGCACTTGACAAGTAGACATTAAACATTGTACTTTTTGTAAATCTTCATAGATGTCAGCAATAAACACTATTTATTTAAAAGAAAGAGTACGAAGAATTAGTTTTAAACATGAAAAACATTCAACATTATTTATTCCTTGGTGACTCTTAAGATGCAGTTATTTTTGGAATGTTTTTAACAATAGGGCCCAACTACACAGCATGCTTATGTGCAACTGTCTTCTGACGTGTTCCTAATGGATTTTTTTTTCACTGAGACCTACATGGCACTGCTTCCATGCCTCAGTAATGAGCCAAGAGCTTGTTATACTGCACAGAATAGTCATTTCCAAAAGTCACTCGTGATTGGTCAGAAGCAGCAGGAAGAAAATAATACACTGTCAGGGTTTTTGTATCCTTTTATTAAGCTCATCCTGAGAATGAGATACACTAGTCCATTCTAGGTGAGGGTTCTGCATTACTTTATGCTCATTATGATCAAAACTTACCTCAGTAAATTTTATTACTTTGTCATTATCCTATATATTTGCAGAGCAACACTTTTCTAAAACTTAAAAACTGGTCTCTGGCTGTTGCGTTTATTTTAGTCCATCTATTTAATTAATGGGTAGTTCTTAATTATTCTGATTCTTCACAGCCATGGCTGATAGGACAATTGTTTTCCAAAAGATCTCATGCCAGAATAGTTCATCTAATAAGCCCTGAATAGGTGTCTCTAACTCTTGTTCTTCCTTGTCTAACATGGTCACATCAAACTCTGTGTCTAATGTCCTCTAACATTTCTGCAGGGGAAAAAAACCTTCCTCTCTGGGAAGACTAGTGACTGGTGGTTGGTCTGGATGTTCTCCCCTCACCATTCACAACTGAAAACATAAGTCGTGCTCATATACAACTTATTTGAATGTAGGATTAATACTTTATTCATTTTACTGCCCAGCACAATGTCTACCATTTATTAGAATCATTATTTTTGTTTTCTATAACTACTTGGTAAAATAAAAACACATGATAGAAAGATTTTTAAGTAAAAATATAACTTCAGAAAAAATATTTGCATATTTTTTATGCTGATGTTCTCTACTTAGCGTGAGCTTGTCATTCTTTACCTGTCTTTTATACATTCCAAGAGTCCTTAATTAAACCTTTCCTAACACTTATCTGGCATTCTTTAATGTTCCATTTTCAGATCTCTTGTATGACTTATATACATTTTTCAGTCTTGCTTTTAGTTAGGTTTCTCCAGAGAAACAGAACCAATATTAAAGTTATTACATACACATTGTAATAAATAAATAAATTAATAAATATGCACATACTTATATATAAAATTTGCTTTTTTTTTTTACATTATCACTTACTATAATCATGTTTTCTCTCTTGAGAAATTGTGGGATCTGGCCTTTGACCTTCAGCTTTTGGATGATTTTACGCTGGTGTTTGTCGTGCTGATCCTTGTGTAACATTGTTCTGAGTACTTCCTCGAGGGCAGATCTTGTCTTGATGAATTTCCCAAGTCTTTGCTTGTCTGAGAAGGTCTTTATTTCTCCTTGATATAAGAAACTGAATTTTGTAGGATACAAGATTCTAGGCTGATTCTGTTTGAGAAGAGTGAGAATGGGGTCCCTGTCTCTTTTGGATTGTAAAGTCTCAGTTGAGAAGTCTGCCATTATTCGGATGGGTTTTCCTTTGTAGGTGACCCGCTTCTTTCCCCTTACAGCTCATAGGAGGGCCTCTTTTGTGTTAATTTTGGCCAGAATGATGATTATGTGTCATCTTGTCTTCGGGTCTTCAATGGATCTCCCAGGAGTAAGGGACTTCAACACCCCTCTGACAGAACAGGACAGATCCTCCAAACAGAAAATAAGCAAAGAAACAATGGACTGAACCAGAACTCTGCAACAAATAGGTCAGACTGACATTTACAAAACATTCTACACTAAAATCACTAAATATATGTTTTTCTCATCAGCTCATGGGACATTCTCTCAGACTTATCATACCCTAGGCCAAATATCATGTCTCAACAACTTTAAAAAAATAGAAATTATACCATGCATCTTCTCAGACCACAATGAAATAAAATTAGAAATGAACTCCAATAGGAAACTCTCAACTCTATACAAAGTCACAGAAATGAAACAACCTTCTGCTGAATGATTATTTTGGTAAGGAAGAAATTAAGATTGAGCTTTTTCTACAAATAGCATCATTTCAATCACTATAATAGCTAACAGGAAAAAATAAGTTTCATATTACCCTATTTTTTCAACATATTTTTGAGGTGCATTTACCAATTTATATTTCCAAAAATGTTTTAGAATCCCTTTTTCAGTATTTCATATGTAAACATTAATGTGTAAAACATCAAATCCTTAACAACTGTTAATGTTTACATTGAGAGCATCTCATGTCATCAAGATTTCAATTTTGGCCTTTCTGTCAAATTTTTTTATAGCTTTTAATCATAAATGTCCTAAATCATCTTATTTAATCAAAGTTATCTTGGTAAATTAATCATTAACCACTTCGAAAGCTCTTAATTTTTAATTCACTCAATTACTTTATCTCCTATATATGGTTTTTCACCATAGTCACTGATGTTCAGAATGATGATCCTAATTCACTACAAGAATTGCTCATAGACTGCTGCCGCTGCTGGTGCTATAACTACTGCTAACCTATTACTATGTCCAGTATGCTATGCCAAAAGTTTGTTATTTTTTCAACTTCAGTTAAGCAAAATTCAGACTTTTCCTAGACAGTTAGGACTTACAGAAGTCCCTATCTGAGTAAAGTAGTACAATTGAAGGAATTTCTAAAAGCTATTAAATACTAACATAGATTGCATGAACTCTGTGCCATTAATTATAATTTTATTTTCCTATTTAACATTTACTACATGTTATATAATAGTGGTTATTGTTAATGCCCACTTATCATATAAAGGAATTCATATCGATAATAGTTAAATGTCATCTTAATTGAGTCAAATGGAGCTAAAACTTGAACCCTATCAGATTCCAGAAGCTGATCATTTCATTACAACCTTGTTACTGACACTTAGATGGATCCAATCTATTAATATTATCACAAATGGCAAGATCAGGAGAAATAACTTGGTACTTAGGTAATAGGTCCTGTTTCTTAAGCTCTACTTTAGTTCTCAGCATTGTCATTGACACATTGTAAGAATTTTTTAAGTGGTTATTTATTTTGTAGCCCCTTAAATTATGAACTAGGTAGAAATATTTCTTTTTATCATATTTAGACTTTGTTAATATATGTCATGAATTTTAGTGCATATCTCTTTGTGATTTCTCAGTTTCAATTCCCGAAGATACGTCACAGAAACTGGTTTTGGTGTAGATCAATAACATAGGCTGAGATCTTTTCCCTAAAGATCTGCTCAATACTATATTAAATTTGGCCTAATTAGATGCATTAGCATAGATGTCCTATAGTAGATCTTGAAAACAGTTCAGAATTTTTGTGAATATATTTTTATTAAAGTTGGTCTAAATGTCAATAATTATGACAACAATAACAAAAATAGAAGCATATTTTTGTGACATAACAAGCACTAGGGCAATGATCATGTAAAGTAAATTAGAATATTTGGTTCTGAAATTCAATTTTACAGTAAACATTTTTTTATTTCCATTAAGCCACCAAATAAAGGAGCTGAAATGGAGGAATAAAGATGACATAAAAAAAACAAAAAACAAAATAACCTTAATAAAAATAACCAAAATAACCTTAATAAAAATCTAATAAATAGGAGTGTTATCAATATGAGTTTAATGCTATTGTGTGATGAGTATTGTTTCATAGGAATTTATTTCACAGGATTAGAAGCTGAAAAATAATAAATTTCTTAATTTTATGAATGTATACAGAGAGATCCAAAGTTCAGTCTTTAAAATTTCTGTCTTTTTCTGTTTCTCCAAGTATTTAGTAAGATTTAAAGTTCAACATAAGATAATTTGTTTATTGCTGTAAAAGTAATAAGGTTTAATTAATAAGTTAGTTTATGATCCAGCAAAGATGTGTTAAAGTGTATTTAACTATAAGTTGAATAAAAATCACTGAGTTGTTCTCTACCTTTCATGATTTTGAAATCTAATTCTATTTCTTTTAATTATAAATTTTAATAGATCTTTAATAGATCAATCCATTTTATATGTCAGCTTTCTATCTAGGAATGTGAAATTATTTTATCATCTTACATAGTTCAAAATCCCATTGCTATTTGAAATTAGTAGAAAAGTGAATCGATTTTATTTTTGTCCATCATTGAGCCTCTGCTATGTCCATGATACCAGAACTGAATCTTATATTATCTCGATTTGGAATATGCTTAAGCTAAAATGCATCGTTTTGTGTTATTCTGAGAACTGATAAAATTATATTAGGCAGATTTTTCTCTCCTTGAAAGCATACTCTTAGCAACAGCATGTAAACAAGGTAAATGTATAGATAAGCAAGATTGCATCGAAATACTTTGTAATGGAAGAATGTTAACAACCAAGCACTGCTTGTATCAAACTAATTTTCATTCAGGAAATTTGCAGTTTGTCACCTACATATTTTCCTCCCCATTGATTTTGTATAGCTCCTTTCCACAGGCAGGTATTTTCAATATGATTTTATTACTCTAATTTGTTAATCTGACAGAAACATTTCAAATTAAAATAAAATTAATCAATATGTTCCAGGTGACTGAAAACTGCTTTAGCCATTTTAACTAGATATTTTATATGCGTAAAATGAAAATTAGTGAAATATCTAAGAAAACCTATATACAGATCTAGTTTCAAAAAAGAGGAAACATGGCTTCATCTAAAACCTTCACTGAAAAGATTGGACATAGCTTTCTAATCAGAGTATCTTACAGCATTAAAATCTATAGGGAAAAGTCAGTGTAAGTTATGGTCTGGCATTTAGCAACTCAATATGTAAACCTCTTTTAAGCGTTGTGTTATCTAATTGTTGCACTTGTTTATTTTCAAAGCTCAGAACATTGCTATGTAAAATTCCTGCAGATTTTTGAGTGATTAAGATAACTGTATTTATTATGAATATATGCTATGGAATCAACCCCAGAATATGTATATTTTTTTCATCATGATATTTTGTTTGATTGTAATTGGACATACTTACATATGCCAAGTATTTAGACTTTTTGTTTACAAAGGACTTTTCCTATATAGTGTGAAATTAAACTATTTTCTCATATGGTTCTAGGGCCTTTCCCAACTAGTGTCTCTAGCTTCTGAGTTGCTCCCTAATTCTTAGTCGCTGATCTGATGTGCAATCCATTATCCAATAGCTAGTGTAATCTCATTCAATTAAACTTCCCCATGATTCCACATATTCTTACAGATTGGGGTTCTGTTTTGTTTTCTGTAACACTGAGAAACTACAAGCCCTTTATTCAAGGATTATTGCCTTGAACCCTAGGTGGGTTACTTAGACCATGGTGACAAAATCCACCATCACCTCTCGATTCTCTTTGGCTAGATTGCATTGAACAATCTACAAACTGAAACAAGGACAGGTTTGCCATATATCGCGGATGCTGCTTTGCAGACTCTTGGATAATTCGCCCTCTCATTGGGCTGGCTTATTTCTCACCATTTTTTTTTAATTTTTTTTTTTATTTTGGCATATTATGGGGGTACAGATTTTAAGGTTTCAATAAATGCCCATTTCCCCCCCTCCCCCCAAAAGTCTGAGTCTCCATCATGACCATCCCCCAGATGGTGCACATCTCACCACTATGTATGTATTTACCCATCCCCCTCCCCCCTCCCACCTGCCCAATACCCTATTACTGTAGTACCTATGTGTCCACTTAGGTGCTACTCAGTTAATACCAGTTTTCTGGAGAATATATCTGGTGCTTGTTTTTCTTTTTAGGTGCTGTCATACCACATTCTGTTTCCACCCTCTTCTCACTAACCACTAACCTAAATTTACCTAAAATAAAATGTAAGTTACACAGACAAAAAAAAAAAATCAACTACCTGTAGCCTTTACTATAGTGTCACCATAATGAGTATTTACCTGTTCAATAAACCCAACCCTATACTGTGCCCCTGGTAGTTGTCATTTTAAGCATCTGTTATTTTAAGATAACTATTTGTGAACTGTTTGGCTTTTCACTCTGCTTGCTAAACTTCATGTTTCATCAAGTTTAATTTTTGCTAAATATTACAAAACTCTAATTTCACTTTGAAATGATTAACTAAAGGCAAGAAAATCACTTCTGACAAATATCATACGCTAAAGTAAACTTAAAATGTATGGAGCTGAAGCAAAGAGCTCATGCTCTTCTAGAGAAGAGAGCTTCCAGACAGTGTGGTCATGTAAGAATGTAAGTCTACAATTGACAGATTATTCTAATTGTTCAAAAAAAAGTCCAATATCTATATTTCATACACATTGCACCTTATAAAAAATGTGGTTTTTTAAATTATTTTTGAATAGTTAAGCTGAGCAAATTTTCTCTGTGGTCACAATCTATATCTTGGGCTAGCAGGGTTCAAGGTAACCAAAGTTACTTAAAGTTACCAAAGCTACACGGTAAATAAATTATTTCTACTGAAGCACTTTACTATAAACTCCCTCATCATAGTGGTTTTCTAAGTTATATCCATCTGCAAGGAATCATTATACTTATACTTATTAAATATATTAACATATGTATTTATAGAGATATGAATGTTTAAATATCAAGAAACTAGACTTGAGAAATCTAGACAAAAAAATATCCTGCACCCTATCCTCAGCTATTCAGTGGTGAGTGGTGAATATTTTTTAAACTAGAAGCTATTGGATCACTTTTTATGAGCCTAGATCTTAATTTAGTCAGTGTAAAGAGTAATAGGTTGAAATTAAAATGAAGCAACAGATAGCAAACCTTAAGAAACACTAATTGTATTATGAAATAGAATATTGCGTGTGACCTCAAAGAGCTGATCACATAGCTAAATGAGAAATTTTTCTCATTTACACCTGTTTATTTTTATATCTAAGAACATCTTTATGTAAAATTCTTACAGATATTTATATGATTCCATAAGTAATGCATTAGGAATAGGGCTACAGAACAGTAAATCTATCATCAGAAATCCAGACATTGTGAAATTTGATAAAATTTAGAAAGCGGACAAGATAAAATAAATATATGCAGCTCACTTAGAAATAACCTCAATTGAAGAAACTAGAGAATATGGGAGTGAAGAAATATTGATAAAAGAGCAAAAGCATCTCTCAACTGCATTTCTTCAACAAACTTCTACTGCAATTTTTTCTTACCGTTTGTAGGAAACTTCTCAAAATAATTGCCTATATTTTCCATTTATAGTATTTTTCTCCGTTTAATTCTTAAACCAATTTCATTCAAGCTTTCATCTCCAACCATTTCACAAAAAGAGTTTTGCCCAATTCACAAATTATATATGCATACCTAAAAGAATTATCATTCCTCTTATTATTTGACTTATCACTTGTGTTTGAGATAAGTTAATCATTCCCTCCACTTAGGTACACTTCTTCATTTGAATTCCAAGACTGGCTATGTTACCTCCAAATTTCCTTTGCTCTTTATTCAACTTTCCTAAATCTCTTAAAATTGAATTGCATTAGGGCTCATTTTGAGGGATTATTTTCTTCACTAACTACATTCACTCATCTTCCCTCTAAAACTTACTACATTTATAGTTTCTCCGTCTTAATGGGTGGCAAATGTATTCTTTGAGTTGGCCTGGCCAAAGCTTGATTTCATCTTTCATTGGTCCTTTCTTATGTGACCTGCAGACATTCCATCAGGAAATTTGATTGTTTCTCTATATATATATCTGCAGAATCTATCTTTTAACTGACCTGCTACAACTCTGGTTTGAACATTGTCATCTCTTGCCTCCAATGTGATCATCCTGTTTGAGCCATCATTATCTTTTACTTGGATCACTGCAGTAGCCTTCCAATTTATCTCTTTGCTTCCAACATTGGCCACTTACAACACATTTAAAACATATGTCAGGCCACATTAGTCCTGTTCGCAAAACCTTTCAATGACTTCCTATTGGACTCCATTCCGTAGATTGTCTATTCGCTCTAAGGACAGTTTTCTTGGCTATGCAGAAGCTTTTTAATTTGATCAGGTCCCATTTGTTTATTTGTTTATTTGTTTTTTGTTTTTTTTTTTTGCTGCTGTGATTGCTTTGGGGGTCTTTTTCATAAATTCTTTACCTAGGCCAATGTCTAAAGAGTATTCCACACTTTTTCTTCCAGAATCCTTAAGGTTTCATGCCTTAGGTTTAAGTCTGTTATCTAACATGAGTTGATGTTTGTGAGAAGTGAGAGGTGGTGATCCAGTGTCAATCTTCTACATGCAGATATCCAGTTTTACCAGCACCACTTATTGAATAGAGATTGTTTTCACCAATGTATACTGTTGTTTGCTTTGTCTTAGATTAGATCACAATATGAGGATGGTTTTATATCTGGACTCTCCATCCTAATCCAAAGGTCTATATCTGTTCTTGTGCCAGTTTCATGCTGTCTTGGTTACTCCAGCCTTATAGTAAAGATTGAAGTCTGGCAGACTGATACCTCCCAATGTCTCCCAACTTTTTCTTTTTGCTTACAATTGCTTTGGCTTTATAAGGTTTTCTCTGGTTCCAGATGAAGCATAGGATTATTTTTTCCTAGATCCATAAAGAATGATGGTGAAATTTTGATAGGGATTGCATTAATTCTGTAGATCACTTTAGGTAGAATGGATATTTAACAATATTGATTCTACCAATCCATGGGCATGGTAGGGATTTCCATCTGTGCACATCATCTATAATTTCTTTTCTCAGTGTTTTGTAGTTCTCCCTATAAATGTCTCTCACCTCCTTTATTAAATACATTCCTAAATATTTAAATTTCTTTGATGCTGTTGTAAAAGTTGTTGTGTCTTTGATTTGATTTTCAGCTTGACTGTTATCAGCATATATGAATGCCACTGATTTGTGTGCATTAATTTTGTACCTCAGATTTTACTGGATTTATCAATTTTAGGATTCTTTTGGCTGAATCCTGGGGTTTTTCTAGGTATTATAGCATATCATCAGCAAAGAGTGAGAGCTTGACTTCTGACACCATTCAGACACCCTTAATTCCCTTCTCTTGTTTGATTACTCTGGCAAGGACTTCCAGCACTTTGTTGAATAGAAGTAGAGATAGTGGACAACCTTGTCTGATTCCAGTTCTAAGCAGGGATGCTTTCAATTTTTACCCATTAAATATGATATTGGCTGTGGTATGTCATATATAGCCTTAATAATTTTAAGGAATGTCCTATCTATGCCTATTTTGTTGAGGGTTTTTGTCATAAAAGTGTGCTGGATTTCATCAAATGAGTTTTCTGCATCTATTGAGAGAATCATATGGTCTTTGTTCTTACTTTTATTTATGTGGTGAATTACATTTATAGATTTGCATATGTTGAAAGAGACTTGCATCCCTGGGATAATGCTCACCTGGTTGTGGTGAATTATTACAATTATTTTTTGATGTTCTACTGTATTTAGTTTGCTAAAATTTTATTGAGAATTTCTGCATCTATATTCATGAAGCATATGGATCTGTAGTTTTCTTTTCTTGGTACATCCTTTCCTGGCTTTGGTATCAAGGTGATATTGGCTTTGTAGAATGAATTAGGGGGGATAGCATCCTTCTCGATGTTTTGGAATAATTTCTGCAGTGCAGGTATGAGTTTTTCTTTGTATGTTTGCTAAAATTCTGTTGTGGACCCATCTGGTCTGGGATATTTTTTTTTGAAAGACTTTTTATTTCTGATCCAATGTCTGTGCTTGATATTGATCTGTTCAGGTGTTCTATTTCCTCCTGATTGAGCTTAGGGAGCTCGTGTATTTCCAGGAATTTCCTCCACATTTTATAGCTTTTGGGCATTTAGATTTTTATATTATTCAAAGATAATGTTTTGTATTTCCATGATGTCTATAGTGACCTCTCCTTTTTCATTTCTGATTGAGTTTATTAAAGTACTTTTCTTTCTAGTTCTTGTCAATGTAATAAGAGGACTATCAATTTTGTTTACCTTTTTGAAAAACCAGCTTTTGATTTCATTGATCTTCTGTATAGTTCTTTATTCTCTATTTTATTTAGTACTGTTCTGATCTTAGTTATTTCTTTTCTTCTGCTAGGTTTAGAATTAATTTGCTCCTCCTTTTCCAGAACTGTTCTTTCAGACAGTTCATTACATGTCTTGTATGTTCTGCTCTTGTCTGTTGCTTCTGTGCTCCTTTTCTTCATCTGATTTGTTTAGCACATAGACATTATCTTCAAGTGCTGAGATTCTCTCCTCTACATGATCCATTCTATTTTTAAGGCTTTCTACATTGTTTTTAAGTTTCTTGAGTGCCTCTTCATTTCCAAGATTTTTGTTTGGTGTTTTCAAAATATTTCAATTTCTTTAGAAATTTTTCAATCCATGTCCTGTATTGATCTCATGGTTTCTTTATGTTGAGTTTCTATTTTCTCTTCAATTTCATTGAGTTTCCTACAATCCATATTCAGAATTCTTCCTCCTTCAATTTAATCATTTCATTTAAATTAGGATCTGATTTTGAGGGTCTCATGATTTCTTTTTGGGTGACTTTTCTCTCTGCTCTTTGATATTCCCTGTGTTCTTTCTCTGGTTCTTTCTCATCAGAATTATTGATTGAGAAATGGGAGTGCTAAGACTGGTTTGTGCTCTTAAAACTTCAAGCCCCCAAAAGATGTTCTTTAACCATGGCAGGAGAAGGCACACTGGTCTCGCATTACATTAGAGGTATTTTGGCAAGGTGGGTTACCTTTGGCCTGTTGTCTTTACCTCTTCCCAGTGGAGATTAGTGAGTTTGGCCCCACAGCTTAAGCTCCCATGTGGTGAATCACCTATGTGTATAACTCCACTGCCCTCTAATAGCTTGAGATGGAGGGCACTATGTTGAGCTGTGGGGTTATCCTCTCTGTTATTGTTTGTAGATTATGTGGAGAAGCCAGTTACTGAGGTAATCTGATGTTTTTGTGTTGGTTTCTGGTCCCCAGTGAGGAATACTTGTGCCCCAATTTTTACTAAGGATCTTGCCCTTCCTGAGAGTTACTTGTACCCTATTCCCCCTTAACATGGTGGTAGGAGCAGGCAGATCACAGCTGCTGCCTACCAGCCTGGGTATGTGTCCTTCTATGTTTGCTTGATATGCCACTAGGGGAGCCACTAATACATTATTCAGTGTTCTTCCATCACACTTGGGAGGCTGCTCCTGATGGGAGGGTTACTGGGTACACCTGCTGTGGCCTCTATCCAGGATTTTTCTTCCCTAACTATGAAGTCAGATTCATAGTTGCCTAGATGGCAGCTGCCTAGATGCTAAGATCAGGCCCCAGAATTATGATCCTACTGGATGACCTAAGCTGGTCTGACAGGCAGAGTCACTGGGCTATCAATTATTGATCTGTGCCAAGGCCCTGCATGCAGATTCACGCCAGTTGCACAGGGAAAGTGGCTTTTCCTGCCTCTTCCCACCTCCAGGGGTGGAGCCTACCACTTACCACTTTTGGCTCAAAAGTTGCTGTGCTAGAGAGAGGCGTAATGCCCATGTCCACCCAGTGCCCAATGCCTGGGAATCCTGCAGATTTTGGCCTCCCACAACTGGGGAAGCACTCAAAATTAGCCCATCAAAACAGCTAGTTGACAGTTGGTCATGGAAGGATGGAGCCTGTTGCAAGAGTCCCCAGGCTAAAGGAAGGGTGCTGCCCCAAACCAAAGTGCACCACAATGTCTGGGTTGTGGACCCCAAAATTGGTGGCCACCCACCTGCAGAGCAATAGCGCTGGGGGAAACTGTTCAGAAGTTGGCCAATGTGCAATTGTGAAGCTGAGTCAACAGGATGCCCCATCGTCTCTTGCATGTTGCCCTCCTGCAATCTCATGGCTGTCTGGCAGGAGGTCTTGCACTTTCAGATCTGCCCTGAGCCAGCCTAGTTGACCTCAGTGGTTTCCAGGGTAGAGTCCCCCTTTTCAGTGTTTACCTCCTTTGTTCTGGGCCCTCTGACCACCAGAGGCAAGGTGCCTATCTCCTAACTCCTCCAGTGGTAGCTCAGACCAGTTCTTCCCTCACCCAGTGCAGTCCTAGCACAGAGCTCCAGGGAGTTCCAGATGCTTGCCACTATTGTCTCTTCTTCACAGAGCCAATGTCTCCTGCTGCAATTTTGCACCAGCTTCAGGCAGGTCCCTGTCTGAGTGCGTGTGGAGGTCAGTGGAGGAGCAGTGGGTCAGATCCCACTGCACTCGCTGGCCAGGTGGGCACAGTCCGCCCATGCTCTATTCTTATTGCTTATCTCAAACTCTCCAGACTTTGCAATCCTATCTCTCATTCACTTTTTTGTTTTCCTGTGTCATGTCCCCACACTGTTTCATTGCAGTTTCACAACCCTGTTCTTGTCGGGGAATGAGCCACCCATGCATAGCAGACCTAGTTCTTTACCTCTTTCTCTGGGAGCAGGGAGCCAGGATGTCACCTTTACTCTGCCATTTTCCCCAGCCCCTTAATAGTTACTTCTTCATAATCAGGCTTAATTTATGTATAGCATGAGATATATGTTCCTAATATCACAGCTTGTGCTGCAATCTTTTTAAAAAATTTTTGTAAAGCCTTGATTTAAAGATGATCTTTACATATGATTGCATGTACATATCTATATGAAATAAACCTTTCATGACCCCTTTGTCAAGATTTCTTTATCCAAAGAGATTTAAATGAGTAACAAAGATAGCATTTATGTATCTTAACATTTGGGGTTAACAGGATAGGACTAATATTTATCTCATAATCAGTGTTCCATGAAGGTGTATTGATTAGCATGCCTCTTATGCTCACTACACAAATACCCATTTGTACTCTATTCTTATTTTGTTGGAATTATGACTTTTAGACATACGTTCTTGTGGTATCATCACAAAACCTTAGATATTGATATGGTCTTAATAGTTTGATTCTATTAAAAAATCTTTTCTGTAGTGGACAAAGTATGTTATTCCACTTGTGTGGGAATTGCATTTTACATGAACTATAAATTCATTAAGATTATTCATTGTTTATAATATACCTAGAGGTTCAACCTCTTAATATAATCCACTATTTCAAACTAGGTTAGCCTTCATGCAGAGTCATGTGCTCTCCATGAGTTAGTCTACAAGAAAATATAGATGATAACATAAGACATGCTACTTGGATGTTTCACTCTTTCCTAATTCATCCCATCCTTCAACCTGGAGATTGTTAATCTCCTTCATGGAAAGTTCAACTCTCATTTGTGTTCTTGTTTGTGATTAAACAATTATTTTTATTATTAAACTCTGGTGTTCAGGGCAAATGTGTCTAGTCTTTGACTTGCCACAATGAATCATTGTGTTAATTGTGTTCATTATAATGGATAGAATCTGCTGGACCTTAGTTACACCTGAAGAGGTCTATATAATATAATGACCTATAATATAATTCTTAGACCATCCTCTGTTAGAATGGTTTAAGGTCAAAGTAGCTTAGGAATTTACCGTATGAATTTCTTTCAATAAATAGCAATTTTGAATGACAAACTGAAGCTTCTAACAGGAAATTTTCATGAGAAATTGCTTAAATATATTCTTAAAAGATTTAACTATTGAGCAAATCATTTAAATATTGAGCAGCTATTGAGCATATCCTTCAGCTTGTTTCCCTTTCTTGTCCGAAAGAACTTCCAAATGCTTTAAAACCTCCAATTCTGGGAGCACTAATGTGGATAGAGAGACATGTGTCTTTTTGAGCTTTCAAATCAAAGTTTTAGACCAATATGCTCTTTGTTTCTCATGGTTTATGCAATATACACTACCATTACAAAGTGCTACCTAAATATTAAGGAAGCAACACTCCATCTGTGCAAACTCCTTTTCCTCAGCTGTATCTTTCAGATAATATTGCATCCATTTTCCCGTTGATATCTGGAGATTTATGTGCCTTATTTCACTGTACATTGATTTGAGAAAAAATCCCTGCAATATATTTTTTCCATGATTTTGTTATATATCTATATTTCAGATCGAATGTTGCTGTCATATTTTAGTGCTTTTGTCACACAAACTACAGATAATCCAATCAGACCAACCAAAATTTATATCTTACTGTGCTAAAAATACATATGCTTGAAAAATGGTTTTAAATACTTAACAATAATTAATATGTGCTTTCGGTTTTTGAAGACAATTTTCTTGCTGCAATTTATAGAGAAAAACATAAGAAAAACCTTAAAAACAACTTTTATTACCAGTTACATTCAAAATCCACAATCTGACAATACATAGAAAAATATGTTTGTTAAAACAAATGAGTTGTTACAACATACTTAATAAAGATTTTCAGTGTAAGGTTAATCATCCAGTAGTTTATATGGTATCTATTCTGTGATTTCCTATGTGTGGCATTATCTACAGGTCTTCAAATCCTACCAGAGTGTATGACATACAGTTGTTTTAAAATATTGTATTAAATTAAGCTAATTAAGTAAGGCAGTGATTTCTGTTAATATATATTGCTCCTACATTAAATAAATACAACATGTTTTTATTTTTATATTATAGTAATTATTCAGCTAAAATATTTAGAAATAAGTAATATTCAGAGGAAACATTACAGGAACCATTTGATTTCAGTACTAACTCCTTTTCTATTGATCCAATTAGTACTTAATTAGCTGCATTATGTAGGGCCCGGTTAAGCATTGCATAGAATTAGGACACAGGACTGTGCTGGAGGTGTTATAGGAATCTATGAATGCCCCAGCCATGCTAAAAAATCACATCACAAAATACATCAAAATACATATAATTTCTGACACATAATACTAAACTAATTAATTTTGGATTTATTTGCTACATGAAATGGTTGCAAATTTGAACATTGATATGATTGTAAAAAAGTGACTGTTAGAAAATCCCTTTTATTTCAGATAAGTGTCCATATAGATGCCTTAGTCTTTTAATGGAATATTTCTCCAGGAGGAAAATGTAAAGGTAACTTTTAGTGGTAACAACTTTAGATGTTTCAACTGATAATTTTAGACAGTTATGATTATAGATCATCATTTTAATTGACATGAATTGACTTGTAGACTTTTATCCAAATTTTATGAATAACTTATTCATTTAGTAAACACAAATTTATGAAAGTAAATTGCTCTAAATAAGCTTATTACTCTATTGGCAAGTGGCCACGTATGAAATTTCATGATAAAGCCAAGCATTGCAATGGTCTGCCACCTCCGTTGAGCTGTTAGGCATTGTTGATAACTGCAGTATTTGACTGTGATACACTTTCCCTTTATTATTTCAAAGCTATTCGAAATAAAATTGTGGGAATCAAAGAAAACAGAATTAATACGCCCACATAGATTTTAACCCATGAAACATATTTGTTCTCAGCTTCTCAATTTGCTACATCACTAATTACAATACACTAATTACTACAAATTTTAGAATACATGCTGGTATAATCACCAAAGTAGGGTGACTCTCTGAGTTAGTGAATCAATTTTTTGAGTTCATTAACAGATTTACGATGTATAAATAAACCTCTATATTTAAATGATTTAATTTCCATTGCTCTATTTTGAATGCTGAGAGTTAAAACATACAGTGAAAGGCAACCAACTTTGACCAAGATCTGATGCAATGCAATTTATTGATATATTTCAATAATATTTTTAGAAATACCAAAGCTTGAAATAGATTAATGATATAAAAACTATAGCTATCAATACATGAAAGGAAAATATCTTTCCAGTATATATGATGCTTGCAAAAGTATGGAAGATTGAGACAGTGTCACAATGCCCAAATAGTTCTAAGTAGCATCAGTGGTCTTGGCTTCAGAATGACAATCAAACTCAACACATGCATTTCTTTCCAAAGAAAGAACAAAATACAGAACAAGAAACCATATGATGCACACGATATTCAACATGCAGAATGTCTGAGTAGTTGTACTTTTGCACTTGCATAGACACAGAGGACTAGGTTGAAAGTTTGAGGAAAACCTCAATTTAAAGAAGACATCAGATGCTATATCTTGGCCCCTTCAGAAATGAATAACCAACATCCATTCTTCTGGTTTGCCTGAATCTCATCAGCATCTCGCTCTTTACTCAATTAACTGTCCCAAGCATGAAGTCCTAGTACTTCATCTGGTACATCTGGCCTCAACCATATTTTCAGGTTGTTAAATAAGCAACTAACAATGTCTTATATGTTGCAAGGAAAATTGACCAAGAAAAATGTTCAAAAACCCCCCAATCCAGAGAAAAGGCCATAGAATCAAGTTTTAACACTTCAAATGCTGAGCAGGAGAATTTGATATATGGACATGGTTTAAATGAATAAAGAAAAACACTAAAAAAGCTTTCCTATTCATCAGACACTTACTGAGAACACATATATAAAATCAGCACTTTCTATTTTAATATTATTAAATGTATTAATATTAATAAAGATACAGTGATTATAATATGATCATTAAAGTAATTTAGAGTTCATGTTGAAATGTTTGTTTGGTATGAGGCTTCTGTTAAAAGAATGGGCTGCTTTGGAATTTATTTAAATTCACTTCACCCCTGAGAAAGGCAGCATCATTTAGTTTTTTAAGAAGACTAACTTTAGCTCTCTATTCCATTTTAGCTTTCCAGTTTTATTATTAATGAATGCATTTCATAAATACTTTGTGATTTACAGACACTTAACTGATTAGATATTTAATTGTTGACCTTTCAAATATCTCCTTTTTTTCTGAATCTTAATCAGATTAGAAAGTACTAACTTAAATTTTCATATCTCAAGTTGTAGAAATAAATATTATTTAACTATCTTTTCTTCCCAAGATATTTGATATACTAGCAATGAAAAGGAATTCTTTGTTTACAAGGATATTGCAATGATATATTAATAGTAAAAATATATTTTTAAAAGTATTTCAAAACACTTGTACCCCCATAATATGGTAAAATAAATAAATAAAGTATTTAAATTAATGTGGTAAAAATAGATGTCAAAATGTTTTCCCAATTTATGGTTCTTGAACATTAGAATACTTCTGAATGCACTTTGTATTCCCATTTTTAAATATTTATATAATGTGAGAAAACAATACATATTTTATTCCAAAACTCTGTTTGTCTACATTTATTATAATAGGTGATTTAAATATTTTATCTACCAGTTCAATTTGTCTACTAATTTGTATTACAATAATTCAAAACATTGAAAAAGTGTATCACAGAAAATATTAATATTACATTCAAATGTTTAGATTCTAACTGGTTTTAATTTAACAAGAAAGAACATTTTGTCTATAGAGATTATGCATTATAAGTTTTTTTATATTTAAATTTTGTGTGTGGTTACTTAAATTTTTACTGAATGAAAAATTCATAAAAGACAATTTATCTTTATCACAGGTGATATAAAGATGAATGAATTTTAATATCAGTTCTCCAGGCCCATATAACATACTAGTCACAATAACAAGATAACACAAATAAAAATATTGGAAAGTGGCTTCCAAAGCTACAAGATTCTATCAAAATTCAAAGAAAGAAAATTCACTTTCATCATCTTGGAAGAAGATGGCATTTAAGTCAGGTTTAAAAGTAAGTAAAAATTCAGCACAATGAAAAGGGCTGGGAGAAGGTATTAAAATAGGGAGGAGGGAAACCACATGGTGTGTTCTAGGAATGATGAGCAAGTCAGATTGGCTGCATCATTTAACATATATTGAGAAACAGTGTGAGAAAAGACTGGAATATATAGCTTATGGAGGAATTTGAATAATCAGATAAAAGTTTAAGACATTATTAGACATAATAGGTAGTTGTCAAGAATTTCAGAGTAGGGAAATGGGATGAAAATTTCTTTGATTTGCAATTATTAATCTGACAGCTATGTATAGAAAGAATTGGAGGGCAAATTTACTAGAAGTAATTAAAAGAGTTAACAAAAGGTGTAAGAGATGGATGTGAGGGGTAGGAGTAGTCTAAAGTAATGGCTTGGAAGAGAGAAACACTGAGGACTTAAACTAAATTGGCACTTAGACATGAAGATCTTCTCTCCACAGAGAAAAATTTCTTTCCCCTTCCATCCTCTAAAGTTTTGCACTAAGAAGCAGCAGCCAGACAGACACTACATTTTTTAACCACTTGAGCAAGGTATAGCTAAATGGTTGCAGATAGCCAAGGGTAGCAGATACGAAAGTGCAATTGTTAAGGCAAATAAGGAAGAAGTAAGTTTTCCTTTCCAACCTTTTTTCCTGTTTACTAACTGCCAGTACAGGGATTCAAAGTCTTAAGAGTGGTAGAGATGGAATGAGCCCTTTGTCCTAAATTACCATACTGAAAAGTATCTCATGAAACCCGCAAAAGGAGTGAATTTTTATGTGATTGGGTCTCTTTCTAAGGTTTGGAGTTTTTACAACTAGCTTTACCCTAGCTATTGAAGTTGAAAGCACATACAACACCCCAAGTAGGATTTATTATTTTAGTGTTCAAGCAGTAGGCAGGAAGTATTCCTTTCTGTTATGCAATGAAAGGAATCAGGGCTACTTAGAATAATGCTAACTGTAGACTTGGGGCAGAATATATCTAAGATGAGTCTGGAGCATCTTAGGGTGTCAGAATGTTAGGAAGGGCTCAGCACTGCCACTCCCACACGAACACACAGAATATATCAAAGGAACAGAGAAGCCAACTAAAGAATTCCCGACAGCCCAAGGTAGAATAATTTGAACAAGAAAATAAATAAGGAAGCATTGGATTATAACTCAAAGTGAAAAATAAATATCCATGAGCTTATATTCCCATAATAATATAAATAAATGATTAAATACATAAACAAAGGAATAAAAAAAGACAAATGTCTGCTGCAGAAGAATTCCAAAAATATGTATGTATATACTCCAACCTCAAAAAGCTGGAACATAATTATCTATACTTTAAGTGTGTGCTGCACGCAGTGACTTACTTCCAAAGAGTACAGTCTAGAAAGACAGAAAAAGGAGAAACTTTATGGTGGAGAAAACTTACACACACTATCTCAGCCAGGTGATTAAGATTAATATCAAGATCAACAATGATAAGAAAGTTTGATAATATGTATTCTTGATATGATGTGATGAAATGGTACTTTATTTCTGTGGTTTTCTTCCCAGAAACCCATGTCCCAATCTAATCACATAAAAAAACCATCAGACAAATGCCAATTGAGGGCTGCTATAAAAAACACTTGGACTAGTACTTCTCAAAACTGTCAAGGTCATAAAAAATGAGAACAGTTTGATAAACTATCATAACCAAGAGAAAGATGGGACATGATGAAACAAGACAACTAAATATGATGTATCTTGGATGGAGTCTTGGAAATGGAAAGGGACACTAGGTAAAAAGTAATCAAATCTGCATAAATTATGGAGCTAATTTAATAATAATGTATCAATATTGACTCACTCATTTTGGCAAGTATAACATAATAATTAAGATATTAGTAATAGGAGAAACTGTGTAGGATATATAGGAACTCTCTGTATTATCTTCACAATTTAACTGTAATCTAACACTATTCTAAAATTAAAAGTTTATTTAAAGTAATGATTATTATGGAATAACAACCCAAAGGGCACACATAGACCATAAAGTACATTTACAGAGTGTTTATCTAGAAAGGTAGAATAAGCGTCTAATCAACATATTTGCCCACCAACAGGACAAATGTGATTCGGGAGACAATTCTCTATGGGTTCTCATGCTTTTCTCATGAATGCTTTTCTCATTGCTTTCTCATGCAATTCTCTATGGGTTCTGCACATCTTGTGAAGTGAGATGGTAAGCTCCCTTTTGTTCAAGACTATCTTTTTAAGGGTGATTGTACAGCAAACTGTGTATATGTCAAACATTTCTATAGCAAACAGCCTTGAAATAGAATTAATGGCAGGTTCACTTACTGCCCATTACCAAAGAGCCAGATTCCCTCAGTTCATGTTTCATCTTCTACAACACAACTCAATTTGTACGAATCTGATACATAGAGAACTGGGACTCAGAGAATAAAGACAAGCAAATGCTAATACTCTGGCTATTGCTATTTCTGTGAATATTAAACTATCTTTCATCTGTGATCCAGAAATCTTAAATATTCTCCCACCATCAACAAAACTCACCAAGCTAAACTGTTAGTTTGTAAGTAGGATGATATTTCAAATATTTCACAATTTTTGACACAGGACTCATAATTCTTGGCTGGCATAACTTAATCATTATTGTGAATCCATGACTATGTGTTTCCAAGGGGGAGCTTTTTCTTTTCCAAAGGGGAGTTTTTCTGCAATGTACTCACTTTTGTATATTGAATGTTAAACTAAATTATTTTTAGTTCACAAGTTTTCAAGACATGTTATCCATATCAGATATAAAAAGAAACATAGATAGATAGATAGATAGATAGATAGATAGATAGATAGATAGATAGATAGATAGATAGATGCACACACATATCTATATATACATATTCATGTCTGATGAAGTGATAGGGGCTTTCATGTGTATGAGAAGTGGTACAGAAACATTTTGTGGCCTTATATTCAGACTTTGACCTAGATGCACTATGGTGTTTGATATTCTTTCCATGGGAAATAACTGTAAGGTCACAAAATATATCTCTAGCTCCCTTGGATCTAGTCATGACTATGTAACACATATAAAAAGAAGGGATGTGAATTTTCTGGACAATGTACCAGAATATATATGAGCCTTCTATGCCTTTCTTCCTGAGTGATACAAGGTTGGACTGACCAGACCTGGCTCTTGCTGGCCTTGAGGATGGAGGAGGGGGCTACTAGCAAAGAAATACAGGCAACGTCTAGAAACTGTGAAGGGCAAAAACAGATTTTCTGCTAGAACCCATAAAAAAGAACACATCATTGCTTGATTTTAGTTCAGTCAGTCTCATTTGAAATTTCTGAGTTTCAGGACATTGAGATAATTAATATGTATTGTTTTAGGTAACCAGGTTTGTAGTAACTTGTTACACAATAGAATTAATTGTGTTAATAGAATTAACACAATAGTTGTTGACACAGGGGTGATATATTAATCCACAGGAAGCAAAGTTAAGAAGAAGAAAGAAAACATAATTGAAAGGAAGGGGACAAAAGTTATCCACAGGAGAATTCTTTGGTAATACCCACATTTTGCATCAAGATATGGAAAATAAACAAAGAAAGGGCTGTAAACTTTTAGGAATGGAGCATCTTTGTTCAAAAATAGTGGGAAAAGTGCTAAACTATGAAGTGTTTTACTACTGTTCTGTGGTATCTCAATCTGTCACCGTATTTTTTATTTGATTGAAATTTAATACCATGGTCTCTCAAACAAAGATAGCCATTCTGTGTGCTGGGCGAATGCATATTATCACAAGTACTTGGTGGCTGTCTCTGGCCCGTAACTTGGCATATGTGAGGTACCTACCAGCTTCTAGGAGCCCTCCACCCATACCATCCACCAAGCCAGTGTACCATGGGTTGATCAAGGAAGGGATTTTTTTTTTTATTCTTTATACCAAATGGAATTAAGCTGCTTAAGGGAGAGGAATTTGAATCAGGTAACTATCTCCTCTTTCCTTAGGCCTACAACTCCAATCTAGGGAAGACAGTCAACCCCAAAGGTGATTCTATACTTATAAATAGGTACCCCGATGGGTGAGAGGCTCACACCTTAAAAGTAAACCTCCTAGCTCCCTGTAACATAGTAAGTGTCTCTGGTCTGTGGAGAATGATTCCCAGAAAGGTACAGCTAGGAATGTCAGTACCCTTCATTCAAGGTTTATGGAGTCTGATGTACACTTCCAGAGAAAGGAATCTGGGCAGAGTGCCAACAGGATCTTCTATATCAGCATGGAGGCTTGTGCTCTGATTATAGTGGGACACATGGCTCTGTAGTTCTCTGACCAAGCTAAACCTTTCTTTTTCTTACAGTTTTACAGTAATTGCAGAATTAAAGGACTGAAATTTAAAATATTAGAGCACATATTCATTGGTTAGTACAAATATATGATAAAATTATAAACAGATTTTGGCCTAATATCAATCATCAGGAAAGTCTGAGGTTGGTTGCTATTAATGTACTCTTGATTGCAATCATAAACAAGAATAGGAGACAAAACAAAATTATCAAAACCAAAGGGAAGGGAGAAAAAAAAAAAACCTCTTATTTAGCTTTTGATGAAACCATATCTGAATATAATTTTGGAGAGAACTGGAACAATTTCTATGGTTATTCAAAACAGGGAAAAGGAATTTGTTTAAGCCATTCTAAGGTTTAATAAAAGCAAATGCCAATCTTTATGATTAAATATGTGTAATATGAAATTAGTAAGGGTTCAGACATGTTCCTGATGACATACACATGCAAATAATCAAACAGCTGAGATTTCACTTAAATAATTTTGATTTGTTTAAAAATAGATAAGAATATCTTCTGGCATTTGGTTTACTTTTAATGTCACAAAGGTAGTATTCTTTGGTTAAGAATGTTGGTTAAAGTGTGTGAAAAATTAAGACTAAAATGTCATTGCCATTCATATTTGCTTAAAGTGGACTATAGATACTCTATGGCTTATATTTCCATAGTAATATGGGATCATAACTTTAAAATCATTTTAATTATTTTATTTAACTTACTTAACTGAAAAATTCCTATATAACATGATAAAATGAAAACACTACTGTCAGGGATATTTTGATAAAACAATATTCTTGTTACTTGTTCCATATCTATTCCTTTTCCTTATGGAATTCAGATATTAACATAAATTATGCACACAATTTGGATGAAATAAAATCAACTTCATAGCTACAGAGATGAGTCCATCCTAAATTGCTAAAGACAATGAGAACATTCCATTCTCTTGGTAAAAAATGATGGAATCCTGGATGGCCATTTGGCCCAATTTCAGCCTGTGGGAAAGGGAGGTCAGTGGAAATCTGTCGATTACACAATGGAAGCTTTCAAAATCAAAACCTGGGATAGCCGTCATGAGAAGAGAACATGGATCCCCCATGAGCTACTGTGTGAAAACTGCAATTTAAAACTCACCTTGTATAAGACAGAGAGAAAAGAAAACCAGACAGATTAGTTCATTGGTATAATCATTTGAGTGGCTAGACCAAGACTCACCAGAAACTAGTTCTACATTTGTTAAAATGTAGAATGTTTTAATGAATATACTAAAACATTTTACATTTATAAAGTAAATAAAATATTTTATCACTTAAGTTAAATTACAACTAAATGAAATATATGAGATAAACCTACAAATAGCCTGCGACCCTTTGGTAAAGGAAAAATAGAATGCATTTGGAAACATACATTTCAAAAAGCCTTATGTAAGCTAAACATTTGTACCCCTGTAATATTTTGAAATAAATATATATATTAAAAAAATGACACTGCATGAAAAATCTAAGTTGGGTAATAAAAATGTTCTAAAACATTGATTTATGATGATAGTTGTACAACTTAGTAAAATTACTTTTTTTTTTTTTTGGAGACAGAGTCTCACTTTGTTGCACAGGCTACAGTGAGTGCCGTGGTGTCAGCCTAGCTCACAGCAACCTCAAACTCCTGGGCTCAAGCTATTCTCCTGCCTTAGCCTCCCAAGTAGCTGAGACTACAGGCATGTGCCACCATGCTCAGCTAATGTTATATTATATATAACATTATATATTATATATAACATATATATTGTATATTATATTATGTGTATATAATATATAATTACATATAATATATTATTTATATAATATATAAATATATATAAAATATATATATTTAAAATATATATAATATATATATATAAAATATATATATAATATATATAAAATATATATATTATATATATATATATTAGCTGGCCAATTAATTTCTTTCTATTTATAGTAGAGATGGGGTCTCGCTATTGCTCAGGCTGGTCTCGAACTCCTGACCTTGAGCAATCTGCCTGCCTCGGCCTCTCAGAGTGCTAGGATTACAGGCGTGAGTCACCATACCCGGCCAGTAAAATTACTTTAAAAAAAGCAATCACTGAAGTGTACACTTGAAATGGGTGAATTATAGAATATGTTAAATATGCCTCAATGAAGTTGTTAATAAATGACCAATACAAATTAAAAAATAAAAATAAATAAATAAAATAAAATAAAATAAAATAAAAACGCCTGTGATTACTTTAAAATGGGTAAACAAATTTCCCTCCTCTTTAAGGTCAATGATTGTGCATTTACTCCTATAATTTATGGATTATGCATGTACTTCAATTTAACTGTCCAGTTTATTTATTTAGATCAAGGGGCTGGATTCTGGGACGTGATGACCTCCTTAATGATTTTGGCATGAGCAAACAATTCCACAGTAATCATATAATCACATTTGTAACTACAGTGGTTGGATTTAACCAGAGAAATACAACTCTTAGGTGATACCTATTTGGAGTTGAACAGTAAACAATTGACTCACACAATAATGGAGCCTAGCTAGGTAAGTTCAAAATCGCCAATGCAGGTTATCAGGAAAGACAGACTGAAACTCTTCTTGCCTCCTTTTATAAAGACCCTTGCAATTATTTCCACCTGGATAATCCAGGATGCTCTTCCCATTTCCATTTCAATATCCTCAACTTAATCACATAACTTGTTTTGGCTTAAATGGAATGTGCTCATAGCTTCTGGGGATTATAATGTAAATATTTTACAGGGCTATTATTCTGTCTAGTCAAAAAATAATAGTAACAAAAATAGAAGGAAGAAAAGAAAGATTGGTTTTATACTTTTTATATTTTTACTAAATTCATAGAAAACTATAATGATTTTCAACTCTACCATGTTTCCCTGAAAATAAGACACAGTCTCATATTTCTTTTTCCTCAATAAGACACCCTAAGGCTTATTTTCAGGGATGTGTTATTTTTTTTAAGTACAATACAACAATTTACATTTATTCAAATATAGTTAAGTCATTTTCTTCTGGAACATCATCATAACTCTCCAAACCCCGAATTCCATCCTAAATTTCTTGCGACTCTATTTCCTTTAAAACCATTTGCCCCAATCTCTCATGTCGAGCAATAGAGCTCTCATGGGGCAGATGAGAAGGGCTGCTCCTCTTCTTTACTTCTCTGTGGATGAAATGCAAGGGTTGTGGCCACGCCCATCACTAGGTCTTATTTCCAGGTTGGACTTCTATTGCAAATGCTTAGAAATCCTCCCAGGGCTTATTTTATGATTAGGTCTTATTTTCAGGGAAACATGGTAATAGTAAAGTGGCAGAACCACATTTTTTATAATTTTACTAAATTGTTAGTTTGTTATGATCCACCTGTGCAGAAAAATTATTTAAAAAAGTGTTTATAATACTGTTAAATTTGACTCAAAATTGGGGTAAAATTTTTCTTAGAAGAAATATAAAAATTTAAGTTTCTTGAAGTGTGTATTCTAGAACGTTAAGATCTATAAAATTTATAGAAAGTTAACCTAGATATTTCATTTTGATAATTTCAAAGATGTATGATATTGACCACATATTGGCCAAATGGCAGCATGTTGATTTTTGCCAACTGTATTTATTAAAATTCCATGAGTAAATTTTCTTGTTATTCTATAATTGCAAATTTCAAGCAAGATATTTACATATTAAGAAAAAATATATCAGATTATTTATCATAATATACCATATTAAAGTAGCAGTTTGAGTAATGTTTATAATTACATTGAAAAAGTTGTGAAATTCTGTGGAACCTGACTGAGAAACATCCATTAGTAAAGATTAGCTTATTTTCAGAAATGGAAAGAAAAAGACATTGTTATCTTTTCTATTTTTCTCTTAAAAAAGGAGAATCTTAAACTAACTCATGTCTTTTCTTTCTTTCTTTTTTTTTTTTTGCTTCTCTATGTTAAGCTTTATTTTTCATAATTATATCCTCCTAGACATGAAATGCAGTGACAGTAGATATCACATCAAAACATTTTACTTTTCAGCCAGAATACCACAAGAAAATCTGCAAGGAAGGAAATAAGCTTTGACATATTTGTCAAGTCAAAATTGTAGGTAATTATTTTAAAGTAGATCTTCTTTTCTTTATTTTAAAACTGAATGAAGAAAAGTAGTCATAATTATTCTGCAGTATAAATGTAAAAATAGCACAGTCCATAATTCCTGGAATCAACAATTATTTTTTCGATGTGATGCAGCAGGAAACAAACAAATAAAATATTTAGGTAAAAAAAATGTAACCTAATACAAGAGGCTAAGTGCAATTCAAGTTATCATATAGAACATTCAAATAATGAACACTAATTTGAAAATTGTACTATTTAGTATTCTATCATAAATATTAAAATTTGATAAAGTTTGACATATAAAAGGCATATCTAATATATTTAGGGATTTACATATTTCTCAACCTAATAAAAAGTAAAATTATATGTGAAGTAACATCAACATGATCAACTCCATTATAACACCACATGACAACATAGTTTCCACCATATTCCTACCCAGTGACTATTCAAGAGAATAAAATTTCCTGTATAAAATAGGTTATTTTTCCTTCATATGCTTCATACTCACCAGAGAAAACATATTCTAAGTATTTTGAAAGGTATTAGAAAAATATCTTAGAGTATTGGAAGCAATATAAAGGAAGACATGACAAAAGTCATTAATAAATTTTAAAGAAAAATAGGTCTGAAAAGAAGCGCTAAAAATAGTACCAATACTAGTAAATTTTGCTTTATTTATCTGAAAACAGAATAGAATTTCCCTTAAGCATGAATAATGTCCCTGCAATTTTATATATCTTTGTACTCTTTGAAATAAGGTAATAACACCAACTAAACTTAATTTAAATTTACCTTTAGATATATTTATTAATAGAAACAAAGTGACTGACAAAGTATCTTTTCCAGCCCAAATGGCTGTGTATTGAAGGCATCTGATGTATGTTGTAAGGATGAACAATGAGATAATTGCATGAGTATGTTAAATGTATATATGTAACAATAATATATATTAAACTAGAGTTGAAATGACATAGTTGAGTTTCTGAATTTAGTTCCATCAAACAGAGTAATAAACCTATTGGGAATAATAATAGCTAACGTTTCTTTTGGGCTTAGTATAGAGCAGACACTGTTGTTAATGCTTTATGTATATTAATACATTGAATCCTCACAAGATCTCTGAGTTAGTACTATTTTTACTAACTCAAATTTACTGATGAGAGTGTTGAGGGACAGAGGTTAAAATGCCCAAACTTACCTAGCTAATGGTGGAAGAATTGAGAGTTACACACAGGAGTGTGGCTCTATATAGTCCATGAACTTTCCACCACACTCAAAAGTTTTCTGTAAACCAGGCATGTCTTGAATCTTTGTTAATCATTCATAAACTTTTCTTTCTCAGTAATTCATGAGTCCTCAGATTAGTGTGTGTCTTTCATTATAGTTCAGTACCAAATAAAACAATTTCTCTGTTGCTTTTCTGTAGTTTTAAATTGGGAAACAATTATATGTATTCTTATCAAAACTCACAAATAATTGAATAAAACATTATTTTATTTGCATAAAGATATCAAACTCATGCCATATCATATATAATATCATATATATATTTATCAATATTCATAGTGCTGGGAAAACAAAATTAGTAAGTCCTAGCACTTGTCCTGAAGGTGTTCTCATCCAGTGAATGTTGTTCAATCATCTTAGAGTGTGTTCCTCACATCCATCATTCCCAGTTCCCAGGCTATCTACTAAAATTCTACCCATCTATGATGACACTTTAATTCTGCAAGCACCAGTAATTCTTTTACTTAATAATTCAGGTATTATTTTCATATATCATCTGTACATTTAAAAAAAATGTTTCTGCAATAAATAAATGAATTTATATAGCATAAAAGTATATGAAATTTTTAAGAAAAAACTTTTACTGCCTCTTTTCTTTTATCTTAATTCTCTGAAAATAAGCACTATTCAGAAGTTAGTGCATAGTCTCACAAAAAGTGAACCACCAACAAAATGTAGTCAAACTTTTAATGTGTGCACAAACAAATCTGTCTTAGCATGGGTCACAGGGGTGAATTTATTGGCTAACTAATAAAATATGAGATAGAAAATGAGATTAACTAAAATTAAAAATTATCTTTAAGCCTCTAGGAGAGGGCTTTAGAGTTAATCTGGTGTATATATTTGGCCAAATAAGTGCATCAATTTATATTTTCATTAAACACAGATATATAGACATACCCACATACACATTTTGACTGGTTTAAAAGTAGAAGAACTGTTTATAATGCCCATCCCTTTTTACAACACACAAAATAATCTGAATTAAGTTTGTTAATCTCTTCATCTTAACTTTCCTATTTTGGTAATGGTGATAATAGCATTTATGTAACAAGATCTTGAATAATGGCCATTTTTTTTTCTTGTAAGATATAAAGACTTTGTGATGGTTAATTTTACATGTTAAATTGTTTGGGCCAGCGGATACCTAAATATCTTATTAAATATTATTTCCTGGTGTTTCCACAAAGGTGTTCCTGGATAGATTAGCAATTTGAGTAGGTAGACTGAGTAAAGCATATGGACCTTTCCAACCTGGGTGGGCTGCATCCCATCCATTGAGGGCCTGAATAGAACAAGAAAGTGAGAGAAGTTCGGATTCACTGATTCACGTTCTTTGGGGCTGAATACTTGAGCTAATATTTGGATCTTCTCCTGCCCTATGATCTGCTGGTTCTCAGGCTTTTAGAATTGAGCTAGAACTTATACTATCATCTCCCCAGTTGAACCACCTTCAAAGTACACCACCTGCTTTTCTGGGTCTCTGACTTGTGGACAGCAAAGTGTAGGACTTTTCAGGCTCCCTAATTGCATGAGCTTATAATAAATCTATTAATAAAAAAATAAAAGCTTATAATAAATCTCTATATTTATATCCTATTGGATTTGTTTCTCTGGAGAACACTAATATAGAACACTATAAATTAAATATTACACAAACACATATTTTCTAATGTGCTACTACATATTAAAAATAAATGGTTGGGCCTATGTTATCCATAGAGAAACAATAAATGTATAATTATGTATAAACATAATTTGATAATGTTATAATTATCATAGTAAGTAATGTATACAAATATATCTGTCTATTGCTGAGGACTCATTTGTAATATACAAGGTGAAAATTACACAATGCTTTTCTTCTCTAGAATAGAGTACAGAAATGTTTATTCTGGAAGACTTTTAAACAAAATGCTATCATTCATTGATGGATATGGTATTGATGGACATAGGTACATCATCAATAAAGGAAACTGTATGCAATTACTCTTTTGCACTGGTAATTGATTCAAAGCCATTTTCTCTCATAGTGCTTGATGTAGTTGAGGATTGGTTGTGTGTTTTAGTGCTGACTGGATTCAGTACTGCATTATGAGACCTGTGAATAGGTTTCTCAAAGATTGTACTCTTGACCTCATTTAGGACATGATTTCATCTTGTGATTATTAGCAATTTTGTGGAACACTCAGTAATTAATGCCATCGAACATTAATTAAAACATTTGTCCATTTTGTTAATCTTTACTTAATGTAGTTTCACCAGGGTATTTCATAGTGAAAGGGATACATAGATAGAAAATGTTTGACAGTATTTGAATTTAAGTTTCATCGCAATGATAGCTAACTCACAACTGAGATAGTTTATTTTTCACTCAGTTATATTTAGTTCCTATAAAAGTCATCTCTGGGAAGATATTTGTAAGCTGCAGTTATTATTCAAAACTCAACTGAAGTGACATATCAAAATTTGATATTTTTTTCTCTAAGGTTAATGAATATTTACAAAGTTAATCAAGAACTGATATAATAATTCAGGAAAAAATCTGGCATACATTTAATTTTTTGCTTTGAATAATCAAGATTTTTGCTAAGATTCATCAAATTTAAAAAGTAATCACTGGAATATTTATTTCTCACAGCAAAACATCAGAAACTTTAAAACTAAGAAAACAGATTGAGGAAATTCTACAAGTATATGACCGTTAACAATCAACATTAAGAAGGAATTTTCTACAATAGAGAATATTTGACATCTTCTACTAAAGTTTCTATTCATAAGTCTACCTGTAGCATTTATCCTAGTTCAGACAATGTGCTAGACTTCAGAAACACAAAAATTACTTAGACATTGCTCTTGCCCTCAAGTAACAAATCATCTAGTAAACAGAAATAGTCAGAAAACAAGCTGGAAAACTGTGAAAACTAACTTAATGGATCAAAGAGAAAAAGAAGAAACTATTAGCTTGAGTTCAGAGAAAGTTTGAGCTTACTTGTAAATTAAGAAAGAGTCAAGAATTCTATCATGTTTTGTGTTATCCTGGATAGAGCTGGAGCCCATTCTACTAAGCGATGTATCATAAGAATGGAAAAACAAGTACCACACATACTCACCATCAAATTGGTATTAACTGATTAACACTTATGTGCACATATAGTAGTGACATTCACTGGGTGTCGGGCAGATAGGAGGGGGGAGAAAGAGATAGATATATACACACCTAGTGGGTGCAGTATGCACAATTTGGGGGATGGACATACTTGAAGCTCTGACTTGAGTTGGACAAAGGCAATATACGTAACCTAAACATTTGTATCCCTGTAATATGCTGAAATAAAAAAAAAGAAAAAAATTATTTTTACAAAGTAGTCCACATTTTAAAGGACTTGGAAGTTTTACCCACATTAAAAATTTCAAGTGTTTAATATTAGTAATATTTTGGTTTCAAAACCTAACTATGTTTCTAATAGAACATCATCAATGATACCAATAAATAAGAGGCATTCTCAGGGCATTTCTTTCCAGTTCTACATTTTAAATACATTATACTAGTTATTTATTTTGTATTTCACAATGTATCATGTTTCTTAGAACACATACTATTGTTGTTGTGTTAAAAGACAGAGAACTAGCTTGAGAGGTAGGAAAGATCATGATAATACCTAACAGTGAAAACCAGATTTTTCTGTGAGTAATAATACTTTGAACTCTAATCTTAATTTATTGATAAAAAACTACAAAAGCTAGGTTTTAAAAATTATATGAAGGGTTTGTTATTTTTATATCCCTAGCTTCACCCTTCTTTTTATTTTCTTTCTTATTACAAATTTTAGGCTACAGTCCAGGCACGTTGGCTCACTCCTGTAATCCTAGCACTCTGGGAGGCCAAGGCTGGTGGATGGTTTGAGCTCAGGAGTTCGAGACCAGCCTGAGCAAGAGTAAGACCCAGTCCCTACCAAAAATAGAAAAAAATTAGCTGGGCATGATGGCACATGCTTGTAGTCCCAGCTACCTAGGAGGCTGAGGCAGGAGGGTCACTTGAGCCCGGAAGTTTGAGGTTGCTATGAGCTAGGCTGATGCCAGGGCACTCTAGCCTGGGCAACAGAGTGAGACTCTGTCTTGAAAAAAAAAAAACAAAAAAAACTTTAGGCTACAATGATCACCATGCATACATTAGAAAATTAAGAAAAAAATTCAATCAGGGAAAATTACCCTTAATCATACAATTATGGTTGACTTTTTGTTAAAAATAAGATATTTCCAAATATTTTCTTTTTATAGATATTATCTATAATAGGAAGTAAATAAATGCTAAGTAAATGATCTCCCCATCTCTCCCTCTGTCTTTCTATCTCTCTCTGTCTCTCTCTTATTGTAATTGCTTCTTTCTTTAACAATCTTCAAGAAATATGTCTTATTCCCCTTAAGATGAAAAAAGTCTGCCTTGAAATTTGAGTTGCCCACAATGGAGATAAATGGAATATCAATGTTTCTTTGTGCTGCTAAATTTTGGAGAATGTGAGAAGCATTAATACATTTTGGGATTTCAAAAGAAAAGTCTTCTACTTTATAGTGGAGGACTTAGGAAAGCTGAATTTTTTTGACATAAAAGACTGAAGGATTTTTTGTTTTACAGATTGTCAGTCAAAGAGAAGGGGTGAGGGCAGCCCCAAATATGGCAAAAGCCAGTGCTTCAAGTGGGTGAATGTTAGGGAGATAGACTCAGTGTCAAGAGTCAGTGTCCAGGTGCCTTTGAAAAATGGGGAAGAATAATGATTAGTCTTAAGCTCTATGTTGTGCTCTGTTCAGGAGTAGCATCTCCCCACTGTGCCAGATTTTTCATAGCATATGGATCACACAAACTTACTTGGTTCTTTGGAGTGATGAAGGGATGAGAGAGGGGAAACCTGGTTCAAGAGCTGGCATAGAAATGGAGAGAAATATAGGAGTTAGCAAGAGCAGCAGCGATCAGGTGAGATGCACGCATCTTCCCATTTCTCCAGACATGTTAGAAAGAATGCTTATTTCTTATTAAAGTATGCAAGACAATGAGTAGTTACAATTAATTTTAAATAAATCTTAAAGGCCAATATGACCCTTGAAAGCTAGTCTTTTTTGAGAAGCTTTCAACACATACACCCAGACATACACACACACACAACACAAACACAAATTCTATGTATTTGCTGTTAGACTGGAGTCTTCCTCTACTGTTCCCTAATCTACTTCTTTATTTATCAGGGTACTACAAATGCTTCCCATATTCATTAAGTACAGTCCAGTATCATGATTTTTAAAAGCACCATGGCATACTACCCAAGTGATATATGTAATTTGCTATACATCCATAATATAAAACATTTATTTTACATATATTATGTAAAGAAGCATTTTTGTTTAAACATTAAGGAATGATTCTGCATATTTCTCTTAAAATATTTCTTGCCTACTATTATACAAATGCAAAGTTTAAAAATGCTTTTAGGCCTCACATTGTAATTTGAATATGCTTCCTGCAGATAGCTTATTTATCCTAATTGATTCTAAACATTGGATTTGGGGTATTTTATCTCATTCATTTGATTTTCCATAGCATCTAGTACAGTGGGTGCAGAGGGTAGATACTCAGCAAATATCTCTTAGATATTGAAATAATCACCAATTTATATTATAAGACTACCAGCTTTTAAGTGCCATTATATTTTTGGTTTCTTTGAGATTTGAACAATGTTTATTACTTTATTAGCAATTTTATTAAAATTTAATCCTTCTTATCCTTTTGTATTTTTACTTATCAATCATAGGACAAAAGTTTTATACTGTTTTCAAAATTAGAAAGTAATAAAGAGGTATTATATAAATTAAATTTTGAGACTACTTGTCCTAGATCTTTTAGGCTAATAAAAATTTCTGCAGAAAACTGTCAGTAAAGCAATTCTTTAGTGAATATTACAGTATATCCAGGGATTTACTATAAATTATGATTGTTTTTAAGAAAAACATTAAGGTCCTCAGAGAGATTAAAAAATATATATATACACTTGAAACCTTAGTGAGCCATATATCACAGAATGCAATTACTAAATGACATAGCACAGAGACATCATTGGTGAATTACTGAAAACATAAGCATAAAAAATAATTGAGATTGTCTGAAAGACACATACCTTTATTACAATTTCATATCGTGCTCATAAAAACAGACAATTTGAGGCTATCTTATACTATTTCAAAGGAGTTGGTTGTAAAAATATATTAAATGATAGTAACTGGAATAATTGCATTATTCAAAAAAATTAAAAATGTTTTTCTGACTTGTCAAAATGAGGCTATGTCAATCCTTAATATCAACAAAATGAATCTTTCATAAAGAATGGTGAGTTAAAAGCTAGTGATCTTCCTCTGCTGTCATGTAAAGTCATCAACATAAGATTTAAAGAACTTCTCTAATGAGAGAAATATCATACAATCTCAGGCTAATAAACATTGTGTCTGTGATACAAGTAGTGAGCAAAGCCTGTCTCATTATGTTACAATACTGTATTTTGAATGGCTCATATGTGAACTTTAAACTGTACTTATATTCCAACAAGGCTGTGCTGTGCCTTATTAATAGTTGACATTTATATTAACAATATTTTCACTCTTTCTAAATTCAATGTTTCTTTGGTGAACTAAATGCTAGGATGAGCTATACCTGGATCCCTCCAATATACACGGTTTGACTTAGCCTTATGTTCAAAGTTCAGAGAGTTGTCAGATATCCTTTTATTAATGTTATACCTATTTTCTTCCTACTTTTTTGTATTTATAACTCTGATTTTTCCATTAAAGGTTTTCCCCACATTTGAGTAATACATATTTCATTTCAAATGAACATAATTTTGCAACCCCACTAATGATGACAAATTGTTTGTATTTCTTTACAACTACAGAATGATCATAAAATTTTTAGGTTATTATACAACTATGAGCACCCCCAAAATTGCAAAGTAATTTCAAAAATAGCAAAGGAGTAAAATTGTACTTAACAGCATTATTTTGGCAGGATTGGTAACTTTTTAAAAAAATATCCTTCATTGAGGTATAATTGATACGCTAAGAAAAGAAAATGAAAAAATTCCTGGAAGAGTTAGTGGGCACAATTTGAGAAGTTTGGAGATAGACAAATACGTGAGATAGACAGATACACAATTTGAGAAGTTTGGAGATAGATACTTGAAATAGACAGACACCTCACTAAAATTGAGACAATAAACATATCTATTACTTTCAAATGTTTCCTCCTGCCCCCCTTTTATTGCTGATTTGATTTGTTTTTTGTTTTTGCGGTAAGAATATTTAACATGAGAGCTACTGTCAATAAATTTGTAACTATAAAATACTGAGTTGTTATGTTTCAGTTATGCAAAATGCATAAGTTCTAGATACCTTATTATTATTATTATTATTATTTTTCTTGTTTTACTTGTTTGTTTTAGCAAACTGGCTGCCAGGAACCAATCTCGGATGAAATCATGTATGACTCATCCTGCAAACAAAGCATTTGGAAAAAATTCAACATTCCTTCAGGATTATAAGCTCTAAACAAATTAGACATAGAAGAATGTACCATGACATAATAAAGGCTATACATAAATGGACCAATAGCTAACATCATACTGAATGGGGAAAGCTTGGAAGCTTTCATTCTAAGATCTAGAATAGGACAAGGATGTACCACTTCTTTTCAACATGGTACTGGAGTTTTAGCCAGAGCAATTAGGAAAGAGAAGGCAGTGAAAAGCATTAAAATTGGAATAAAATAAGTTAAGTTGTATCTGTTTGCAGACAACATGATTTTTGTACATACAAAATCCTAAAGACTCCATCAAAAAAAATTGTTAGATCTTAAAACTAATTCAGTAAAGTTGTAAGACACAAAATCAACATGCAAAGATCAGTAGCATTTCTATGAACTAATAGCAACTGTCTGAAAAGAAATCGAGAAAACAATCCCATCTGCAATAGTTACAAAAAAATACTTAGAAATGAATTTAATCAAGGAGGTGAAAGATCTCTATACTGCAACAACACTTTTATGTATCACTTGTCAAATCTTCCTTTCCATTTCATTAACCAAATTAGTTTTGTTTTTTCATCTGTTTATTTCATAGTACACCCACTCTGGAAAGTCTGGCAGTGCAAAAGAATAGAAACTAGAAATCTATTTAAAGTTTATTACAATGTGACTTTAACATAATTCAAGTATAGCATTTGGTTTATAAGCCATAAATTCATGGCATTAGAAATACTTTGATAGTTTTTAGATGATATTTTTGTATTTTGTAGTCCTACACGGAAGTCATCACATAAATCCATTACAATAAATTCAGAGAAATATCTTATATTCTTCTTTCCATTTAATTTTTAAGAAACATTATTAAACAGACAATACACAAGACGGTAGGCTAGGTTCTTTAGGATAAGCCAGTTTAAGTAAGCAAATCTCTAACTGAAAGAGACCTTGATTAATATCAATAGCAATGGTGACAATAATAAGCTCTCACTTACATAGCAATTAACCTGCAACAGTCAATCCTCTAAGTGTTTTATATGAAATAACTCAAATAATTATTTCAGAGAATATGGTGATAATTATCTGAAATAATTATTTTAAAAAGTTTGTGGCGATAGTCAAAATATTTAACAATCCCCACGGTTAATGGAAGAAGCTGCAGTTTCTATGGGACAAGTAGGTAACTCTCTGATGGATGCAGGCCAGAAGCTGGTACTCATAGTCTCTGGGTTCAGATGGGCACTGAAACATTTGCTCCCTTGAGTGGTCTCTTTAACCCAGACACTGCATCATAGCAAAAGTGGCTAGGCCTGCTCTGAGGAGGTACATGCATTTGCATACCCCCTCAGGCTAGCTGCCCATGTTAAGTTTGGGACATCCTAGTGGTACCTCCAATCTCAACCTCTCACACACTGAATGAGAGTAGCTACACAGGGGAACCTCAGGAGGCCCAAACACTTACAATTTGCCAACATATGTACTCCAAAAGCATACGGATTGGCACAACTATCCCATTAATGCCAGACATCAGACCAAGTGATGAGTGATGTAAAAAATGTCACATTAGGTATACTAGTTCTGAGATAAGGGAGCTTATGTCAGATTTTGTTGTTTTTCTTAGGCAAATTCTGCAAAAGGATGGTATAAATTGAGCAAGGATTTGCAGATGTTTACCAGTCTTCTTTAGACATAAATTGAGGAAAATAGTCTGGTCTGAAATAGTAACATGAGCTAGCATGCATGGGCAGGAGACCCTGAAACAAGCCCCACAGAGTTTGGTTTTGACCTGACATAAATTTATGGGATTTATGAAGGTAAGACTAGAAGTATTAAGTTGACTCAAAATTATAGAATACCCACATGTCTCACAGAAATGAATCGAAATGTATTTGTAAGGCTGTGGGGAGTCATTAGATGCATGGGGAAGAGGAGTTCTCTTATTACCACATTACATATAGAGATAATTGGGCAGTAGAATATAATAAGGATTGAGAGAGAGATGGTGGTGAGAGATTAATTTAAGGGAGATCATTTCTAAAAATAACTACAAAAGTAAACATAATGAAAAAAAGAAATGAATCAGTTTTGGTGGGAATACAAGGCAAGATATAGATTCAAGGGATTTGGGAAAAATAATTTCTAATAGTTTCAAACTATGTCCATGAGGTTGTTCTAGCACCTACTGAGAAGGTAAGATAAAGACAAATCCAGCAGTCTTCTGGCTGTTATCCAGCTTTTGACTGGAAGAATCCAACTGCTCTATCACTCATCTCCTGGGGTCCTTGAATACAATTCCAGGTTTATATTTTACATAATCTTTTACTAAATTCATCTTCAAAATTACAAGAGTAAGAATTCATATGGAAAAAATAAAAACTCTCTGATGCTTTTGTGTGTATATAAATATGTATGTGTGTATATATATAATTATATATTTACATTGTATATGGATATTGTGTAAGAATTTGGTGATTATTGAATGAAAAGGAATAAGACATAGAGAGAGGAATTTATGGAAACAAAATGAAACCCCAAGTAACTGACAAAATTACAGAAAGTAGATATACACATTAGAATAGAAAATTATTTAATGAGGGAAAATTATTATTGATTTGAGTTATACGAGGTTCATGGTGCTTCAAAGAAACACACAACATGGGTAAAATATTAAGGTTGAATTGATGAAATTGGTCATTATCACTTTTGAAATGACACTTGAAATCATGAGAGCATCAATTTTCCCAGGTGTAAAAAAAAAATAGGCAGAAACAAGAAAGGTGCCACAAAGCAGAACATAACTTTGTGCTCAGCAGCACTTAACATTTTAACTGAGTCACAGTAGAATAAATAGGAATAAGTCTGGAAGACTCCACAAAGTAACAGCAACTAGACCAATTAGTATGATAGAAGTCAAAGACATATAGAGTTTCAAGAAAGTTTTTAAGTTGGAGGGAGATGCTCAGTAGTTTTAATAATACATTATATACATTGAGTAGTCTTAAAAAGTGCTGATGGATATAGTTTTGAAGAGCAGTTTCACTTAGTTCATGTGGAAAGAACATGAAGGTGGCCAAGTAAGGAGAGCATGATAAGGGAGAAGAGACAAAAATTACTATTTCAGGACATTTTGGGAATATTAGGGTAAAGGAAAGATTGTAACAAGTGGGTAGGGTAGGAAACACATTGTGTGTTTGTGTATGTTATTTTTGTTTTAAAGATCATAGGATACATCAGTATATATTCTTTCCCTATAGAATTTACTAATATAAATGGAGAGGGAGAGAGATAAAGGAGGAAGGTATTAATATAAAGTAATAATTCATTTAGCAAGGTCTCTAGTGTTTGGAGAAACTAAGGATATAGATCACATGCAAAGGGTTACAAGTTATTTTTGGCCAAAAAAGAAAAAATGGATTTAATGAAAATATACAAAGATTTGTACACAGGTATCATTTTGAATGAGAAGGGACCATCTGCTGAGAAGAGAAAGAGACAATATGGAGGGTTTGAAATATGGGATAATTGGAGATAATTTAATAAGTGATTTAAATTTGAATAAAATATTACTGGTCAGTATTGATGAATCTCTACCCTGGAACTGAGGATATAGTTATATGAAGTAGAAAACAAATCTAGACTTAAGTCAGGAAAAACTTTATTTGAAAATACTACTGCAGTAGGGAAGAACAACTGTTGCAATAAAGATAAAATTCTGACCATGAGATCTGCAAGCATCCCCAAGTAAGCAAAAAAGGGCTTTTCTTTTATAGGAAGAAATAAACAAGGCTAGACAGAACCAGGTGTGGGGTTGTGAGATGAACAGATGGCATGAGCAGACAGTTGAGAGAACGTTTTTCCCTGAGCTCAGAAGATTCTCAGGAGAGGCCATTAAAGAGAGATTATTCCACATTCCAGTGCTTGCTCAAAGGTGGGTCAAGGTTAGGGGCCTGTGGGGAAAGAAGACATCTGACTACATTTTGGTCAAGACAAGACAGAGCTTTGTCCAGATTGCTCAGTGGGGACAGACAGTTCAGATAATCATTTATGATATAAATAATGGGAATTTGCAGGAGTGTGCACTGTGTCTTTCCCTGTCATAGGTAAACAAGGGGATCATCATCTTACGTAAGTCATATGGGAAAGGCTGGCTCTTTGCAATAAGCTGTTTTCCAGACACAAAAGGATGAGGGGATTTCTGTTTTCTAGGAGCACAGGGCTCAGGTAACATTCAAGATTGTCAGATACCATTGCTTTTATTTAAGTCTCTCAAATATCACTGAATTACCCAAAAGGAATAGAGAAAGGTACACAGTGCTGGAGAATGGCAAAATGAAAGTAATATGTATTCAGATGGGCAAAGCTTTTCCACTGTTGTGCAGGATTCATAATTGAATATCTCCCTCTAGGGACAATGCTGGAGAACAGGCTTCATCCCAAACACAGGAACCTCCACCATGACGTAGGCCTGGCACATTAATTATTTAAATGCAATAGGGGAGAGAGAGAGAGAGAGAGAAAGAGAGAGAGAGAGAGAGAGAGAGAGAGAGAATCAAAGTCATACTTAATTTTATATGAATTTTCCTAAATTTTATCTTTCAACAATAGAAGATAAAGGCATTCAAAGCACACATAAAGTGTCAGTGGTAGATATAGTAAAATTGCTCTGTGACTGCATCTCATGAGAATCATGCTGCTTTAATATAACAGGTAGAGGCTTAAGCTTTTCGTATAGATCAGGAATTGTCAATATTGTCAATACTGAGAATTAGAAAGATGGGCTTGGGTGCAGAACATGCAAGTTATTGAGTGTAGCAAAGGGCACAATTTTACCAATGATGGTAAGTCAGTCAGTATCCAAGGAGAAAAGAGATGGCATGGCATTGTATAATATCAGATTATTTTAATAAATGAGAGATTTACAAAGTTGCAATTATAGTTAAGAGAATCTTAGTATTACTCCTAAGCCTGAAAGGATTAGGAAAATTATCTGTTACTAGAACCTCAAGATAGAGGGTATTGAGTGGAAAGGCCGGCTGGCCATACCCAGGACACAGCCAACCAACAGGGAACATAGCTGGAGTAAACAAGCAGGGCAATAAACTACCTAACCTCTTTTTCCTCCGTCTTTCAGTCACCTGTCATGCTTTTTATCCTGTATCCCAACCGCAAGCCAGAGCGTAAGACTGCCTGCTGAAGAAGCCATATGGCAGAGAGTAGAGTAGATAAAGGTAAGAGTGGATCTGGAAGTACAAACAGAAGCTCTCTGGCTTTGGGAAGACGGAGTGGTGATTAGGGAAATGGCTGATTTTTCTTTGTTAAAGATAAGTCATTTAACTTTTCCTTGAATGTGCTATCTGACTCCAGGGCAGCATCACCAACTTTTCAGAAGGATGCATGTGAAAACATGAAACTTTGCGGTATCACTTGCAACCTAAGGCTGAAATCTGGAAGGGATCTCCTTAACCTCAAGGCAGAAGGAGTGAGAGTGAAGAAAACCTATCTCAGATTTGTTTCATCATATACTGGTTTATAGACCAAATTAGAGAGAAAGATGAACATTTTGAAAGCTACCTTATCTGTTTTTGTTTAAGGCATCTGAAGTCTATACTAATCTAAAATATGCTCCTCTGTCTAAATGATATTTTTAAGGAATGGAATATTAGTTTATTTCTTAATCTAACCTCTCCTTATCACATCCTTAAAGCAATTTCCAGGAAACTTAGAGATGTGAGGGTTGTAGCTGTATGAGAGGGTGTTGGAGGGAGAGTACCAAACTGGGCAAGTAGAGAAAAAGATGAGTATGAATTTATCATCCAATGGACTATTGATATATTCTCTCATAGGAGGAGAATTTGATAGTTACATAGGACAACAGAATACAGGTTTATGGAAAATCCACCCACACTATTTTATTTGAATATATTTGATCACAGTTAAGGGTTAGTTACAACGGAGAAATAGCAACAAAATAATGTCTGTTTAATGATTTTTGACATTAGCACAAATATCTGTTTATGAAAGAAAAAATATACATTAAGTTAAAAAAACAAAGATAATAGTTTAATTAAAATGTCTACCATTACCATAAGGTAAATATGTTAAATTGATACCAAAAGATGGAGAGTAAAACTTTTCCAAAGTCCTGATAATATTCACAAAATTGAGCTTATATTAGATACAACACCAATATTACTATTGAATAAAAGTATTTAGATTTCTTCATCATAATTTAAGAATATTAGAAAGTACTAATAACATATCATATGTATTTTTTATATTTTGACCATCTAATATAAACTTGTAATTATATTATACTTAATAAATAAGAAAACAGAAGATTTATTTATCAACCTTTAGTGAGGAGACAAAACTGTATTCAGAATAAAAATTTATTTCTAAAAATGATTTGTCATAAATCAAAAATAGGATAAAATTAGTGAAATAAACATTGACATTAAGAATTAGAAGAATCATAAAATATATGCAAGAAAATAAGAGATATATGAATATTACAAAAAAATGAATTAGTATATATAAATATTAAAATATAATAGTGAAACAAAAGAGACAAAATTTTAGAAAGAAAAATGATTAAATTGAAAATGAAAATATATATGAAAACTTATAAATGGAAAATTATATATTGTAAAATATATAAACTACAAGTTTGCTTTATGTATTTAAATATAATATGTTTTATTATATTTATTGTGTTATGTCTACATTTTATTATTTTTTGTAAACTGATCTAAAACAAAACTCAAGATGAAACATTTTCCTATTAATTTCTTACTGATTGCTGTGTTTATTAATTTCTGGTGATACAGTTTTTATTATTTTACTTTATTTTCTATCTTTCAACGGAATTTTTCATGGAAAGTGATGCAGCAGTCGTTCTTATTCCATAAAAGTATAAATGTGCACAGAAGATTGTGACCAATGCCAGCTTTCCTCTGTAGCATTGAGAGGCAATCTCATTTCCTGCATCTAAAATGTTCTTCTCTAACTGTCCATCTGTCAGGAGTTAAAAGTCTAGCCATCCATCTCTTTCTTTCATTAACAAGAGTACCTTTGAAATGCTAGAGATTTCTGTTTATTAGCTTTAGTATTTGTTATTACTTAGTTGAACTTTTTAAGTGTGCCTTGGATTAAAACAGGGCAATTGTTTTAAGTGTGGGTATCAGATGTTTAGTGCAAGGCTCCAGACTCACTCCATGGGGACTTCATCTTTTTTTTTTTCTCCTCGTTGCTACCACATTGAGTTTCCTAAGCACCATTTTTATATATTTTTATGACAAGTAAATTTCCATTTCCTGTGGAGGAAAGTACAAAGCTTCTACAGGTTTCAGTTTTAATCTGCCTTTTAAAGTTATGTCCAGCACTCACCTTTAAAACACAAACCCTCAAACCAAAGTCAACTACTCACTTCTTTTTTTCTTTATATACTTTCCTTTTAGTATATATTCACTAATTTTTTTTCTCTTTCCCAGTGATATCCTTTTCCCCTTTTTCCTATATCCAAAAAAAATGCACTGTACCTGAAGTTCTACTTCAAAATAACTTCCTTTCTATTGTCTTTCCAGGTAGATGCTCCACTTAGGAAAGCAAACACAACAACAAATAAATCTCTCTCCTGTATATCCGTGTCCCAGGACTTTATCCACAAATGGCCGAGTTCAGTTATCACTTATCACTTTTATGTTTTACTTTTGTTGCTCATGAGTGTATACCTTTCTATGAAGCCCAAAAAAACTGCTTGATCTTTATTAATATTATTTTCAGTTATTACTTACACAAAATTGTCATAGCAAAATCATACCATCAGAAATAGTAAATAGCAAATATTTGCTAAATAAATGAATAAAGTAATTAATTGCATGCTGGGCTCTTAAGGAACTCAAGGCTATTCCATAAATGATATTGTCAATCCACTAGGGACAAATTGCTCTTTTAATGCTGCCAACATTTTCTTTCTGTGCAGCAAAGAGATTGAATTTGGCTCTGCTTCAATAGGCCACTTGCCTATGCAAATGTAAAGCTCAAATATTATTCTGAATTTAAAAGCTCAACTGCTCTGCATGATAATGTAAAATATTATCTTTTGGGGAGGAGACTGAGTCCCCAGGAAGAGTTCTGGGAGGTTATGGGGTAGAATAGCAAAATGAAAGAGATTTTTTTTCCCTTTCATTGTTCTTGCGCTGAGAGGAGGGGATTTGGCTACTTGGACTCCAGAAGGATTGAACATGAGAGTATCCCTATTCACGAGAGATAAATTGTCCCCTGAAATATGATCTTAATAATAAAAGAAAGAGTTGGTTGAATTCCTTAGAGTATAAGACATAGCTAAAGGAATGTGTGAGCAGTGACATCTGTCAAATGAACTTAAGGTATCCTTTACCATGACTAAGCCAAAAATACGAGAAATCAAGAGATACACTGTTGTTTATGTAATTTAAATTATCATATCACAATTTCTCTCAACTCAAACCTGGAAAAAAGCACATGGTCTGTGCTGATGTTCTTACATGCATCCTGCTACCCGAAAACTAACAATTGGTTAATTCATTAGATTTCTAATTTGGCTTTAGCTGATAGCATCTTAGTAATAAATTTTGGAAATAAACACCACAGATCACTAAAGGTTTGTTTATTTTTTTTATTGTAGCAATTTTTTCCTGAATTTTTCACTTTTTTGATGTAGAATTTTCAGATATTAAAATAACCAGAAAGTGTTTTCTTAATATGTCACTGCTAACAGTTATTAGGAGGATAGATAGTTTGTAAATAAACTTACAAGAATTTCTGTACACAGCATAAAAAATTTCTTTCCGTCTTCAATTTTATTTAGATTTTTAGATCCCTTTTTCTCTTTTTTTCAGTCATAGCCTCTATTTTATCAAGGAGTCCTATGGAAGCTATCTGAAAAACTTATCCTGAATTTGTCTATTATTTTTCCATCTCATTATTTTCTCCCTTGTTTAAGGCACTATAATCTATACCTGGATTACTGCAAGAGTTTCTTAAGATCTCTTCTCTTAAAATTTTATTCCTCAATAATCCTGATAGCCAAAACAATCATTTAAAAATACAATATATAATTCTGTCGTTTAAAACCATGCATGTTTTCGCATTGTATTTGGAATCAAATTATGACTTTTTACCTTGGCTTTCAAACATTGCATATGTGGTTCATGTAACTTTTTGTGACTATGCTTAGCACTCTTCTCTTGCATACCACACAATGTTCCTACCACCCTGGCCTTTTTTCCCTTCCTTGAACACATGCATTTTTTTTTCCTACCCAAGTGATTTCCCTCTTCCTGCAATTCTCTCCTGTATTTTCCCCAAGGTTGGCTTTTTCTTGTCATTTATATCCTAACTTAAATGTAGCCTTCTAAAAAAAATCTCCTTGATTGTCAGATCTAAAATTGGCCACTCAAACAGTCTTTATGCTATCACCACTAAATATTAATTCTCCTATTTCCATTATCACTCTTTGACATTTCTCTTTGTGTATCCATCAATCTGTTGATTTATCCATTGATCCATCCATCTATATATGTTCTTTCATTAATTCATTCATTTTGGTTATGGTCAACACTCACCTAGAATTCAAGCTCCACAAAAGAAGAAACCTCATTTTTTTGTTCACTGTTGTTATTTCCTGGGCTTATACTGATGCCTGCTATATTAGTCTGGATTCTCCAGAGAAAAAGAATGAATTAAAAATATATAGAGAGAGAATTGGCTCATGATCCTGGCAAGTCCTAAGCAAGATTTGCAGAGTGAGTCAGCAAGTTGGAGACCCAGCAGAACCAGTGGTACAGTTCTAGTCTAGTCTGAGGTATCAGAACAGAAGAGAACATGGTAGAGTTTTAGTCCAAAGGCCAGCAGGCTCAAAACCTAGGAAGAATCTATGCTCCAATTTGGGACTGGAAGCAGGAAAAAGCTGATGTCCTAATTCAAATGTAGCCAAGCAGGAAGAATTCTCTCTTACTTGGAGAAGGATCAACCTTTTTATGTTTTATTCAGGGCTTAAATGATTGCATGAAGCCCATCCATATTAGTGACAGCAATCTTCTTTATCCGGTTTACCAATTTAAATATCAAATCTCATCACCATAGGCCAGGCCATCACGCCTGTAATCCTAGCACTCTGGGAGGCCCAGGCGGGCAGATTGCTTGAGGTCAGGAGTTCAAAACCAGCCTGAGCGAGACTTCGTCTCTACTAAAAAAAATAGAAAGAAATTAATTGACCAACTCAAAATATATATACAAAAAAATTAGCTGGGCATGGTGGTGCATGCCTGTAGTCCCAGCTACTCGGGAGGCTGAGGCAGTAGGATCGCTTGAGCCCAGGAGTTTGAGGTTGCTGTGAGCCAGGCTGATGCCATGGCACTCACTCTAGCCTGGGCAACAGAGTGAGACTCTGTCTCAAAACAAAACAAAACAAAACAAATCTCATCATAATATACCCGTTCAGAATAGTGTGTGACAAAATGACAAAATATCTGAGAAACCCATGGCCCAGACAAGGTAACACATAAAATTAACCATCACAGTATTCAAAAAATAAATGTTCAGTAAACAACCCTTCAATATGCCACTCATTTATTATTGCTTTGAATGCATCATCTCAACTAAATTTCACTACAAATTTATCTAGTGGTGGTTGGTATCATTCTCTTACTGTGTGAGAAATCTAAGGCTTGGAAAGCTAAAGTAATTTATTACACACACACACACACACACACACACACACACACACACTCAGTTATAGTTATTGGTTTCCTGGCTGGAGCTGCAGCCCATTCTACTAAGTGATGTATCACAAGAAAGGGCAAATGAACACCACATGTAGTCACCCTTAAATTGGCACTAGTCAATCAACACCAATATGCACATATGGGAAGTAACATTAATAGGGTGTAGGGCAGATGGGAGGTGGGAGAGGGGATAGGTAAAATCACACCAAATGGATGTGGTGTGTGCTGTCTGGGGGATGGGCAAATTTGTTGGGCAGTGCAAAGGCAAATTATGTAACCAAGCGTTTGTAACTCTATAATACTCTGAAGTTAAAATAAATAAATAAATAATAAAAAAGGAAATAAAATTTATATATGACCTCAGGTGCACAAATTTAAACCTATTCAATCAATTATACTTTAGTGCAATTATTTAAAGGTACATTAGTTAGAGATGCATTATAATCATCTATTCTGACATAGATCTTCCTTTCCCCTCTTCTATCCATTATTTTAGTTAAAAATCTGAACTCCACTACCATAGTCACACTTGCTCAGGTATTTAATGTGACTTTTCCAATTCAAATACGTACGCATCCATAATAATATTCCTACATTTTTAGAGCTTCTTAAATGACAAATTTACAGAATTCAAGGTCTAATTCTGAATTTTAATTTTTAATCATTGTCATGCTATTTATTTATTTTCCCCCTTTTATTTCATCATATTATGGGGGTACAAATATTGTTAGGATTATATTTATTGCCCCTGCCACCCCTTCATCCCCCCAATGTGCCAGAGATTCAAGCGTGTCCAATCCCTACGTGGTGCACACCGCACACATTATGTAAGTATACACCTTTCTCCTACCCTCTCCCGCCTGCCCACCACCCGATAAAAGTTTTTTTTGTATGTGTGGTTTTTTTTTACATTTTGGTTACATTGTATATCTTTGCCTCTACCTAAGAAGAGTTAGAGTTATGCCCTTCCCCTCCAAAATGCTCGACACATCCCTAAGATGTGGGTCTCTCCCCCACCCAATCCCTGGTGAACACTACTACTATTTGAGAACCATAGTTTTAATCAGTCAGTACCAATTTGATGGCGAGTAGATATGGGGCCCATTTTCCATATCTTGTGTCACCCTACTTTGGATAACGGGCTTAAGGTTAATCCAGGATAGCATAAACAGTGCTAGTTCACTGTTGTTTCTGAGAATTGAGTAATATTCCATTGTGGGCATATACCACATTTTAATTATCCACTCATGAATTGACAGGCACTTGGGTTGTTTCCACGTCCTCAAAATAGTGAATTGTGCTGCCATAAACATTCAAGTGCAGATGTCTTTATAATAGAATGTCTTATGCTCTTTGGGGTAGATGCCCAACAATGCTATTGCTGGGTCGAATGGTATTTCTATTTCTAGCTGTTTGAAGTATCTCCAAATTCTTTTCCACAAAGGTTGCACTAATTTGCAGTCCCACCAGCAGTGTAAGAGTATTCCTGTCTCTCCACATCCTTGCCATCATTTGTTTTTTTGGGATTTCTTGATACAGGCCATTCTTACTGGGTTTAGGTGGTATCTCATTGTGGTTTTGATTTGCATTTATCTGATAGTTAGAGATGTTGAGTATTTTTTATATGTTTGCATGCCATTATTCTGTCTTCTTTGGAGAAGTTTCCGTTCATTTCCATTGGCCACTTCTTGATGGGGTTGTTTGATTTTTTCTTATTAATTCTTTTGTGTTCTAGATAGATTCTTGTTATTAGACCTTTATCAGAAGTGTAAAGAGCAAATATTTTCTCCCATTCTGTGGGTTGTCTATTTGCTCTACTGATGATTTCCTTGGCTGTGCAAACTTTTTAATTTGATCAGATCCTATTTGTTTATTTTTGATGGTGCAGCGATTGCCTTGGGGTCTTCCTCAAAAATTCTTTGCCTAGACCAATGTCTGATAGGGTTTTCCCAACATCTTCTTCTAGGATTCTTAAGGTTTTGTGCCTTAACACTAAGTTTAAGTCTTTTATCCATCTTGAGTGAATTTTTGTGAGAGGTAGGGATCCTGATTCACTCTTCTGCATGTAGCTAACCAGTTTTCCCAGCATCATTTATTGAAGAGAGGTTATTTTCCCCATTGTTTATTTTTGTCAGCTTTATCAAAGATTAGATTACCGTATACTGATGGTTTCATCTCTGGTATCTCAGATCTATTCCAGATATCCATGTTCCTGTTCTTGTGCCAGTCCCAGGCTGATATAACTATTATTGCTTTATAGTACAGCTTGAGGTCAGGAAGACTGATGGCTCCCAGTTTGTTCTTTTAATTTAAGATTGCTTTGGCTATACGAGGTTTTTTCTGGTTCCATACGAAGTGGAGAATTATTTTTTCTAGATCTGTAAAGAATGCTGATGGTATTTTGATGGGGATTGCATTGATTCTGTAGAACACTTTAGGTAATATTGACATTTTAACGATATTGACTCTACCAATCCATGAACAAGGTAGATTTTTCCATCTGTTTAAATCTTCTGCAATTTCTTTTCTTAGTGTTTCGTAGTTCTCCTTGTATAAATATTTTGTATCTTTTGTTAAGTATACTCCTAGATATTTAATTTTCTTTGGGGCTATAGTAAAGGGTATTGTGTTTTTGATTTGAGTTTCTGCTTGATGATTCTTGGCATATATGAATGATTCAGATTTGTGTATATTGATTTTATAACCTGAAACCTTACCAAATTCAGTTATCAGATCTAGGAGTCTCTTGGAAGAGTCCATGGGGTTTTTAGGTATAATATCATATCATCGGCGAAGAGCAAGAGTTTGATTTCATCTGCCCCCACTTTAATGTCCTTAATACCCCTCTCTTTCCTGATTGCTATCGCTAAGACTTCAAGCACTATGTTGAATAGAATATAGTGGGCATCCTTGTCTAGTTCTGGATTGAAGAGGGAAAGATTTCAATTTTTCCCCATTTAGAATAATATTAGCTGTGGGTTTGCCATAGATGGATTTGATAAATTTAAGGTATGAGCCCTCTATACCTATTTTGTTAAGAGTTTTTATCATAAAGGTATTTTGGACTTTGTCAAATGCTTTTTCTACATCCATTGACAGAATCGTATGATCTTTGTTCTTGATTTTATTTATGAAGTGAATTGCATTTATAGACTTGCATATGTTGAACCAGCCTTGCATCTCTGGAATAAAGCCCACCTGGTCATGGTGAATTATTTTTTTGATGTGCTGCTGAATTCTATTTGCTAAAATTTTATTTAGGATTTTTGCATCTGTATTCATGAGGGATATTGGTCTGTAATTTTTTTTTTTTTGTCCTTTGGTGTCCTTTTGTCCTGGCCTTGGTGATATTGGCTTCATAGAATGAGTTAGGAAGGACACCATCCTTCTCAATGGTGTGGAATAGTTTCTGTAGTATAGGTATGAGTTCATCTTTGTATGTTTGGTAGAACTCTGAAGTGTTGCCATCTGGCCCAGGACTTTTTTGTTCAAGGAGGTTTTTAATTACTGCTCCAATTTTTGAGCCTGAGATTGGTCTGTTCAGGAATTCTGTTACCTCCTGGGTGATCTTAGGGAGGTTGTATGAATCCAAGAATTTGTCTATTTCATCTTTGTTATGTAGTTTTGGGGGATATATTTTTTTTAAATAGTCAAATATAATGTTTTGTATTTCTGTGGTGTCTGTTGTGATATCTCCTTTTTCATTTCTTATTGAGTTTATTAGAGTCCTTTCCCTTTGAGTCCTTGTTAATCTAGCAAGAGGGCCATCGATTTTGTTTATCATTTCAAAAAACCAGCTTCTGGTTTTGTTCATCTTTAGTATAGTTCTCTTGTTCTCCATTTAATTCAGTTCTGTTTTGCTCTTCATTATTTCTTTTCTTCTATTAGGATTGAAAATTGTTTGCTCTTCTTTTTCCAATTCCTTGAGCTTATTCATAAGGATGTCAGTATCTAAGCTTTTTGTTTCTTGGATGTGAGCATTAATTGCTATTAGTTTTCCTCTCAGGTAAGCTTTTGCTGTATCTCACAGGTTTTGGTAAGAAGTATCACCGTTATCATTTTGTTCAAAGAAATTCTTGATTTCCCTCTGAATTTCTTCCTTTATCCAATAATTTTTCAATAATAAATTTTTTAATTTCCATGATTTTGTGAGGGGTTGAGTGTTTCTATAGGAATTAAACTGTAATTTTATACTGTTATGGTCAGAAAAGATACAAGGTATAATTGCTATTTTCTTGAATTTTTTGAGATCTGATTTGAGATCTGGGATGTGATCATTTTTGGAGTAGGATCCATGGGCTGCTGAGAAGTATGTAAATTCAAGTTTATTTGGATGGAATGCTCTATAGAGATCTGTCAGACCTTTTTGATTAAGGGCTTTGTTCAGGTCCACTATTTCTTTGCTTATTTTCTGTTTGCAGGATCTATCCAGATCATTCAATGGAGTGTTGAAGTCCCCTGCTACTATGGCAATGTTGTGTAACATGGTGTTTAGATTAGACAAGGTTTGCTTTAAGTAATTGGGTGCTCCTGTATTGAGTGCATAGATATCAAAAATTGTTACATCTTCTTGTTGGATCTTCCCTTTCACCATTATATAATGGCCATCTTTATCCTTTTTTAGTTTTGCTATTTTAAAGCTTATATTATCTGCAAATAGTATAGCTGCACCAGCTTCCATTTGACTCCCGTTTGACTGGATGATAGCTTCCCATCCCTTGACCTTCTTCTTCCAATTTCAATCTGTTGTCATGCTATTTAGATCCATTTATTTGACATTTATTTGGATGGATTTAAGATAGACTTCCACATTTATGCTCTTCGGGACTTTATGTTTAGATATTTGATATGATTCCAACTTCTGGTATTCCAGAGAGTGTATCAGTGAACATCTTTATCCACAACTTCCATGTACCTGTGAATGAGGTTCAAAGGCCCTTATGAAATCCTTGTGTAGGATGTAGATTACAAATGAAACACTTGAAAATATGTAAGTGTTCTTGTATATACTTCATAGGAACGTCCCCAATGGGTGCACATGTTTTGTCAAGTTCCTAGAATTATGTGGATACAAACTGTTTAAGTATCTAGAAACTAAATTGTTCAGATATAGCTTCTCAATGTTTCCATATTAGTAAATATTGACAAATTTTCCCAACTGGCTCTATTTATTTATATTAATTCTATAAAGGGCATGCCTCTATGAGGTTAATATCCATATCTTTTTTTTTTTTTGCAATTTAATTGAAAAATGGTCTTTTGTTATTTTAATTTGATCTTCTTTACAGGAATACTTTTATCATATACATTAAACTTATTGAAAATTGACCATTTTGTAGTAACTTTGCATAAATAGTCTCTCTGAATCTATGTCTTTGCGATGCCCTTCCACTATGGTTGGTAAACAATTCCCACCAGTGAGTTAGATCATAAGTTGGCTACTTGATTGACAAAAGTAGTAATGATGCCAATTCTATTTCTATATATCAGGAGAACAAGTGTATTTTGTTTGCCTTTATATGCCTATACCATCTTCATTAGGAAGATGTCCAGGCTGGCCTGCAGGTCAGAAAAATGAGGATAAAAGCTACGTGGAAAAGAGCTTCTCCAATTTAGTTTATTCAGCCATGCCAGGCTTGAATGAAGTTTCTAGTCTATCTCCAGACATAAGAGATAGACAACCCACACAAAAATCAGTGATCCCTGGTGAAATCTACAAACCCACAAGGCTCATGACTATATATATATATATATATATATATATATATATATATGACATATATATATACACACACACATACACACATACACACTATATATGTAATATGTATACTATATATTTAAAATATATAAACCTACAGACACAAATAGTATACCTCTAAAGATACTGCTTTGAATCTTCCTTTTTTGTATGAATGTTTATATGAAGAAAAACATATTTTCTGATCTATAAATTACTTACAGTTATTAGTCAAATGGAAGCCAATATTCATTGTGAAAAAATGGCAATGGTAGAAACTCCCTGTTGACTAAATATCCCTTTAAGCACAACAGAGTCACAACACATAATAGGAAGACATTAAAATAATAACGTCTTAGGATGCCATTGTATACGAGAAAAAGACATTTGAGCATGTGACTTTGTGTGTGAATATGAGAGTATTTTCTTAGCCAAGTTATTGAAAGATACATAAATCATGGGTCCTTAAATTGAAGATGCGCAAAGACTGGTAGTCATGATAAAACATCAAACAAATATAATCATATCAAGGTAGAGCAAAATTGTCTTGTATTATCTTTAGATATTGTTCATGGGGAATAAGGCTTGTCTTCAAACTGACACTAGATATTGACTATCTGTCAACAATCTATTCTTCCAATGAAGTGTGACTTCACCAAACTCACAAGGTATCTGAATCAGAAATCTTTTCCTACACGTCACATACCAGTCTTACAGAATTTCATGATGTTGATTATTGCCTAAAGTAAAAGAAAGTCATTTTTTTAAGATAACTATTCCTATTATCTGAGGACAGCTTACGAGTCTTGAAGAAAATTGTATCGAGTGTCTTGAATATAAATTTGTGATACACTCTTCCTAAATTTCTTATTTCAAAAATGATGCTAAGCTATGACTTTGCAATAAAAAGAAAGCCTTCTCTTCACACAATCATTTAATTTAAAAAGGGTTACATACCTAAATGAACAGCTAAAAATCAATATTTTAGATTTTTTTAAATACTTTAAAATGTACAGTTTAAAAAATTGAACCATTTAATTGTATTATGTACATTTAAATATTAAATTAAGATATGGATAATAGACATTATGTACATGAATTCACTCAAATAAATATATATTCTTTTAGATTGCTTAGTGTTTTATTTTAGAAATTAATTGAATATTATAATTTACAATAGAAAATATTTTAATAAAAGTGAAAATAGTGATAAATAGAACTAAATAATTTCTTATGTATTTGAAGATGATATTTTATGGCAAAGCTATCAAATAATAAAATATCATAAGCCAAAGCTATTGAATCTTGAAATATAAAAATACTTGTGCAAACCATTACAAAAGAACAAAGGTCATCATTCACAAAAATTTTCAAGTTTAAATACTGAACACTTTGTGGCTGGTCTAAATTGACATGTGTTTTAAGTTATAAAATATAAAATGGATTTTTAAGACATATGTAAAAAAGTTAAAATATTTCATTAATAGTGTTATATTGATTACATGCTGAAATAATATTATTTTGGAATATTAGTTAAAATATATTTTCAAATTAATTTAACCCCATTTTATTTTATTTTTATTAATGAGGCTTCTAGAAAATTTTAAATTGCATATGTGGTCCACATTATACTCTACTAAATAGTGCTGTTCTAAACGTTACTTATGGATCAATTTTTGTGAATTCCTGTGGATGTTTTCTTTTAATAAATGTAAATGTCAACTACGCTGTAAATGCAGTTCATACTAACATATGCTATAGGGTAAGAGCAGGTGATCATTATTAAAAGAAAAAAAAGACTCAACATCAAACAATATAATGATTCAAAAGGGCAAAGCCAGACTCTTTTGTAGTTTTATAAAAGAGAGGAGTAAGATTGCCCCTATAATGGTTTTATAAAATAGCCAATCATGAATGTAAGCGTGAATGTGCAAAATCACCTCAAAAAGACTGAATGATTACCAAGACACATAATTGTTTGTAACTATATTATAGGTAATGAAAATGCTAAAGAAAGACTAGGTTAGAAGGAATGGTTTTGGCTACAAATGGAATAGACAGAAAAGTAGCACAGATGTTAATATTAATAATATCTATGTAAATACCATACACAAAAGGGTTTGTCAATTCAAGTAAAAGTTACATTATCAGCCTATGAGAAATTATTCCTGTACATATAGACATGCCAGATTATCAAAGCCTGTCTTTAAGCATTCCAATTACATAAAAATTATTAGTTTAAGACTTATTCACAAAGAAGCTTTAGGTAACTTCTATTCCCAGGTAACTTGTCTATGGATGAGAGTGGTAGCTATAATATCTGTCTGGCTCATTGAATAGTGATAATGTTTCTCATATTATTGGATTTCAATTGTGGCATGATCTTTTATGTGCTCCATAAAAGAAAATTAGTGTACCTGAATGTTGTTAAATTGGAGGCCCTGAAAAATGGTAATACTTGATTTGAAGATTGGTTATCAGGACCAGATGTGAGAAAATGTGTCTGGGAGGTTGAATGTTACCAGGTAGTGTTGCCAACTATATGCTGAGTGATCCTCTTATTTGATGTTTCAAAATGCATAGTTTTTACATGGCTGTTTTAACAGTGTGTGAATTAGTATATTCTTGTGATGGTTAATGCAATGGATATAAGTACATGTGTGTTTGCATGCACCTGGTGTGTGTAAAGAGAGAGGAACGCCTTATATAGTATATAATTACTATGCTACTGTACTTGAAGCCATGGAAGAGCCATGTAATGCTTATGAGCTTTGGAAAGGACTGAATTGTGCCTTGTGGGTCACATGTTCTCATTAGAAGCAGAAATATATTTTTAAGACACAAGTTTGTTGACAAGAAATCATGATTGCTATTAATACTTATCTAATTTATGATTGTTTGCACAGCTTACCTAGCATTAAACAAAATTATCCCAACCTTCCTATGTTATCCTTGGAGTTCAAGTCTAAAGAGGAAATGATGAAAGAAAGGTTATAAAATCTAGCATTGATAAAATACTAGGGACAAAGAATTTGTTATTTTCAGAACTATGATATGGTTAACTATATTTCTCTTCATAGTTACTCCTTTTCAGTGCAATCATGATATTTTCAACTGTTTTCCAGGAGCTCATGTATCAGCTTGTGAAGACATTAGCAACTACTGAGACTTTGAGGGTAGAAATTTTATTTTTATTTTATTTTATTATATTTTATTTATTTATTTATTTTTCTGTTGCTCAGGCTAGAGTGAGTGCCGTGGCGTCAGCCTAGCTCACGGCAACCTCAAAGCTCAAGCATTACTACTGCCTCAGCCTCCCGAGTAGCTGGGACTACAGGCATGTGCCACCATGCCAGGCTAATTTTTTCTATATATATTAGTTGGCCAATTAATTTCTTTCTATTTATAGTAGAAACGGGGTCTCACTCTTGCTCAGGCTGGTTTCGAACTCCTGACCTCAAGCAATCCGGACGCCTTGGCCTCCAAGAGTGCTAGGATTACAGGCATGAGCCACCGCGCCCGGCCGGGGATAGAAATTTTAAGTCTCCAAAGATTGCTGCAAGAGGGACACAGTGTTAGAAGAGCAATAAAATTTTAGCTAATTTTTGAATTATCTGTTTAGAAGAAAAAAGTTAAATAGTAATAGATTACAAGTGAGATATCCTAGAGGAATAAGCCCTGTAACCAAAAAAAAAAAAAAAAAAAAAAAAAATGCAAATAATTACTTTGAAATTCCTCACTGCATAAGAAAACATCTAGGAAATATTTTATTATCTACATGCTCAGTTATCTCATGATAATACACTCATCAGAGTATCAGTATGTGAACATGATTCAGAATATTTCTCAATGCTTATTCTAACTGTGCAAAGATGCATTTGAGATAATTTTTCAACACTTTAAGTGTATTTGTAAATTATTTATTTCAAGTTACTATAAAATGTAGATGAAAGCCCTGATAAAAGGACACTTTGGAAAGGAACATGACAATATTATAGCATTCTGTATTTACCTCCATTTTAAATTACTCATTTAATACACAACTTCTAAGAGAAACTTGTAAGCTCCATGAGGGCAGGAAAATATTTGGTCATATTTCTGAGTGACTAGCAAAATTAAAAACTGAGCAATATGCAATTGATAATTCAGATTGTGTCTTGCAGAAAGTGTGACGATATGAAGGTTTTATTTTTAATGCAATTGCCAGGCAATTCACTCTGCACATGTACCAAATTCTCAATGAAAACTGTCTTAATATATCAACCAAAAGTGATCTCCTTCCTGCAAACTCTTACCATCTTTTGCATAGACTTCTCTAAGTGCATATCATTCTTGCTTAAATTAGCAATGGTTTCAGACATATTTTATTTCAGGGATTGCAATCTCGATGTCCACAGGTAATATAAAAGTAATATTAAAAACTAAAGCTTGATTTAAGTAGTGACAGTCACAATGTCAAACCAGAAAGTTATCTAAATAAAACAGGTATTGCTCATCTCCAGCCAAGGGACTCTGAGAACTTAAACTCAGCACTGTCAGAACAATTCTGTTTCATCTTGTCTAATATTATGCAGCTCCTTAAAGTCACTATCTATATTTCCCTTTTTAAAAATCTCTCTGTAGTCCAGAAAAACATATTGCATTTAGTAGGTATTACATTGATATTTTAATTAGTTAAAACATCTAGTAAATACTATGATATTCTTAAAGAGAATAAAATTAATCAAAATAAAATAAAAATTTGTTCAATTTATTATGGCTTATTTTTAGATGGCATTAGACTGGAGCCATTATATAAGAGTTAAAATGTCCTACTCCATCAAAAGTATTAGATGAATGTATGCAGCAACATATATTTGAATTGAGTATTCAGTGAAGATTTTTTTCAAGATTCCCTCCTATTTTATCTTAAAATGCTGTAGAATAGAATTCAGGTAATACAATAGAATTTTATCAGGTTTACCAAATCAAGAAATTAGTTCAAATATCACAACCTAACAATACCTGGGAAAGTTGTTTAATTTCTAGAGCTCATTAAAAAAGTTGTGGATGAGCTACTTAAAAGTGAGTATGATTTCTTATTCATTCTTTCATTTTCTAATACTAACATTGTAATTGTAACTTATTAGTATTTGAAAAGATATATAAAGAAATGATGAATAAAACAAACAGTTGAAAATTAAGAATAGCTTTTCTGAACATGAACCACACTTATTTTACTAACAATTGCCTTAATTAAGCCTAAGTTGAGGTACAGGTATTCTTTGGGGATTTGCGGATTCAATTCCACACCACTACAATAGAGAGAATATCATGATAAAGTGAGTCAAACCAAATTTTTGATTACTCAGTGCATATAAAAGTTATGTTTACACTGTAGTCTATTAAGTGTATGATAGCATTATATCTTAAAAAATAATTTACATGCTTTAATTAAAAATACTTTGTTACAAAAAATGCTAACACAGAGACTGGAAGTGAGCACATGTTGAAAAGATGGCATTGTGATGCAGGATTGCCACAAACCTGTAATTTGTGTAAAAGAAAAAATTCAGCGTCTGTGAAGCACAATAAAACAAAACACAATAAGGTATGTTTGCATTAGAAAATAAATTCATATCGGTGAAACTGACCAACTTTCTTCTAAAAATGTTTTCTGAGCATGTAGATAAGAGAGTTTGGGGTAGTTATTCTTTTTCAATTCTGACATGCAACCTAATCTCCTTTTGTCCTGATTCCATATCTGATCTTACAGGCTAGTTCCTATGCCAATGCTGACTGAGAATACTCCTATTTAATATGCACTATTAAAATTTTATTAAAGTACAAGTATTCAATTCTAGTTATAAAATTATGTGTATTATATATCATATATTTCTTTATGTACTTTGTTACCAAATAGTCAATTCATATATCTGTCCTGAATAAGGATCTCTTCATTGAAAATTCATTCTAATGTGAGCATGATGTATCTTGGGATACTGTCATAGGAATAAAATCACCTTCAAAACCACTTGGATCACAGTTCTGCATGTGATACTCTTTACTGCTGATTCCTAGCTTCTGACATGGTTCCCCAGCCTCTCTTGATGCCTAAACTTGGGAAAGAGGTGACATTTGCTAAGATCCTTTGTCCCCTAGGGTGAGAGGAAAAAAATCATTATTTTCACCTCAAACTGCTCATCTCAACTGACAACACCTTTTACAAAATTCCCTTTAAGGTTACACATAACACCATTAATTCACAATTTTGCATTTATAAAGCATGAATAAAATAATTGAAACCACTTTCTTCTTCAGTAGAAGATAACATGTACACACATACACACACACACACACACAGAGGTATGATGGGTTTAATTCCTAAGTCAAATAAAATTGGAGGCATTTATTCTGACAAAGAAAAAAATCTTAAAAAGGCATTATTTCTGAAACATTTGGTGAATTGCAAGGACACTGGAACAGAATATTTAAAATCAGGACTGCAATGGGAGAACAGAATATAAATTTGCCATATAGATCATTTGGAAACATTTGCCTATTTAGTCCCCACAACTTGTAACATAATGTATAACACTTGTAAATAAACATACTTTTTCAAAACCTTTAATGTATGATCTTTTCATGCCTCTTATTTTGACATACACTGTCACTTGAAAGAAGAAAACTAAATACTTTCTTGAAAAGTTGACAAATCTTGGTACTTATTTAACTACCTCATTATTTTACATTTCAGAAAAGTCATCTGAATTGTACTGTGACTAATTTAATTAATCCAGCAGTGTAGTTCTTGGTATACAGTTTCCAATGTGTCTTCTTTATTTTATCATCCATTTTTGTCCTCTTGCCACATATAAAGGAAAGGGAAATCTACATCTGTTATGATTTTAAATTCTAACTTCTCCATTTGCTTTTTATCCCATCTTATTTGATAAGACATATAACTTGGTTCCTTTTTTACTTTCTTTATATTTTCCTGTACTATACAATGGAAAACTTACCCTTAACAAAACACCAATTTACAAGGTAAATATGGTAAATATACCATAATAAAATATCACTGCTTTTTAACAAGGAGGAAAAAATACACTGATGAAGGTGAGTCAAAAGGAATTAATTGCTGCTTTATTTATCATAGATAATATTTTTAAAACACTGTCCAGCCAAGCAGTCCTAGAAAAAGAATGTTTGGCAATAATTTATATTTTTTAATAGATGTTATGTTCTTATTTTCTGAAATGTTAAGGATCAAATTTTACCTACATTTATATTCAGTTAGATAAACTAGTATAAAAATAGAACATTTTCACTCTATCCCATATATTAAATGTATTTGAAAAAATTACCCGTCTTCCATAGCTGATCCCATTCACCCAATTACCCCCTTGCTTTCCAGGAGAGAAGAATAAACATATTTTTATGATTTTGTGTAATTTTTATTAAATTTCAATGATCTTACAAAATATATTTTAAACTTTGATCTTTACATTTAGAAGTCTTCTAAAAGTCTTCTAAAGTTTGAGAAGTCTTCTCAAACTTTCTTTTCAGCTTATAAAAAATTCTGTTTTTTGGTCTTAATGGTAGATCATTGTATGGATGAACCATAATTTATTTTCAGTTTTCTATTGATGGGCATTTGTATTGCTGCAAATGATTTTCAATAATTACAGATAGTGAGGCATTGAAAAAACTGTATATGCATTAATTTAAATGTGCTTAACTCTATATGTTATGAAATTTCCAGAATTTAATAACTTGGGCAAATTATCTCAGAATAGGTTTTATCAATTTACCAATGAATGAATAGAATTGTTAAGTCAGAGTTTAATCAAATGTTTATCTGTTTGGCCATATGGTAGGTTACAAAATTTACTGTTTTGATTTCCTTTTTGTTTAACAAATGATGGTGAGGATTTTTCATGTATTTGAGAGTTTCTATGAACTTTTGTGTCTTTTAACAATTTTCCTATTAAGTTTAATTTGTAGGACCTATTTATATATGTCAAGGGTTAACTATTGTCTATAATATAAATTGTGAAATGTTTTATGTTTCTCCATTTGTTATCTTTAAATATTGCTTATGACATTTTATACCATTCCTATTTCTCTAAAATTATAAGTAGTTAAATATACCAATTTTCATATTGCATTTTAGGAATTCTGAATCAAGTTTAGAAAGACCTTCAACATTCTGAAATTGTAAAATAATAGTAATTTCTATTATTTTAGTGCCTTTGTTCCTATTGTTTTAGAATTTAATCTTTTATAATTCTAAATTTATATTAATGAGATATCAAGTACTGATTTTGAAACAGCAACAAAAAATCTTCCTTACAAAAATGTCCTGGACCAGATGGTTTCACACCCAAATTTTATCAGACCTACCAAAAAGAACTGGTGCCTATCCTGCAGAAATTATTCCACAACATCAAGAAGGAAGGAATCCTCCTCAACCCATTTTACAAAGCCAACATCACCCTGGTACCAAAGCCAGACAACGACTCAAAAATAAAAAATAAAAAACAAAAAAAGAAAACTATAGATCAATATCCTTTATGGATATAGATGAAAAATTGTCAACACAATCCTAGCAAATTGAATTCAGCTGCTCATTAAAAAAAATAATTCATCACAACCAAGTGGGCTTCATCCCAGAGAAGCAGGGATGGGTCAACACACACAAATCTATAGATGTAATCTACCACATAAACAGAAGTAAAGACAAAGACCATAATGGTGCTCTCAAAAGATGCAGAAAAAGGATTTGACAAAATTCAGTACCCTTTTATGATAAGAACAAAATAGGCATAGACAGGACTTATCTCAAAATGATAAAAACCATATACAATAAAGTCACAGACAACATCATACTGAATGGGGAAAAGTTGAAAGAATTTCCACTTATAACTGGAACCAGTCAAGGTTGCCCTCTATCACCACTGCTATTCAACATAGTGCTTAAAGTCCTAGCCAGAGCAATCAGAAAAGAGAAGGAAATCAAGGGCATCCAACTGGGGGCAAAAGAAGTCAAACCATTGATTGCTCTTTGCCGATGATATGATGTTGTATCTGAGCTATTAATCCAATTAAATTTCATTTTCAGAAGGTTATCAAACTATTAAAAAACCCAAATAGTGAATAGTCATCTTTTTCTCACTGAATTAAGGTGTCATTTTAGCATATACATTGCTGAATATTTGTTTATGCTTGTTTCAAAGGTGCAATATTAATAGTGCATTCATCTGGAATATTTCATTATTTTATTTATTAAAGCTTTAATATATGTTTTATATTCAGCAGAACAAGTTTCCATTTATTGTTCTTGTTTAGTTTCCTTGCTGTTTTTGCAGTATATTTTTTAAGATGCTGACTCTGTGTACACATTGTATGAATTCAAAGTCCAGTTCCTATAACTGTGAGAACTTTGGCATGTTTCTTAATCAGTTTCATCTTTGGATAAATGGATAATGCTGTATACCTCAGAGAATTGTTATGTGTACATTTAAGGAATTCAAATAACATCTGGAAAATAGCACTCAAATTAGTAATAGCTTCTATCATTATCAATTATCCATGGCAAAAATATATTATTACTTCTTCAGTTAAAATCCTAATGTATTAAAATTAATTAATCAATAATTTAAACTAATGAGATAGATATGCAGATTAAGAAGTATTGACATTTTTATTATGTTAAAAGGTACTATACAGGGATATGATATCTGTTTTATTATGTTCAAATATTTCCTTATTTTTTTAATAGGCTATGCCTTCTGTATATGGATGTAATATATTTCAATTAAATTATTCTAAAGCAGTTTAAATAAGGTCTCCCATTATCCATTCTAACTGGTGGGCTTTTGTTTTGTTTTGTTTTTGCACACAAAATTATGGGGTTTTGTCTATTAATTCTACATTTTTACTACATAGCTGTAATTTGCTATTATTTGTAATGGATTTTCAATTTATTTAATCAGTTTATCCAGATATAAAATCATAGCATATGAAAATAGCAATAATTTTACCTCATTTTTTCCAATTTTTTTTTACTCCTAATTAACTTTTCTTTTTCAATTGCATTAATTAGGATGCCTAGTAAAATATAAATAATAGAAATTACAGTGGACATTCCTGATGTTTCCTCCTCTAACTTTAGGGACTCTTATAATGTTTTTCCATTAAACATAATGTTGTCTTTAGGTGGAAATTTTTATTTTATTTTCCTTAGTAAGTGGGTTTTCAGCAACTATGATAATAATTGTATTTTACCATTTATATCTAATAACATAGTAAATTGTAACAAATTTTGTAATATGAAAATACCAGTGTATTCCTACAATAGTAATTAACGTTTCCTTAATTACTATATATTTTTATTTATATTTGTTTCTGTTTGCTAATATTTTATTTTCAATGTTTACATTGATATTAATAAAACATCTCTCAGTAGCTTGATGTTTATTTTCAACCTTCCAAGTTTTTGTATACATTTACTAATGATTGATATATTTCCTTCCATATAGTTTACATTGAATTAGAATTATTTTTCTCTTAAGAGAATGTTCTAATTCTGCTATGAAATCATCAAGACAACATAATAAAAGATATAAAAACTATACATCTGGAAAACATACTATAAAAAGAAATGCTTAAACTAAACCCCAAAATATATGCCATATATGTAAATGATATTGGACTTAATAAAATAAAAGGAATTTATCAGTTAACTTTATCAGTTAACTTTTTGTGATAATGCCACAGTGGCATGCAGATATAAACACTTGCTATTCTTCATGAGTGTACTTGTTGGCTGTGAAATTCTGCCAATGTGACTTGGCTCAGTTTGGCCTATTGATGCCTTTTCAATTAGTTGTTTGTCAACTCAGCAGCTTTGCTAACTGGACTAGGCTGTCTCACTGATCTGGTGGTTGCCTTTTTTGGAGGGACAGTCGGGTTGGCTCAGCTCTGTTCTCCCTGTTTTATCATACTATTTGCCCAGACTTTATCTCATAGCTGAAACAATTGTCCAAGAGAAGGGGCTGAAGTACATAAGGTTTCTTGAGGTTTAGGCTCAGAACTGTCACACTGTCATATTCATATGACACTTCTGACATATGTCACTTCTGACATATTTTTTTGGAAAAGTAAGTCACAGTATTGGCCTAGATACAAAGAATAGTGAAATAAACCTAAGTCCCTTAGCGAGAGTAACTATAAAGTTATATTTCAATGATCAGTTAAGTTGATATTAAACAGAAAAGCATGACGGAAGACAAAGAAGCACTTCTCATGTTGAAGATAGGAGTTATAAATATTCGTACACAGAATAGCATAGTGCCACCATTTATGCTATGAAAACTAAAGGAATCTACTACTTTTTAAATATATTTATATCACATATTTAGTTACCATCACATGATGTTCTATGGTCCTTTGATATAATTGTTGGCAAATTTATTTTACTTCTTCATTTATTTTCCATTTTTATCCCATTTTTAGGTTTATCATCTATATATTTTTAGAGAAAACAATATTTCTCCTGTGTTTTTCTATAATTCACTTATCTTTTTATTTATATATAATTGTACATATTTTACTCATTTGTTTTTAATTTTAGTTTTACAATTAACTGCATTCTCATTGTGAGTCCTAATTTACTAATTTCTTACTCATCTAAAATTGGTTTTCAAGTGCTCAGTTTTTAACAAATAAAACATTGTATCCTCACCATTAAAATTCTAAATTTTAAACATATTTAAACATTTGGGCTGATGGATCATATCTATCAGCTCATTCAAATTTTAGCATCTATAATGTCCCCAGGAGCTTTTCCAAAAATACTATATTCATCATAAAGTTCAGTGAGTTTTCCCAATTCAGACATGAGTTTCATGGCATTTTTAATCTTCTAAGGAAGACATTATAGTGAAAATAACTAGATTGGCAAGTTTTTTTTCTATTATCTTTCCCCATGATATCTGCAATCAATTAATTGACCACTTCTTTAAAGGAATTTGTCAGTACCTCTCAGGTCAAAATTTCTTCTGGATTTGACGGACCTGTTGGTGCTGAGCATCAGAAGTCTTCTGAATCTGACTTGTTTCATTTTTTAGTAACTATAACACAGAACAGATGAACCATCTATCAGTAGTCATGACACCAACATGAGGTGCAATTATAGGCTGAGATTTTTTAACATGGACCCTATTTTGTGAAGAGCAAGATCCATGCCATGAAATGTATCAGACAGTTCTTGCCCTGAATTTCCTCAGCAATTAACTTGAAATTTGAAATATAATTCCATCATTCTGCAAGGCTTACTTCAAAAACACATCCCTTGAGGCTATCAGATGTAATTTTGGTTCCAGGAGTCCTTGTGACTAGTGTTTTTCCTATATTTCTGATATTGAACATGGCTGGTACTTTCATATGATACCAATTGGTCTTAGAAAATGGATCAACCACTTTAAGTGTGGTTCCCTTTATATGGTCTTTGGTGAGAGCTTATTCTTGCCGACTCCCATGGTGCCATTGTGAGAGCCATAAGAAAGTATTTATTTTTTTATAAGATTCGTGCGAAAAAATATTTCTGAAAATTTTGACTTTTAAAATTATTTTTCTTTAGAATTTATGTAAAAGTATAACTTGGATGGATATAAAATTTTGCTTAGAATATGTTTGCAAGGTCTTTTAGATATATTCTATTTAGAGTTCAATGTTATGGAAAAATCAGTCTTCTTAGAGCATTTTTTGTTCTTTATATGTGATATGATATGTTTTAAAAACTAGCCAATGAATTCTTCATTTCTATGACATTCATTTAGCTAAAAATTTTGGATAACTTAGCCATAATGGGTCAATTTACTATCAAACTAATATGTCCTTAATGTACTTAATTTAAGACTATTATATACTGAATATTTACTTTGCACAGGTATTGCCCAAATACTTTATGTAGATTAAATAATTTAATTCACTTAACCACTCACTCTATTAAGTAAGAATAAATATCACTGCTATTTCAGAAAATTAAGTGGGGCAAAAAGAAGTTACACAAACAAATAATCACTGAAACCATTATTTGGACATAGAAATCTTTGTATAAACCTGTATGCTTTTAGTCACCACATTGTATTTACAGACACAATTTTTCTTTTATTTAGAAAAACCTTCTCAATTAAATCTTTAAATAAATAGTATTCTCTTCTACAATTTTATTTGGTGTTGGAGACTGACTTACATTGGTCTTTATTGTCTATTTTCTACATCTATTGTTGTTTTCTATTTATTTATTCAAAATATTGAAGTAAAAATGTTTTTGTTACATGAGTATATAGTCTAATGTTGAAGTTAGGAATTTTAGTAAGCTCATCACTAAAATAGTGTATATTGTACCTGATAGGTAAGTTTTTATCCTGAACCCTTCTCCCAACTTCCCCCCTCCTGGGTTTCCAGTGTTCTTTACATCTCTTTGTGCCTGTGTTTACTCATCATTTAGTTCCCACTTATTAGTGAGAACGTCAGTATTTGTTTTTCCATTCCTGAGATACTTAACTTGGGACGATGGTCTCTAGGTCCATCCAAGTTCCTGCAAAAGACATTTTTTCGGCCGGTGTAGTGGTTAATGCCTATAATCCTAGGACCCTGGGAGGCTGAAGCCGGCAGATCACTTAAGGTCAGGAGTTCAAGACCAGCCTGAGCAAGAGCGAGATGCCATCTCTACTAAAAATAGAAAAAAATTAATTGGACAACTAAAAATATATAGAAAAAATTAGCCAGGCATGGTGGTGCGTGCCTATAATCCCAGCTACTCAGGAGGCTGAGGCTGGAGGATTGCTTGAACCCAGGAGTCTGAGGTTGCTGTGAGGTTGGCTGACACCACAACACTCTAGCCATGGCAACAGAGTGAGACTCTGTCTCAAAAAAACAAACAAAAAACAGTACATTATTTCATTCCTTTATATGGCTGAGAAGTAGTACTCCATGGTATGTATATACTGCATTTTCTTTACCTGCTTATGAATTGATGAATGCTTGAGTTAATTCCATATTTTTCAATTGTGAATTGTGCTCTGACAAACATTAGAATGCAGGTGTCTTTTTTATATAATGACTTCATTTCCTTTAGATAAATACCCTGTAGTGGGATTGCTGGATAGGATGATAAATCTACTTTTATTTCTTTGAGGAATTTCCTACTGTTTTCCACAGAGGTTGTAATAATTTGCAGTCTTACCAGCAGTGCATAAGTTTATCTTTTTTTCTGCATCCACACAAGTATCTATTGGTTTTTGAGTTTTTAAAAATAGCCATGCTGACAGGGGTAAAGTGGTATATGTATCATTGTGGTTTAATTTTCATTTCCTTGATGCTTAGGGATGTTGAACATTGTTTCATATATTTTTTGGCCATTTGTGTATCTTCTTTTGAAAACATTATTTTCATGTTTTTGCCCACTTTTTAATGAAGTTATTTGTTTTCCTTGCTGGGTTGCTTGAGTTCTTTTAGGTGTTAGCCCTTTTTCAATTGTATTGTTTGCAAATATTTGCTCCAATTCTGTAGGTTGCCAATTTCCTCTGTTGATTTTTACTTTCTTCTTCAGAAGTGTTTCAATTTAATAAATTCTCATTTATTCATTTTTGTTGCTGCTTTATTTGCCTTAGGAGTCTTAATCATAAATCTTTGCCAAGACATATGTTACAAATTTTTTTTAAATATTTTCCTTTAGAAATTTTTGGGGTTCATCTCTTAAATTTAAGTCATAATCCATCTTGAATTAATTTTGTATATGGTGAGAAATAATTGTCCTGTTTCCTCTGCATGTTGCTATCCAATTTTCCCAACACCATTTATTGAATAGCATATCCTTTCCCCTGTGTATGTTTTTGTCTGCTTTGTTGAAGATCATTTGGCCATAGTTAAATGATTTTATTTCTGAGTTCTCTATTCTGTTCCATTGGTCTATGTCTCTGCTTTTTTACCAATACCATGCTGTTTTGGTTACTATAGCCTTGTGCCATAATTTGAAGTCAGGTAATCTGATGCCTACAAATTTGTTGTTTTTGCTTAGGATTGATTTGGCTATTCAGTGTTTTTTTGGTTCTATATGAAGTTTAGGATTATTTTTTCTAGGTCTGTGAAATAAGATTTTGGTATTTTGATGGGAATTGCATTAAATTTGCAAATCACTTTGGGGCAGTATGGACATTTTAGCAATATTGATTCTGCTTATCCATGAGCAAGGGATGTTTTTCCACTTGTTTTTCTCATCTGATATTTCTTTCATCAGTGCTTTATAGTTTTTTGTAGAGCTTTTTCACTTTTTTAGTTTAGTATATTCCTAGATATTTTATTTTCTTTGTAGTTATTGTAAAATGTATTATATCTGGCTGTCAGCTATACTGTTATTAGTATATAGAAATGCTACTGATTTGTGAACACATAACATCCCAAGCCTGAGTTAGGAATAAATAGAATTCCTGAATAGACCAATCCTGAGCAGGGAGATTGAAATGGTAATTTAAAAACTCCTAACAACAACAACAACAAAAAATCCCTGGACCACATGGATTCACAGCTGAATTCTACCAGATTTGCAAAGAAAAACTGATATTATCCTACAGAAATTATTTTATAGCATTGAGAAGAAGGGAATCCTCCCTAACTTATCCTATGAAGCCAGAATCAACTTGGTACCAAACTGACAAAGAACACAACAAAAATACAAAACTGCAGACCAGTATTCTTTATAGATATAAAATATAGATGTAAAAATCCTCAACAAAATACTGTAAAACTGAATTCAACAGCACATCAAAAAGATAATTTACCATGATAAAATGGGTTTCATCCCAGGTATGCAAGGATAGTTCAATGTATGCAAATCATTAAATATAATTCACCTTATAAACAGAAGCAAAAACAAAGATTATATGATCACCTCAATAGATGCAGGAAAAACATTCAATAAAATCCAGCAGGCTTTCATTATAAAAGCCCTCAGCAAACTAGGCAAAGAAGGAGTATATCTCAAAATTATAAAAGCCATGTATGACATCCACAGCCAACAACATACTGAATGGGGAAAAGTCTAAAACATTCCCTTTAAAAACTGGAACAAGACAAGGGTGCCCACTGACATCACTGATAAAAACTGGAAGAAGACAACGGTGTCCACTGACATCACTGCTATTCAACATAGTACTAGAAGTCTTACCCACAGAAATCAGACAAGTGAAAGAAATAAAGTGCATCAAAATCAGGAAAAATGAGGTTAAACTATTCCTGTTTGCTGATGATATTATTTTGTATCTAGAAAACCCTAAAGACTCCACCAAAAGACTTCTATAATTGATAGATAAGTTCAACAAATTTTTGTAATCTTTTATAAAGAGTTTTAAATTTTAATTCTTTTCATTTGCTATTTATTATTATTTTCCTTGTAGATTCTACTATGCATTTCTTGCTTGCTCTCTTTCTTAGTTTTTCCTCATTTACATGATTTTTTCTTTTACTTATTTCCTGAGAGTCCCTTTCCAATAGGTTTATTTTATCTATTTATTTCTATTTTAATTTGAGTCATTGCATTTTTACTTTGTGGCCTTCCTTGACAGAGTAAAATAATTTGTTATTAATTTTTAATTATAGCAAATTTTTAGTTATAATTTGTAATTGTTCCATGCAATATTTTTCTGATAAGAGTTTATCTCATTGGCTATTAATATATGTGGATATGAGGGGAGAGCTGGGAAAAGGTGACAATATGGAGAGTTAAAGAAAATTTTAATAAGAAAATAATATTTGAGAAGTGATGAGGTTTATGTTGTTTTTGTATAGCATTCTGGAAAGAATTATGGTGCAGTGAAGTAGTTAGTCCTATGGGATTAGGAAGGCAAACATATTTCAAGGTATAGAGAAAGTGAGATTTAAATGAAATGGTCATGGAATGAGGCTTGAGATGCAAGTGACAATTAAGATATTAATATTGCTACATAATAAATTTTATGTTTTTGTTCAAGGGTGATGGTAAAGCTGAGAGAATGTTTTCAACATGTGGGAGCATTTTGAAAATAACCCTCTACCTTATGAGTGAAGATTAATTTAGAGGATTATAAGAGTCTGTGGGAGAGAGGTAGGAGGAGTCCCTGAGTGTAATGCTGTTATGGCACACATAATAATTCATGATATTTTTTCTAATGATTGTCAACTGAAATAATTGATTATGATCTTTTTAAGAAAAGAGACTTTGTATCTAACATCATGCCTATAGTTAATGTTCAATGAACATTACTTTTCTTGTGGTTGCATTTGAATTCATCTTTACTTATGTCTTTAGTCTTTTTACAAAAAAAAATCACAATACAAATAGTCATAAAGATTTAAATTTTGCTAAAATCCAGCTCTTTTAGTACACTATAACTTGGATTCTTGCCCTTATCGTATTGGGATACCGGACTATAGTGTCAGCGCCAAATGGTTTGGAATCATGTCATTTCTACTTACTAGCTATGAAATATTAGATAAACAACTGAGACTTTAAATCTTTTCTATTTTTGATTAATAAGACTTATATATGATATTCTTAGCAGTGTACACGACAAAGAGTAAATATGTAATAGATAGCTGATTTTATTTGTGGAGAAACTGAGTTAGATATTGTGATTATTATCATAAAAATAGCATTTCATTTCAGAAATTTTAATTATAATTCAAAGATATACATGATAATATGTCAATAATAAAGCAACATTCAAATATAATTTTATGATTGTAAAATAAAAATTATCATTAATTTTCTAAAAAACTTTTTTCTCCATGCTAAGTAATCATTATTCCTATAGCAGAATCTCGAACAATAATAATATTCATTCATGTTTTCAGTCCTCTTTTAGCAGAAATTTACTGAGTGTTCATCATATGCCAGCTCTGGTTATAAGCATATAGCAGAGATCAAAACAAAGTCCAGGCTCTTGTTCCCATTATAGTCTATTGCCAGTGAAATAAGTTATAAAAATGAATAAGGAAATATGTAAATTAAATTCAAATATTGCCATATTTTATAAATTAAAATAAGGGGGAAGTGACAATGTGTCAGCAGCAAAGGAAGATGCTAATTTTTCAAATTCCATCTCTTACTCTGTATTAGATTCCTATCACTACTATACAAATCACCTCAAATTTAGTGATGTAAGTAACACAAATTTGTTCTCTTCCAGTTCTAGGGTTCAGAAGTTCTAAATTAGCCTTATCAGGTTAAAATCAAGATATCTACAAGGCTAGTTCCTTCTGGAAGGTTTGGGTGAGTATTCTTTGTCTCTTCCAACTTCAAGAAGGATATTGGTATTTCTTAGCTCCTGGCTGCATCATTCCAATCAGCGTTTCATCCTCACATAGCATTTTATTTATTTTGATCCACCCGCTTCCGTCTTGCAAAAAACCTTGTGGCCACATCAGGTCTGTCTGGATAATCCAGGATCATCACACTATTTCAACATGCTTAATCACATTTTCAAAGTCCCTTTGACTAGGTGAGGTAACATATTCACAGGTTCTAGGGCTTAGAACTTGATCATCTTTGAGATGGGGGTGGGGAACATAATTCTATCTACCACACACTTTGAAGCCAATCTGATTCACTCTTTCAGCACCACATCTAGCTATCTGAGAAAATGTTAATTAATATGTGCTGTGGTGTAAAATGTGAGACAGGACAAAAAAATAAAGCCAAATGTATGTTAATTTGATAACACTAATTTTCAGAGAACACTAGTTCCCCTGACTGACACAGAACATAAATTTTCAAAATAGGAAGAAGTAATTTGCAATATTAACCAGTTCATCTTTCAAATGATAATTATTGATTAAGAGATTTGTATATGTTTTTAGGGAAGTCATTTTAAAACTATATAATATGTTTATTCTTTAATGCTGATCCTGTAAGCCTCTGAATTTATAAACAAGGCCAAACAGGTTTAATTTTTGACACAGACAATCTTCACACTAAAAAAACAAACGGTACATTGCTTTTCTTGAATATCATGCTACTTTAGCATCTAAATGTGTTCTTACTGAAAATAACTATACAATCTTTATTAAGCTGTCACCATGTATTTTATTTTGGTGGGTGCTTCTTATTTGATGTGTTATGGATAGTACTTTGACTCTAGTCAAGAGATTTTGGAATAAAGAATTCTATACTCAATTTAACATTTATTTATTAGGCATTTGCTTTATATCTAATGTTATATTTATTCTATTTGTCTGTCCTAATATAAGTGGCACACATGAAAATGGACAGTAGATTGAAGAGTAATAAAACCTCTTTAAGCCTCTCATAGAACAGTTTTATGTTAGCTTAAGAGTTTCTGTCTTTGCTTAACCACTATTTTTGACAAGAAGAGAAGTGCAAATATTCATATATGTGTCTCTCAAAAATAATTCAAGGGCGGGTATATTCATTTTAAATAATTGCTTTACATTTATTTTTATTATATATATATGTATTTGCCACATTTAAAAACCTAACTGAATTTAATTTATTGATTCATGTTTTTCATTATATGTGTATATTGTTTCAGTAATTTTAAGCTGGGGATTAACAGAAATTTGGCCAATTATTTGTCAACCTGATTGTGAAAGATAGCATAGTTGATTTTTATCATCTTTGATCACAAAAACATAAGGCAGTTTGCAATGACATTTTATTTTGCCAATTTTTACTGTCACTTCACAGAACAAGTTTATTTTAAATCAAGCCCAAGAAGCTTTAATGTAATATGACTGAAATATAACATGTGAAAAAAAGTCTGTAAATGAATGATGGTAAGAATAACTAGAAATTAAGAAAAAGTGACTGTATGGAAATTTAGAGTCATATCTGGAAGAAATAAAGCGAATTTTATTATAAAATATGAAAAAGTTCTGAGAAAGAAAATATGATTTGGCTATATTCTTCCAGATATCTAGAAATGAAAATATTATTTGACTCAAAATGTATAGACTAAGAGAAAAAATAATATTTTGTAAAGTGGTTTATTATAATTATTTAGAAGAAATATTTCCTATTGATATTGTAATAAATGTTTTAAATGAAATTAATGAATTAATAGGCATTATTGAAGCCTGAAACTAAAATTTCTAAAATAGGTCTATTATCAACATACCATTCCACTACCCCTCTATAATTTATTCTCCATGGTAGTGAAATTTACTGTCTCAGCTACACTGTTTCATTTCACTTTTAATTTAAAGGAGTCTCAATACTGCTAAAGATGGAATAATAGGGAAAAGATTCAACCTTCTTTCTTAAATAACTTAGAAAACCAGAAAGCAACAACAATAAAAATTTAAATTTATTGGACAGAAGGGAGTGAATAACCATTATCCTTGAAAGAAGAGAAACAAACAAGATGAATTCTACAATTATAGCAATCTACTTCATGGAGGCAGTTTTCCAGCCACAGCACAAATAGAAAACCAAATAGAAAGTCTAAGAATCTTGCTAAGTTGATGAGATTGAGTTGGAATTTGGGAAAGCCAACATGGCTAGAGTTTGTGGAGAGAGGCAAAGATGTGCTGAAAGGCAGCTTTAGTGATTAGAAGAATCGTCACCTTAAGCCATTAGCTGAGTACTGAGATGCCCCTGCATAAATGAAAACTATATGAGGAAAAGGGAAAAATCAATTGTAACCAATAGTTAGGACAATTCACAAAGTTCACACAGGCTGGAATAAATTTTGTTGACATCAATAAAGTTTAATAGTCTTTATAATACATTTAACAGTAGTAAAAATGCATAGACGGGTATCACCTTTTTAATGGCAATAAATAATGCCATTAATAAAGGCTGCTCTGTATCTACACTATATCAAAACTAAAAATAAACCATGAAAGGATGTAATTGGTTCCAGTCACTTAAATTCATGATAAAGTAAAATCCATTACTGCATAAGGGAACACAACAAAATCTACCAAAAAGTATCTAATTGATAATACTAGACAGTCAAAAATTACCAAGCATGTGTCAACAGAAAAGAAGCCAAACCCTGTAAAATAATCAAAAGTTTATTCTAAGCCAAATTTGAGGACCATGACTAGAACCACACCCAAGAAGCCTTGAGCAAGTGGACTCACTGTGACTGGGATGCAGTTCAGTTTATACATTTTGGGAGACAGGAATTATAGGTAAAGTCATAAAGCAATACATGGGAGGCATACAGTTGTTTGTTCCAAAAAGGTAGGACATGTCAAAGTGGGTGCTTAAAGTCATAGGTGGATTTAGGGATTCTTCAGTTGAAATTGGCTAAAAGAGTTAGGTTTTGTCCAAAACACTAGGAATCAGTGGAAAGTAATGCTTGAATTAAGATAAGGGTCTTCTATCTTTTATGTGATGCTATACTGGAATAAGGTTGGGAAGTAAACTACATCATAAAACATTGTGTACTGAGATTTTATCATTTATAGGTGTGAATTACTGGGCCCACTTAGAAAGGAATTTTTTGGGTAAAGAAAAAGATCAGAGTTCAATTCTCCCATGCAAAGGAAAATATAACTCATAACTGGGAGAAAACAAAGCAATCACTAGAAACAGATCAGAAATGACAGGAATAAAGAAACTAGCAAGCAAGCACGTTAAAATAATTATCATAAATATTCTCCATCTGTTAATGAAGATAGAGGAAATAATGAGGATAATACTGGAAAGAGAAAAAATTCTGATATGACATTTCTAGAAAATTAACATATTTTAAATAAAATACATTGAATGGGATTAGCAACTAATCAGACATTGCAGAATAAAATAGCAATGAAATTAAAGACAAAGCAAAAGCAAAAACCTACCAAAAATAATACTCAAAAACAAAAGACTGAAAGAAAATAAATAGTATCAGTTGATTATTTGATATAACTTAGCAGAGTGACATGTGTCATTGTAGTTTCAAATAGTTAAAATAGATAGTGGAAAATGAAAAAAAAAATTGAAGGAAAGATTGCTAAAATGTGTCCAAATTTGATGAAAACTCAAAACCCACAGTTACAAGATCAGCAAATCTACAGCAGAATCTATTAAAAAACAAAATCGGCACAAGTACTATGCTTATCAATATTTTAAAACATACAATGAAGAGAAATTACATTAAAATATTCTTAAAAAAGGTACAAAAATACAGAGTATGCAGGAAGAAACAAAGTAAAGGATGATAGCTGACTTTTGCCAGAAGCAATGAAACCTAAAAGATAATGGAATAGCATTTTTAAAATATTGAAGGAAAACTGTCAATCCTGAATTTTTCACTCAGGATGATATATTTTAGAAAGGAAAGTAGCATGAAGTATTTGTCATACAAACAAAATGTGAGAAAATTCATTACTAACATACCTATAGGACAATACATTTTAAATAAAATTGTTTAAGCAGAAGAGAATAATACCATATAGAAATCGGGATCTGCATAAAGGAATTAAGAGTCCTGAAATGGTAAATATGTGCATGTATATGAGACTTCTCAAATCAATTTTGAAATCTTTAAAATATGATATATTATACAAAGCAAAAATAGTAATAGTATATTGTGGCCTTTAGAATATATTTAGAAATACAATGTATGACAACAATAATACAATGTGTAGAAAAGGAAGAATATGGAAGTAAAATAAACTATGTGTGATATATTATAATTATTAATACATTTAACTTTATATTTAGATAAAATAGGATTTATAGTTTAGACTATATGTTAATCACAAAAAACATAGAGTCGAGCCAAATACATATACCAGAAACCTGAATGGTATTGACTCTTCAAGATTAGCACTGGTATCTAGGAGACATTGAAACAATGCTTTGTAAATTGTGAAGTATTTTATTTTCAACCTAAAATACTGTACCTAGCCATATTCTCAAATAATTGAGAGTTAGATATCTTCAGGTCTTAATCTAAAGTCTCAAACACTTAACTCTTATTCACCCTTCATTAATTTTGTATTACTGCATAAGAAATTACCACAAATTTAGCAAGTTAAACAACACCCATTAATTATCTCATGGTTTCTGTAAACCCTAAGTCAAGGTAGGGTCCCTTGATTGGAGCAAAGTTGTTTCATCTGGAGACCATGGGAAAGAATCTACTTTTCTAAGCATATTCAGGTTGTGGGCAGAATTAATGTCCTTGCTAATGTATGATTAAATGCCCCATTTTCCTGATGGTCATCAACCTTACTCTGCTTTGATCTCCTTGAAACCCCAGCAGTTCCTTGATATAATTTGTTTTATATATACCTTTTCTACCTACCAGATTATAACATCCTAAAGGGTAAAAACAATAAGAGTCTAAGCTCCACAATGAAAGGGTTATTTTTACCCATTTGTTCACTGCTGTAATACTCGAACATTTTGTGTACTCACTATATGCTGAATTACTGAATGAATGAATTTCATGGTCTTCTAAGACTCATAGCACACAGCACCATTGTTTGCTTCAAATAAATTAACTCTCTAAACTGAAAATAAATACAATAGAATTTGCATATTAAAAAAAACATTGGTCATAAACAATCATAGCAACTGTGTTTTTTGTTATGAGTAACTGAGTATTCCAGGCATTGTTTTAAATGTTTTTTAGGATTCAACATATTTATTCTTTGCAATGACACTTTGAGTAAAAATAATATTATTGTTATTATCATTTTGATGATGAAGAAAGACAAGTACAGAGAGGGTAATTGTTTTATTCAAATCAGATAGCTATTAAATAGTAAAGCCATATAGAAATGCAAGCAATCTGACGTTGGAGACTAGAGTTGGTACTTTTTAACCATTATTCTATCTTGCCCACTATTCCAATTTAAGGCTTGCAAAAAAAGGTGGGAAAATACAAGTTTAAATGTGCAGTGTTGCTCTTTACTAAATTACATATGGTTCAATGTGTTTTAAATGACTAATTTAGAAATGAACTAAAGTGGAACTTAAAAGTAATATTTCATCTTATATTGAGGACATTTCAGCATGTGTTTCTTTTGAAAAGAAGAGAAACTTCAAAAAATGGACTTATGAGTAAAATTTAAATTACATATAATGTAATTTTACAAGTGAGCAAAAGTTGACTCTATTTTCACTTTCTACTCACTTTCGTACACTGTTTGTTTTGTAGTGCTTTACCAGCAGATAAAAGCATTACTCAGTTATATTCTAAGAAATATAAGTGCCTGGCAGAGTTTGGATTGTGCTCCCTAAGGGATGTTTTCAGTATTTTTTTCCTCAATGGACAATTTGGCATAATTACAGAAATAATTTTTATGCAAGTCATCTTCAGTAAATGCATAAGTAAGTTTTACTCACTCACCTCACTATAAGTCTAAGAAAACATGTGTTTAATTCTTTCCAAGTTATAACACTCTGCAAACTTTTTAAAATGGTTGCTTAGAGAACTGCCAAGTTACAATATATTTATACATTTTATAAACAATTATGCAATACTATTTGTGACTGTGTAGTGTGTGTCAGGTATTTATCCATCCATTTTACTTGGAGCACTAAACAGAAATGTCCTCTTGGACTAATTGGGAAGTAGTATGCTGGGGAATTAGGGAGGAAAAAGTCTTGATTTGTAATATTTTAAAATTTTTCTGGCGTACCAACTTCAACCAAAACTAATTTCAAGATTATAACATTGAGTCACTAAAGATGGATTTGGGAAGAGATGAACACAATGACTTGCAACCCTGTTACAAGGTAGGACAAACAGCCCCAGCACAGCACATTCTAAAAATGACATATATTATATATATTTCAAAGACGATGGTTATGTGTTGAGAACAACAAATAAAATAGAATAAGTGAGTGTAGAGGAGGCAAAGGAGAAATAAAAAGAGATATCAGCAGTGGAAATGATTGATCAAGAGTTTTTAGTGAAACAAAATTCAGGGGAAAAAGTATTTTGAAAGTTGTATCAGATCAAAAAGGCCTGACAATACACTGAGAGGGATCATGATGAATAGGAGAGGATCAGGGTTTTTAGGAATAGAAAACCAAGGAAGCAAATGAATATCAATATATTTCTTAGTTATTCTTGATTACATTTGTAGTGTACTGCACTGCAGATTAGGTTATAGTACAGAAGATAAAAAACCTTTGCTTTTTCACAAAAAGAGAGAGAAGATTTCAGAGGAGCTCACTTATTAATATATTTCTGAGGGAGAAAAAAATAAAAAACAAGGACAAAAATTAAAATCTACTTTTGAGAGAAGGTCAATAACTGCCATATTCCCCAATACCAATGATATTTATTAATATATGTATGCGTGTATGTGTTTTATTACATCATATAGAACCAATTTAGATAGCATTTCTTATATATCTTTCAGTATTTATGAATAATTTAAAATATGTTACATAGAAGTGCATGCACACACAGACACACACACATAATTGTTCGATTATTAGGTCAGGCACTGTGATAAACTTTGTACTCATCACTCCTTGCAGTAAGCTTGTGAAACTTGGCCTGTTGTCACACACTTCACAGTTAACCATGCTGAGAATAAGAGAAGTAATTTGAACAAATTTGCAGAGCCAAGACATTAGCTTAGTTTTTGTTGGATACCAGTTGTTGCAGTTAGCCATCATGCTGTGATACAGTCTAGTTGATGACATACAGAAGTCATTCATTTGTTCATTCTACAAACACTTATTGAAGACGTAGTGCATGTGAGGCCTCATCCCAGATTTGAAAATACAGATCTCAATACGGCAACATTATGTATCAGAAGCACTTCAGGAAGTATTGGGCAAGTACCTAAAACTTTCCGAAAATGCTTCAAAAAAAAAGAAGTCTATATTATTCCTAAAACAAGAATAGATAAGCATGATATATTCTAGGAGGAAGTAGACTATTACAGGCTATTTAAAAATCTGCTGTGTTAGCCTGCTAAAAGCTTGGGGAAGTGTTTAGATACTGACAAAAGAAAAGAGCATTTAGTCTATGGTGATGAATTCAGGAGGCTGATGGGGTCAGGCACAAAATGTAGAAAAAATGCAAGCCTAGGATATCAGCTTAATAAGTTGCTGTGAAGCTCTACTAACTTTGCTTTGAATTTAAAATCACTTTTCATTCCCACACCAAGGTCAGCGGACTAAAGCATCAACGGGATGGTGTTTTACCACATTCATCTCCTTCAAACTCAGAGGATGACCTGTCTTATATCTCACTTAGAATGCCCAGGGATGTCTGAATTGCCTATTACACCATGAGAAGAAGATGTTCGCACTTAGAAATAATATAGAGCTGTGCTTTGAGTGCTATTTTCAGGATTTGTTATCTTAGGGAACATGACAACCTAACAAAATTCGGTGACCAGATAAAGAAGGAAAAATATCTCTCAACCCCTGCAGAATATAAGTATGAGAATAAGCGAACTAATTCTTTATAATTTGTTTATTATTGATAGGTTCAGTTAGAGCAGCACCTGCAATACAATATTCAGGTACTGAAATAGCCAAGATTAAGAATTCTAATTAGAAGTACCATTGAGTCAGCAGTGAACACAAAGGGCCAAGGTAAGCTAATAAAAACGTTTTATTAAGGCATAAGTCACAGGTTGACCTGCTTCCAACTATACCCAAAGCTAAGTGATGCAGCAGCTAAAATCCTGACAAAGCAAGTCAAAGGACCATCGGACAATTCTAAGCAGGGCTGATTCCTAAAAGAAGCACTTTTCAAAAGAGCAGTGCCCAGTGTTATTTGTAGAAACCTTCTTTAAGACGTTATTTCACATTAAGCCACTCTTAGCCCCCTAATTTACAATTATCAAACAAACAACATTGTAGAAAAATGAGAAAATAGTGAGCAACAAAGTCTGGGGGATATTACTTTTTTGGTAGAACAATGTGAAAGAAATTCAAAAGAAATGTTAGGATATAGCAAGTAGGTGGATGCAAAGATATGCAAGGACAATAAATAACAGAGCAAGAAAATGGTAAGAAGGCAGATTTGAAATGTAAAAATTGTTAGTACTATGAATGATGAACTGTTAGTCTGTGGTGTCTTCAAGCAAATGTGTTTGTTGTTTATAATATTGCAATGTTGGCTTCATTAATGTTTAAAGTGAGTTTACTGTAAATGGAAAAAAATCATTTAAGAAACAATTTTTTTTCTAAATACTGTTATTTATTCATTACCTTTTTCCCTCTTTTGAAATAATATTGATAACAGAAAGCCTACTTATACAGGAAAGCTTTATTTAATATTGGTTTATTTTAAGTGGAGTCTGGATCATTCTGCCAGTTTCTCAATATGGTCTTATTTCACATTGGTACGAGAAAACTAATTTTAAAGACAATCCAGATTTGCTGACATATAAGTAATATGTCTTAATAGCAAAAATCTTACATTCATAGGCCTTAGACCTAACTTTCTTTCCCCTTCCATCTCTCTCTCTCTTTATCTTCCTCTCTCTCTCTCTATCTATAGATAGATCGATATACATATAGATATTTATATTAAAACTCTAACTACAGGTATAATTACATATATTTATTTAATTTAAATTTGTCATACAAACAACCCATTTTTCTTACTATTTTCTACCAAATATAATTGGCTTTTAGGACTTTAGAGATGATCTAATATAGATCCTTGCATTCATACATTAAAACAGGCGTCCTCAAACTATGGCTTGCCGGCCACATGTGGGCCGCCTGGCACATTTATCCGGCCCTCAGGGTGTTTTTGCAGCCACTGACTGTCCTGCTTAGCAGCCGACTCCTCCCAGGCCCACAGTGCGCACTCTCCAACTGTCTGAGGGACAGTGAACTGGCCCCCTGTTTAAAAAGTTTGAGGACCCCTGCATTAAAAGGTGAGGATGCCAGTCTCTGATTCACTAATGTCAAAATATGTTACACAAAAAGTATTTGGACTTGTCCAATGTCCTCATCAGTTTCATTTGCTTTTTACCCGATGTTGGCATTGGACTGAATGCGAGTTATATAAAATGAGAGAATTATGTTGAGCACTGATTTTTCAGTGACACAGTTCTGCTCCTCTTTTTCCACATGTATTCCACTCTGACTGAATTCATCTAGCTTTTGCCCTCTCCAAATTGAACTTTCAGGAATTTTGTAAATCACATTTAAAAGCTTCATTATATGTGTTTACTGAATTTGTCCAGCATTATTTTTAACCTCTGAAGCATTCCTGTGCTAAAAATATGAAATGCCCTCATGAATATATTGTGAAAATATACTGACAAAATATACTTATATTTTATGGGGTTTATTTTTGTTTGTTTTCTTGAGACAGAGTCTCACTTTGTTGCCCAGGCTAGAGTGAGTGCCATGGCATCAGCCTAGCTCACAGCAACCTCAAACTCCTGGGCTCAAGCTATCCTACTGCCTTAGCCACCCGAGTAGCTGGGACTACAGGCATGCGCCACCATGCCCGGCTAATTTTTTTCTATATATGTATATATATATATATATATATATATATATATATATATATATATCAATTGGCCAATTAATTTCTCTCTATTTATAGTAGAGACAGGTCTCACTCTTGCTCAGGCTGGTTTCGAATTCCTGACCTCGAGCATCTGCCTGCCTTGGCCTCCCAGAGTGCTAGGATTACAGGCATGAGCCACTGCTCCCGGCCTGTATTTTGTTAAGAACATAGCTTACAGAAGCATATGTCAATTTTTAAAAGATGAATGACAGAAGACAAATGTCTTTAAAAGAAGAAAAGGAGAAAATATATGCTCCTTTTGACAAAAAAAAAATGCTAAGGAAAAAATCATAGATCCATTAAAATTCATAGAGAGTGAGCTAGTCTAGCAGCACTTCCTGTGAATACAATCTCAGTTTAATCTGACAACTGGACAATTTGATGGGTGTGACAAATGTGAATTTTACCTTGTTATATTCATGTTTCTTGTGTGTGACTCGAAGCACAGCACAAGGGAACAGGTGAGTCCGTGTGGTCATTTATGTACAGATAGCACTAACCCAATTAAGCTACATTTTTGCAAAACTAAAAGTGGCAATCCAAGGTGAATATAAAGAAGAAAATGAATGACATACTGTTACTGCATGTTTTACTGAATGAAATTAAGCAGAATTTACCATTTTCTTAGATTAATGGTTCTTATACACCTTACTTGTCCCATCTTTAGATGCCACCAAGGAGATATATTTTACAGTATACAGTATTGAAAGAAATTAGAATGTGAGTGTTGTCATCACTATAACAAATGATTGATGTGTTTACATAAGCCGCCTAACACAGTGCTCAGGTTCAGTACTAATGTTGTCAGATATACTCACCTTGGAGAAGATACCACAAGGAACCGGATTTTAGAAACATATTCTAGAATTACTCCTGAGGAATTAAAAAATACTTTAGTGCAGAATAATGTTAAATCTTTCAGAATAATAGGAAAATCTTTGTGTTCCCAGAATACCCATGTTACTTTATAGGATGGCTAACTTTACTGTGTCAACTAGACTGGATGCTTAAATAGCTCGTAAACATGATTCCTGTATGTATTTGTGGGGAAAATTTTGAAACAGATCGGCAACTGAATCGGTCAACTGAGTAGAGAGGGTCTGCCTTCAACAATCTGGGTAGGAATCATCCAATCCATTGAGGGCTTAAATGGAACAAAAGTGCAGAGGAAAGTTGAATTCACTCTCTGCCTGACTGCATGAGCTCCAAGCTCAATCTTCTGCTCTAGGCACACCTGGTTCTCAGGACTTCAGACTCAAACTGTAATCTACACCATTAGCTCTCTGGCTTTCAGCTCTTCAAACCATATCATCAACTTTCCTGGGTCTCCAGCTCACAGATGGCAGGTGATGGGTCTTCTCAGCCTCCATAATTATGTAAGCCAATACCTTATAGCATTATAATCTCTCTCTCTCTCTCTCTCTCTCTCTGTGTGTGTATATATATATATACACACACATATCCTATTGGTTCTGTTTCTCTTGAAAAATCTGACTAAGACACTCTTCTTTCAAGAAAAATATGGAAAATGGAGAAATCTCATTTACAAATTATGCAGTGACCTAGGTTGCAATTGGCTTTTATAAGATAACCATAGGCAGGATTCCTCAATATTTTTTTTTTATTTTGGTCTCTAAATCTATTAGAGGCTTCTTCATACCATTGCTTGAATGTTCTCCTATGTGTGTATGTGTGTATTTCTTTTAAAGCAATTACAGCTAATGATATTTAAATATTAAAACCAATTTATCCTTTTAAAGTTAAAATTTTATTTTTATCTCCATAAATTTATGAAGGACAAGTGCAATTTTTGTAGATGTGTAGTGGTCAAGTCAGGGCTTTCATGATATTTTCCCTGAATAATGTACACTATACCCATTAAGTAATTTCTCACCATCCAACCCCCTCTTACCCCTGCCTCTTTCCAAGTCTTCATTATCTATCATTCCACTCTGTATGGCCATGTGTACACCTATTTTAGCACCCATTTATGACTGAGAACATGCAATATTTGACTTTTTGTATCTGGTTTGTTTCACTTAAAATAATAACCTCCAGTTCCATCTATGTTGCTGTGAAGGACATGAGTTCATTCTTTTTGTGGCTGAATAGTATTCCATTGTGTGTGTGTGTGTGTGTGTGTGTGTGTGTGTGTGTGTGTGTATACATATATATATATACCACAATTTTTTAATCCAAAAATCTATTGATGGACACTTAGGGTAATTCCATATCTTTGCTATTGTGAACAGTGCTTTGATAAACATACAAGTATCTTTTTTAATATATCGATTTCTTTTCCTATGAGTCAATGCTCAGTAGAGAGATTGCTGTATAAAATGGTAGTTCTAGTCTTAGTTCCTAGAGAAATTGCCATATTGCTTTTTATAGATGATCTACTAATTTGCATTTCCACCAGCAGTATATAAGCATTCCCTTTTTCTATATTCTTACCAACATCTATTTATTGCATCTTGCAATAATAACCATTCTGACTAGGATGACATCTTTTTTGTTTTAATTTGTATTTCTCTGATGATTTAAAATTAAAATTTTAGGCCAGGCATGGTGGCTCACGTCTGTAATCCTAGCACTCTGGGAGGCCAAGGCAGGCGGATTGCTCAAGGTCAGGAATTCGAAACCAGCCTGAGCAAGAGCGAGACCCGGTCTCTACTATAAATAGAAAAGAAATTAATTGGCCAACTAATATATATATAGAAAAAATTAGCCAGGCATGATGGCCCAAGCCTGTAGTCCCAGCTACTCAGGAGGCTGAGGCAGTAGGATAGCTTGAGTCCAGGAGTTTGAGGTTGCTGTGAGCTAGGCTGACGCCACAGCACTCACTCTAGCTGGGCAACAAAACGAGACTCTCTCAAAAATAAATAAATAAATTAATTAAATTAAATTAAAATTTTAAAACTTAATTACTAAACATATAATGTAATAAATCCATATATATACATCTATATGTGTGTATATAGTTTATATATGTTTATATATTTATATGTATATATGTATGTATGTATATATGTATATATATATACACATATATATGTTTATATATATATATATATAAAGAGTTCTGATTATCACCTGTGAGGAAATGAATAGATTTTTAAAGAAACTTAGATATCAGATTAAATTCTTCTCAAAGATACCAAGTCAAATACTTTTATAAAACATATTGTTGTGATTAATTCCATATGTTGCATGTAATAGTGATCAGCATTGTCTTGGAATTTTATTCAGATAAGATGGTAAACATTTTGTGAAATGATTGAACCAGTAACTAAGCAAGAACTTTAAAAGATATTTCAAAATTATCTTTGTATTCCATATATGTGTTGCCATTTTGTTGGTATAATTTTAATTATTTATAAAGCCTTTAAGCCAAATACAAAGCAGATAGTAGACGTTTGTAGAGAAATAAAGGAGGGTAAATCAGTTCTTGAGAGGTGAAGCAGACAAAGGAAGTTAGCCCCCTACTGTGAACAGACCATCCTATGCTTTATAAAATTTTCTTAAAGCATGTGCTACACATGTATTACTTTTTCCATTTATCATTTTATTATCCTTGTTGTTTTCCCCAAAGTATTTGATGCTATTTGTACTTTTTTTTAAGCTGGAACAGTCAAGTAACCCAGACATGTGAAAAAAAATTATGCATAATCACATTTTCCTAGAAAGAATTCTGCCCAAAACCTCGCTGGACCTTAATTCATCAAATAACAAAGGCCTATTCTCAGCATGTCTTAGATTAGAACAATAAATTATCCTGCCTGCAACAGTTCTAGAAATTGTCATTACCAATTTGACCCTTCTAAAACATACAATTACACCACACAATGGAAATATACAGTGTTGCTTTCAAACAAAACCACTGTCAACATGGAATTACCAGAAAAATAAGAATACTTTTAAAATGAGTTAAAACTTTAATAAATAAAAATCAAATATGTGGTTTTGTTTGAACTTTTAAAAATATAATTGTGCATATCCTATATAGTAGTAATAATAATTTAAAAATAATAATAGTAAAACTGCACAGGTACATACAAAAATAAACTATGGGAACAAACAAATAGTCAAAAAAGATGGAGGAGGAGAAAGAGAAAGTGAATTATTAAGCTAAAGTATATAAAGAACATATCTGTAGCAGAGTCCGCAGCACTATTGAGTTTAGTATTCTCTGATCTGGTCTGAAGGGCTTCCACTTTGATTTGACTTTGCACTTTATCATCTATCCTGGAAAAAAAGAAAAGGACTATGACAGTGGAACGGCAACATGAAAACTAAAATCTCTATCCAAAAAGACCTTGGATTTGCATCAAAAATCTTGTAAGGTAGTAAATTATCATCTCCAGGATATCCTATGTCTTTAAGATTGAGAGGTAGGAGATAAAAAGAGAAGAGTTACATTGTTTTAAGTGTTGAGTTGTTTACCGGATTCTTTTATTTAAACACAACACACCTTTGTCAAAATGTGACCCTTTCAGATCCATTAGCAAGAAACAGCTTCCATTTGACAGTGGGACATTACCTTATTTGTTCTTTATTAAAATGTGGACATCAGAATAATACCTCCATATTGTGTAGTCCTGATAAAGCCCAGAGAAAAAGAAGCCCCTTCTGAGATGAGGTGAGAGGTAACAGTAGATTAGACTAAGAGCTCTAGGGCATCTCTCCACTGGGCACAAGTAGCCACTAGATGTTTATTTGGAAACACAGGATGAAAATGACACAACAAAGAGTTAATACTCTCAATTTATAAGGAGATTTTCCTAGAGTTCCCAGCAAGCCAGCTACACAGGAAAGGATTTATAAATTGGGCACTGATTCTTTTGGTCTAAAGTGATCTAAGTTTACAATCATTTGTTTATTGAAATTCCTTTTAGTTAAAATTTCATTGCATTAAAATTTTTATTAAGGTAACTATCATTTTTGTTATGAAAGAATTATGCATCCTAAATTGTTTGTCTCTGCATTGCCTTCAATCATAACTTCATCGAATTTTGTATTGTTTCTGTTTAACACCCACATAGATTTCTTGGTAAATTCTTATTTCATAATTCTTTGCAATTATGTTTAAATGATGTGCTACAAATTGTACTTCATCTTTTGATTTGGCAATAATTATGTGATTATCTTCGGATAACCTCAATCTAATTATTTTCTTACTTATGAATTAAACATCACTGGCTAGACTCAATTACCATTTGGAAATAATTCATTGACTTATATGAACATATAGTAAATGAGTCTCAAATTCCACATATCAGCTTTATTCACTTGGATTTGTCTATCTATAAATAAAATTCAAATTTCTCTAGATGCCTAAAAATTAAGTGATCAAGAAAAGCATTGTAACATTATGTCTATTATCTTCTTTTCCCATTTCCCATTATATCTATCAGTTTAATTTCTCATGTTTTCTAACAGGAACATATATTCATAATACTTCCAAAAACTTTTCCTTTCCCTTATAATTACAATGGGGCCCTGCCCTTTAATTTCAGAGACTGATGCAGAAAGGAAAACAGAAATAGGTAAAGTCACCAACTCTCCTTCAAATTTAGGAATACATAAGTCAACTGACAAGCTGTTTAGTGTTTCTGTGGGGAGGGATATAGAAGAAGGAGGATATTTAACACAGGGGAAGAATTGAGGTGGGAAAATGGGAAGGATATCCCATAGCAGAGGAAAACTGGATACTGTATTCTGGCATGATAGTAGCTTAAAAGGACTTGCTGAGGCTAAATATTTGATACATTTTGAAGATCTTTCAACTAAAGATGGCCCACTGGGTAAATGCACTGACATTTACTTCCTTAATCATAGAAATTATAGAAAAGATATGGGGGGAAATGCATTAATGACACACAATTTACAAGAATTCTTAATGGGTGGGTCTAACATCTTGAGTATAAACAATCAAACACAAACTTTAGGCTAAAATATGCTGCAAACCTGGTCAATGTGGGAACCCATGCCCACAGTAGGTGGATAATAAAATCATAAGTGGATTCAGGATCAAACAAAAAGATGTTTACGTGGAGAAATAGCAGCTACAGCAACCAGTCAGGTCAATCCCTGTGCCTCTTCCCATGACTTTTGGGACAAGTGAGAGCAATAGAACTGTCATGTGAGAGTGTGGCCACGTTTCTAGGTTTATGGAATCTTAATAATGCAGGTGGCTGGAGGAACTTTGGAAGAGTAGCAGGATTTTGGGTTTAGACAGTATCTGTATAGATACTTCAACTCATGGTATGATTTAACTGTCTCTCAATAGTGAGACTGATAATGTTTTGCATTTAATATCCATCAATAGTTCTCTCCCTTGAATTATCAACTATAAGCTTTTGACCATTATCCTACATTACTGTATTTTTATTCTTGATTTATATTAGCCCTAATGTAATCTATTAATCTTTTGTTATAGTTTTTCCAAATATTTCTCCAAGTCTTTCACCCATATTTTAATATTTATTTTGTTGTCATCCAAAATATAAATGCTTTACATTTTGAAAATATTTTAACTATTTTTCTGTAGTACTTTAAGGTTTCTCTTCCCTGTCTGAATTGAAAATATCTCATATTAACTTTCTAAATTATATCAATATGAGACTTAGGAGAATAGAGATCAATTTTTTAGGAAAAATACAAATGAATTATATTAAAAGAAGCAGCTAAACTGTCATATCTCTATAGTACAATGGAATGCTTTGATGTAAAAAAATGCAGATATATAGGTAGATAGGTAAGCAGATGGATGGATATATGATAGATAGATAGATAGATAGATAGATAGATAGATAGATATACAGAGATGCATGTGCATGTGTATGTGTGTCTATGAATAACATAATCATATGTCCAAGAAATAAAAGTGATGATTGTCTCTATTTTTCTTTTAGAAACAGAATGATATAATTTATATAAGTAAAAAAAAAAATTACACGTTAAGAGAAAAGGAGCCTCATAATTTGAGCCTGACTGTTGTAGAATGAGAGATAAAGTCTCCAAAACTACTTGATTCACACATTAGGTTTTTCTTTTTCAATGGCCTAAAGGGCACTATTTTCTGCTGATTTCTACTTTTCATCTTTCCATTGTGATCATTTCTTTATTATATTTTTCATTCTTTTTAAGTTCTTTTGTATGCACCATTCAAATGTTAGATTTTGTTCTTGATTTTTCTTTTTCTTCATGAGCAGAAGGGAGGTTCCTTATGTTACCACATTCACCTTCATGTTTTCAAGTACTATCTGTAAACTAAATTATTTTAAATTGAAATTTCTAGCTCTAATACTTTTGAAGTTCTCCATATCTGTTTCAGTCACTTTGTGAGAATTCTATTTATTGATGTCAAATACTCTGGAGCATGTGTGAGAGACATACATGGATGAGATGATATTTACTAGCTGCCTGAATATTCTCTCCTTCACAGAACTCGTATAGTATGAATTTCCTCTGTCTCAGGGAGTCAGCAGAGGGGATTTGCCAGAGCCTATTGCGAAATTGTTTCAAGGAAAAATACTCACCGCTTCTATGGGGTAAAATGCTACTATATCATTTATGTTATCACACTAGGAGGTAATTGAGGGAAGGGAGACATCCAAGCACAATTCCATTTCAAATTTCTCTATATAAAGTAAGAAGCAAAGAAATACTACTTTTAACAAAAATGGATTCCTTACAGTTATTTGGAAGTATTATGTGTTTACTTAATTATAAATAGACAAATTATTTTCTTATAGGAAATTCATACACTTTGGATTAATATGATTAAAGCAAATATAAAATAGTACAGTTTGCAAACTCCATGAAAAGGAGGAAAAAAAAGCTCAAATGAAAATTTACAAAGTCCCATATAGATTTTCCTCAGGATTTCCAATTTAAAAATCAGCATTTCAAACCTCATGCTTATCTGGAATATCAGTAAAAACATCAATCATCCCCTAAACGCTATATACATAAAACATCAAAATCCCACACATGATTGAAATACAAAATGTGTACAAAGTACCATCTCGTAAATGATTGAAATTCAATTTGTGCATATGAAGCTAATATTTTATTTTATCTCTAAATAATGTTTGCATTGTTTAGTTGAAGTTCTCTGTGGCAAGCTACCTCCATGGAAATGTCAGTAGAAGAGGATTTTGATGATCCTAAATCTATCTTTAATGTTGGCTGAAGCTTTTGTGAACAAGAAGTTATCATGACAAAAGTAGAAAGAACTCTTTTAAGATGTGCTTGAAACACAAAGTTCTGTGTACTCTGGAGAACAATGTCTTGGTAAGGGTAAACCTTTTGGCTGCATTCAGGGCTGCAGAACCACTAGAAATGCTCTATACAATTTATTACAAAGATTCTAGCTTTTGTTCTTGTGGGAGCTAGTTAAAAGTTGTCTGTAAGTCTGTTTTCTTCATGTCTGTTGCTGGAGCTTCAATTCCTCAAGGCACACATTTGGGGTGGGAAGATGCATGTAATGTGGGAGAGATCAAGAGCAATGTGGAATTCATAATAATAGGCTGATACACATAAGAATGGACTATAAGCAATGCTATTAATCCTCAATGACTGCTCTAAAAAATTACCTCAAATTGATTGGCTTACCAAACAAAATGTATGGTCATTCAGTTCTGCAATCAGAAGGCTGAACTATGTCATGATGGGACAATGTCAAATCATCCATAGGGATTTATTCCTTCTGGAGACTCTCAAGGATATTCTGCTTCCTTGTATTTTCTAGCTTCTAGAGGCTGCATGCATTCCTTGGCTCAAGGTTCCTTCCTCCATCTTAAAAGCCAGAAGCCTAGTTTCTTCACATCTCTCTCTACTTATGATACCTGCTTTTATTTTCACATCACTTTGTGTGAGTTGGAACCTCCTGCTTCCCTCTTTGAAGTGTCAAGTAATTTCATTGAGCCCATCTTGATCATCCAGAGTAATTTTCTTATTTCAAGATCTGTAACTTAATCATTTCTGCAAAGGTCCTTTTATATTTAAAGTAACACATGCACAGCTTTGGGGATTAGGATGGCGACATCTTTGGGGAGGCCATTATTCTACCCAGACACAACATTCCTCCAACCTTGTTGATGTGTCTTTAGTGGAAAATAGGTGCCCCTTTTGGGGAGATAATCCCACATTTGGTACAGTGGAAAAAAACTAAAGGAGGTTCCAAGGGAAGATGGTAAAGTTGTGAACCCAGACTTTGCCCCATAGAAAAAGGTAAGCCAGCAGATAAATAACATGTGTGGTCTGCAAATCTTTCGGTGACCTGGCTCCAAATTTTAGATCATAAAAAACAATAATTCTATTGCTTCAAAAATCACATGGAAAAATTTTTGTTGCATGCCACCCTAACAAGAGAATTCTGGAAACGTAGTTTATCATAGTGAAGTTGACACATTACAAAGTCATCACAATTGCTAACAAGAATGCTAGATATACTATGTTGATTCTTTTTAAAGCAGTCCTCTTTGATGTCCTGATCCTTGAGGGAATGAATGCCTTTATAAGATAATATCAATCCTAGTTTCTAGTCAACTGTCGTTAGCAAATATTTTTAATTTTGCTATAGCTGAACAAATTTTGCTGCAATTTATTTTAGATGTTCATTATCGTATCTAAGTCCTCCTTGTCTCCCAACATTTAATTCATAATATCTTACTAACAGTTTGCGTTTCTTTGATCATATATTAGAAGAAATTCAAATTCCTTGGAAAATGTGTCATACCCTGCTTAAATGCGTAACTGGGATCTAGATATTTGCTAATTGTTTTGAACTGATAATTGTTATGAACAGGCCATATGTTTTTAAATATACTCAAGTTATTATATAATATCTTATTATCTCTAAATAAAACTTGTTATCCAACTAATCTTGTTCTGTGAGATGATATTAGAAATAATTAATTACCTTGTTGTACTTGTTGAAGAATGGACATGATTCTTTCTGGATATTTCTCTGAATGATACCAATGTTATATCCATTCTAAGGCTTTGATTTGTATAGATAACTGGTTTGGACTAGAGGAGAAAGTATGTTTTTCTGTGGGACAACTGAGTCAGTATCAAGAATCAGAAAAATCCATTAATCTTGTTAAGTGGGTAGGATATTTGGGTAAGAAAAACTGAGAAGTTAAAAATGAACAGCAATAATAATGAACTCAGGAGTCTTTTGTCAATCGGGATCCAGCTGTTTCTCCTACTACTAATACTACTCTTACAAATCTAGCACCCTACCCACAATGAACTCATAATTGAATTTTAATTCTAAATCTTCCTCTCCTTTATTGTTAGACAATTATCTTTCATCAGTCCCAACTTTAAAAATTCCTCTTTGAAATCTTTCGTAAGCCACCTTCTCAAAGTTCTCGTTGTTCCATATTCTTTCTTAGGACTTTATCCATGAAGCTGCCATAATATTTTCATGCCATATTGAAATAACATTACAATGTCCATGTCATTATACATTAAAATAAAGATGCATTGTTTCATAATGTTTAAGAATATGTACTCTGGAATCAAACAGACCAAGCGTGTAATTCTAGCTTTGTCATCTAGCAGGTGAGTTAGTTGGACAATTAAAAAAAAATGCCTTAATTTTAATTTTCTCATTTTTAGAAGGAAGAGAATATAAATATTTCACAAGATTCTTATGAGCATATAATGAGAAAATCCTTACCATAGTGCCTAGCATAATTTTTCAATTAACATTAGCTCTTAATAAAAATGTTAACATTATTAATTTTATGTATCTTAAATATTATACAAAATATTTTCATGCTATCCATCAAATTTTATTAGAAAATATAATATATTAAGCTAATATTAGGGCCACAGGTTTATATTATTATTGAATTAATTATCATGCTGCAATATATTTCTAATTTCCTTAGCTGGTTGACATATGAACCTGGAAATGGCCCCTATACAAAAAAGATTTCTGATCCTCTGATTATCATATATTGGTTTATAATGTCAGAAAATATGGGGTCAGGGTATAAAGGGACATCATATAGAGATTTCCTCAATGGTACAGATCTCCTTCATGTTCTTCATTCTAATCTTATGAAGATGGATTGGTTGCTCTAATTTAATTTTTCATTTGGGTTCCTTGGAATAACAAAATAATTGCTGACAATCACGTGCTTTTTGTTGGAATTTTCATTATAAGTCTTTAATCATCAAATCATTAACCAGTTTCATAAGCAAGAGGTGGGATATATCTCACAATTATCTTTTATTTTCTCTACATAGATCCATATTACTTCTTTCCTTATTTTTCTACCTTTGATCACTATAGTCAATTCCAACAGCCTTTAAATAAATATATGGTAATATACACAATAATGCAACATGTTTATATCACATTGCCAATGTTTGCAAATTGTGAATTTTCATGATAATACTCATTTATTTGTTCTTTACATTTATTTCACCTCTCCTAAAAGATTGCAAGCTACTCTAGAGCAGGAATTAAGCTACATTTATTTTTCTAGTCCCATCTTCAGTGACATTACTCTCAGATTCCACAAATAAATTTAATTTATTAAGAATAGACTATTTAAGATACATTGGACTAATACTGGTGCTTTTATTGATACCTGTTGAGCAGCTAACCAACTTTGTGGTCACGGTCTTTGGACTGTGGGTCCAATGCAAGCAGAGCCAACTAATATATCCTCTGGGAATTTGAAATTGGGATACAGAGAGTTAGGTATATCTGAGGTTGGCCATAGAATGCTATGCAAAATTTATTGCCATGTAACAAACCACTGCAAAATGCATTGAATTACAAAAATTACCATTCTGTTTGCTTGCATTTCTGTGACTTGACTGAGCAGGGTTCAGCTAGATTGGCATATTTCTGATCCATTTGGTATTGCTTCAGGTGGCTATGGTTTAATTAAAAATCCAAGGTGGTCTCACCCACATGTAGTCCTGCTCTCCCTAGTTGTAATGGCTTGGAAATGGGGGCCTTTCTTTTCACCATCTTTCATTCTCTGTGAACTCTTGGCTCCTGTGCTTCAGAGGCTTTGTATCCATCCATCCACTGTAGCAGGATAGTCAGGATTTCTTTATATACTAACAGGGTCCCAAGAGACCAAAAGAAAATGCAAATCCCCTCAAGCCCTAAGCATGGAATGAGCGGGCTATAAATTCTCCCAGATTTAGTGAGGGGGGAGATTATACACGGATATGGTTTTACAGTGATGTAATTAATTGGTTGAGAGGGAGTGGTTAACCGATCTACTACAAAAGTGCTAATCACCAGACCTTCCACATACACATTTCTCAACCTTACATAGTGTTATGCAGACTCAATAGCAAAGCTCCTGTAGAGGATATTAGAAAAGGTATAAAGGCCTGGGTAAAGGGACTGTGAGAAAGGTGGACATCTGACAGTCCTGCAAACAAGGCTTGAGATATGATTATTATCAGCTGGCTGCACACAGTGGGCTTTGAAATATATGGAAGCGTGATTGGTGTTGGGTTCCTGCCCTTTTTTTTTTTTTTTATGGTCTTAAGGAACAACAAGGAAATAACAAAATAATTATAAGGTTAATGTACATCACCAAATAGACTTGTTTGGAGCAATGTGCTTACTATATGACACCAAAAATTTTATCTGTATGTTCTTTACTGCAAACACATATACCTTTCCCTATATTAAATATGGGGATTTGGAGAGGTTCGAGAGCTCTTTGAAATGAAAAGAGTCTCTCTCCTTCCAGCCTGAGATTGTGGTCTGGAGCATTTCTCGTCGCACTGTGACACTGGTAGAGACGCTGGATGATCTCTACAACTCCCACTCTGATCAGAACTCTGACTTCCTAGTAATGAAGTGCTGACTCTCGATCTAAATCTGCTGTCTTGGTCTATGTGTTTTGCAAGCCAATTTTTAGAGAGCTGTAGTAGAAGGGAGTAAATATCCACAGCAAACCAGAATAGAAACAATTTGTATGTCTGTGTATGTGTGTTGGGGTAGGGAGTGGGGACTGGTGAGAGAGAGAGAGAGAGAGAGAGAGAGAGAGAGAGAGAGAGAGAGAGAGAGAGAGAGAGAGAGAGAAAGAGAAATATATGTCTTTTCAGATTTCAGATAGTTTTCTAGTCTCGTCTTTTGTGAAGTCCGGCAACTCTTGTTCGTTTTGTTTTCTTAAATTAAATTTAAGACATAATAATAGATTCTATAAACTTAAATGTCTCAAAGGAGATTTGTCTCTTGAAGTTAAAGGTTACCCAACTAAAACATTTGAATTAATGAGTTTTTAAAAGAAGATCTATAAAATTTAACACAAAGCCATTATCTTAATTTTTATTATCCATGATAGTTTCATTCCATGTGTATACATTCTGCTCTAAAATGTTTCCTCTATACTTTTTTCTTTAGGGCTGAATTTAAGTTTTGTTATTCACTTATGTTTTTAAAATTTGCTCTAAGTACTATAATGATTGCTTGCTATATGCCCCTGATTTCCTTTCCTGCCTCATGTCTCACCAATTCCCACCAATTCCACCTTCCTGCATCACTGGGCTTTTGGGCAACGCACTATTTCTCTGTTATCTTCAAATTTTCATTTTGTTCTTGACTCTACCTACAATACCTCTCTGCCTACCTCATCCTTCGCATGAACAACTCCAGTTCCCAACCTTCCCATGTCCAATCCCACCTTCCACTCTTCCCAAGTATAGTTACTGCTCAATTTTTAAGCCTAAACTCTTCTCCTAAGAAGACTTAGGAGACAACTGGCATTTATCATCACACTTTTGTAAGTGCTTGCTTAATATCTACATCACCCACTAGCATATAAACTCTTGAGAACATAATCAGGTTTTTATTCTAGGTATCTAAGACATAGCACCTAACACAATAAATTTTAACACAATTAGTTGTTGTATATCTTATATGTCTTCTTTTATTTTGTAATCTTATTTTGATTTATAAATTTAGTGTGTGGTTTATCTATGGTATGTTATCAATATGTTTTATTTTGTTTTCAGTCTCAAGATACCAACACTTTACATCTAAATACTTGTAGAGAACCTTACTCTCCTATCCTTCATTCACACTTAAATTCAAGAGACCAATACTATGACTTTATACAAGAAAGAGAAGAAAAGACAGTATGTGTCCTTGGTTACAGCTGATTAAAAGGCCAACTTTCATGCTTCATTTTTCTAGTTTGTGGTCTTTCTTAGTGAAGCAATTTATATTTATTTGCTCACAATGTTATTTTAATCTGTTTAGTTACATGCTTTCATATATAAAATACCTCTATAATTTAATTAAATCTTAATTTTTGATATTATTTCACTGTTAATTTTATATTTTCTACATATTCAACTTGATATTCTGATGTGGTCATTACCACTAATCATTATTATTAAAATATTAAAAAATATATTTTGTACTTGTATATTTGCTTTGTGTTTTATTTTATGTAAGCTTCTTACGACTATGCTTTTGCAATTTCAGCGTCACAATACTTCCATTTTTCATAAGGAAGAACATTGATAAGGTTGAGCACTAATTTTATATATTTCTAGATTGAAGTAAATTATTTATTCCTTTTTTTCAATACTATCTTTCCAAAAATATTGTTTCATTTGACATCCACATTAATTATACAATCCATAAGAATTTTTAAAATTTGGAGCATATTCAGAATCAAAGAAATGCACTTTGTCATCACTGCATTACAGAATTAATAGAGAAATCCCTTTACTGATAAACTTTCAATGTACAAAAGTTTCATGTACAAAAACAAACCTATAAACAAAGGAAAACAGATGGCAATAAAATTGCTTTGATAGTTTCTTTGGATGAAAAAAATGGTAGATTTATAAACAGCCTTACAGAAATGAACTAGCTCATGAGTAGCAGAGCTTTGCTGTCTCTCATTGTCTAACCTGTAATTTAAACTGGCCATATTATAAAACATAAAAATTTTTCTCTTCTTTCCTTGAAAATATGCATATAAGAGAAAATTATACTACATATTTTGTCTGGACTTAAATCAGAGTACCAATTCTAATGGGGCACATTATTAAACTCACATAGTATATTAGTTATCTATTGAAGCATAACAAATTACACCAAATTAATCACTTTAGGCAACAAAGTTGTGATATCTCACATGTACATTATCATAAATAAACTTCCTACCTAAATACCATCTTTAAGTCTGTCCACTTATTTATTTATTTATTTACTTAATTTAAGTTACTGGGCTCTGTTCCCAGCCTGGCCCTCAATAGTTCATCTCAATGTAATATCAGCTACTTTGGGATCATCTCAAAGAGTTTACCTGAGATAGTAATGTCCTTAATCCCATTTTGAGTAGTAGGCTCACAGCCTGTATTCAGGGGAGCACTAGTAGCATCCTGCCTAATCTGCAATTCACAACAGTACTTTCAATTGCTTCAGTTTGGGCTACAAAATTAGTTTATAAATTAAAGTGACAGATAACACACTCTTAACTCTAATTTTAGGCCATGGGCAAAGAGCTTCTGACTTAGTCAAACTCTATACTCTTCCAAATTTGTTTACAGATGGGTTATCTCAAGACAGAATATCTTTCTATAGAACTTGACTAAAAGTCATAAGAAGGAAGTAGGATACACAGATTTTTTTGTTTTCTACTATTTATCTTTCAGTATACGTGGCATGAAGTCTGCCCCTACTATCTTCTTAAGCTTCGTATTTCTTGACATACCTGGCCAAAGCATAGGAAATCTACTCTGAATTTGTGCTAGTAAAGTGCTTGAACACCAGTGATTATATTATTAAGGAAGAAAAATATTGAAGGAAAATATATAGTGACAATTGCAACAGAGAAGAGTTTGAATTGAATACAGTATACAAATTAATATCTTAAAATAATCAAAATTCATGATAATTTTTGAATGTTTTTCCCCACAAAACTATATCTAGATATAGAAGTAAATAGATACAAAAATTATATAGACATGAAGATATATATAGATATGCAGAAATAGAAAAAGGCAATGCAGAGAATAAATATAGTGATACCAAAATTTAAAATGAGGTGGTTATTCTCTCTTTTTGATACATAGACACTTTCTTCATTTAAATATCAACCCTCGAGGTTACCTTAAAATGCCTTAGAAGAGATTTGAGAGTAGTAAGTGGCCTGAGATAATAAATTTATACAAGATTATTTTTGCTTTACAGAAATCTTACTGAATTTGCTCTATACTTTCCAATATTCCTTCTGCACTTTTAGTGAGATGTCTTAGCTAATATGCCTGTCATTCAAAAAGAAACTCATTTTTGGATTGCGGTAGTTGCTTGTGGATGGATGCCATGGAAGCAGAAGCAAGAACAAGGCAACTAATTAGAGAAATTAGATCGTGTGTGCTGCCTGAATCTCAAAAGAGACTCCTTTGCTTCATATAATTTAATTTAAAGAGAAAACAAAATAATTTATGCATTTCTGTTTTCTGAGATACAATGGATATGTTCAATCATCCTTAAGTTTCAATCCTTTAGGCAACTTCTGTCAGGAATCATACGAACCTGTCAAGAACATGTATAAATTGTGAGAACTTCCCAGTGTGTCCAAAACTTTCTAAAAATAGAAAATGCACATAGCAATTGTAAATAAGAATAGTTTCTGTACTACAGGATTAAAAGACTATCCAAGAGGGCTAGATAACAGAATTTACAAGCAAAATAGCCTATGTAAATAAAAAACTAATATAAGCAAAAAAATGACTACAGTTTATACATTTTAAACCAAAATCAATTTTAAAATTCTAAAACTGTTTGAGAATTGATAATATTTTAATAAGAGAACCTGTTTTAGAAAATTATAGAACATGTGTGTGCAGGTACCTGTCAGTGTGAGTCTAAGTTGGTGATACATTTGACATATCACACAGTTCCATATCTTGGACTAATCTCTGTCTTCATTTCTTCCATTCTTAAGACAATCTTCTCTTCCAGTATCTAAAAACTTGCCAATTTCTATAGATTTTACTTTCATCATGTCTTGAAAATTTCCTTTCCCAGTTTTCAAGTCCCAATATCTCTTTTCCTAGCTGAGAACTCACTTCTCTTTCTATTCCAGACTGTCTCAAAATTCTTATAAATCATTTTTCTGCCAGTTAGTTTTAGCTATACCTATTCTTCCTATCCAATAAAGCCTTGAATGTATCACTCTCCTGTCCAAATATTTTATTGGCTACCCGTTAAATATAAAAGTATTTTATATAAAATATAAAATATATAAAAGTCTCGATATGCCAATAAATGTATTTTTCCTATCAACTTTAATGTCTACTAGTAATAGAACTATTACATAATCCTACTACTACTATTATTAAAATAACTACTACTACTGCAAACGCGCACACACACACACAACACATACACATATGCACGCACATGCTTTAGACAAAACACTTTGCTGAACGTTCCCTGAAGTTTTTTCACAGATCCTTTATTTTACATTCCTTCCTCTACTCATCCACATCAGTTAAATATCTATATAGCATTTAAAAACTCATATCGAATTCTTATTTTAACAGAATTTTATATTATTCTCTCAATTTTATTTTAACTAACCTTGACTCTATCATCAGATTACAGAGCTCACAGCAGCTTTGTACTACCTGGCATTTTAATTTTAATTTTTATGTTATTTGCTTATTAGGTTGAGTAGTTCTTCCTGAGAGTCATGTTTTTAATTCTGCTACCTAACATATATTGTACAGAGCCAATTTTGGATTCATTTAACTGGTTAAGTTACATATGCGTTACATATGCATATGAAAATATATAATTGACCATTAAGATGATTTATAAGGCATAGTGATCAAGGAAAAATCCGAACACCCTAAAAAAGGATGCTAAATTATAGGACAAATTACTAAAAGAAAAACTCAATAAAGTAAAAGAAAATAATTATAAGGCCAGTTAGAACAAAAATAAGTTGGTCAAATTTATCAATTATTAAAATAAATGATAATTTACCTAAATATAAAAGGTAAAAAAAATATTGTCACAGCTGCTAAATAAACAAACTTCAGATATATACTATTACAAGACAGACATAAAAACTAGGAGGATGGAAAGGTTGAAAGTTAAAAAAAAAAAAAAAAGGGCAAAGAAAAAAGATATGCCACCTGTCTCTGTCCTTGCAGACTTGCTCCATGTCAAGAATGTCTTTTACTAATTAATGGGGCATGTTCTGAAACTGTGGATCAGCCCATGGAAAAAGGCTTAAAGTATTCTCAGTTCCTTTCTGAGCATTTGTCTTTCCTAGACCTATGTGTGGACTTTCTAATTTGCCTGTACCCATGAATGCTTTTAACTACCTTGGATCTCTCAAAGAGTCTCATCTCTGGCCGGGCGCGATGGCTCATGCCTGTAATCTTAGCACTCTGGGAGGCCGAGGAGGGTGGATTGCTGCAGGTCAGGGGTTCAAAATCAGCCTGAGCAAGAGCGAGACCCTGTCTCTACTATAAATAGAAAGAAATTAATTGGCCAACTAACATATATATAAAAAAATAAAAATTAGCCAGGCATGGTGGTACATGCCTGTAGTCCCAGTTACTCGGGAGGCTGAGGCAGGAGGATTGCTTGAGCCCAGGAGTTTGAGGTTGCTGTGAGCCAGGCTGATGCCACAACATTCTAGCTAGGGCAACAGAGTGAGACTCTGTCTCAAAAAAAAAAAAAAAAAAAAAAAAAAAGGAAGAGTCTCATCTCTGCCATTCCTTGGAGCCTTAGATGGTCAATTGTTTAAATTCCTGTTTCAACTCTAGCTTTTTTTGATTGGTCATTCTCTTGGTTGTTGTATATCTTTGATTGTTTTCCAGAGCTATCTCAGGGAGCTATGCTGTAGATCTTGGACTTTTCCCAGAGCTCCTGTAAGTGAGCTTCCTCAAGGTAGCTGGCTCATATTAGCTAGCTTTTGCTTGCTATTTGATTTCTCAGTTGGGATAAAAGGGCTTGGAGCTTTACCACTTGCCATTTTTAATCTGGCTTTTCTAAAATCTAAGTTTTATAAGTCAAAGGAATTGTATTGTTTAATTATTGCTGTACTTTTAGTCCCTAGAACAATGTCTGCAAATAGTAGCCACGATACAACTATTAATTTAATACATTCTAAGCTTTCTGCATTATATGTAATCATAAAATCTGGCTATTCTCTTCAATTTTCACTATTTAAATACATAGTTTTTGAAATATCTATCTAGTTTGCTCTAAACCTTTTGTTAGTTATATGATCAGAGCACTTTATATAGAAAATTATATATTTAGATATTGATGTTAAGTCAGAAGCAATATTATAAGAAAGGAACATAAAGATAGGCATGGATCATATTATAAAGAATTATGTGTAGCCTAATAATTGTTTGTATTTTGTTCTATAAGAAGTGGAGCAACATTAAAGTTTTCTAATGAAAAGAGTGACATGTTTATATTCCTGTTGATCATTGGCATTACTAGTAAATTATTAAAAATACCTATTCAATTAGAATTTTTGAAGGTATAATACAGGTATGTATATATTATCCTATTTCCAGGGAATCTGATAATAAATTCACTTTAGAAAAGACTATTCTGCAAGAAGAATTATAGGTGAACAGAACAGGAAAAATGTAGATTATTTAAGATGTTCTTCCAAAAATCCATAAAAAATGATAGAACCTGATATTAATCTACCCACTGTAGCTTTCCTATTATTAATGTTTTCATGGAATAATTTTTCTACCTTTTGATTTTTAATTCATTTTGTCATATATCTAATTTTTTATTGATTTGAATATTTCTGGGCTTTCTTCTGAAATGTAGTAGAGTTACTTGTGAACAATTTGAACCTTTTGAGTCTTGTTTTTAAACATTCTTAAGGAAGCCCAGGTAGCTTTTCATCTAGGGCTAACATGATCCCACTAAAAAGGCATTGATCTTTTGCAAATTTTCCCTGACACCTTCCTTGTATATTAAGAAGTCTTTTCATTTTGGCTGGTGGAAATGTGAATAATCTTTGACCATGCATAACTTCCAGGAATTATTCTACTTGAAATTATATTATTTCTAAGGATTATTCTATTTGTGGTGGTCTTTTGCTGGATTTAATTTTTTCATAATCATGTGCTGATCAACTGTACACTAGACGGAAACACTATCTCCAAAGTTTCCCTCTGTCCCTCTCTCTCTAATCTCTGTCCTGTGAATTCTAGCATCTTAATTTCCTTGAACTCAGGACTCTTTCCTCAACTAAGGGATACAGCCAGCCTCTATTTAAGTTTTAGCTCCTGTTCCTTTCCCTGAAAACTGCCTTTGGTCAGTAAGCTGGAGCAATGATACAGTTCCACTTGTCTGTTACTCTTCTCTGAGTTCTCAGTGCCCTGCCTTGCTTATGATCCAAAATTTGAAATTATTTACTTCATGTAGTTTGTCCATTTTTTAAACTCTTGAAGTTTGGAGAGCAAAGTTGGTCTCTGTCACTTCATCATGCCAAGATGTGGCAAATTCAAGAAAACTTGAAATTGGCAGATGGCATACGAGAAAGATAGAGGCCAGTTTGAGAACATCTAAGGAGTAAAATCAATAGTAATTGATGATTTAGTCCAACAAGGGGGTGATGGTGAGGAAATAATCTAGAACAACCACCTTACTACACTCTTTATGGTCGATATTCTTATGCCTTTCTTTAAGCTCTTTCATCCATTGCCTAGTATTCTATGTATTCTCTAGCTTTTATTTAACATGGGCATATAAATACATTCTAATCATTAATTCTTTCACATGTAGGTCTACCCTCCAGTTCCCATATCTAGAACACAATCATATCTAATCAATCCTTTGAAAACATTTTAATATAGTAATGCTCACAGATTATTTTCACCACATATTATAATTGGAAATAATATCTACTTACACAATGTATTGAGTATATTAATGGACTAGGACATTTTATAAGGAAAGAAAATCTCTTGCTGTCCCCTATCATTTTTAATTGTAGGTTTGAGAATGGACTTATATTGTTGAAGTAAACTTTGAGTATACAAAATAACCACTTATTGACTGAGGTATGCACCTGTTATTTGATATTAAATGAAACCAATTGATACTGAGGTAAGGAGAAGCTTATCTTGTTCTACTAAGTTAATAATTTAAAAGATGCCTCTATCTATTTAAATCATTGCATTTTGGGACACAACTATATGGGTAGAAAATAAGCATGAATAGAAAAACACAGATGGAATATAATTTTCAATAAATGATTTTTAAAACATATATCTCCATATGAAGATCTTGATTCAATCAGTGAATAAAATGTTATGAGTAAAATAACACTTTACCAAATTCTATTCTCCAGGGATGAAATAAATCCTATGTGTGACTAAGACTTAAAAACACAATGGTGAATATGAATCAACACATTTATTTGTCACAAACTTTATTTGCTTTCAAATTAAATTTATCTTAGGAAATTAGTGTCTGATTTTATGTTCTACTCTATATTCAAAATTAAATCTTAGTTTTCATAAAGAATGATTAGTTATGGGAGAGAATATGACTTCTGCCTCCAAATTCCCTTGAAATTCTCAACATTCACACTTACACATCAAAAAAAATGCTTAGTTTTTTTTCTTTAGGTTAATGAGATAGATGAAATGACATCCTATTCAGTGATAATATGTGAAGTGTTCTATTGCTAATGAAATCAAATGCCACCCTGGTTGCCTTCTGAAACCCCAAATTTGGGAGCACCTTTATGCCCTATACTGACAAGGTAGGACATAAGAACACTTGAACTTAGAAACAAGAAACAAAGAACAAAAAATCTTTCATACTGGTATAGCACTTTAATGAGCTGCACAACTCCATGCTGACTCCAGATGCTAGCAGAATTAGAAACTAGACATCTCTTAGTTCTGTTTAGAAAAGAAATATGCTGAAGAATGACTGCAACTAAACATGCTTGACATTTCAACCTTCTCTAAAATAAATAGAAAACATACTAATTACCCATGTTTAGCTAATGTAATTATTTTGAGATAGGCACTTGTGCAGGTTACTATTTTCTAAATGGATTATATTATTTATGGTTTTTGTTTATACTTTTACTGTCATGTAAACTATCAGAGTAAGTAAAATATGAAAGTTATCCAACTTAAATTATCAGAACTTAAGAACTAGCACATTGATCTTTCACTACACTGTTTTATGTAGAAACATAAATTGAATACAGATTTAAATTTGAACATAGAAAACTGTTTTGAATTGCATGAATGTGTCCTTCCAAAATTCATATGTAGAAATCCTAACTCCTGATGGGATGGTGTTAGAATGTGGGGTCTCTGGGAGGTAATTAGGTTGTGAAGGTGGAGCCCTTATGATGGGTTTAGTGCCGTCCTAAGAAAACATAAGAAAGCACTTGCTTCTCCTGTCTGCTGTCCACCCTGTGAAGATACGAGCGGACAGTCTCTGCAAACCAAGAAGACAGCCCTAACCAAACACTGAATCTGCCAGCACTTTGATCTTGGACTTCCCGGCCTCCACAGATGCGAAAAATAAACTTTTCTTGTTTAAGTCACACAATATGTGGCATTTTTGTTGTAGTAGCCCAAACCGAATAATACAAGAATTATTGATTTTAAGGTGAAGGTGTATGCCTCTATGTATGTGTATGTGTGCATACGTATGTTTGCGTAAATTGATAATACACATTTCTTCACACTATGACTCATAACCAGCAGCATTGCAGCTTCTTAACTTTTTCTGTAACTATTACTGATTCCCAACCTTCTATAAATAGAAATAAAAATGTCCTAATTCCATCAATTAACATTAGGTTGGCATAATAATACAAATAGTCACTTTAATTAAATTTCAATCTCTCTTCATAAAAATATTTGGTGTTTTATATTTCTCCTCATGTCCTATTACTCTCTAAGATGAGTATTTTTGTGTGTGTGTGTTTTTTTTGTGTGTGTGTTTGAGTGGGCTATAATTTCATGGTGTTTGGGAAAAGAAGTACTTAGGATCCCCCATGGCATTTTCTTGTTCCACTGATATCTAAAGTAACAATCCTTATTCACCTGATCACTATATATTATTCTGGCATTTGATGATTTACTTAGCAAGTGATATGATCACATGTTGTGTTCTGGTTAATCAGAGCTCATTATTTCTAATTCACTTGCTCTCATATATGAGGTAATTGGCTTCACTGACTCTATTGTATTCGGTGGTGACTCATACTGGTGTAAAAGGTGGCTCAGGAAAACTAAACATCTCAGTGATTGTGCTGAACTGTCCGGCTTAGTTGGAATGACATCATACAGAGAAGCTTTCATTCCAATTATAGAACATTTCAGAGCTCCCAACTTCTAGTAATACAAATGTCACTTAAGACTCCTAATTGTAAGATATTTTAAATTCCTTTCACCCTCAAATTGAAGAACTCTAGTGTCTGATTTCCTATACTTCTATTTAGTCACTTCTGATCTTCTTTTATCTTTCATAATACTGCTCTATTTTTAATATTTAAGCTTTTCCTGTAGTATAACATGTTATAGCATAAAGCAACAATATTCACATTGTACACTATGGAGAAAATTCTATGATTGTAGCTGTATCCATTTTCTAATGCTCTGTACCAAATCACCGCCATCTAGAGGTTTACGATTGAGCTTTCTTGGATTGCAAACAGGAAGTTTATTGTGGAATGCTCTCCTTAACACAACACCTGTCTATTGTCTCACCATACTGTGGGTCTCAGAATCTCTGGTTAGAGTTTCACAAGGCAAAAATGAAGGTGTCAGGGGGGGTTTATATTCATCTGGAGTTCGAGGTCCACTTCCGAGCTCACATAGATTTGGCAAGATTCTATTCCTCACAATCATAAGATTGAGGTCCCCATTTTCTTTTCAACGGTCAGTCAGTGGATGCTCTGATGTCCTTTAGGCTGTCTATGTTCCTTGTTACTTGACTTCTTTTATCTTCAGAGCCAGCATAGAAGAATCTCTCTCATATTTACCCTTTCTCATGCTTCAAACCTCTTTGCAAGAAATAACTCAGTTCCTTTCAAAGAGACACCTGATTAGATCAGGTCCACCCAAAATAATCTCCCTTTTCTAAAGTCAATTGTGCTTACATAACCCAATCAAGGGCTTATTATACCATCATATATATAGTTGATAGCCACCCTCAAGACACAGTGGCTACTGAGGGTTATTATAGAATCACACTGATTATAATAGTCAACCATATTAACCTTTAATGTGTCTAAATGAACATTAAAAGAATTGAGGCAATATTTTTTCTATCTTAATAGTAACTGGCTTTCAAACATATGATCTCAGTATCCAAACTTAGTTTAAATGTCAGAAGCTGGATATTGATGATTTTATTATCCTTCTTTTATTTTGTTCTGATATAATCTTTGCACTTGCTCTTTCCTTTACCTAGAAATCTTTCTCTCAAACTGTCTACATGGTTTTCTCCCTCACTTTATTCTGGAATCTGATCACATTTTACCTTTTCTTCTGATATTAATAGCATCATGAGCTCCATTCTGTATCCTTTACTTTTAAATATGTATATTTAAAAGTAATATATATATTTTATATATATTATATATATTACAGTATATATATACTGTGCTATATAATTTTACATGTTACATTTATATAATATCACATGCTATATAATTGAATTTACATGCATTTATTTACTATCCCACTATTGGAAGAAACTGGTTTGCATGTTTAATTGCTATATACCTCAAACAAAGAAAATTTTCTGGTACATAATAATGTATAATGATTTAATAATAATGTATGATAATATAATATTAATATTAATATATAATATTAATGATAATGCATAATATAATATTATACATAATAATGTATACTAATGTATAATGTAATGTTTTATGATGCCATTCAGTAGAATTGAAACACAATGCTATTTTTTCTTGACATGGTTAAAGATTGTGCTAAATTTTTTTAAGAGCAATGCTCAGTTTCTTATAGTACTAAAATCAATGCTTAAAAAAACAGAACAATGTATGCCTTTTTTCAGCAACCAACAAAGAGTTTTAGACTATTGATTAAATGAAAATAGTACTATTTAAAAAAATATAATGGTTATCATCATAATTGCTTTCCTAATTAGTTTGTATAAGATAAAACAATTTAGTATTTCATTGATTTCTTCACTTTCATAATCACATTAACTATTTTGGATTTATAAAATGGAACTAATTATGTGTGTCCTTTAATTTAATACAGTGACTTAAGGAATTTTTAAAAGTCTACTGTTTAATAGTAAAATTTTGAAATCTATCAACAATACATAAAAGAAATTGAAGCTATCCTTGGCATTTTCTTTCAGAAAACATAGGGCAACTTTGAATAATACTTATTTCTCAGGAAAATTGAGAACATCGTGATTATGTTACAAAATGACTAAATGGCACAAAGACATGTAGGCACTAGTTATGTGCAAAAACAAAGACCATATGAGCCTCTCAATAGACACAGAAAAAGCATTTGACAAAATTCAGCACCCTTTTATAAGAACACTTAATAAATAGACATAGATGGGACTTACCTAAAAATGATAAAAGCCATATACAACAAACCCACAGCCAACATCATACTGAATAGGGAAAATTGAAAGTATTCCTGCTTAGAACTAATATCAAACAAGGTTGTCCACTGTCACTTCTATTCAACATTGTGCTGGAAGTCCTAGCCAGAATAATCAGATAAGAGAAGGAAATCAAGGGTATCCAATAGGGAAAGAAGAGGCCAAACTATTGTTCTTTGCTGAGGATGTGATCTTATATCTAGAAAACCTCAAAGATTCTGCCAAGAGACTCCTGGAATTGATAAATAAATTCAGCAACGTCTCAGGTTATAAAATCAATGTATATAAATCAGTAGCATTCATATACACCAATAACAGTCAATCTGAGAATGAAATCAAAGACTCAATAACTTTCAAATTAGCAACAAAGAAAACAAAATACCTAGGAATATATTAGGAAATAAATATACCAAGGAAATAAAGGCCTCTTCAGGGAGAATGATGCAATACTGAGGAAGGAAATTGCAGAGGATGCTAAACAGATAGACAAGCATATAAGCATATCATTCTCATGGATCAGCAGAATCAACATTGTGAAAATGTCTATGCTACCCACAGTAATCTACAGATTTAATGAAATCCCCATTAAAATGTCAATCTAATTTTTTGCAGATCTAGGATAAATAGTTCTTCACTTGTATGTGACCAGAAAAAGCCCTGGATAGCTAAAGAAACCTTAAGCAAAAAGAACAAATCAGGAGGCATAACCTTACCAGACTTCAAGGTATTAGCCAATTTCTTTAGAAGCCAGGTTTCTTTGTAAGACATTCTATTAGATGTTTACATCCCAATCACTGTCCAAAAGTGTTTAATGTAATTTTTCAAAAATATTCTTCTTCAACATTTTACTATGCTTTTCATTTATAATCATTTACATCTTCTTATAATTAAACAGTTTTTTTAAGAAAAAGAAAGTCTAAACAATAGGTAATTAATTACCAACGTTCTATAGAATTTTAGTACACATTTAGTTTTGGGGATTTATCATGATTTTTCTGAAAGTTAAATAGGCAGGAAGTCCACTATTAGTACCAAAACCTATATAAGTCAGAGGTGACCAATTAAGTATTAACCTCATCCACAAAACACCTTCACAGAATTGACCAGAATAATGTTGGACAAAGTATCTGGGTATCAAGGTCCAACCACACTGTCACACAAAATTACCCATCAGAGGGACCATTAAATATTAATGAAGAAATTGTAGCCAATGTGGTTAAACACATGTAGATAATTAGTAGAAAAGCTGTGTTTAGAACTGGGGCCAACTGCTTTTCCTTCACCAGGATAGTGGACTTTCACTACATTTTGCTCCTCTTCAACATGATATAGATATTATATTTAAAATTACTAGTGAAATTCATGACTTCTAATTTAGTGAGTTTTAAACTATGTATCTAAAATGACATAAAATTTGTGCATACATAACAAAGTGCAGAGTGGCAAAAGAGAAGCCATAATATTTACCAGGTGACAGAAGAGCACAAAGAAGTTAGATCTGACATGTAGTTGAACACAGTATGGAGTTCCCATGATAAGGTTAATTATAGATTAATTAGAATAAGAGGTTGCTGTGGTAGTCAAGTATAACTCTGGAACATTAGCCTACCAATTACTTCATCCAATTATTTTAATTCCTAAGATCAGGAACTATATTATCTGATCATCACACAGAATGAATACATGATTGATTCACACCAAACATTGTAACATGTTCAGTTAGCTATCTACACAAGACAGGGAAATATATAAATAATAGGTCAGCATTGGAGCCATTAGTATTCTGGCATTATTTAAAATGTTGATTGTGCAATATTAGCTAAAATAGGTTATTCAAAGACAAGAAAATTAAGCTAAGAAGTAATGTATAGGAAAATCCTATATTTAAGAGATTGCTGGAAACTAACGATCAGGTAAGAAATCTTATAAAAAGCAGAGGTTGTATGTTTCATGTAGAATATTTGAAAAAGTAATTAGAAAGACACAAATGAGAAGTGGGAGAAGGGTTTGGGTAATTTTGATCAGAAAGGAAATCAGTTTTTAAAAGAAGCAAAAGTTATATGAGTATTGAAACATTCTCTATTTTGTGCTACAATTAATCAAATATATTTAAGACAGTTAATTTAGGAGAGGAATAAAAATAGTATGAGGAAGAGTTTGCAGAGTTTTTATATTTGTTTGATAACAAGAATGAGGTAAATCAATAACATAAATTTTGTAGAATTAAGAATGAACTGGCAGCCAAAACTCCCAGCTGCCTCATTTGGGAGATCCCCTTCTTACTTTGTAGATCTTATAATGAGAACATGCTACATGCAAATAAATAAAACATTAACTCCTGAGAAAGCAGCACCTTCTTGGATCATCTGGTGTTCAGTCTGCCATAACTATTAAATGAGATCATGAGGATTTGGACTTAGGTGGTAGTGCAACAAGCCTGCAAGCTTCAGAGTCCTCAGGTTCTACCGATTCATTATATTATCTCTGACATGTGCATAGTCAGGGTTAAGAAAGTAAATATTCATAACTCTGAATTTCCTCACCTACTTCTCCCAATTCCATTGTTCCATGGAAGAAAACTTAAAACTTGGACTGAATAAGTTACCTCCAGAAAGCTTTCATGGATTAGCTTTGGTTGCAAGCCACTTTAGCATGTTGCAGCCTGGATTTGTTTTCCTAGGATATGCTGCGGACAAGCAGCTCACACAGGTAAGTAAAGAGAGCCAAAAGAGGTAGGAGAAGGGGAAGGCAACCACAAAGGGCAGCTAAAGCAATCACTGGGGGAGAAATAGCAGAGTAGCATCATGGGAAAAAAAAGTTGAGAGAGGTTTAAAAAAAGAGTGAATCAAATGCAACAGAGAAAAAGATCAAAATGTGCTTTGGATATAGAGATGTGGCCATTATCATTGAATGTTTCCAGGTCCAATTAAAGGATTGGGGGGCAGGGTATAATAGGCCATCAAAACCACATCAAGATCTAAAACTGGGATTAGGGAGTACATGCAGATACAATAGAAATGCATGGTAAATTGGAACCATTCTTGAAGCAGCTCAACTGAGAAGGACAAAATGAAAAGGGCAATACAAATTCACAAGAGGCATTGGTTTGGAATTAGGTCTTTGTCTAAAACTGTTAACTGGTATTTTGAAATGAGTTTTGAAAACACATACTCAGAGTTATTTGCTCACTTATAATCTATTTTTATAAATTAAAATTACTCAAATGCATAATTAGAATATCATATAGAATAGTTTCTTTTCTATATCCTCATACATTTAATTGTTAATTTTTGCTACTTATGAAAGTAATATGAGCATATTTACAAAAATAGGGAATATAGAAAAGCAGAAAGGAAAACCACTCTCAGAAATCTAAAAGAGAATAAAAATTATTACTATTCTATTACATTTCCTTCAGCCTTTATTATTATTACTATTACTATTATTTGGATATAGGTGTAAATATATGACCTATTGGCATATACTTTGCTAAAAATTCAGTACACAATATATATAGTGTTACACAATGCTGTTTCATTCACAATCGTATTATGAGCTCTTTTATTTACCACAATAGTAAATTTTTAAACATTGCACAATATATTCTATTTCATTGCTATCCTAAAATAGTACTTCACAACTTTATTGGTTTTGGTCATTTGGGTTCTCAATATTTCATAATTAAATAACTTTGTGATAAACATTTATGTTTACACATATATCTTAGCCATAATTTCTGGTTATAATTAATTTATGTTTAAATCCTAGAATTAAATTATGAAGTCAAGATTAGTAAAAATTTAAGATATTGATAGATTTCTAGTTCTCACGCCATTTGTAGCTATTTTTGCTATCATAGTATAAGTAAGTTTATTTTCTCTGTATCCTAAAACAATAAATATTATTAATATTGTTATTTAGCTCTAATTCGTAGAAGTATCAGTTTCAAAATAGTAGTTTGTTACTATTTATAGGTCTTCATTATTAAGATTTAAATGTTTGTATATATTTATTTATTATTTATAATACTTTTCTTGTGTTTTGGTTTTGTAAAAATAAAACCTCCATTTTTTCCACTATTGAGCCTATTCATTTAATTAAATGTTTAGATTTGCCATATTAATATATTAACTGTTTTTTTTATATATATATATATACACTTCCCTTTCTTTTCAGCAGTATGAATTATTATTATTAGTTATTTAGAGACAGATTCTTACTGTCAGGCTGTTCAGGCTGGACTCAAACTCCTAGGCTCAAGTGATCCTTTCACCTCAGTCTACCATACATGGTAGGCTTACAAACTAAAATTATAGGCACATGCCACAGTGCCCAACTGACACTCTGAATTTTATTGTGCCTATTTATGTATAAATATTTACATTTTTCCTGTTGTAGTACATTTTTTTTCTACCTCACTTTCTTTAAAAATTTTCCTATCAGTGTTATTCTTAGAAAGTAATCAGATAAATATTGGTTTATATTTTCTTTAGATTACACATTTAAATTCATTAAAATCATATTTTGTCATATGATCTGAATAAAATTTTTGCTATTTTTTCTCATCCATTTTACCAATTTTACTATAAAGTTTATTGGCTAATTCCTTGTCTTTAGTGATTTTTCTATGAAACATCATTTTTGCAAACATGTTCACAGTGCTGTTGTTATAGTGAGTTAAATTAGTACTATTCAGTGACTTCCATATTTTCTTATTTTTTTATTAAGTGGCATTAAATTATTCCTTTTAGATATTGGCTGTGAGAATAACACTTGCTGTGGCCAGAAGAACATATGGTGTGCCTGAGGCATTGCTAGCGAGACCTTCAGTTTGCCTGCTGTAAACTTTCATGTAGATATGAAGCAAGGATGCAATTGAAAATTACTTTTTGGTTGCAAAAATACATACATGTTTCAAATATTGTACTATTTAATGTCTCATAAATATATTCAACAACTATTTCTTCTTTATTTCTGTCATAAATTATTGTAGGAAAGAAGATAATATCAGAAAATGACTAAGGACTTGTTTCTGATCGCTTGAGAAAAGATAGAGGAAATACTTTCTTGATAATAATTAACACAGAAGAAAATGAATTTACAATGGTTTAATTTCTATAAAATTTCAGAATCGACAAATCAGAAAGAGTCCCATAAAAGTGTTGGAACTCAATAATATTAGTAATTATTACATTCTGTAAAAAAGATATCTGCACTCGAATGTTTATAGCAGCACAATTCACAATTGCAAAGATGTGGAAACCACCCAAGTGCCCATCAATACATGAGTGGATTAATAAAATGTGGTATATGTGTACCAAGGAGTACTACTCAGCTATAAGAAACAATGGTGATCTAGCACCTCTCGTATTTTCCTGGATAGAGCTGGAAACCATTCTACTAAGTGAAGTATCCCAAGAATGGAAAACTAAGCACCACATGTACTCAACATCAAATTGGTTTCACTGATTAACACCTAAGTGTACATATAGGAATAGCATTGATTGGGCATCAGGCAGATGGGAGGGGGGAGGGGATGGGTATATACATACATAATAAGTGCAATGTGCATCATCTGGGGAATGGACACTCTTGAAGCTCTGACTGAGGGTGGGACAAGGGCAATATATGTAACCTACAAATTTGTACCCCCATAATATGCTGAAGTAAAAAATAGTAATTAAAACTAATGATAACTACAAATTATTAATCATCTATTATTTATCAGACCATTAACTCTCACTACTACCCCATGAGAGTAATATCCTTTTATGGCATAGGAAACTAAACCTCAGAGAGTTGAAACAACTTGTCAGAGACACAGAGATAATGGTAAAATCAGTTCTTATCAAATTCAAGCGTCTCAGATTCTCAGCTGATGACCATAATCAACCATGTACTAAGTCACTCATGTTAAAACTCATTAGTGATAAAGAGTTTTTAATCAGAATAGATTCTGAATTAATTTTAGTTAGTATTCATTAAAAAGGTATCAGATGTTACCTAGAAATTGATTTCTTGAAAGTTTTCTCATTATCATTCCAAACATTTTGGGGCTTCATATTTCTATAACAAAATAGTACCTGCGTAAATTAGAATCTCTACGCACATGTACAAGTACAAAAACACACACTAACACAACAAAGAAGCAAATGATAACCATCATGGGTATGATTGTATGCTTTAGAATATGAAGCAAAAAATTTGAGTCAAGGAAATGTTATTAATAATGACACTGGGACAACAGTCATGAACCAACACTGTCTAGGACAAAATGAGAAATATGGTCATTCTTCCCATATTCACAGGAACAGCTTATACAGGAACAGATAATTCTGCAATGTTTTCCTCACACATACATAAAGGAATAAATATGCTACACCAGAAAGACTCTTTTTGAGCCTACAATATAGCACTGACATGTGGAGATTGAGTAGAAGGCAGTTTTACTAGAAGTAGATGTTTTTCATAAAATGATGATAATTCTGTGAATAAGAATATATAAGATATTATATGTGTGATAAAGTAAAGTAGCAAGCAGAGGAAAATTTCTATCCTTAGAGAAATAATCATATCCATAAAAATAAAAGATGAAGGAAGTAAATTAAATAACCAACTGAAAAAGTTAGAAAAATAAAGCAAGAGAATACAAAATAAAATAAGTGACAGTCAGCAATAAAGATAGAATAAAGTTATGAACTACAAAACAGAATCATGTAAGAACTGATAAACAAATAAGCAATATTTTAAGAAAAATAATTGGCTAATCACTTGCTGTTAGCAGCCTCTACAATGGCCCTCAAAAACCCCCAATTTCTAGCCTTCATACCCTTGCATAAATTCTCCTCACTGGAGTGTGGGCTAGATTTACTGATTCACTTCTAATGACTGCAGCAGAGGCAATAAGTTGTTACTTTGAAAATTAGATTTGAACACTGCTGTGGCTTGAGGTTTGGGAATACTCTCTCATGCTCTCTTGGATCACTTGCTCTGAGGGACGCCACCTGCCACCTTGTGAGCTGTCCTGTGGAGAAGCCCCCAGGGAAATAACTGAGAGAAATCTCCAGCCAACACCCAGGGTAGAACTAAATTGTGTCACCACCATATGATGAGCTTAGAAGTGCATCCTCCTGTAGCTAAGCCTCTAGATGAGACCACAAGCTTTGGCAGCATCCTCACTGCCTCACTGCAACCTCATGAGATACGTTTCCTCAGAAGCACTCATACTTGAGAGATTCCTGATCACACACACACGCACAAAAAATGTGAAATAGTAAATGTCTGTTGTTTTAAGTTTTGTCCTACAATTAAAATGCAGTATATAACTAATACACTATTTAGCTAACCAAATTAAGAAAGAAAAGTGAAAATAAAGCAAAAATATACAAAATAAGAAATGTCAAGGACAATAAGACATTTTTTAAGAATTTTTAAAAAATATAAGATTTTGGGGGAAGAACAGAATATGATGGCGGTGCCAATACTGGATTCTCAACTATAAAGGAAAACTTACTATTGAAAGTAGATAATAGGCATCCGCACTAGAACTAAATAATGAAGCCTAGTGCTATCAATGAAAAAGCTGACATGCACCTCTTAATGTGTTTCAACAAAAAGTACACAGCATCACCTCTGCAGTATTTTTGCCACTTTTTAAACTGGTTGTTATTAAAAAAAAAAAAAAACTTTAGATATAATTCTATATTATAGGAGACACAAAGTATACAGAGATGAATGGCAAGGTTCCTTCCTCTCTGCCCACTCAGCCACTATAGAGTAAATGTTGGATAATTTTAACCTCATTTGGTAAATTTCTCCTAATTGAGTTTGAGTTCACGGATTGGAGACTGGGGATTTTTTCCTCATCAAGATATGTCATTTGGGAGAAAATTAATCAACAATTTTCTCCAACAGCTTACCTACTTTCTCAGTTTCCACTGAATTTTGTTACGGGAAGACTCAATGTTGCTTCTCGGTGCAACATTCTACCCTAGATAACTTCTTTAGATGGTGATGTTTGACTTCTTTTCAAAATTTGGTGGATTGAGGGCCAGTTTGGGGGTAATGCTATTTTTGTTATTAGATTTTTGGCTCTTCAGATCCTGGCACTGAATCAATGCAGCTTCTAAAATCCTAAAGACAGTCATCATGTCCAGTGAGTTACGACTCAGGTGATAATACCTGAAAGACCGTTTAGTTGATCCAGAAATTCGTAACCCCTTCTGCCACAATGGAATTTACAATATTAGAATTTTCTAACCTTTTAAGCTATATTTTAAGTAAAGTTATGAGTTTTTTACTTGTAAGGTAATGTAATATTTAGATTATATTTTTAAATTTTCTTCTTGGAAATCTGGTATTGAGGAGGATTAATACTGAAACTTCAAATTCATAATATTACCAGATTATATTAAAACTGTCATTCAGGCTAATTGCATGACCTTGGGAGATTTATGTTGGGTTAATATTGCAAGCCATGATTTAGAGTGGGGAATTTAAAAAGCAAATTAATTTTAAACTAAATTTTTGGAGTTTGCAGGGAACACACATTTACACTGTCCAACATTTTCAGAAGAATCAACACAGGGACACAGGACAGCTTTTGGTAGTGGGTGTATCACCTCATGAAAGTGGGAGAAGAACTGGCTTAAGAAAAAACTTAGTTCCTTCCCTGAGAGCAGCTTTCATAACTTTTGGCTGAGGCCTGCCACTTGAGTTAAATTGATTAAGAGAGAGAATACTATGCAATATTGTGGGAGAGAAACTCCCTTTCCTTGATCTTAGTTTTTCACGAGGAAGGAAATTCATCACGGTTAAACTATTAGACTGTTTTCACCTTCTTACTGACCTTTCTTCTGGAAAAATTGAGTTGTCTATCTGATAAATTTTAGAGTGCTTTCTGAGTGTACCTGGCTGACATCTTTCCTTTTTCACTTTACCTTTGCTATTAGCTTACCTGCATAGGCCAATCATCTATTCTTCTGACCTACTACTGCTCTCAGTTTTATTCACATTACCTGATAGAGTAGCCTCTGTGGTCCAGCTCAGCCTGTGATGGACTGGATAAGTCTTCCTATTTACAGGATACAATATTAGTAGGTCATAGTCTGCTATACCCAAGTCAGACTTGTCTGTAGAGCTTTGCTAGGGGCAAAAAGTTGATTATTGAATTTTCATCTGATGACTGAAGTTAACTGTTAATTGTTTCATACTTAAATGAGAAAGAGGATTATAGAGAGGTCATACTATATAATTACCAGCTTACTAAATTAAAAATGTAAATCATTAAATTAAATTATTAATAATTTAATTATCAATTTAATAATTTGAATTATTAATAAATTAATTATTAATTTAAATTTAAAATTCTCTAAAATAAAGTGTTATTTTTCTATGGAGTACAAGATAATTCAATGTGGAGTATAAAAATTTCTGTTATTTTATCTAAAAAATGAGACATAAACACTTTTGTATTAATGATTAATATAAGGAAGGACAGTGTTATATTTATTCACATAAGAAATATCCAATGAAAAACTATATAGACTAGGCACAATATAGGTTCTGGAGAGTCAGTGGTGAAAGATACTGTCAAGTTCCACCAATATTTGAGCTGCTTTATGTGGATGGTTTATAAAATAAGTAAGCAGACAAATGAATACATAAGTTAGTTTTAAACAGCAGTAAGTATAATGAGAAACCATAAATCAGAGAAAGAAGTTTACAAAAAATGATGTAGGCATATTAAGATAATTCTATTTTATTTAGGATAGCTCAAATGTAATTTTTGACCAGAGACCAAACAGACTTTTTACGTACCAAAGGATGTAAAAAGGTAATCCATGAAAATAAACCCTATGACATAAGAAGTCATGGCTTGTCTGAAGAAAAGAAAAATACCAAGACATATAGGGATGGGTGGGGGAAGTGAAAGAGGCAGAGGAAATAGGAAAGAGAAGAGTCAGATTATGAAGAATTTCTCTGGCATGGCCGGGAATTTGGATATAAGCCAAGAACACTAGGTCATTGAAGGCTTTTGAGCAGGTGAAGTAATGGCCATAATCCGATTTACCTTTGGCTCCTTCCTGGGAAAAATAAAAATGCATTAGAGGATGTGCTCCTTTTTTAAAAAAAGAAATGCAAACACCTAAAAAATTGTTTGAAGGCCTTTGATACTAAAAATAAACTTTCCATACCTGCTCTTAAGAGCAAAAAAAAAAAAAAAAATCTAAGGCTTTTTAATGATGTTATAAAATTAATGTAAGAAATAATATTGTTTAATAGAAATACCATAAGCTTTAGAGTCATACCTAGCTAGAAATTAATTTCAACTGGATCTCTGTCTAAAGTCTATGTTGAGGTCTCTGACCTTGGATAAATTATCTGAATTATCAGATTCTCCATTTCTTTGTCTACAACATTAGAATAATAATTATCATCTTGATTGTTGCAGTATGGATTTGAGCTATGCTCATTGCATCTAGTCCAGAGCAGGAAATCAATCATGTTGTTTCTCATTATTATTTATTTCCAGATTTGTTGAACAAGAAGAGAATTAGCAATAAACTATGAATTTAATTCTGTAGACCTCTGTTGAGAATACCCAGACCTCCTCATTGCCCAGCTGGTTGACTTAGGAGTGGCAGAGAATAAACAGTTAGCAGTAGGATGCATGTTGACAGAGATGTGAGAAATAGGCCAAAGATAAAGAAACAAAGCAAACAACCATATGATCGGTAATAGATAATATTCACCACTGGTGATTTCCCATATTTGAAAAAAATATGTTCTTTTATTTCCAGGAGAAGTCTTTAGATACAATAAAGTAACCTCTTCCACCCCTACAACAGATTAATGAATAATTTTATCAGACTATTCAAGATAATTCAAATCCAAAATTACTTTCAACTAAAGTAAGCATTCAATTGAGGCAATATTGTTGAGTTTTTCTCCAGTTGTCTAGTTAATTGCCTTCATTCTGCACTTTAATTTTCATGTGTTGACATCAACTTGGCCTTGTAATCCAGAGGTTTGTTTCTTTTTATTCTCCTTTATATACTGGAGAATACATAATTGGAGGATACAGTCTCATTCCTCTGTACCTTCATTTTTTTCATGTCATTGATTTTTCCTGTGGACCTAATCCAGGTTAAGCTTGTTTGTGTTCATTTGTTTTCTGTTTGTTACTAGTAATTCTGATGATGTAGTGTTGTTTCTGAAAACAGAGTGCTTACTGGACACTTATCATTGCAGAACCCAATAAATAAAAAAGACATGTTAGAGAGAATGAGAGGATGGAGATGCAAAGAAACTCTTCAAATAGAACATAACATCCTTTAATCAAGAGAAAGGGAGGTGAACATTCATTAATTACTTCTCGTTTCTGTTTTTAATATGGGATAGAAATAGAAAATGTAAGCAAAAAGAAAGCAAAGCAATATGGGATATAGCCAGTAGATAAATTTGGGACCTGAAATAAATTATGTAGCGTGTCTTATAAACATATATTATAGTTCTCTAAGCAATGATCACAGTTATCAGATAATTTCCAAAATTTCACACAAAATTTCCCTCTGTAAACCATACTTCATGTTACCAGGAAAGCCATAATCATCTTTATTCCATCTTTCTGTGTGTATGTGTCTGTGTGTACACATGTGCGTCTGTTTATGCATAATGCATAAAGAAAATCTAAGAATATATTTCCATAGTTACCTGACATTATTAAATGAATATTTGATCATGTGATTCATTATATGTATAATATGATTCAAATGAACATTACTAAGTATTCAGAAGAGCATTTCTTGAAATACATGCTATAGAATTCTTGTCCTATGAATACTTCACACAAATGTTCTGTGATTAATTGTACTTGAAAATTAACTGTCTGTCCAGTTATTTGCTTTAAGTTTCATTTTCATATGATCTGTATAGGCATTGGGAAAGATTACAAGTTTTAATTCTTCTGATATTTATTAGTTATAGAAAATAATATATAACATAAAAATAAAATAACAGGCAATAACAGGAAAACTTATTTTTAAGAAGTGTATCATATCAAAGAACAATACTTCAAAAAATTGAATTTTAAAGATCTAATTGGCTTTTATTAACAATTCATGAATTGGGCAGCATCCCACCCACAAAACAGAAGGAGTTTCTCCACCAAGTGTGACAGAATAATCAGCTTTCATAATGCTGTACCAGTAGGAACAAAGAAATGGCATAATGTAAAAACAGGATTGGCTGACATGAGATTATATAAGGTTATTTTCTGTCTATAAGTTAAAGCAGAGGGGACTTCATTATGTTGGTATACATTGACTTGGGCCCTTTTGATTAATTGCTGTAAATTTCCTGTTTTGGGAAAATTGGCCACCTTCTAAGTTTAGTTTGCCTATGTGGCACCTAGCACGAGTGACTACATTCTTGTTTGGTCTGTTGAGCCATAGTACAGGATCTCAGTCCAAAACAATGGCCTCCCACAAATTTTAAGTAAGAATTGTGATATATTTGATACTTTATTACTTTTTGTGGGGATTCGATTTACTGAACATGTGTTATATCTCAAAGTCTTTCCAGTTTTCTAGCTCTTGCCAGCCTTGAAACTCTTTTATGCCCCAGGCCTCAAAGAGATCAATGGCTAGTTGAGGAAACTAAGGCAGGAATATCACTTGAGTCCAGGAATTTGAGGTTGCAATGAGCTATGATCGTGCCACAGCCCTCATGCTTGAGCAACAAAGCAAGACCCTGTCTCAAAAAAAAAAAAAAAAAAAAGGATATAATGTGAGAGTGTTAGCACTAATAGAAGGATTAAAGAAAGAATGAGTAGGAATTAAGGGCAGGGCTCCACAGGATAAGTCACTTAAAACAAAAAATAACTGTGTTAGTGTAAAAGACTGATTATTATAAACTAGATATAGTTGATATGGAAATGTGACCTATATTTTCTTCAGCGAACACAAACTGGCAGCTTTTCTATGTTCTAAAAAATGAACTAAACTATGATGGAGTCATCCTGCTCATTTTGACCATCATAAGAGATGCAAATCTCTTCGTGGATCAGGTATTGTTAGGCAATGACTACCAGGGTGGCTGCAAGACCCAAATCATTCCTGCTGTGAACCACTGGAATTTCACTTCCCAGACTAGAAAGAGTGCACAGTAGATCTCATTATAGTGTCTTGCTACAGAAAGAAGCTGAATTGTGCAATAAACTCATGATGACTACAGTCCTTTCCCCATTGAGAAATTAGCATCACAAAGACACCCTCATCACTGGTCTTGTCATTATTCATATTGGTGGTGTCAACAGACAAAACAAGGACTGTATGTCTCTGAACAATAAACTCCTGATTTACCTTTAGTTTGGGTAGAAGTTTGTACTGCCGGCTCTCCTCAATTAGGAAAAAAAAAAAAAAGGTTGGGAAAGATGGAGTATAAATTTTAATAAAAATAATGTATGCATTAAACTTTAAATTTTTCAGCTGAGCTTATATGTGTGTGTATATGTGTGAATATATATATATGTAACATATATCCACAAACATACCTTCATTTGTCTATCCAATATCTCCAAATACTATTTTTAACAAATACCATTATTTTCCTCTTATTTACTATTTCCAACTCTAATGTTACACAAACATATTAAGTATTGAATCCTTACTTTTTAAAAGATTATCCATCTTATATTCCAAATGTGTTTGGATATGTGCTTTCCAATTTAGCAATCATTCATTTTATTGACAACCAATTTAAAAGCCACAGCTATTATACCTAACTTATAGAAAATGTATTATTCCCTTATGCTTTTGGCACTTTCATGGTAAGTTTATAATAAATAAATATTTTAAAGATGTTTATACTGGAATCCACCTATATCCCTTGATTATTTCTTTCTGGAGTTATACATTGAGGGACTGTGTACAAAAGAATCCTGTTCCCCGTATACAGGAGAAGCAGGGATCAATTATAGAAAAGAACAAACAGTATCTGGGATGCGTGGTCACTGTAATTTACTAGTAATTATCTTAAAAATAGATATGTGACTATTTGACAAGTGATTTCCAAAAGCTGCATTTTCCTAAATGTTAAGGAATTTTTCCCTTAAGACTCATTTGGCAGTTGGTATTTGCTATCATATTTCTACTAAATTACATGTTTTATTTGACAACATTTGTTTACCAGGGCAGGTTGAATGTTCCATTAAAATTCTTGGCTCTCTTATTATATTTTATTTAAGTAAACTTTATATTTCCAGTGCATTTGCTTTTGTTGTTGTAGAAAGCATTAGAACAAGGACTTGTTCATTTCTTATGTGCTCATAAAATAAACAAAACTCCCTACATAACATAATGAGATATTGCAGCACTAAGCAAGAGGTAAAGGCTCACCACTGTAGGTGTATTTATACTTCATTCTAGTGAAGGGATAACAAAACTTTCAACAAGATGATATAATTTAATAAACACCAGGCTGTCCTGGACTAGCAAGAAGGTTTGGACTTGCATGGGATAGAAGAGACAGCTGCTTGAAAAAGGGCCTTCAAAGTCCAAAAAAAAAAAAAAAAAAAAAAAAGAGCAAGCTATCCAAAATATTTTCTTTTCTCCAACATTAGGATATTATGAGTTTTCTTTTTCCACTGGACAAAGATTATATCTTCCTTCAACATGCAGGTACTTTGAAAGTTCATACATTAAGCAAATAACAAACAATTTTTACTGAGTTTATCATCGGAGTTGTTCCAAAATCAAAGCTAGATGAAGACCAGGCTCCTAGAGGATTAGGCACAAGTAGAAAGAGCATTGTGACACCCACTTTAGATGGGCAGAACTGGTGTCTTGGTCACCCTGAAACAGGATGAGTCTCTGGACACGTGCGAATGCTAGGAATGAAGCTCTCTCATTAAAAGAGAGAAAAAAAGTAAAAGATGTTGGAAACACTCTTTCTTCATTAGTTTAAGCCACATGAAAACAGAAGTCACTGAAATATTTAGTATAAACCTGAATTAATTTTTTTCTCTCTCAACAAAGCTCTGGCATAGAGTTTGAAACTGTATTGCAAACTGTTCTTGCTATTACACCAAGAATAGCAAAGCCGTTCATCGAGTGTGGTCATAAATTTATAATATTATGAACAGCACAAAACATGCTCAATAATTAATTTAACATGAATTAATAGAAATAATCAGTTTATGTTTATATATTAAAATGCAAACATATCTTGTTTTTTTGGTGTCTGTTCATCTTCTCTAGGTATTCATGCTTCCTTGAGGAAAAAGGAGGAAATCATGTCCATCGATCACTAATGTGATTTGTCTGAGAAATGGCTTCCTGTGTTTTAAATTTTATTATTATATTATCTCGTGATTGTGAACCAGTTTTTCTTTTTTTGCTTCATTATTGACACATCCTCATCTAAGTGTGATACTTATTTAATGACTCTCTGTTGCTTGCACCTAAACAACTTTTCAGTCTTGTACTTAAAATGAGTTTGGGATAATAGAGAAGGTGTGGCTAAGGAAAAAATTCAGTTCCTTTCCTATGGAGTCACACATTTTTTACCTCTAAATTAATCCATGTGCTAGTGGATAAGATAATACCCACCTCCCATAAGCCAAAAAACCATTAGTTGCTTTATAAGGATGACAGTCTCTTTCTACAAAGAAGCAAGATATATGGGGAATATTGAAAGCTTTAATGTTATTGGGTTTGAATAGGATGCTACATGGGTTTCTATAAGAAGACACCAATTATACCATTATATGAAAACACATAATAGCAATACATAATTTAGAGCCAGAAATGTATTAGATTATATCCTGGGTTGACTTTATGGGCAAAGAAAATGTTGGTGACTTATTTAATGTTTCTTAGTATTATTCCTTATGAAATAGTGACAATTACCTCAAGCTTACTGTACTATAGGGAGAATGATATGAAATTATGCATGCAAAGTACCCAGTCAGTATATGGTAGGTTTTCAATAAATATTATTTTATTTTCTCCTTTCACAAACTTGTTTCTAGTCCCTAAGATGGCCCAAAATCCCCATACTGGCATAGATTTTCCATATTGCTCTTGCCGAGATGTTTCTTTTTGGAATCTACTTCTGCACTCATTTTATGATTTTCGATCTTTGTGTAACAAATATTCCTATATAATAATAAAGCAAACATTTATGTAGAACTATGTGCCAAGGGCTATTCTAGGAGATATAATGCATTTCATATTCAGAAAGTCCACTACACAGGAACTATTGTTGTCTTCATTTCACAGATGAGAAAACAGGTATAAGGTACAGAAGTTATGTAAATGGCTGAGAATTGTCACTGACCTGGAATTCTACTCTAGTATAAACCTTCACACACTACTCTCTTAATCATGACTATATGTTATCTCTCATCTCCCTGAATTTTCTATGAATTAAGCAAAGTTATCCAAAGGCTCTGGAATATTTTCCAAGTAGCATGAAATCCCTATCTAGATCTCTGTCTATATAGCCTTTTGGGGTTGTTTTTTACCTTAACTTGCAGAACTTTTATTTAAAAAAATAGTTAATGCAATTAAATAGCATTAGTATAATATGTTAAAATCAAATTTATCCCTTAATCACAACTTTTTAAAGTTGATCTCATTTTATCATTTTGGCTTGCCAGCATTATGTATCCAAAGATCAGGTAAAAAACAGTTTTTTTATTTTGTTTTGTTTGAGACAGGGTCTTGCTCTGTCACCCAGGCTAGAGTTCAATGGTGTCAGCATAGCTCACTGCAACCTCAAACTTCTGAGCTCAAGTGATCCTCCTTCCTCAGCCTCCAGAGTAGCTGGGACTACAGGCATGTACCACCATGCCTGGCTAATTTTTCAATTTTTTTTTCTTTTTTGTAGGGATGGGTTTGCATTCTTGTTCTGTATAGTCTCGAACTTCTGGCCTTAAGTGATTCTCCCTTCCTTAGCCTCCCAGAATGCTAGGATTATAGGCATGAGCCACAACGCCTGGCCTAGAGTTTTAAATTTATATAGGAAACAATAAATGTTAGACATAACATTTGTTCATATCAGAATTACTCAGCATGAAAGTATAAGTATGAAATGTAAGTGTAGCGTTTTACTTTTCAGATAGTCTTACATAAACAGGTATGTAATAAATTAGCATATTTTACTTAGAGTGATGCTCTGTTGTTATTCTGTCCAGATTTTCCATATTGAAAAAGCATCACACTATCAGATTATGCAAATTGTTCTCTTAAATCCATATGGAGGTAATTGACTCATAGAGCCATATCAGCAGCGATTCCAAATGCAGCAAATATTAAATACTTATAGTGTGGAAATTTAAAACAAAAAACTTATTTTTTTCATATTGTTTCTTCTCTTGTTTAGTTGAGGGCTAAGACTTCATAAAGAATCATGAGAAATAAATATCCTTCTCTATTAAAACCCATGTATATTTATCTATGTTTTGTGACTCCAGGGCCTGTACATTGTAAGCACTCAATTAACGTGTTTGATGTTTGATGGAGAATTTCAGAAGACTCCATAAATTGATCTACATATTCAAACATTCTATCATTCATTAACAGAAATAAAAGGGACATGTTTTATACAAAATGAGATAGTCATATAATTTTAGCTATAACATGCCTTGTTCAAACAGTGAAAATGAAAGATAGAAAAGATGTGCCTGTGCCTAAATGTTTCAGCATAGTGATACTGCTACAGCCTTAGTTTTTTGTTTTTTTTTTCTTTTTTGTGATTTTGGGACCACTAATATATTTCCAAAATAGCAAAAGCAAAGCAGATATCAGAATCTTAGTTATAAAAATAACCAAGTCCTATTATTTTAAGTATACATATACAGGAACAAGTATAAAATGAGGTCTTCCATATAGCTGCAACCATAAGGTTTGAAGAAAAATTGTGGGCTTTCCTATTGGTCAGCCAACCTTTAATCTTCTCATGATTGAACATGAGTTATCTAGTCCAACAGACCTACTTTATTCTCAGGTTTGCCACGTATTACACTAACTCTCTATCTTTAAATAGCTTTACAACCTTTTCTTGTTTTATTTTCCTCACCTAGAGAAGGAAAATAACACTTACCTGCCAGTTTTATATTAGCAATTAAAGAAAACAGCATCTGTGAATAATCCCAGTATTCTGCTTACATGAGACATGTAACTGCTGCTTCCCTGGTCCAGGTCACCATAACCATTTGCCTAGAATATTTCAATGTCTCCCTGCTTCTCACTCTGCCTACTGACAGTCTGTTATCAGCAAAGCAGCCAGAGTGATCCTGGAAAATATAAAGCCCTCCAAAGGCTTCTCTTGTCAGATCTCAAAGGAAGTGTGTGTCCTAGTAAGGACTGACCAGACCTTACATGGTTTTCCCTACTGCGTACACACCCTTTACACCCCTAACCTCATTTTCAGAGTTCTCCCAGTTTGTTCACTCCATTTGAGGAATGATGGCCTCTCTGATGTTCCTCAAGCACACCATATAGTCAGAAGTACTCTTTCCCCAGATATCTTCCTGGTTCATTCTCTCATCACCTGAAACTTATGATCTCACTAAGTTTTATGCTGACAATACCTTTCCCTGCCCTGTGAACCTACATTTCTCATGCTCTGATTATCTTTTCCATAGTTGTCATCACTTTATATAATTTGATTATTCATGCTATTCATTGTACACTCACCCCTCTAATGAATACTTCATGCTGAGAGATGTTAGTCACTATTCACTGATGTATTCACAGTCCCTACACTTGGAACATAGTAGACACTCAATAAATATTTATGAATTGGATCAGTCAATGAAGGTCATTTTCCTTATCCTCTGCTTTCATCATGGTGGTCCAAGGGATGTTTCTTCCTTCTGACACATTCTCACCTCTGAATGTTATTGTCCCTGGCACATTGTCTGTTTCTCTTTTGTGCTGTCCAACCTCTTAAGTCTGTAGAAATGACTTCTGACTTGAGCTGTCTCCTATTTAATCATGTCCAACAATTCCTTCTCCCCAGAAATCCTTAGTCATCCTTTCCTTCAGGTTCCTTAGAAATGTTCTCCTATCCTCTCAATCAGAAATCACTGCTTCCTGTGAGGATTTCTAATGGGGAAAACACAAGAGCAAAACAAGACAGTGGCCAGTAGAGCCCAGGACACAGTACCATAACATACATAACATCAAATTTTAGCATCGTTTTCCATCCTGTTTTATTTCATTTATTTATTGTTTATTTGTTTGTTTTTCTGTCTGTAATGTCCCTTACTAAGCACTTGCTATAGAAATTTTAATGCAGTAAATGAGTAAATTATTTAAATACCATTTTCATGATATATTTCTTCTTCCTAACAAAAAAATAGAGGTTTTTTTGTAAATATTATTTCAAAAAAATATAAGAGTACAAACATTTTGGTTACATTTTATATCTTTGCCTCTCCCTACCAAGGGTTAGAGGTATGCCCTTCCCCTCCACAATGCTCACCACATTCCTAAGATGTGGGACTATCCTCCCAACCCCCGAATCCCTGGTAAACACCACAACCATTTGAGCACCATAGTGTTAATCAGTAAGTACCAATTTGATGGTGAGTACATGTGGAACCCATTTTTCTGATCTTGTGTCACCTTACTTTGGACGATGGGCTTGAGCTTAATCCAGGATAACATAAGCAGTTCTAGCTCACTATCGTTTCTTAGAATTGAGTAATATTCCATTGTAAACATATACCAAATTGTAATAATCCACTCATGAATTGATGGGCACTTGGGTTGTTTCCATGTCCTTGCAATAGTGAATTGGGCTGCTATAAACATTTGGGTGCAGATGTCTTTATAATAGAATGTCTTATACTCTTTTGGGTAGATGCCTAACAATGCTATTGCTGGGTAGAATGATATTTCTATTTCTAGCTGTTTGAGGTATCTCCAAATTCTTTTCCACAAAGGTTGTACCAATTTGCAGTCCCACCAGCAGTGTAAGAGTGTTCCTGTCTCTCCACATCCTCACCAGCATTTGTTGTTTCAGGATTTTTTGATACAGGCCATTCTCACTGACATTGGCCTAGGCAAAGAATTCTTGAAGAAGACCCCCAAAGCAATCACCGCAGCAACAAAAATAAACAAATGGGATCTGATTACATTAGAAAGCTTCCACACAGCCCAGGAAACTATCATTAGAGCAAATAGACAACCTACAGAAAGGGAGAAAATATTTGCTCTCTACACTTCCTAGAAAGGTCTGATAACACGAATCTATCTAGAACTCAAAAGAATTAACAAGAAAATTCAAAACAACCCCATCAAGAAATGGGCAATGGAAATGAACAGAAACTTTTCCAAAGAAGACAGAATAATAGCCTGCAAACATATAAAAAAATGCTCAGTGTCTCTAATCATTAGAGAAATGTAAATCGAAACCACAATGAGATATCACCTAACCCCAGTGAAATTGGCCTGTAACAAAAAAGTAATTTTGACTTTAATTTGCCCTACTGTATCCCCTTCCTAAAGAATTCCCACCCCACATGTTTAGTTATTCCCATTTCTCTATGCCAGTTTGATCATTATATCCTTTACCTATGGAAGTATCAGTATTTTCCTTGTCCACTAGAAAGCGTTCTAGCATGCTTAGTCTGTATATCAAAGAGTTTCGTTCATGTACCTGGTTAACTCAGTTCTTATACCACAGCAAACTGCTAAGGTTATTTAGTTATGTCTTACTGTTGATCAAATTCAAAGCCTCAATTTATCCTTTCAATTCTTCACCCTGCATCTTATAGGATATTCTAGGCTCTTGGCCATAATTCCAAAGCACATAAAATTTACCATGATTAAAATCTTGCACAAAATATTCTTTTTAACTCCAAAAATAGTTTTTCAAAATCTAGGTTGTAGTACATAGGTTATTTGTAAAATATTCTGAGCAAATAGCACCAAATACATAAATGAACTGGAGAATAATAGAAAAGAGGAAGTATATATTTGTGAAAGTTTGAAATCCCTCAGTGTGGAGTGGGTAATATTCTTGTTTTATCTGCTACACAGTGTCTTAGCACCATTCCACTTTTGGCAAGTGCGTTATTGGATGAGATTATTGGAGGAGGGGCAGAGCCACATCTCTCTAGGCAAAAAAGAAAAAAGCCATATCTGCTTTTGTATATATGCCCCCAACAGCCCAATAGGCAGTGATTTCATGTGTAAATGGGATCTGTCTTGTATGCTTATATCCAAGGTCTTTGAAGATTATAGAAGTCAGTCAAAGAAATGGGCAAAATTGAGACAGTATTCACAGATTTGGAAGCATGAATAGTCATCTGAGAAAGCAAAAAGGTGGTGCCCAGTGGCAGCATTTTAATCAGTGTTATTCCTTTAATTTTGATTGTATTGCATCTGTCTAGCTTGTCTCGGATCCTGCCTTTTCTCAAGCCTGGTGCTCCTGTCTCCTTGTATGTTCTATTGGCCATACGATATACTTTTAATTATTGTTTTCATGCTGACATTAACAAGGACAATTGCTGTCACCTACAACAAAAAATATGCTTGTGTCAAAAGAGTTCAGGTTTTATCTGTTTAAAATTTGGACATATATACAATACTATATTTAAGTCTCTATATTCTTAAAGCATTTGAACATTAGATGTTTTTTATCCCTTCCCCCTCCTTTCAAAGTTAAGAAAAATTATCTTAAAAATTAGTAATTTCATTCATGGCACGCAAGCCATTATTTGTAGAATCAGGAAAAAATATGAGGTACCCTGACTCCATGACCATTTTTCATTATTCTACTTAGACTAAAGTGTTGTACTCCACATTACTTAATGAGTTTCTTAATTGATATTATGCATACAGAGACTTACTTAGCTCATGATTGTTCAGGATATTAGCTATTTCAGCAGCCCTTATTTACCAAGAGATCTAGCATTTAGCCAAGTAACTAGTGAATAGAGAAGAATTTCTTATGTGAAGATAGAAATCCAAAACAGGGGTATAAAAGGTGTCTTATCATAAATCATTTTAAAACCCAATTTGTGATATATAATATGCATAGTATTCTATATAAAATTAGAACTTTATTTGTATAAATTTGAGCACTAACATGTATTTAAATTTGCAAGTACTTATGAGCAAATGCTTATATGACAAAACTTAGTTATATTACAGTAATTAACTGTCTAAGAAAGAAAGCTGTTTCTTTCCTTATCAATTTTCTGAAGTCTATAGTATTCACAGCCTGAACAACAACAAAAATTAGCATTTAATTATATATTGCTTTTTACTGTCCTTATTGTTTTCATTGTCAAGTAAATTAGTCATGTGATTAATTAGGCAATGTGTTTTATAGGTTCTATTTTCCCTTTAAATCACACTAATATGAAATACACAATGCTCTGTAAGTGCTTAAGGTTTTACTGATTAGTCTCAGGGATAGAAAATCAAAGAGAGATTTGACTCATCATTAATATGTAAAAGAATACTTGATTATTTACCTAAATCAGATTAAAAGAATCATATTTCATTCTTTTGTATTTTATTCCTTCGAATATACTTAGCACAGGGCTTCTATCAATTAGGTACCTTCCTACATACTACAAGAAGCTGAGATAATTAAAATATCTTGACGAACCCATTGCAAAATATTTTTGCCAGGAACTCAAAGAGGAAAAGATCATACAGAGGCTTTAAATTTGCATATAAATGCATACACCCTTTGGTATGTATCAAATGTTACATTAAATGCTAATAAAAACATTATTTTGGTAAAAAGGAAAAAGAAAAAGAAACAAACATTGTTGAAGAATGCATAGCAAGAATAAGGTATTACATACGTTGTTTCTCCTCCTCTTCCTATAAATTATGAGAATCATACATGAATTCTGAAGATTGAACTATAACATTAAAGAAATGACCTTTTAGATCTTAATCATCTCAGAGGAAGAACACGACAAGATTGTGGTTATTAGCTCTTTATTGGATGAATAGCATGCAAATATTTTTACCATTTTGTAGGTTGTCTATTTGCACTATTGATTGTGTCTTTGGCTGTGCAGAAGCTTTTTATTTTGATCAGGTCCCATTTATTTATTTTTGTTGTTGCTGTGATTACTTTGGGGGCCTCTTCATAAATCCTTCGCCTAGACCAATATCTAGAAAAGTTTTCCTAGCATTTTCTCCTAGAATTCGTATAGCTTCATGCCTTAAGTGTCAGTTTGTTATCCATCATGACTTAATTTTTGTGAGTGGTGAGAGGTGCAGATCCTGTTCCAGTCTTCCACATGTGGCTATCCAATTTTCCCAGCACTATTTATTGAATATGGGTTCTTTTCCCCAGTGTACAGTTTTGTCTACAAGAATCACAAGAATGGAAAAACAAAAACCACTTGTACTCAATACTAATTTGGAACTCATCGATCAACACTTATGGGTACATACGGGAGTAAAACTCAATGGAAATCACGCAGGTGGTAGGGCAAGTGATGTGTAAATTGACACCTAGCAGGTACAAGGCACACTATGTGGGTGAAGGGCACACTTATAGCTTTTACTCAAATAGTACAAAAGCAAATGATGTAACCAAAACATGTATGCCTCTGTAATATTCTGAAATTAAAAATATAAATAAAGTTATTTGTTTAAGAAAAACATAAAGTTGCCATTATCTACAAAAAACAAACAAAAAGAATAAGACAAGCAAATGAAAAAGCAAGAGCAAATGGGACTAAAAACGTCTTATTTCATATGATGTTCTTGTTGTTAACATAACTGAGCATCTCAAAACCTTTACTATTTTGTTGAATTCCTCACTGGGTGAGACTTTGTAGAAGGAAGAGCCCCTTTTCCAAAGCAGAAAGGGCCATTTCCCCTCTCTCTCTGAATTCCCATGTGTACTCCCACACATAGAGCTTTTGTGCATGGCTAGGCACTGCTGAATAAATGCTCCAATGTTATTGTAAATAAACGGGGGTATGAAAAGAGAAAAAATAATTCGAAAAGTTGAAGTGAGTGGTTGTTAGTAGCTTAAAAATATTAGGCTTAATGTAGCTCACAAAAGATCAAATGCTGTGAATTATTCAATATTTATAAGGTGAAATAAGGAGGTCTAATTAAAGATATTTAAGTTGCATACAAAATATTTTCAACAATCAGCAAGGTATTTACATTTCTGTACTAATTCCTGTATGCTTTTAAATTCTACTTGTGAGTAATAATCCTAGAATATTTTTTGTTATTTATTTTCTTATCAGAGGCAGTAAAGACATTAAGAGCAGAAGTTCTAGGATTAGTCTCCCACTTCTGCAAATTCATATTCAAATTCCATCACTTAACAATGTGTAATTTGGCCAAGTGTTAATTTTTGTGTGATTCATAGGCTTTCTTTTCATATGGGGATAATAGTAGTAATACCTATCTAATTGGATTGCTATAAGAATTAAGAAATTTAATACAATCAAAGTGCTTCAAATAGTGTCTATGACATGGTGGCTTTTAGATATTATTATTCTTATTCATGGCAATACTATTACTTGGGAGAGATTTATTCTTCTACCATTGTTTGACAAAGTTAAACCTTACCCCAAATTCTCTGCTTCCCACACCATGGTATTTAATTCATCCCAGAATATTGTATTTACCAAAAATCTCATCATTCAATGAGTGAATCAGGTAGAGATAAAATAGTAAAAAAGCATTATTTAAAATTATTTCTTATGAAAATCCATTAAATATAAGGCAATAACTTACTAATTTGAATTTTGGTAGATCCTATTTATTAATTATAAATTTATCCCCTATCCTCTTCATTACCCTTTTTCAGTAATTCAGTTAAGTCAATTACTCCTCCCGTATTCTGGCTCATTGAATTAATTATAGGTGGTAAAAATGTAAGCTATTTCTATTTACAGGAGCTAGGGCCCCATATTGCATATTTTAAGAGGAGTAATTTTTTTTTTTAATTTCAAAGTATTACAGGGGTACAAACTTTTTGGTTACATGAATTGCTTTGTGTTATTTGAGTCAAAGTAATAAGTGTGGCCATCACCCAGATAATGTGCATTGTACCCATTAGGTGTCAATTTACCTGCCTCTACTTCCCTCCTCACATCTGTTAGGTTTTCACTGAGTTTTACTGCCATATATGAACCTAAGTGTTAATGAATTAGTTCCAGTTTAATAGTGAGTATGTGTGGTGTTCGTTTTTCCATTCTTGTGATACATTGCTTAAAAGAATGGTCTCCAGTTCCCTTCAGGTTGTTACAGAGGTTATTAGTTTACCATTTTTTATGGCTGAGTAGTATTCCATAGTATACATATCCCACATTTTATTAATCCACTCGGGTATTAATGGGCATTTAGGTTGTTTCCACATCTTTGCAATTGTGAATTGTGCTGCTATTTTTTTATTTATTTTTATTTACTTTTTATTTTATTTTATTATTTATTTTATATTATTTATTTTATTTTATTTGCATCCAAGTGTCTTTTTTTATAAAATGTCTTTCTTTTTTGCCTTTGGATAAATACTCAGTAGTGGGATTTCTGGATCAAATGGTAGTTCTACTTTTAGTTCTTTGCGGTATCTCCATACTACTTTTTATAGAGGTTGTACTAGTTGGCTGAGGAGTAATTTTTGATGATAACTTTGTTTAAAAAAGGAAAAGTTTATGTTAAAACAAAAAAATAGTCAATTAGTAAAACAATGTGCTCTGTGCTGGTAATGACATGGTGAAGTGCCTGGTGGCCTTGACTCTGAATGTATAATTTTTGTAAGAAATGAACAATCTAGCTCTGAGAAATAAGTATTGGATATATGAGAATATCTTGCTTTGACATAAATTAATTTGACTCAATGCCGTAGCTACATAATGGACAAAAAGAAAAAACCTTGAAAGAAAGGGAATCAAGAGAAAAGTTACAGGAAAATATACTATGTTTATATTTGTGGCTAAAATACTTGTGAAATATGTTTGCTGTGAGGTATATTTTGCCGTAGACTCCATAGTAGCCAAAGCAAAGAGGAAAATACAATCAGTTCTAAGGAATTTAAAATCATAGGCGTGGCATAGGTATTAAAATTAAAACACCATTCCTATAATGAATGATCACTTCAATCTCTTCACACATGGAATAAATATATTAATTTACTTATAAATAAATAAATTTACTCTAGTACAGCCATTATGGAAAATGGTGTGGAGGTTCACACACACACACAAAAAGTCAAACTATATTAGATATTATCCAGTAATCCTATTCTTTGCTCTATAGCCAATAAATTAAAATTAATATTTCAAAGGGATATTTGCACTCCAATGTTCATTGAAGCATCATTCCCGATAATCACAATATGGAATCAATCTATGTCAATCAACAGATGAAATAATAAAAAAATGTGATATATATACATAACAGAATGACCTTCAGCCTTAAAAAACAAGGAATATTTTCATTTGTGACAATGCGAATGAACCTGGAGGACATTATGCTAAGCGAAATAATAAGAATATTTCTTATACTATGTACCTAATATAAGCCAATGACTGAATGCTTTAGTATAATTCAATGAAAATAAATCTATAAAGTTCAACAAATGCCATTAAAGGTGAAAGATTCTCAAGATCAGGCTTAAACATAGGCTAAAATTTTAAAAAGCTAATCTGGATATTGGACTACATAAAATTTTTTAGCACTTATCAATAGTATAGTGAGTATCTGTAGGAGAACTAGAGAAGTACAGGGATAAATTTATTCACAAAACAAGTTTTGTATAATTCCTAGTCAAAGAAACATGTTAAGGAAAACCCGTATATTCACCTGCATCAGATTAAGGAGGATATAAATTTGCAATGTAGGCCCAGTTGTAAATCAAAAGAGTATTTGTTTGTCTGAAAAGCCCATTTAGTAAATTTAAAATATTTAAATGAGGTAATGAACAGCACACTTGATACCCAAGAAAATATTATTGGAATCACTAAAATAGAGAAGTGATCCCACAATTTTCCCAGAACTCAGAAAGAGGACAAGACATGAACATTATGATCATAAAATACAAAACCAGGTTATTAAGTAAATAAAAAATACACATTATAAATACTCCAGAAGGTTAACAATTGAACAGAGGAGGAGAAACACACATTAAAGAAGTAATAGAAGGAAGTTTCTGAGTTGCCTACAATTACAGTATTCAAGGGCTGATTTAATAGAGTACAGGTGGAATTCTGGTATCTGTATATTTTTTAGGTTGCTTATATAATTCTAGTATATAGTCAGGTTTTAAAGTTTTAAAGCCATTGTTATAAGATATCTACTACTGCAAGAGAAACTTACATAACACATTCTGGTATGGATTTTTTTTTTTTAAGTGGAGATACATATACACACACATGAACAAAAATAAAACACAAAATTATTTATTCCAGGAGTTTCTAAGATCATATCAGTATAGAAATAATATATATATATAATTCTAAAATTACTATTATTAAACAATAATATGACCTAAACATCATTTCTCTGGTGATTCCAACTGACAATTAAAATTCTTCTGAAATATTTGTTAAAAATGTAAAGACTATAGCCACCATTTTGTTGAGGTCTTCTTGGGTAAATATTAGTCAGCTCACTGTGGTGATATCCACTGATATCTCTTACCACAGATTTGTAACAATGTACATTCCCAATGGGAGACATTACTCCATTGTGGTAGTTAATTCATCTTGCAACTCTATATCATAAATTCATTCTAAAATCTAAACTGTAAATAAGTATAATTTAAAAACCACAAAATAATGGCAAAAGATTTTAGGAAAGGCCATATTAAACCTGAAGTTTATTTTCTTGAACAACTCCAACAAATTATGAATCAATGTGGAATTATCTACCTTAAACATTTGGACTTATATCTTGCTGCTATTTTTCTTCATACAACAGGTGAAAATGATAGTCTTCTTGCTCTCTCTCTCCACGTACTTTGAAATCTATAGCACCTAACATGGTTTCTTTTATCTTTGGAAAAATTGTCTTAAATCCAATTTTTATAAAAGTAAAGTTATATGCCAAATTTGGATTACTAAAAATGAACAGTTAATTTAGTCATAGAAAGGATCTCTTAAAATCAATAGAACAATAGAATTATTGTTGTTGTTACTTTTAGTCCAGTATCAGTGCTTCCTCCACATGAAGAGAAACAATTTAGTGTGCTCAATAAGCACTAGATTTCCAGTCAGAAAAATCCTCTTTAAAAATAATTGAGTGTTGGATCCTTTACTTATTGTCTTTATGAAACTAAAACAGATAAAAATAGAAAAATAATACCTGGAAATAATTTAAGAAGACCCCAAAGTCAATCACAGCAACAAGAAAAATAAATAAATGGGACCTAATCAAATTGAAAAGCTTCTGCATAGCCAAGGAAACTATCATGAGAGTAAACAGACAGCCTACAGAATGGGAGGAGATAATCACGTGCTACACATCCAGCTATCCGGAGCTGATAACTCAGGAAAATCACCCAAAAAAAAAATCAAACAACCCTATCAAAAAGTGGGCAAGACAGGAACAGAAACTTTTCAAAAGAAGATAGAGTAATGGCCAACAAACATACGAAAAAATGTTCAACATCTCTAACCATCAGAGAAATGAAAATCAAAACCACAATAAGATATCACTTAACTCCTATGAGAATGGTCTTTATCAAAAAGTCTCAAAACAATAAATGTTGGCATGGATGCAGAGTGATAGGAACACTCATACACTGCTGGTGGGACTGCAAACTAGTACAACTTCTGTGGAAAGTAATATGGAGATACCTCAAGGAGCTACAAGTACAACTACCATTTGATCCAGCAATCCCATTACTGGGCATCTAACCAAAGGAATAAAAGGCATTCTATAAAAAAGTCATCTGCACTTGAATGTTTATAGCAGTACAATTCACAATTGCAAAGATGTGGAAACAACCCAAGTGCTCATCAATACATGAGTGCATTAATAAAATGTGGGATATATATGCCATGAATTTCTACTCAGCCACAAAAAAGTAATGGTGATATAGCACCTCTTTTATTATCCTGGATAGAGCTGGAACCCATTCTACTAAGTATCACAAGAATGAAAGAACAAGCACCACATGTACTCACCATCAAATTGGTATTGACTGATCAACATTTTTGTGTACATTTAATAGTAACATTAATCGGGTGTTGAGCAGGTGGGAGAAGATAGGAGGGAATGGGTATATACACACCTAATGGGTGCAGTGCAAACTGTTTGGGGGATGGACACACTTGATGCTCTGACTCGGGTGGGGCAAAGCCAATATATGTAACCTAAACATTTGTACCCCTGTAATGTGCTGAAATTAAAAAGAAAACTGTAGTTTAAAAGAAAACTTATCCTTTCTAAAAATTACAAATTTACCTTGTCTTTCATTTAATCTAACCTTCTCTTCCTAGCTTTTATTTATAACCACAATTAGATAACTTTAAAAATTGGGCTCATATTAATATCTATACATTATTATCTGACATTACTATCTATGCATTATTATCTGAATATAGAGAAAACAAAATTTGACTATGCTGAAAAATTGGCTTAATATCAGCTTTTTTATAATCTTTAATGGGGAGATATACACACATATAACATCAAGGTGATTTAGCTCAGGATACATAAATAGCTAAAATATCATAGCCATGAAGGACACTTTTCTATAATTATATGTAAAAATATTTTATATATTCATCTATATTATTATTAGTATACAGTCTATCAAACATACATTTCCTATATGTACCTAAGGGAGCAAGTGAGATCACATTGGGAGTAGGTTAAGATAGCCTACCTTAGATATTTTTTTTAATCTGTGGTGATCACTCTCTAGAAAGAACACAGACAGGTAATAGGAAACCTGTGAACCTATGAAATATTTAGCAAAATTCTCTGTGCATGTGAATATATTTTAAGAATAATATAGCATTCATAAGATTTGAAGTATATTTTCTTAGCAAAAAACAAAAACAAAACAAGAACAACAACAATAAAAAACCCACCACTATCTGAGAAGTCACGTAGGAAAATCAACTGATAATACAGTATGCTTTAAATTGAAAAAGTCAACTTTCATTACATCGAAATTTATAATAAAATAAGCATGTATCCATTCTAAAGACACACCTTTGTGAAGATACAGACTCCAAAGAGTTGGTTAAAGAGATTATTCGTTAGTACTTAACAAGTGCTGAGTCTGATTTTACTAACACAATAATCTTTGAGAGACTTGAAACTCTAGGTTCTTGTTCTCTATGAAAACTAAGGGCCAGACACTGCTGAGGAGATACAGGGCCTCATTTCCACAATTTACAAGTCAATAGTATGTAATTATGAAGGTCTTGGTTTCACAGTTAGGCTGGAGAATGTCAGCAAACCAAGAACTTGGGTCCTAGTCAATAAGACACTGATGTTCAAAATATGAAGTCATTTCTTATCTGAAACAAAATAATAGCAACAAGTAAAAACAAACAAATAAAAACATGAATAGCAAATCATCACCCTGTGAGTTAATAAAGCGGACATCTACTTGGTATAGAGTCAATATATGTTTCAGATATTGAAGGTGATGTATAGTATGACCATTTAAGCAGTAAGGATTTTATATATGTTCTGTTGTAAAGACCAATAGAGTGTTGGCTGAAAAACTGAATCAGCCATCATGTTTTCTCCTAGGCAGCTTAGTGACACATGGCTCTCTAGAAAAATGCTCCACTCCCAATCAGCACGACGTTTGAAAAATTTACTTCATCATAGGAGATGTTTGGTGTTTTGGAAAATACAAAAACATATAACAATAATAACCTCTGTTAACTATAATGATAGAATCAGGCTTAGACTGTGTCTATAAATACAGCCCCTGGACTAGAGTTTCTTTATTACAGTGTAATTTTCCTAACTCTATCATGGCTCATTCTAGGTGGAAGGAAGCATAGCTCTTAATTGTGTGGAAAAATTGAACACCAACAAATCTATTAATACTATCACTATCTCTGCTACAAAAGATTTTTATGTGCTATATAAAGATTAATTAATCACCATAATATGCAGTTTAGATGGCTTTCTGATACAAGCCTGGAAGATAGCAAGGAAGAGTAAGTGGCGGCTGCTAGATATTGGATTTTCTTTCTCACTAAACCCATAGAAGAGAAGAGTGACATGGTCAAAAGTGTTCACAGCCATTTTCTAACATTAAATCCTGGATTATGAGTTTAGAGTATCTATTAGTAGAAAACCTGGGGACACAATCCTTTTGCTAGCTATATTCATCAAGACAGATGGACAAAGGGAGGCAGGTAGAGACAGATCAGTCCATCAACTCCTTCAATGGAAGAAACCTGTGTGAGCAACAATCATGAAAGTGGGCTACCAAACGTTTTTGCTATGGGGAATAAAAAGCCAGCATAATCATTGCTTACCTTCTTCCTATGGTGCACATACTACATATTACAATGTGAGCAAAAGATTACCTCTAGCTAAGGAACCATCATGAATAGTGAGTTCCAAATTTTAGAGAGAGCAGTAGTTTATCTGGTTTTGTAGTTTATCAGTGTTTTGCAGTGAATTTGTTTCAGAATTGGCAGGAGTGGCAGTAGCATTACTAGGTATTTGAATTAGAGTGTTAGTACTGAGGTCAGTGACTTCTCTTTTGCCTCTAGCAATTGAGCTCTTTAAATACTGTCAACTGCAGTATTTACTAAAATATTATGGATTGTGATCATTCTATTGTCTATTGCCTCATGGATAGATACCTTGGAAAAAAAGGATATTTTAATTTTTCTGATGGAATGTCTACTGTTAGTTCTTGTGATTATTATCTAACCAATGTCTCATACCTGAACTTAAGGCAAAACCAAAGTATAAAATGGAATATTTGAGAGTTGATTAGGAATGGAGGTCAAGAGAGAAAAAGAATCTAGCAGGTCAGAAAATGAAAAAGGAATGGAGTTAAAATGCATAGCATTGAAGAGTCCAGAAGATAAAGGAACTATTTGGCAAGACTTCAAAGAACAGAAACAGTGCAGATCTTCCCCTTGAGGCTAAGCGAATGGGGAACTCTGGAAAAAAGAAGAAAATAATGTACTTAAAAAAACAAAATGCAGTGACCTTCCTGGGTAATGTTTGTTAAAGAGTGTATCCCACAAGATAAAGTTCAAGTTCTCTTAACTTTCAACATGTCTAAGCAGCTTCCTCTCCTCTCCTCTCCTCTCCTCTCCTCTCCTCCCCTCCCCTCCCCTCCCCTCCCCTCCCCTCCCCTCCCCCTCCCCTCCCCTCCCCTCCCCCTCCCCTCCCCCTCCACTCCCCCTCCCCCTCCTCTCCCCTCCCCCTCCCCTCCCCCTCCCCTCCCCCTCCCCTCCCCCTCCCCCTCCCCCTCCCCTCCCCTCTCCCTCCCCTCCCCCATCCCCTTCCCTCCCCCTCCCCTCCCCCATCCCCTTCCCTCTCCCCTCCCCTTCCCTCCCCCCTTCCTTTCCTTTCCTTTCCTTTCCTTTCCTTTCCTTTCCTTTCCTTTCCCTCCCTCTCTCCCTTCCTCTCTCCCTTCCTCTCTCCCTCCCTTCCTTCCTTCCTTCCTTCCTTCCTTCCTTCCTTCCTTCCTTCCTTCCTTCCTTCCTTCCTTCCTTCCTTTCTTTCTTTCTTCTTTCTTTCCTTTTCTTTTCATTTTCTTTCTTTTCTTCAGCATCTTGCTCTTTCTTCCAGACTAGAGTGCAGTGGCCTGATCACACTGAGCAGCTTTATATCCATCCACTCACCTGCCTAACCTTCAGCTTCCCTCACATTAGTAGGCGTGATCATCTCTATACCATTGCTTTCTTTTTTTTAATTTTTTTCCTTTTTATTTCATCATATTATGGGGGTGCGAATATTGTTAAGGTTACATATATTGCCCTTGCTATCTCTCCCCCAACCCCTGGCCGTGTCAGAGCTTCACACGTGTCCATCCTCCAGGTGGTGCATCGCTCTCATTATGTGAGTATAACCCATCCCATCCTCCCCCTCCCACCTGCCCCCCACCCGATAAACTTCTTTTTTTGACATTTTAGTTACAGTTTATATCTTTGCCTCTCCCTGAAAAGGTTAGAGGTAAGCCCTCCCCCTCCACAATGCTCACCACATCCCTAAGCTGTGGGTACCCCCCAATCTCCCACCATTTGAGGGGTGAACACTCCCACCATTTGAGCACCATAGTTTTAATCAGTCAGTACCAAATTGATGGCGAGTACATGTGGAGCCCGTTTTCCTGATCTTGAATCCTCTCACTTTGGATAGCAGGCTTGAGCTTAATCCAGGATAACATAAGCGGTGCTAGCTCACTGTCGTTTTTTAGAATTGAGTAATATTCCTTTGTGAGCATATACCACATTTTGATTATCCACTCATGAATTGATGGGCACTTGGGTTGTTTCCATGTCCTTGAAATAGTGAATTGTGCTGCCATAAACATTCAGGTGCAGATGTCTTTATAATAGAATGTCTTATGCTCTTTTGGGTAGATGCCTAATAATGCTATTGCTGGGTCAAATGGTATTTCTATGTCTAGCTGTTTGAGGTATCTCCAAATTCTTTTCCACAAAGGTTGCACTAATTTGCAGTCCCACCAGCAGTGTAAGAGTGTTCCTGTCTCTCCACATCCTCGCCAGCATTTGTTGTTTTGGGATTTCTTGATACAGGCCATTTTCACTGGGGTTAGGTGGTATCTCATTGTGGTTTTGATTTGCATTTATCTGATGATTAGAGATGTTGAGCATTTTTTATATGTTTGCAGGCCATTATTCTGTCTTCTTTGGAGAAGTTTCTGTTCATTTCCGTTGCCCACTTCTTGATGGGATTGTTTGATTTTTTTCTTGTTAATTCTTTTGCATTCTAGATAGATTCTTGTTATTAGACCTTTATCAGAAGTGTAAAGGGCAAATATTTTCTCCCATTCTGTGGGTTGTCTATTTGTTCTAATAATAGTTTCTTTGTCTGTGAAGAAACTTTCTTACCATTGCTCTTTCCTCTACTAAAAATGACATTTTCCCTTTTCTTCTCTCCTCTTCTTTCCATTTTTCTTTAAGAACCTACTCATATCTCACTTTTCTATAAACTTAAATATGTTGTCAGGGGAAAAAAGTCCTCTCAGAATGCTAAGTGAGGTTGAGCCAAGAATAGGATATGCCCATGGAATAAACTAGATCCTTTGCATGTGAGGTGGTAGCTATGTAAGTGGGAAAAATCAAACTGAACTACAAGATGAGAATAGCAAAAGAAATATGTACCAGTAGGAGAATGTGGAGTTCTACTAAATAATGCAGATAATGTAAGTTTTAATGGATTTTTAAACCAGTTTCTGAATATATATGTATATGTATGATAATTATTTGTCTGCATATGACACATTAACAAAATACAGTGCCAAACTGTCACACTGTACCTCCTTTGCTTTCATAATATAGTCTTAGGGCTTTAAAAAATTTTGAATGAAACAGTAAGAAAATAGACTCAAATATCAATTATGACATCATTAAGAATCTAAGTTTTCATTTAGGCAAATACTCCAGGTTGCCCATAAAAAATTAACAATATATAGTACAGCCAAGAAAGACCTAATTAGAAATAAATGGATAAAAAAAAACCCCACAGTGCTAATAATAACCAAAGAATGAGAATGAAAGAGCTTTAATTAACATTTTATTCCAGGATAAAACTATGTTCATAGCAATATAAAAATATCAAACTCTTTTTTTCAGCAATCTAAGAAAAGTAGAAAACAAAAATAGGGGCATGGGCTAAACTTTATTCTCTAAGAAAAGTTTGGTTTGTTACAAATTTGAGTATTAGTTGGTATAAAGAAATAAATAGTTTGCAGTCCCATCAATAGTATATAAGTATTCCTTTCTCTCAGCATCCACACCTGCTACTATTGTTTTTGGACTTTTTAATAAAAGCCATTCTGACTAGGGTAAGGTGATATTTTATTATGGTTTTGATTTGCATTTCTCTGATGCTTAGTGACATTGAGCATTTTTTCATATATTTGATGGCCATTTGTCTATCTTCTTTAGAGAAGTTTCTGTTCATAGCTTTTGCCCACTTTTTAATGGGGTTGTTTGATTTTTTAAAAAATTGGAACTGATTGATGAGCACATATATGCATACAGGGAAGTAAAACTCAACAGAAAGCAAACATGGGGAAGGGCCAAGGAAGGGATGGGCAAAAACATACCTAACATTTACAATGAACACTATCTAGGTGACAGGTACACTTATACCTGTGAATCAAGCATTATAAAAGCAATCCATGTAACCAAAAGATTGGTACCCCTGCAATACTTTGAAATAAAAAAGAAAGAAAATAAAGGAAATAAATATGGTAATGCAAATATAAAACAATGTAAATGCTTAAACTCCTATAAAATGTTATTAGTGTGAAGTGCAAACAACCATATATGTTAAACATTATCAGATGTCGTAAGATAAACTAAAAATGGCTAATGATGACAAAGAGGGGAGAAAGAAAGAAAGAAAACATTCATGAGAGAGATTTAAGTGTAGTTAAAATTTAGAAATGAAAAAGAAACATGATCACAAATAAAGAGCAGAAAACATTTCTTGTTAAACAGACACAAGAATAAAATGTACATACAAAAAATGATAAGTCACGGGCAAACTATACAGCTCTAACTCTACATTCTGCGATATAATAGCATAAAAAAAAACTATGAAAAAAAGCATCATAGACATTTCTTTTTGCTGTATGTCCAATATAGCAGTGTGATAACTGATTGTCTTATAATTTAATTCTCATACATTTCTGTTAGGTTCAATTTCTAAGTAAGTATGCTAAGCATTAGAACATTCCAGATATCCAAGAATTGATTAGAGGCTTGTTTAATTCTAAAAGTCTCATTTATAACTGCAATACCACACTAAACCACAGTTAAAAAGTAGTGAAAATAGATAATATAGGTAAATATATACACAGAGAGAAGGACAGTACAGAGGGCAAGGCTTGGTAAGCTCAATTATTTATCTTCTGTCTTTTGATTTTGCAGCAAAATGCTACATATGATCATTAAACTGGACAGACAAATGGATAGAGAGATAGGGAGATAGTTAATGGAAAAATACATAGATATCACATATTCCAATATTTCACTCAGGTTTATGATAGTACATTAATGAACTGTGCTTCCACTTTCCAGGAGACATTGATTGCTTCATCTCTCAATAGTTAGATAACATTTTTATAAAATATAAATTAAATGTATTTATATAAAAATCTTGATACCTCCTACTCTCAATTCTTTCACTAGTGCTTGAAGTCTGAACCAGATAATTTATAGGCTTCATACATTGCTGTGGATTGCTTGTACCTTTTCCCAGCCCTATATTCATATGGTAAAATCCTAATCTCCAAACTGATGGCAATGGAGCCACCTGGGGTCTTTGGAAGGTATTATATGGTCATGAGGGTGGTGACTTCATGAGTAAAATTAGTGCTCCTACAATCCTATTTAAACCAAAACCACTTGCTTGGTGATATTGTTCCTAACCTCAAAGTCAATCCATCTCTGTTTCCATTGTGTCTTCAGTGTGTTATTTGTAGACATAAGGAAACATCTAAAGTCCTCATTCTACTGTATTTACATACATCATTTTCTAATGCCAGAGCCTAAATTCCTTCAAATTAATAACACGTCTTTCTTTTTTCTTAACTTCCAGTTAAGTGCTCAGTAAATGGCATATATTGGCATATATGCTCAGTAAATGGCATATATTAAACACTCAACATATTCATGAATAAGGAATTTTTAAATTTTAAAAATTTTAAATTTTTAAACCTGTTTAAGCATGGTAGTGTTTGACATGATTAGGTGAAAAATGTATCTATTTCCTTGAATTGACTAATAGAATTGAATCAAGTCACTCACCTTCCAAAGACTAAAAAAGGAGATTGAAAAGGGATATAACTAAAAGAAAGGAGCCTTTTCTCATTCATAAACCAAATACCCATTTGCTTTACAAATTAAACTAGTAAAAATCCTAGATTGACAAAAAAGAGTTTGGAGAGCAGATCATTACATGACATGTAAGTATATTAAAGAAGAAACAGTGAATGATTTTGAAATAAACAAATAGTTGGAGCTTTCAAAAGTAGAAGAATAAGTTTATCGAAACATTCAGACACATATCTAGACACTCAACTCCAGGTATTTGCACATTCTTTTCTCTGCATGTTCAACCCACTCTCCTTATGTAGCCCAGGATTCCAAGAGAGAACAGCAGCAGTAGACAAGAGTTATGGGCAAGATGTATGTAAATATTTACTTGCAAAAACTTGCAAGACATTTTTTACCTACTCTATACATCTTTTATCTACACATAAAAGTAGCATCCATCTTATTTTTAAATGTATATTTCGGAATATTAAAATCTGATTTTTGATAAGAATTAATGTAAACATTCTTTGAATTTCTAAATCTGATACTTCAAAAAAATTTTGAGAATCTTTGAGATATCTCCATATAACTTTCCACAGAGGTTGTACTAGTTTGCAGTCCCACCAGCAGTGTATGAGTGTTCCTCTCTCTCTGCATCCGTGCCAACATTTGTTGTTTGGGGACTTTTTGATAAAAGTCATTCTCACTAGAGTTAAGTGATATCTCATTGTGGTTTTGATTTGCATTTCCCTGATGATTAGAGATCTTGAACATTTTTTGCATATGTTTTTTGGCCATTGGTCTATTATAGATTTGGAAAATGATGTAGCATGTATTATTTCTTATATTTTGGATTATTCTGCTCAAAGAATTAGTTATTTAATAAATCAGATGAATTTTAACTGGATGGATATATGTGTATAACACACATATTTAATATAATATTAAAATCAGAGCTTGTTAAATTAAAATTTAAAATGAGTTATTTTGAATATGTTTAGAGGAATCCTTCCAAATAAGGAAGCGTTTTGATATGTGCATTCTTAATGAATTTGTCTCTCACTCAAAAAAACTTTCATAAAAAGGACAATGTAAACCTATCACCTTAGTTTTCTATATGTATTGGTGAATAAAGAAAGACATTCTCTCTTAGTAGTACATTCATTTATTAATAGGAGGACTGTAACTAATGTTATGAGAGGAGTCTGTCTCAAACTTATGTGATAATGTTTCAGGGCATTTGCCATATCATTTTACCATAAGGACAGATAGATTCCAGGAAATCCTTCTGTAGATATGTAAAGCAACCTTCTGTCTCTCATAAATCATAATTTGTGTTCCTTATGTATGAACAGAAGGTGTAGGTAAACAAACCAATTTGTGGAAGTTAGCTATTTTTCTTTCAAATTCTAATCTCTGCAGAATCTTCTTATTTTAGGCTTTATTAATCTCTCCTTTAATCTCGAATTCTTTTTTCCCTCCAAATAGAGTAACCTCATTGACAATGGGATCTGTATGACATATATCTGCTTCCACTTCTCACTATCTTCTATCATTTTTTGTTTTTCATTTGTTTTCTTTTTAGTGTCTAGGAGTAGATATATATTATTCAGCATAGGGCTGTTTCAAATGTTCTTTTCCTACTTGTTTCAGATATCTATTGTTGCATTAAAAAGCACTCCAAAACTTTGTTGAGTAAAACAAAATAGAAAGAAAATCATTTCTATCCTTATGGTTTTGCAGTTGAGGCAGGTATTTGGGGACAACCTGTTTCTGCTATATATGTGATTGGCTGGGACAGTTCAAGTGGAACTATGGCTTTCATTTCCAAAATGGCTCACACATTTGTCTGGCAATTTGGTACTGGCTGTCAGGTGGAAGCTAAGCCGAAGGTAGTTAACTAGGGGACTGGAAGCTGCTTCATGTAGATTTCTCCATGTGGTTGCTTGTGCTTCCTCACAATATGGCAGCTGGTTCTAATAGAAAATCTTCTGAGAGTGATCATTCCAAGAAGTAGAAATCTGACTTACCTGATCTTTTACAGGCCAAGTATAGAACTAAAATAATGTGATTTCTGATGTATTCTATTGTTTAGTAGTTACAGGAACAGCCCAAATCCATCTCTTCAAGTGAGAGTGATAACTCCTGGCTGTCTTTACTCCATTTCCCTACCCAGGATCAAAATCAAAAAGTTCACCTCCTTCACTCTCAACAGATGCTTTGCTTCTTCATCAATTATTATCTGAGTCTTCAGTTTTGGATTCCTGAACTATCTGCATCTCTGAATATCATAACACTTCTTTTTGCTACACTTATATATTTTTTTGTTTTCTCACTAATTATCACCTTCTTTTATCAGTAATAGGAAGCATTCTTCCTCCTTACCTACCTTATATGTGAAGTTTGCCTTCCTCTATAAGATCTTTGAATAATATGTCACATTGATAGTTCCTTCATTTTTTGGCATCAGCCATCTCTTTGGCTCCTCTACTTTACTCACTAGTTTGCTTAGTTCTTTTATAGAGTAATTTTTAAAAGAACAATTTTCCGTAAATTTACTGTTTCATCAAACTTTTACTATAACATTTCATTAAGAGTAATTACAATACTATCTAATAGCAATTGGTTGTTAGCCATATGTGAGGAGGAACTGTATTACCTTTTGTATTTGGTTTGCATTCTTATTTATTCTTTCTCTTCTCTCTTTTTTAATGTATATATTTAAGATGTGCAACATGATGTTCTGACATAGGTGTGTGCATATATAGTAAAATGGTTACTACAGTCAATCAAAATTAGCATATCCATCATTTCACATAGTTACCTTTTTTGTGTCTGGTAAGAGTACCTAAAATGTACTCTCAGCAAATTTCTAGTATACAGAAAATATTATTAACTATAGTGCCTACACTGTACATTAGATCTTCAGACGTATCCTTCAAAAGTACAACTCTATACTCTTTTGACCTATATCTCTCATTCCCCCAACCTTGCCCCTGGTGATCACTATTCTACTCTCTATCTCTATGTATTCAACTTTTTTTTAGTTTCTACATTTAAGTGATATCTTGCAATATTTTTCTTTCAGTGCCTGGTTTATTTCACTTAGCACAATGTCCTCCAAGTCTATTGATGTTACTACAAAAATCAAGATTTCTTTTTTTTCTTAAAAGCTGAATAATATCATCCCCTTTTGTGTATATAGATACGTACATAATTTCTTTATCCATTCATCTGTTAAAGGATGCTTAGGTTGTTTGGCTATTGTGAATGATTCTTCAATGAATATGAGAACGTGGATATCTCTACTAGGTGCTGATTTCATTTTCTTTGATTGCATGCCCAGAAGACAAATTGCTGGATCATATAGTAGTTCTATTTTTAATTTTTTTGAGGAACTTCCGTACTGTTTTCCACTATGGCTGAACTAAATTACATTCTAAAGAGCTGTATATATCCATGCCATTATTTGTCTCATTTTAAAGAGAAGTAGACTGAAAATCAGTCAATCAAGTAATTTGTCAAATATTCATAGTGAAAACAGCAGGGCTAATATCTGAATTCTGTTTTATTTGAAGTTGAGTATTACACTCCTATAACCCATTCCATGCTACTATTGTTTCTTAGCTGATACTGATATATTAAATTCCCAGGTATTTTGGCTAAGGAAAGGAAATCTAACTCTTTGTAATTTTCTTAATGCTCCATTTAAAAGAAAAGGATATGTATGCACATATATATTTATATATAAACATATATAGCATATTAGAGTATATGTTATTAAATATTATATATTTCTATCTAATAAATATTTATCACTTAGACCTTGATTACACTTGATTAAGTTAACATTTCTTAAACCATGTAAATGGCAATTAAAAATGTAACCTGATGGATTCTTTTGAATAGTTCAAGCAACACATGGACTAATATACATTTAAATATTTGGTTGAACAAGTAGGTCTCAAGGGGTAAAATAAGAACACAGTGTTATTTCTTACCCTACTCTCCTCCCACAATCCCTCCCCTCCTCCTTCATCCTATTTTTTTCAAATGACTAAATTTTGCATCAGCACCACATGTTCATATAAATTATAGAGTTAGTTTATTAACAACCACGGAAATCTTCTGGGATTTTTACTGGGATTATAACAACTCTATAGATCAATCTGGGAAGAAAATTGGCAATATTGAGTCTCAGAGTTAACAAAAATAGTATATCCTTTCATTTGTATTGGCCCTCTTTAATTTTTCTCCATAAAGGTTTATAGATTTCTGTATAAAGATTTTACATTTGCATTAGATTTATTCCTAAGTATTTGATGTTTTCAGTGCACTAATATATTAAATTTAATTTCCTAATGACTTTCTGCTTGTATATAAATTTTTATTTTTGTTTATTGATATTATTTATTGAATCTAATAATATTACTTGGATTCCTTTGACAGTACTAGGTATGTCATGTTGACAATTATTTGATTTTCCCACAATAATAGTATGAATGTTTTATTTTCTAATCCTACCTTTTAAAATATATTTGTCTTTCCTCATTTATCTTGTCTATAACTTATAGGAGAGCATTATATAAAAGTAGTGATATAGGCATTCTTGTCTATAGTTTGATCTCAGTGGAAGCATTCAATACTTCACCATTAATATAAAGCATGCTGTTGTTTTTCTTTATAGATTTCTTTATCAAATTAAGTTACCTTCTCTACCTATTTTACTAAATTTTTTTATCAAAAATAGATTTTGAATTTTATCAAGTGCTTTTACTGTAACTATTGAGGTGATTGTATTTTCTTTATTCATTTTATTGATATGATGAATCACATTATTTGATTTTTATATGTTAAACCAACTTTTCATATTTTAATATATTATTTTATATATTGCTGAATTTGATCTGCTATTATTTTGTTTATTATTTTGCATCCATGTTCAGGAATAAAAATAACCTACAATGTTGTTCTCAGTGTTGTTAGCAGGGATATATTGTCCTAATAAAAAGTAGGGAACTCTTTCAAACATTTTGTGTCCTGTAAGTCTTCATATATTATGTGCATTCTTCTTCAAATATTTATAAGTATAGTCATTCATCATGCCATATAGTTCTGGAATTTTCTTTGTAGGAAAAAAATGTTAAAAGTTTAACAAATATATTACCATAAAGATATTTTCATTTTATATATCTCAAATTTTAGTAAATTATATTTTATAGAAATTTATCTATTTAATCAAAATTATCCAATATAATGACAAAAAATTTTACTGTGTTTTTTGATGTAAGTGAGATCTATAGTGATGCCCATTCTATACTTGATTTTGTTAATTTGTGTTTTATCATCTTTTATCTCTAAACTTGCTAGGTGTTTATCAATTTCATTAATCTTGCATAGATTTAATAATAGTGTTTTTTTATTTTGCTGATACTATAGTGTAGATGGATATTTTTAGTTTCTTATGATTTTCCTCTAGTTTTTTGGTTTAAATTTTTTATTCTTTTTTATTTATTTATTTATTTCATCATATTATGGAGGTACAAATATTGTTAGGGTTACAAATATTGCCCCTGTCCCCCTCCCTCCCCCCGATGTGTCCAACCCCCGGTGGTGTGCATCACACACCTTATGGAAGCATACACCCCTTTTCTCCTCCCCTCTACTGCCTGCCCACCACCCGATAAAAAGTTTTGTTTTGATTTTTTTTTTGAGATTTTGGTTACATTGTATATCTATTCTTTTTGAAATTGATATTTTAGCCATTTTTCTCTTTTAACATGTGCATTTGTGGCTAATTATCTGTTAATATGTCATATTTACATTAAAGTTTATTAATGCAACGTTATTTTGATTTCTTCTTTAGTCTATGGCTTATTTAGAACTATATTGCTTCATTCACAAACATTTTTCAATTTGTATTTTTGTTAAAAATATTTGGCTTGGCTAAATTCCACTGTGATCAAAGAAAAAACTTTGTTTTTAATCTTTTAAAATGTTGTTGAGAATTTACAATCATTTACATTGGCAGTTTTGGTAAATATTTCATATTCTGTCAGTTTTGGTGAAGTTTCTCTCTATGTGCCTATTAGGTTAATTTTGTTAATTGTGTTGCTTAATCTTATATATCTTAACTTACTTTTTGAGGTATAAAAGATATATGTTAATGTCTTCTATTATGATAGTAGATTTTCAATTATTCCTTTTTAGTGTAGACATTTTTTGCTTTTCATATTTTGTGTCTAAAGTTATTTGGTATACACAAATTTATAGTTGATATATCATCATCTAGGTGGCTTGAACATTTTATCATTTTAGAATATACTTCTTCTTCCACGACGAATTTTTGCCTTAAAGTTTACACTATAAGATCTTAGGATCTTGGATTAAAATAGTGCTTTCTTTAAGAGCTATCCCTGTATCCTCAAGTGCTCTTGTTTTATTAGCAATTACACCATGCTGATTTTTTTGTTCCTTTAACATATGGAAAGAGTTCTTTTCTTAAAATCTATTTTTTTTCTCAGAAGAGAATATTCTTAGACACAATATTCATGTCTAGAAATTGAGTGTCCTGCTACTATTGGGCTTGGGGGGAAAATATTTCTTTGAATTTTTAAAAATATAATGGAAATAAATACTATTGTTTTATTTAACATAGCATTTTGTTCTACTATACTTTTCTAATAAGATGAGGTTCAATTTATTACCAAGTCTTAATAACATGGGTGTTAGCCACTCAATTGTTTGTTTGCTATTGGTTTCCCAAAATATATGAATTAACCAACTCTAATACCTCTTTTTAAAATGTTTTCTTTTTTGAATTTAAATGCTTCATATAATACCCCTGATCAAAAATACAATGACACCTTTTTTTAATTCACTGTTATTCCAGCATACTGATTCGATATCTGATCTTTCCACTCTTTGAGTCACCTATATTGGGTTTTACTATGATTTGAACTTATTTCTCTTCTCTTCTCTTCTCACTCTATATCCTTTCTGTTCTAATTAATTATTGTAGCTTGAACTCTCTTTTGATATAAATTATCTACAACTCATACATCCCCTGTCTTGACCTCTTCATGAGCTACTCCCATACTCTAAATTGACATCCAGACATCATACATGGGTGTAAATTTTGGAGGACCTTTGACCAGTTTCTCATTTATAGACTTAAAGAGCTTTTTAAATACTTTTCATTATTTTTCTCCAGGAGAAAATGCATATAAATTGCATCCATTATTTAAACTGTTATGCAGTTTAAACATATGGTCACTCAGTGTTTCAATGAAAGAGAATATGTTTAATTTTTCTTACCTGTTTTATTTTTTTAAAATCATCAAAGCAGAATTGCTATATCTTAGAGAGCTAATGCTTTTCAGTTAGCAACAGGCCAAGAATAGACTTATTAGATATGTAATTTTCTTACAATAACAAAAACACTTTCTTTCATTAATATGACCTCCTTCAGGACCAAATGGATGAGACACAGCTCAATCCATAGGCTGTAATCACTGCCATATTGACAGTATGTATGAACCAACCAGATGTCAGTGCCAATTGTTTCTGCTTGGAGGACAGGTTACTGCTTGTTATCATCTTTAATTTCCTCTTCTTTAATTGGATTATCCTTCCTTATAAAATCTAGTGACTGGGCTAGTCTATGTGAAGATGAACATGATTCTTTGTGATGAACATGAGATAATGTTATTTTCCCAGTAACTTGAATTACATTATGTTTTCACAGACAATAATCCAACACTTAGTTTTCCATTCAATCATCTACAGGTTTTGACTGTTTATATCAAGTATTATTAGATAATTAGCAAAGGAATGGATATAGGAACCTGTCTTAGTCCATTCTGGCTGCTATAACTAAATACCAGAGACTAGGTGGCGTATAAACAACTGAAATTTATTTCTAACAGTTTTTAATCTTAGAAGTCCACAAGCAAAGCAGATTTGGTGCTTGGTGAAGACCTGTTTTCTGGCTTATAGACAGTATCTTCTTGCTATGTCCTCACAAGGCTCTCTCTGGGGTCTCTTTTATGAAGGCAGTAATTTTATTCATAATGTACTCACCTCCCAAAGGCCTCCGCCCCCTAATACCATCAACTTGTTGCTTAGGATTTCAACATATGAATTTGGAGGGGACAAAAACATTGTAGCATAGCAAAATATCTTAGGATTTTTTTCTAACCTGTCATTTTTCAGTACTACACTGAGGTTTATTTTCATTTATTCTAATGATGTGAGAATATTCAAATTATGACATTGCATCCATGTGTTCTGTTCAAAAGTCTGTATTCAAATATAAGAAACAGTAATTTATAGGAGTTTTTAGACCTGAAACACACCCCTGAAATCATTTGGTTCACCAAACACATTTTAGGCTTATACATAATCAGTATTCAATTTAATTGGCTTCCCAAATACTTGGAAAGAGCAAATCATGGGTTTTGAAAAGACTGTAACATAGAAGCTTTGCTGTGACCTGATTCTATCCAGAGTTCATATCTGTTGTCCAGGCAGAGAATTATAATTGGTACCTTCCTCCATCCAAAAGGGAATGGAGTAAAAAGGAGTGGGTACTGGTAAGAAAATAAAATAAAATAAAATTACTTCATAAAAAAAAGAATATGTGTGTAAGAGAGAAATATATTTAAGTCTTTCTTTTCAATTAAGAAATGAGTTAAGCAAGTATAGTCCTAATTAAATGTTTGCATGGCTTATAAGCAATCCTGGAGCATACTGCTCTAAATCAGACTGACTACTTAGCTGCCATGGCCTAAAAACTATTATTTCATCACACATGGTAGAATATTTTATATCCTTCAAAAGTCATATTTTCAATTATTCCAAAAGCTAAGACACAAAGTAAGGAAAAAACTTGGATATTACCATGGCCTTCAGGCTATATGGGATAATTTTTCTCTACCACATGTACAATAACATTTACCCTGGTGGCAGAAGCTAAAATCCTATCTCAACATGACCAAAGCCAGGCCAAAGAAAAATACACAAACCCAGTATATAAAATGACAGAATTCAGTTAAGAGATGCTCTCTAGTCTCCTGCAGACGAGCATTTATCACCATATTATTATTACGTATTTTATTTGGCATATTTATAATGTTTTATGAGGAATTTAGGTTTAAATTATTCAGCTGGTGTTTAGTTGAAAAGAGTTTGAGCTTGCCACACTCCCCAAGGAAAAAGTTTTGCCCTCACATTTTAATTGCTTTTTAGGGATTTTAAGATTTCAGATTAGAAAGAATTAGAAAGAATTCAAGGTCAAAATCCCTGGATATATCACCCCAACACAGATAGCATCCCTAAAACTAGAGGTCATGGCATAAATAGAAGAGTAAGAAAAAAATTTGCAGTAGAAGAGCAATTTCTTTATTCTACGGTAAATTTCTATGGTAAATATTTTTTTATAATTGATAATAAAAAAAACAAACTTAGTGAAATCACAAAACCGTAGTCAAGATAAAAACAGTACAATAGCATAAGGAGACAAAGCCAAGATTGTGTTTATTTAGTAGAAGAGAAAAGGAAGGACAAATGGTAAGTTAATAGAATAGCTTTCTTTTAAGTTTGGTCTGGCCTAAATGGTAAACTGCTACTCAATTTGTTATGGAGACAATGTCTATTCAATGTCAACTTTTTCCAAACACTAACTGAACAATCATGATACTCAAAAGTTATAATGCACCAAGAACAGGTGTATAAAGATTAAAATGTTTTTGAGTTTAAAATAAAATGATCTCTATCTTAAAAAGTATTACCACTGCATCCAGGCGAGTACAAGTGGAGCCTATTTTTCTGATCTTATGATACCTTACTTTGGATAATGAGGGAAGGGCATGCCTCTAATCCTCCCTTGGGTGAGGCAAAGACATAAAATGTAACCAAAATGTGTGTACCCTCATGATATCCTGAAATAAAAAAAGAAAAAGTATTCCCACTAAAGCAGGTTTTATCCCTCCGTCTCCTGTCCTATATTTTAACTTAAGTATACTTTTAATTTTACTTTGTGATTTTTATTCAATTTGTCTTTCCTAACAGTCTGGATTAATGAAAGAGAACATGTATTAAAAGAAGCACAAGAATTACCAACAAACAATATTAATAGAACTAGAGCCAAACAAAAAGATTTTGAAGATTCAGCAAAATATTGCTAGAAAGTGATGAGGGACTTGGATTTTAAAATGTGAACCAAAGTTCAGAGAAAAGGGAGAAAATGCATACATATTTAGGGGTTTATCACATATCTGAAAGTGAAAGAATGCAAATATTTTAGGTAACCTATTTGAGAAGGAAGTTTCACAGGTACTTTTTCTGTGCTGCCTCATCTATGTTTGCTGAGGGCTATTCCATTTTATTTTATTTTACTTTTCAAATGCTGTCTTTTTACCTCCTAAATGGTTATCTTTAAATACGATGAAGTTGAGACCAAAATTTTAGCTGCGGAGATTTGTCCAACGGCAGTAATGAGAGCATATGAGGATCTTTGCTCCTTTATACACAGTTTGTGGTAGGTAGATTGGTGCATGCTCACTGTCTTTATCAGGTTTAGTATGAAGCCATTCCACTTGGTTTGTTGATAGTCTCAACATTAATTGTATGCTCTACTGCATCTTTGCTTCAGAGCATATGCTTTTGAGATGCTTGTCTCTTTAAGAAATTTATTTGTTCCTCTGTTTATTTGATTTTTAAGTGTAAGCTTAGACTGTGATCAGGAAGAAAAGAAATCTGACTTTGTGGTAGAGTTCATGTTCTTTCTATTGATATCATCCATCATGGTGAAGTAGAACATATCTGAACATTTATCTTAAGGCCTGTGAACATGAGGAATGACATAAAATCAAGCAGCATCCATTGCAGGTGGTGGGAGCAACTATGCTGCCAGAAAAATCCAGAATGACTTTAAGCACCTATATATTTCTAGGGAAAACAGAGAAAAATATAAAGAATCCATTGTGTTGTATTCAACCTAGTTGTAAAGAAAGGGAGATAATAAATCATATATTATATATTAATTATACCAGAATAAACTGATTATTTCACTAAATCAAGCCAAAATTAGCCCAGTCACTTTAATTAGACCACACACACACACACACACACACACACACACACAGTAGTCTCAGTATTTGCTTTTTTCAGTTAAGTTTTTCTGGCAGATTTTGTCAAATTCCGGTATAGTTTTTTTTTTGGAAGGTAGAATAGAGGCAGTCAAGAGAGAGAAAATACGTGAAATACCAAGTTATCTGAAATTTTTACACAGTCATCTTGTAGAAACTATATATATTTCACAGTAATCACGGGTGTTAGCAATGATCTGATCTTGCACCAATTTTTTGACTTTTTTTAAATGTGAGGTCTTATACAGTTAAAAGGATGGTCTACAAGGAGACAGAAATTGTAATGGATGACTGTCTTGACTACATCTAAGAATGTCTGCAACCTGTTGAGATGAAAGATGATTTATAGACTACTATGATATAAAGTTTTAAATTCCTTATAATGACTTCAAACTGAAAATCCATTCATGGAATTTTAGAATGCAATGCATTACTCAATCCCATACCATTCTAATACTGAGGACTAACAGGTTAGACACAATGTGTCATTAATATCTATAGCAATATGAATTAATGTTTTAACTGTTCAATCAAGTTTTAGTTTAATGGTTGCCATAATGCAGGGTCAAAAATGATACCATATTGGTGACAAAAAGTTCTGTAGAAAGTTTAATGTGCTCTATTATAAAAACAAATCAAATTATAACTCTATATAAGTGGTGATTTTTTCAAATTGAGCTATAAAATATAGGACTCAAAACCCACAAATCTTACATGTACAGCTTAAAGAATTTTTATGTATATATATATATACCAGGTAACCACCATTCATGTCAACCTCTTTTTCAGTCAAAGTCTAGAACTCTGATGAGAATTTTTGTTGTCTGCTAGATGGCCTATTTACCAATAAGTTAAATCAATGGGGAAATTAATTTTTCTTCTTTGTATTTTTGAATGAAATTAAATTATTATATACATTTTATTTTTATGTTTAGCATAATATATGTAACCCATATATTACTTTCTTTAACCATTTTTATTTCTTGCCTTCAACAAAATGATATTTTCTCAGTTTTCTTCCCATTTCACTGGTCAGTCTTTTCAATTCAAACTCAGTCTTCTCATGTAACCAAACTCTATATATTTGAGATTTTGGAAGGACAAGTTTGTATTCTATATACTATATCTTTAGAATATCTCATCCAGTTCAGTTTTATGGATTTAATTCTCATCTTTACCTAAGGATGACTTGAACCTGATACATCTGAATAACTAGTGCCTATGCAAAGTCTTCTTTTAAAAATAAATTTGGGCATCTCAAATTTAATATGTTCAAAATGGTACACTTGCTTCTGCAATACCCTTCTTCACCGACACTGCTCCTTTTCACTGTGTGCAATTGAAATTTAAATACCATACACCCTGTTACCCCAGAGTCCTGAGAGTCATGCCTGAATTTTCTCTTTTCTTCATTCACCACATGTCATCCAAACTCTCAGCAAATCCTTTCCCTAAAATACATCTTGATTGAATCTCTGCTGCTGCCATTCAAGCTGAAGCACTTATCGGGTGTTGACTGAGACCCGTGTAGTAGCCTCCAATTTGGTCCACTCTCCCATTCTCACTCTCCTCTAAAACAGTTCAGAGATGTCAGCCTCAGGGGTCATCTAAAACTCATAACTCAGATTATTTCACCCCCCTTTTAAAATACTAATCATTGTACTTGGATTTTAGTAAACCTAAAATCTTTATAATGGCCTATAATTACTCAAATTATTTTACCCCTGACAATCTCTCCAACTTTATTTGATTTCAGCTCTCTTGCTTTCCTTGCATTCCTCCCACATACTACTTCTTGTTTTTCAAATGGGCCAAGCCCTTTTCCTTTACAGGGCCTATCCATTTAGAAGTGCTACTGTATAAACACTATTTTCCCAATCTTTAGCATGACTACCTGCTTTACAACGTTTCATATTTCATCTTCAAAGAACAATGTCCTGACTAATCTATTTAAAGTAGAGACTAGAAAACATTCCTTATCTGAGACCCCTATTAACTTCCTTTTTTAACACTTATCAGAGTCTTATTTAATTTATTTGCTTCTCTATTTATGGCCTTCCTAGACCCCTGTAATGTAAATTCCAAGACAGTAGAAACCTTGTCACTCTCACTTAGCGATATATCCTCAGTGCCCACCAGTACTTGTGCCAAACAGGCATGAAATGAATAAAATATAAATGTCCAGGTTGCAGGCATATTTCAACAATATTTAAAGTTTTTTCCAATAACTATTTATTTATGTCCATATATTTCCATATAGATAAATGAAACAATTTCAAAATAAATTTTTCACATAATTTGTACAGATGAATTTTAAAGAAGTAATAAGCAGTAATCCAACATACTGAAACTATCCATATATATATCACCATCAGAGTACTGAATATACTGTGCTTGAACTATATTGTCTTATATTTCATGAACTCAATCTATATTTACTTTTTTTAATGTTAAATCTTTGGCTTAAATTGAAGGACACCAATTAAAAAGACTTATATGTAAATCCCTAGTGGTTTTATTGTCAGAATGTCATTGAGAATATTGTTAATTTCATCAAAGCATTTGCTCTTTAAGAAGACACATGGAAGAAATGTCATTTGTACTTTAGTACCTGGAAAAGTTTGCTCTTGTCTTATAGGAGAAAAAAATGTGTGTATACATATATTATACATAATACATGTACATAAATATGTCAAAATGTATCTTGTAATTGGTCATTGATCATTTTTATCTATTTATTAAATTAGCGGAAAAGCTTAGATCTCAGTTTGCTGCTTACCTTTCGTAATGGTGTGAGAAATCATGTCTCATATTTCTGTCTGCCATGTTTCTCTCTGGATTTAACCTAGAAATTAATTTAATATTTGTATTAAATTATTATATTAATACATTTACATTTTGAATATGTTCTAAAATTTTGCAACATGTCAAATTATGAGTAAATATAAAATCATCAGTCTGATTAAAAAGTTGGTAAACATATAGGTAGTCAAAGTATGTACATCAAAATTATTGAATGAGAAAGCAGAAAGTTCTGGTTGCTGTAGCCAGTGAGTATTATAAATACAATATTGTAAATACAATAAAATCATTTGACAGTAGTATTTTACTATGTTTCAAATATCAAACAAATAATAATGTTTTTTTAAAAAATAATGTTTTTATAATATAATTGGTTTAAACTAAAGACAATATATTGATATAATATTGTATCCTACCCATAGGTCTACTGGGTATATTGGTACCTTTTCTTTTTTTTAACGTTGTCACATTTGTTTCTTGCTTTTTTCTCTTTTTGTTTAGGTATCTATTCTGTCTGCACCATTAAGATAGAAGCATCCACTTGTTAAAAGTGACCCCAACCATTGGCTATAATTGGCCAAAGTAACAAAAAATTAGGCAATGAATCCCTTCCCTATAACTTGCATGTGGGCTTGATCATTAAGATTGTCTTCTCACAAAATTATTTCTTTTTATTTTTTTTTTCTTTTCCCAAATAGGAACACATACTTACATGAAAGAGAAACACGTTACCAATTAACTCATGGTATATAGAGAGAAACATGGTGCTTTAGTGTCTGGTTACATTTGGCACTAAACTCTATCTCCATTTTCTTCATCCCAGAGATGAATATATTCAATTATTTGGGCATTTCATAAATTTTCATAGCATCCTTCTACTAAACTCCTCAATTTTCTTAAGTCTGATATCTGCTATTCTCAACAAGCCCAGGTAATACAAATTGAAGTTTGCATAGAAGATGGTTGTCATATGTAAGTGATTAGAAAAGTAATTTCATGCTTACTTAGTTGCTCATGAAATAGAGATTCAAACTACTTTATAGAGTTATCTTAATGGCTCTTTTCGCATATAATACTTTAGCACTGACAAAAAAAAAAGTGTTGACTGGGTTCTCCAAGAAACAGATGCTCACACAAAAGTAGAAATGTAAGAGATTTATTAAAGGAAACAAATACTTGTGAAAGATAAAAGTAGAAGAAAGCAGAAATAAAGGAAAAACATTCAGCCCCAGATGCAGATCTGACACGTGGGGGAAATGAAGGGGAAGAAAGGAAAATTGAATATGAAGAACTGCAGTTTGCATAGCAACCATGACAAAGTCTTGCCAGGGCCTCTGGAGTTTGACAGCAAAGATTGTCCATTAGAGCAATCCTGTATCAGGTAAGATATAGTCTGCCTCTACTACCTCTGCTATATTCAACTGTTGCTTGAAGGGACCCATGGAGACCCTAGCGTTGGTGTGAATTCTCCGGCAGATCCAAAGTCATGGAGCTGAGAGCTCTTAGATTCCTACGTTCTCTATGGCAGGTTCTCCCTTGCTATGGGATCTGAGTGGCATGCCTCAGTGGTACATTACTGCCACAAATATATGTGTTAATAATACTATGGCAATGAATTTAATTTTATAATCTAAAAGACAGTTTATTGAAGCAGAAATCGCAAGACTTTAATGACATAGGACAAACATAGAAAAGGAGAGTTTTAAGTTATTATAGTAATAAAATATATCAGTAAAAATGTGTGCACAGTTCTGAGAACAATGAAATGTTAAAAGAGTAAAATGGCCACTCTTTGGAAAGAATTTTAAGTTATTCTCATATCACCTCATTAAAGTGTATTATTGCCATCAGGTGTCAAATTGATAAAGGGTAGTCATTTAGAATATGCTGAGACTTTATCAGGAATTCTAAGAAGCAGAGCTTAGGTGAGTTTAAACTGTATCATTCAAGGAAAAAAGAGACCTTTATACCTTCTCAAAGATGTCAAAAGTTATTTTAAATATGCTTGTTCAAAATCTAAATTAGAGAAATGAAATTATATTTGACTTGTGGGATATGGTAAAATCCCACAGAAGTATACACAGAATATTCTAAGATAAAAATCTACAACATACTTGTTTAATCACAAAATATGAGGATAATTGCCTTTTATTCATAAGCAAAACATACTCCTTCCATCTTCATCCTACTTCATTAAACTTTCCTAGTGATCATATTCTGAGTTGCATCTCAGAAACAGCTCACTTTCAAAGAGTAGTGCTCTGTTCTTCTACTGTATATAACATCATCTTTTTATTTAAGCTGTACTTCTTTAAAATGTATTATCCATTTATCTTCCAAATATTTATTAAGCTCTTACATTTTACCTGAATTGTATATCCACTACATATAACAGCAATTCACAAAACAGATAAAATGATGGCTTTTATGAGATTTAAAATCTAGTGTGGTACAGGTAGTCAATAACTAAAATTAGTACAATGTATGTTTTAGACAGTGCTTTTGGGGGAAAAAAAAGGCCAGAGAAGACAGTACCTGACACAGATAGCACAAATATCAATAAGGTAGTCATAGCTTCTCATTAAAATGTGACATTTAAGCAAAGACATAAAAGAAGTGAGTAAATGAACCATGTGTATATCTGAGAGAAGAATATTACAAGTATATCAATTGCAAGTGTAAAGGAAGGGAAATGATATTGAGGATGAAATAGCAGAAAAGACTGAGGAGTATTCAATAAGGTAAAAGGAAAGCCAGTGGAGGAAGTTGTTTTGAAGCCAAATGAAGAAGAAAGGAATAGTTAACTTACTCAAAGCTGCTGGTAGGTAAAATAATGAGAGAAAGGAGAACTCATGGTCTAACTTAGCAACAGCGAAGTCATTTGTGCCCTTGAGGAAATATGTTTTAGTAAAATGGTTTTGATAACAACCTGGATGAATGGGATTCTAAGCAGATTAGGAATGGAACTGGAAAGAATGAGAAGAGAAAACACTCTAAACACCTTCCAAAAAGGATAAGTAGAGCAGATTATACATAGATGTTATATACATATATGTATATAATAGACTATATGTATGTATTCATGAAATTACAGTTAATTCATAATGGGAGTGATCTAGTAGAAAGGAAGACATTGATGAAAGGAAAATGATGATGTAAGAGAGAAGAGAAAATGTATGAATCAATGTTCTAGAGGATGCAGGAAGGAATGGGATCTAGGGAAACAGTTCATACATACCAGAAACAATGTAGAAGATACAGGAATCAATGCATGTAGGTTTGTGAATGTGGTGGGAGTTCACTTTGGATTTCTTCTATTTTCTGTGTGAAAGACTGTCTAATGATCTTGATTTTAGGAGTAGATACATTGGAGGCACGAGGAAAAAGAAGGAACAAAATCTCATAATTGTCAGCAGGAGTAGTAGCCTACATGAGATCATTGGTTTTGTATTAAAGTGAGTTCAAATGGCGTATTCTTGTGTGTTCACCAGACACCTTCATTTGCTTAGCTCGTGGAAAAGGAGAATTGGAAGCGAATTAGATTACACAAGGAGTTTTTTAAATTAATATTTTGTTTTATAATTTTTAAATTTTAGTTAGTTTTTTTTCAGAGAAATGTAAAAAATTGAGAGAGAAGTAAAGAGGAGAGTACATCCAAGAGAAGCAATTATATAATAATAAAGGAAGGTGAAAGTCAATTTAAAAATGGAGAATATTGAGGGACAGGGAAAGGTGAAGCAATATTGTATATATACAAGTTAGGAAAAAAATACACTTTGTAGCAGGCATATAATTGAAAATTTTCTGCTTTAAAGGGTGTAAAATAAATCTTCAGAAAAAATAACAAAATGGTAAGAACTGCAAGGTAGACCACCTCTATGTTTTACTGTTTGTTTATACATAATTGAGAAAAGCTAAATTTCCATGTCTTAAACAAAATAATATTTTTATCTAAAACTATTCAATGCTTCCCTATGCCCTTAGCACATAAGAAAATGCCTTAATTATTCTTCAGCTTTTACATCTGAATTAAATCTTTAGATATTTGTGATGAAATGTTTTACTATATTTATTGCAGTTCGTCCATGTGAATGAACTTAGTATTTCCATTAATATCAACCTCAAAGTGTGACAAGTGACTACAAATATTAAACAGTTAAAACTGTCATAGAGTGCATCTATTGACATGAGAGGAAATCAGGGGAAGGATTTTTGCTATACTTGGCATGTGTTAGACAATTATGCTCTTCATACATTAAAAAACATTGGGAAGCCAGATAGTATATAAAAAGACCCCCTGTGTGGTGAGAGATCTTAAATGCATGCCATTTAAGAAATGTGGAAAGAAGTTTGGAATATTTTCATTTGCACTAGAGATTTAAAAAAAAAAAACAACCATAAGATTCAGAGGACTACATTTTGGCCAATTTCAACTATATAAAAACTAAAGTAAAAGGCAAGTCGGAAATCTGTTCTGTTTTGCTTTAAAAAGCAGAAATAAGGCCAAGGATAATATTAAAGAGAAAGAGATGATTGGTCTATGATTCATTTATTCCCTAAATATTTATTGAGCAGCTACTATATGCCAAACACTGAACTGAGTACTAAAGATACAGTAAACACAAAATTAGCAAACCAACAAACCAACCAACCAATCAAATAAAAATAACTTCCCATGTAGAATGTATGTTCTATTGAGGGAGAATTTGAAATAAAGGATGTCTAACTAAAACTGTTTAGTCAGAGTGATGTATGATCAAATTTAAGTATTTTGAAGAAGAGATTTTACACTTGAGTGGAGGTTCTCTTTCAGTGATCCATTTAACTCTAAAAGTCTTTGTATTCACACAATTAAATTATTTATTTCTGGTGCACTGAATTCTTCTCTCATTTTTTTGTTTTTCAAACACATTTATATGCAATAATTTTATCTGTTGTAGATAATTGTTCTTAGTAGGCTGGGATTATATCCATCTAAGTTGTTTGCAGAGAACACATCATATCACGACAAAAGCTAGTATAATATTTTTTGGTGATAATAATATTACTAATGATTAATTTCTCATGTATTATTCTGGAAATGGCTTATGGAAATAATTGAAAACTAGCATTTTTGAATTGAGATAATATAAGAAACAAGAAGTCTATAAAAATGGAAATGAATTTTATAATGCAAATATCTCAGACATAGTTGAAGTATCTCTTAATTATTCTCCACATATATATGTTAGAGGAATTAACTATTTTCAGGAGTAGGATAGAAAGAAAACTAAACCCATAACATGGGTTGCAGGTTAACTTAATGTTTCTATTGAAACTGCTTAGAAAAACATTCTGACATGTTGTAAAGCTACGAAGCTGAACACAGTATACCTTAAAGCACAATAATTCCATCTGCTGGATTTCACCTTTAGATACACTTTTTCACATGGACATCAGAAAAAAATTGACAATATATATTTATAGCAGCAATTTTGAAATAGCAAATAAGTGGTAGCAACTCAGTCCATCATGAACAGAAGACAGAAAAAAGTTGTAGTGTAGTTGTACAAAGAAATGCCAAGTAATAGGAAAATGAATAACTATAACCATATATATCGATGTGATTGAGTATTAAAAATATATTTCATTGAAAAAGCAAGTCAGAGAAGACAGAATATAAGTCTAACTTACAAAATACATTAAAGATTGAAAAAAGCTAGATAGATATAATTGTTTTTCTTTCTTTTATTTCATCATATTATGGGGGTACAAATATTGTTAGGGTTACAAATATTGCCCCTGCCCCTGCCCCTGCCCCTCTCCCTCCCTCTAATGTGCCAGAGATTCAAGTGTGTACGATCCCCCGTGGTGTGCACTGCACACATTATATAAATACACACCCTTCTCCTCCTCCCCCCTCCTGCCTGCCCACCACCCGATGAAAAGTTTTATTTTTTCTTTTTTGTTTGTTTGTTTTTGACATTTCGGTTACATTGTATATCTTTGCCTCTCCCTAAGAAGGGTTAGAGTTATGCCCTTCCCCTCCAAAATACTCACCACATCCCTAAGATTGGGCCCCCCCCCAAATCCCTGGTGAATATTAACACCATTTGAGAACCATAGTTTTAATCAGTCAATACCAATTTCATGCCAGTAGATGTGGGGCCCATTTTCTATGTCTTGTGTTGCCTCACTTTGGATAACGGGCTTAAGCTTAATCCAGTATAGCATAAATGGTGCTAGCTCAATGTCATTTCTTAGAATTGAGTAATATTCCATTGTGAGCATATACCACATTTTGATTATCCACTCATGAATTGACTGGCACTTGATGGGCACTTGGGTTGTTTCCATGACCGTGCAATAGTGAATTGTGCTGCCATAAACATGCGAGTGCAGATGTCTTTATAATAGAATGTCTTATGCTCTTTTGGGTAGATGCCTAATAATGCTATTGCTGGGTCGAATGGTATTTCTATTTCTAGCTGTTTGAGGTATCTCCAAATTCTTTTCCACAAAGGTTGCACTAATTTGCAGTCCCACCGATAGATATAATTTTAAGGAGCAATAAGTTTCTCTCTCCTGTAAGACTAAAGCATTCTTAAAGTATTAAAATATTTAATAATATTAGTTATACAATAGCCTTTTTGTAAGAGCTATATATTTACTATACTTATAATATACATTATGTACACAATATATACAATATACATGTTAATTTATACATACATATTTAGAATAATGTATAACATATATAAAATGCTTATTATATATATCATTTTAACATTATAGTCATGATTTTGATTTGAATGCAATATTTAACAAAGATTTAATCAGAGTTTTTGAAAGCGATGTCTAGCATCTATAATTTTAATAAGCTTCCCAAGTGTATATTTTGCATACAAAGTTAGCGACCTCCCAGGAGCATACTCTTATCAGACTTCCAAATTAGAAGGATCATTTTGGAGGCACTTAAATGGTTAATTTCAGGAAAATAAAACAAAAAGTAATGCAATCTGGAAGGAGACCATTTCAGTTTTTACTAAAGTAGTGATGAGTTCCTAAACAGGTCACTGACAAGAAAATGCAGAGAAAACATATATATTTTCAATTAACAAAGTTTACTAAATAATTGATTATGTGTGGGGATTATGATTATGTAAGAATGAAAAATCTAGGAAATGTAGCACATTTCTAGATTATATCACCAATGGGTTTATCAGTTATACAGTTAGAAAAGACTGAAATGGGAGCAGTTCTAGGGTAAGAAAACTAGTGTGCTCTGCAATTTGTTCAGAGTGAAGGGCTTGGGGTAAATCCAGACCCAAATAGGAGTAGGATATTGGAGACATGGGTATGTAAGGTATGTAATGTTGGCAACAGGTATGATCCAGAGATTTCACAGCTAATAATAGAATTTTTCTACAAGGGAAATATAGAATTAGAATGAATAGAAAAAACATAACTAAGCACTTTGACCACTACATCAATTACATACTAGCCAGAAACAAAAGAAACTGAGAAGAGATGGAGATTGTTAGACCAAAATTCAAAAAGAAGAAAGTGGGGAAGAAATAATTTCCAAAGAAAACACATGGGTCAATTGATACAGAGAGTTGAGGAAAACATATGCTGGAAATGAGTTATGAAAATAAACAAAGCCCTACAAACAGAATATAATCAAAAGATTGGACATATTCATAAGAAAAAAAAAGCAGATTTAGTAAATATTAAAAATAGCCTAAATATCCAAGAATGTGGGATTAAATAAATCAGTTACATATGTGTGTGTATGTGTGTAAGATACATTCACATTTATATTATAAAATCACATCCAAGTTGTGATTATAAGCCATTAAAAATTAGGTTGTCAAATAATATGCAGTAAAATATTTGTGATGGCTCATTTTAGCTCAATTTGAGTGTCCATAGGGTGCCCAGATTAAACATTATCTTTGGTGTGTCTTTGATGGTGTTTTGGGGTGACATTAGCACTTGAATCAGTAGACTCCTTAAAGCAGATGGCCCTGCCCTATGTGGGTGGGCGTCATCCAGTCCCATGAGAGCCTAAATAGAACAAACTGCCCAGGATGGAAGAATTTGCCCCTTTTGCTTCTTTCCCACTTGTTTAAGCTATGACATTGTATCCCATCTTCTCTGGCCCTATAACTGGGCTTTACACCATGGCCTCCCCTGCTACTTAGGCCTTCAGTCTCTGACTGGATTCCCCACAGGCCTTTCTGGTAGCTTGTAGGTGGCAGATCGTGGGACTTCTCAGTTTCCATACTGGTGTGAGTCAATTCTTCATAATAAAGCGCTCTCTCTCTCTCTCTCTCTCTCTCTCTGTCTCTCTCCCCACCTCCCCACCCCAGTCTGTTTCTCTGAAGAAACTTAGTACAGTATATATAATATAAGATTAAGTGATAAAGCCATATTGAAAACACCACTCACAGTGAATACCATTCCTATTACATATAACCGCAACAAAATATAATACAAGGTTACCAATCTTGTATTTATATACATTCCACATTTATATATTTATATATTCCACATTAGTATATCTCCATATTCTTTTGATTAATATGTTTTACTTCTTTATCCAGAAAACAAGTTGACTTAATTACAAGCATATTTTGTAGACATGGCAGATTCATTTCTACACCACTGTAATAAAGACATTAACACAGTAAAGCAAGTCTCATAAATTTTGGAGTTTCCTAGTGCATAAAAGTTATGTTTACACTATATTGCAGTCTATTAAGTGTGCAGTAGCATTATGTGTAAAAATCAATGTACATATCTTAGTTTAAAAATAGTGTCCTGTTAAAATATGCTAACTATCATGATCACCTGAGCCCTCAGCAAGTCGTAATCTTTTTTGTGGGTGGAGGGTCTTACCTGCATGTTGAAGACTGACAGATCAGTGTGGTGGTTGCTGAAAGTAGGGGTTGCTGTTGCAGGTTCTTAAAATAAGAAAGAATGCAGTCTACCTCAACCATTGACTTTCCCTTTCATTAAAGATTTTTCTGTAGCATGTGATGCTGTTTGATAGCATTTTACTCACAGTAAAACTTCTTTTAAAACTAGAGTCAATCCTCTCAAAACCTGAGGCAGCTTTATCAACTCTGTTTACGGAATATTCTAAATCTTTTGTTGTCATTTCAACAATGTTCACAGCCTCTTCACAAGGAGTAGATTCTTTCTCAAGAAATCTCTTTCTTTGCTCATCCATAAGAAGCAAGCTCTCATGCTGTCAAGTCTGATAAAGAGATTGCAGCAGTTCAATCACATCTTCAGGCTTCACTTCTAATTCTGGTTCTCTTGCTATTTCTACCACATCTGGAGTTACGCCCTCCACTGAAGTCTTGAGTCCTATAAAATCATCCATGTGGGTTGGAATCAAATTCTCCCAAACTTTTGTTAATGTTGGTGTTTTGTTTGATCGCGTGTTGTGAATCATGCATATTCTTAATAGCATCTAAAATGATTAATCTTTTCCAGAATGTTTTCAATTTACCCAGATCCATCAGAGAAATCAACATCTATGGCAGCAATATCCTTACAAAATGTATATTTTAAGTATAATAACACTTGAAAGTCAAAATTACTCCTTGATCCATGGGCTTCCTAATGGATGTTGGGTTAGCAGGCATGAAAGTGTTAATCTCCTCGTACAAATCCATCACAGTTCTTGGGCGAGCAAGTGCATTGTCAATGAGAAATAATATTTTGAAAGGAATCTTTTCTTTTTCTTAGTATTAGGTCTCAATAGTGGGCTTAAAGAATTTAGTAAACCATGCTGCAAACAGATGTGTTGACATCCAAGGTTTGTGCTTCCATTTATAGATCACAAAAGGAGTATATCTAGCCCAATACTTAGAATTTTCAGAACAGAAAATGAGCAGTACTTTTGATTTATAATCACCAGCTGCATTAGATCCTAACAAGAAAGTCATCCTGCTTTGAATCTTCTAAGCCAGGCGTTACTTTTGCTTTCCAGACACGAAATTCCTAAGTGTCATCTTAGTCCCATAAAAGGCTGTTTCATCTACGTTGAAAATCTGTTCTTTAGTGTAACCACCTTCATCAGTGATCTTAGTCAGATAGTCTGATTAACGTCCTGCAGCTTCTACATCAGCACTTGCAGCCTCGCCTTGCACCTTTATGTTACGGAGATGGTTTCTTTCCTTAAACATCAGGAACCAACTTCTGCTAGCTTCTAACTTTTCTTCTGCAGTTTTTTCAACTCCCTCAGCCTTTGTAGAGTTGAAGAGAGTCAGGGTCTTGTTATGGATTAGCTTTTGTCTTAAGGGAGTGCAATAGCTGGTGTCATCTTCTAACCAGTCCACTAAAACTTTCTCCATATCGGCATTGAGACTGTTTCATCTTCTTATTATTCATATGTTCATTGGGGAGCACTTTTAATTTCCTTCATTATCCTTTACAACATATTCACTACTCACCTACTGGCACAAGAGGTCTAGCTTTCAGCCCATCTCAGCTTTTGACATGCCCTTCTCACTAAGCTTAATCATTTCTACCTTTTGATTAAAAGACAAAGAAATGTGATTCTTTCTTGCACTCAACACTTAGAGGACATTGTAGGGTTACTAATTTCAATATTTTTGTGTCTCAGGGAATAGAGGGGCCTTGAGGAGAGATAGGGAGATGGGGAATAGCTGTGCAGTGGAGCAGTCAGAACACATACAATATTTGTTAAGTTTGTGTCTGATATGGGTGTGGTTTGTGGCACCCCAAACAATTACAATACTAACATCAATGAGCAGTGATCACAGATCAACCATAACAGATATAATAATAATGAAATATAGTATAGACATTTATATGATATTGAGTCTGCCGATCCACGAGCATGGTATTGATTTCCATCTGTTTACATCATCTGCTATTTCCTTCCTTAGTGTTTCATAGTTCTCCCTGTAGAGGTCTTTTACCTCTTTGGTTAAATATATTCCTAGGTACTTTAATTTCTTTGTTGCTATTGTGAAGGGAATTGAGTCTTTGATTTGGTTCTCAATTAGATTGTTGTTGGCATATATGAATGCCTTTGATTTCTGTGTATTGATTTTGTATCCTGAGACTTTACTAAATTCATTGATCAGTTCCAGGAGTTTCTTGGTTGAATCCTTGGGGTTTTCTAGATACAATATCATATCATCCGCAAACAGTGAAAGTTTGCTCTCTTCTGCCCCTATTTGGATACCTTTGATTCCATTTTCCTGTCTGATTGCTGTAGCCAAGACTTCCAGCACTATGTTGAACAGAAGTGGAGATAGTGGGCAGCCTTGTCTGGTTCCAGTTCTAAGTGGGAATGCTTTCAATCTTTCCCCATTCAGTATGATGTTGGCTATGGGTCTGTCATATATGGCTTGTATCATTTTTAGGTATGTCCCTTCTATGCCTATTTTCTTAAGTGTTCGTATCATGAAAGGGTGTTGAATTTTGTCAAAAGCTTTTTCTGCATCTATTGAAAGAATCATGTGGTCTTTGTTTTTGCTACTGTTTATGTGGTGAATTGCATTTATAGATTTACGTATGTTGAACCATCCCTGCATCCCTGGGATGAAGCCCACTTGGTCGTGGTGGATTATTTTTTTGATAAGTGTCTGGATTCGGTTAGCTAAGATTTTGTTGAAAATTTTTGCATCTATATTCATTAGGGATATTGGTCTGTAGTTTTCTTTTTTTGTTGCATCCTTTCCTGGTTTTGGTATCAGAGTAATATTCGCTTCATAAAAGGTGTCGGGGAGGTTTCCGTTCTTCTCGATGTTGTAGTATAGTTTCTGCAAGATAGGTACTAGTTCTTCTTTGTAAGTATGGTAAAATTCAGGTGTGAAGCCATCTGGACCGGGACTTTTCTTTTTAGGGAGATTTTTAATTGCTGTTTCTATTTCAGCTGTTGAGATTGGTCTGTTCAGGGAATCTATTTCTTCCTGGTTGAGCCTAGGGAGGCTGTGTGTTTCTAGAAATTTGTCCATTTCCTCCACATTTTCCAGTTTGTGTGCATAAAGATTTTTGTAGTATTCATAAATTGTATCTTGTATCTCTTTGGGATCAGTTGTGATATCTCCTTTTTTATTCCTGATGGAGCTTATTAGAGATTTCTCTTTTCTGCTTTTCGTTAGCTTAGCCAATGGTGTGTCAATTTTGTTTATTTTTTCAAAGAACCAACTTTTTGTTTTATTAATCTCCTGAATAGCTTTCCTGTTTTCAATTTCATTTAGTTCTGATTTGATCTTGTTGATTTCACTTCTTCTGCTGGGTTTGGGGTTGGTCTGTTCTTCTTTTTCCAGCTCTTTGAGTCGTTTCATTAGATTGTCTATTTGTGATCTTCTTGTCTTTTGGTTATAGGCATTTATGGAGATAAACTTTCCTCTCAGAACTGCTTTAGCTGTGTCCCAGAGGGGTTGATAACTTGTCTCTCTATTGTCGTTTTCTTCATAGAAGTTTTTTATTTCCGTCTTGATTTCTTCATTTACGAAGTAATCATTTAGTAGGAGGTTGTTTAATTTCCACGTTTTTGTGTAGAAATGTGAGTTTCTGTTAGGGTTGATTTCTAAACTGATCTACAGATTCAATGCAATACCTATTAAAATCCCATCAACATTCTTCACAGATATAGAAAAAATAATTTTACGCTTCGTATGGAACCAAAGAAGACCCCGAATATCAAGAGCAATTCTAGGCAACAAAAACAAAATGGGAGGCATTAATATGCCAGATATCAAACTATACTACAAAGCTGTAGTAATTAAAACAATATGGTATTGGCACAAAAACAGGAATATTGACCAGTGGAACAGATGTGAGAATCCTGATATAAAACCATCCTCATATAGCCATCTCATCTTTGACAAAGCAGACAAAAACATACGCTGGGGAAAAGAATCTCTCTTCAATAAATGGTGCTGGGAAAACTAAATAGCCACCTGTAGAAGGCTAAAACAGGACCCACACCTTTCACCTCTCACAAAAACCAACTCACGCTGGATAACAGACTTAAACCTAAGATATGAAACTATTAGAACTCTAGAGGAAAAAGTTGGAAACACTCTCCTAGACATCGGCCTGGGCAAAGAGTTTATGAAGAAGTCCCCAAAGGCAATCACAGCAGCAACAAAAATAAATAAATGGGACATGATCAAACTACAAAGCTTCTGCACAGCCAAAGAAATAGTCATGAAAGTAAACAGACAACCTACAGAATGGGAGAAAATTTTTGCATCCTATGCATCCGATAAGGGACTGATAACTAGAATATACTTAGAACTCACGAAAATTAGGAAGAAAAAATCAAATAACCCCATTAAAAAGTGGGCAAAGGACTTGAACAGAAATTTTTCTAAAGAAGACAGAAGAATGGCCAACAAACATATGAAGAAATGCTCAACATCTCTAATCATCAGGGAAATGCAAATCAAAACCACAATGAGATATCACTTAACCCCAGTGAGAATGGCCTTTATCAAAAAATCTCCAAACAATAAATGCTGGCGTGGTTGCGGAGAGAGAGGAACACTCCTACACTGCTGGTGGGACTGCAAACTAGTTCAACCTCTGTGGAAAGCAATATGGAGATACCTTAAAGCGATACAAGTGAATCTACCATTTGATCCAGCAATCCCATTGCTGGGCATCTACCCAAATGATCCAGTGACACTCTACAAAAAAGACACCTGCACTGGAATGTTTATAGCAGCACAATTCATAATTGCAAGGCTGTGGAAACAGCCCAAGTGCCCATCAATCCAAGAATGGATTAATAAAATGTGGTATATGTACACCATGGAGTACTATTCAGCTCTAAGAAACAATGGTGATATAGCACATCTTATATTTTCCTGGTTAGAGCTGGAACCCATACTACTAAGTGAAGTATCCCAAGAATGGAAAAACAAGCACCAGATATATTCTCCAGCAAACTGGTATTAACTGAGTAGCACCTAAGTGGACACATAGGTACTACAGTAATAGGGTATTGGGCAGGGGGGAGGGGGGAGGGGGGCGGGTATATACATACATAATGAGTGAGATGTGCACCATCTGGGGGATGGTCATGATGGAGACTCAGACTTTTGGGGGGAGGGGGAAAAATGGGCATTTATTGAAACCTTAAAATCTGTACCCCCATAATATGCCAAAATAAAAAAAAATTAAAAAAATAATAATGAAATATAAAAGATATAATAATAACAAATATAATAATAATGAAAAAGTTTAAAATATTGTGAGAATTTTCAAAGGTGACAAAGAGACACAAAGTAAGCACATAACTGTTGAAAACTAATGCCAATGGACTTGCTCAATGCAGGGTTGCCACAAACCTTCAACTCGTGAGAACACAATATCTGAAGTATGATAAAGTGAAGCACAATAAAATGAGGTATTTTTATTGTTTTTACATTATAAAATAGTGAAATTTTATTCCTTTTATATGAATTAAATTTTCACAGCTGTTTAACTTTCATTTTAAAGGCAAAGGGTTTACTTTCTCCATGTGGTATTCTCTTTGAAAACAGTAAAATTCCTTTGTATGTATATTCAGATATGCTTATTATTTATAGGAAGCTTACTTTCAATGCATTTCTTTGACTATTTCATGTTATTCTTATCTTTTCAGAAAAGCCAATTGTGCACCTAGGAGAGCACCTTTGACCTCCATACTTTGCCTCTTCTCTTTCATCACTTTTATTTCTGTCCTTTTCCATTTTACCTGTTATAATTTTTCTATCTTATATTTCCACATAATTGAGTGCTTTTAGAATTATCTCGCTTATTTCTTTTTCAGTCTAATGGACTTTAATCTTTATGTGTTTTTTTTTTTTCTCTAGAGACACAGTCTCACTCTGTCACTCAAGATGAAGTGCAGTGGCCAAATAATATCTCATTGTAACCTGAAATTCCTGATCCTGGGCTCAAGTTATCCTCCCATCTCTGCCTCCCGAATAGTTGAGACTACAAGCATGTGCTATGATGCCCAACTAAATTTAAATTTTTTTTGTATACTCAAGGTTTTGCTATGTTGTTCAGTCTGATCCCAAACTCCTGGTATCAGCATATTTTCTCTCTTTATTCTCCACTGAACCCTCAGAACATATCAAAAATGTATGTCCTGTTCTCTTACATTAATGGGTATAATAATGTTTGAGTTGTATTTTTAATTACTCAGAATAAATATCCTATTCAATATTTATGAACAGAAGAAATGAATTGATACAATTTTATTATGTATCCTGGAATTATTTTCTGCAGTGCCATTTGTTTATTTTTAGTAGTCAAACGTATGCTATGTGTCTTTTCTCCTTTTTTTAAGAGTATATGTGTTCCAGTTCTATATATGATGATTTAAGGTCATTACTCATTTTGAGATGAGATTTGTTACATCAATTATTTGTCCATGAAGAGTATGCAGAGAAAACATGGGCATGTAGGGGATTCATTTCAAGCGGTCTGCAGCTTCAATTAATACAAACTGTCTAGAAACAATATCTTCATTGTATCTGTTATATCTTTTGCTTGAGACCTCACTTCTCTCAACTGTATGCCTTTCTTCTGGGATTGAGAGAGAGATTTTTGCCCAGAAAAGGGGCAAAATGCCAGTATGGCATTCACTGAAGTTTCTATATCTAAAGATTAAAAATGTATATCACAAGAACAAATTCTCATTAGAAATATCTAACTTTCTACAATGGATGATAATAATCCTCCCCAAGATTTATATATTTTTTCTCTCTCCAAACACATACCCTTGCTACTTGAAGATAGCAATGATAATATGACACATTTTGACCAATGCAATATGATCAAAAGTGCCATGTGTCATTAAGGCAAAAGCAAAAATAACTAACACTTGATTTGTTATGTACTTCTCCACTGTCAGAAAGAACTCAAATACCTGTGTTATATGACAGTGAGATAAGAAGTACAACTTACGTCACTCTAGGTCTCTGAGTAAAAACGATAAGTGGATTACACTTTTTTGTCTCATACCATACATTAATGTGAATAAGAATTCATTTTCGTTGTTTTATGACACTGTTTTATGTTCCTGTGGCATAATTAGACCTATACTGATAAATGCATGTTCTATAATTAATAACCTATATTCTAATACTGTATATTTAGCTGATCATGTACTATGGAATACTTCATCTATTTAATATATGAAAAATAAAATAACATATGTATATTTACCATCTCCTAAAAAAATGACCATTTAGTTATTTATTTAGAATAAAGGAATAAGCTAGACAAAAAAAAAAAAAAAAAAAAAACAAAAAAAAAAAAACGTGTTTAGGGCACTTCCCAGACCCTTTGGGGCAACCCACGCTATGGGTCAGAATTCTGGGAATACTGTTGGCTCCTGTGTCTCTCAGTTTTTTTGCGGTTTTCACATTCCAAGTAGATACTGGGAAATATCCATGTGGAATCTAGTGGTAGGGAGACTGAGGGACTGTGACTGCTTAGCAGGATAGAGGTACCCAGTGGGTGTGAGAACAATATGGTGCCCACTGCCCTGTTCTGCTCCACAACATCTTCACATGGGATCTCTGGTAAGGGTAAGTTCAGCACCTTTCCCTCAGTATTCTGCCTGAGATATGAGTTTTCACCCAAAACTTTTTCTTCTATTTGAGACAATCTGGCAGACAACGTCTCCTCTAACTCCAAGAAACATGATTATAACTGGAATACTCAAGTGGTTTCTCTGAATAAAATTATTCAAAGATTCCACTTTAGATTTTAGGATTTTAAAAAATTTATATGATATTTTTACAAAATAAGAATTCAGGAATGTGTAAGTCTTTAAATACCCTCTGTAATTATATACTTGTTTGAAAGGGAATTAGAAATGTATCCTTATTACTATTTGATTAAAGATAATAAGTAACAAATATTTTTATTTTTATTTTTTTATGTCAGCATATTATGGGAGTACAAATGTTTAAGTTACAAATATTGCCTTTGTCATGCCCCAGTCAGAGATTCAAGCATGTCCATCCCCCATATGTGCACCATACACATTAGATGTGAATATACCCATCCCCTCCTCTCCTGCCCAACACACAATGACTGTTAGTACTATGTATGCACATAGATGTTGATCAGTTGATACCAATTTGATGGTAAGTATGTGTGGTGCCTGTTTTCCAATTCTTCTGATAATTCACTTAGTGGAGTGGGCTCCAGCTCTATCCAGAATTATAAGACAGTTGCTAGATCATCATTGTTTCTTATGGCTCAGTAGATATACCTGTACCACATTTTATTAATCTACTCATTTATTGATGGGCATTTAGGTTGTGTCCACATCTTTGCAATTGTGAATTGTGCTGCTATAAACATTAGAGTGCATGTGTCTTTTTTACAGAATGTCTTTTGTTCCTTTGGGTAGATGCCCAGTAATGGGATTGCTGGACCAATTGGTAATTCTACTTTTAGTTCATTGAGGTATCTCCATATTACTTTCCACAGAGGTTGTACTAGTGTGCAGTCCCACAAGTAGTATATGAGTGTTCCTATCTCGCCACATCTACGCCAACATTTATTGTTTTGGGAATTATTTATAAGAGCCATTCTCACTAGAGTTAAGTATTATTGCATTGTGATTTTGATTTGCATTTCCCTGCTGATTAGAGATATTGAACATTTGTCATACATTTGTTGGCCATTAGTCTGTCTTGTTTTGAAAAGTTTCTATTGATGTCCTTTACCCACATTTTGATGTGGTTGTTCAATTATTTTCTTGGTAATTTTCCTGAGTTCTATATAGATTCTAGTTATCAGCCCTTTACCAGATGTGCAGAATGTGAATATTTTCTCCCATTCTGTAGTTGGTCTGCTCTCATGATACATTCCTTAGCTGTGCAGAATCTTTTTAATGTGATCAGGTCCTATTTATTTATTTTTGTTGTTGCCATGATTGCCTTTGGGGTCTTCTTCATAAATTCTTTCCCAAGGTCAGTGTCCATAAGAGTTTTTCAAACATTTTATTCTAGAATTCTTATAGTTTAATGCATTAGTTTTAAGTCTGTTATCCACCATGAGTTGATTTTTGTGAGACGTGAAAGGTGCAGATCCTGTTTCGGTCTTCTATATGTGGCTATTCAATTTTCCTAGCACTATTTATTGAATAAGTATCCTTTTCTCCAGTGTACGTTTTTGTCTTCTTTGTCAAAGATTAGATGGCATTATGTGGATGGTTTTATATCTGGGTTCTCAGTTCTGTTCCATTGGTCTATGTCTCTGTTCTTGTGCCAGTACCATGTTATTTTGATTACTATAGCCTTGTATTATAGCTTGAAGTTTGGTAAATGTATGCCTCCCAATTTGTTCTTTTTGCTTAAGATTGCTTTTGCTATAGGGGATCTTCTCTGGTTCCATATGCAGCATAGAATTATTTTTTCTAGATCTGCAAAAAAATATGTTGGTATTTTAATACATATTACATTGAATCTGTATACATTTTGGGTAGTATGGACATTTTAACAATGTTGATTCTGCCAATCCATGAGCATGGTATGGTTTTCCATATATTTATGTCCTCTGCTATTTCCTTCCTTAGTGTTTTGCAGTTCTCCCATATAGGCCTTTCACTTCCTTAGTTAAATATATTCTTAGGTATTTTATTTTCTTTGTTGCTTTTATGATGGGTATTGAGTCTTTGATTTTTTGTTCTCAGTTTTGTTCCCAAGCGTTGGCATTTAAGAATGCTACTGATTTCTGTATGTTGTCTTTGTAACCTGAAATTTTGCTGAATTTATCAATTCCAGTACTCTGGGCCAGGCATGGTGGCTCATGCCTGTAACCCTAGCACTCTGAGAGGCAGAGGCAGGCGGATTGCTCGAGGTCAGGAGTTTGAAACCAGCCTGAGCAAGAGCGAGACCCCGTCTCTACTATAAATAGAAAGAAATTAATTGGCCAACTAATATATATAGAAAAAATTAGCCAGGCATGGTGGTGCACCCTGTAGTCTCAGCTACTCAGGAGGCTGAGGCAGCAGGATTGTATTCATAAGGAATATTGGTCTGTAGTTTCCTGTTGTGTCCTTTCCTGGTTTTGTTGTCAGGGTGATGTTGGCTTCATAAAACGTGTTGGAGAAGATTCTTTCCTTCTCGATGTTGTGGAATAATTTCTTCAGGGTAGGCACCAGTTCTTTGTAGGTCTGGCAAAATTTGGGTTTGAAACCATCTGGTCCAGGACGATTCTTATTAGGAAGGTTTTCAATTGCTGCTTCAATTTCAGTACTTGATATTGGTCTGTTCAGGAATTCTATTTCTTCCTGATTGAGCCTAGGAAGACTGTATGTTTCTAAGAATTTGTCCATTTCCTTCACGTTTTCAAGATTATGTGTATAGAGGTTTTTATAGTATTTATAGTTGTTATTTTGTATTCCATAGTATCAGTTGTAATTTCTCCTTTTTCATTCCTGATTAACTTATTAGGGCCCTTTGTTTTTTGCTTCTTATTAACCTGAGAAGAGGCGTGCCAACAATGTTCATTTTTTCAAAGAACCAACTTTTTTTATTAATCTTCCATATAGTTTTTGGTTATTGATTTCATTTAGTTCTTCTCTGATGTTTGTTCAATTTTGTTTTTAAAACTATCTATTCTCAAGATTCTTTCATCAGAAAACTGGACAAACATTGAGGATGTTGAAAATCTGCTATTACAAATATCTAAGAATGCCATTTTCCTTTTTCTCTATTGATATCTGTTGTAAAGTTGCTTTCTTATCTGTTATTACAATCCTTTAAACATATATTTCCTTTGTCAAAATTTTATTTTAGCTCTCAAACTCTACTCTGATGCATAATTCTTCATGAAATGTAATCCCATTTAGAATTGATCTCTGCATAGCATGAACGCTTCTAGAATTTTCTTCCACTCTTAAGATTAAAATTTTATGATTATTTTTAAATTTTTAAACACGTTGTTATTTTAGTCTCCATTTGTATACTTCAAGCTTCTTGAAGATTTATATTAATTTACTATATTATAGAATGTTTTCTTAAAAAATAGAAATAATTAAAACATTTATGTGAAGGAGGAAAGACAAGAAAGGAAAACAATGTCAGGGAGAGGAAATGAATGAAAAAAGAAAAGAGGAAAGGGAGAGAGGGAAACCCGAAGGACAGAAAAAAGGATGGAGTGAATGAAGGAAGGAAGGAAAGTTTTTTAAAAGGAGGGGAGAGGCATATCCCAGAGAGTTGAAAGGAGAAAAGAGAAGGAAAGAGAATATTTACTAACATTCTTAAAATTTTGTTAAGGAGATATTTTAATGAATTCATATCTAATATATCCCTCTATTAAAGCTGATGAACCTGAAGGACACCTACAACTTGCCATGATTGCTATATACCAAGTCATCATTATCCATTCATTATTTTTTATATTCCCCATTTTCTCTGGAATATATTTTTCAGGGATTTTTTGTGCCTTATGCTACATTTTTTCCAAAGAAAATAATAGCAATTCCTGGCCTATATCATTCCTGATATTTACCCTGGACATTATATTATGATGATAGCTCCAGTAGCCCTGTATTTATATGAATTGCACTAATTCAAGAAAACATATTGCTCATAAGAAAATTACTTTATTTTAAAGTTATAAGAATCTATTGACAAGCAGTGATTTTTCTATCCAAATAGCTTTCTATATATATTACAGTCAGGAAAGTAAAAATAAAAATGACTAAGCATCAGTAAACAGTGGCATGTATGTCAAGAACTTTAAGATTAAATATAATTTCTTTTCCATCAGTTTCCATCTGAGGGTTGGTTATAAATATTCAATATCATCACTTCTGGTCAAACTTACTTTTGCCTCAAATTGTCATGAGGACAATGTGAATGTCATAAGAGGGTCTGTACAATCATTGACATGATCTATGGTCATAACGAGGTGTACACTTTTATGCTTTCTTCGCAATACAACTCCTCCTTAATATCAAAAATAGAGGCATATGAAGCTAGTGATCATCTTCTATCATTCAGAGACATAATCCTCTCCAGGGTGAAAAAATTAAATATTATAATAAAAAGAATAAATTATCCAAGGTGTGGTTATATATCTTAAACAAGATATTCTAATATTTTATTAAGAAAATATTTTCAAATTTTAGTAATCCATATTATTCCATTTGTTCATTAATAATCTTTTAACACACATTTATGTCAGATTTTTTAAATTAATTAACTTTTAACATTTAAATGTTTAAAAGAAAACTTTATAGAATGATAGGTGAACTAATGTAAGTAAAAGTTAAGACTATATTTAAAAACCTTCTAGTGTTTAATGAACCAATAAAATTAGCAAAAATAATATTATAAAAACAAAGAATGTTATTAAATTATAGGTAGATAATATTTCCTGCTAATGGCTTTGAGCCTGAAATCTAGTCTTACTTGTTAAAACTCCATTTTTAAGGTGATAAAGACATAGTAACTCCAGACTGGCTTTCCTTTTGTGTAATCAGAGTGATGGATACAAAATTTAAAATATCCTTAGATAGCAGTACTTGAGTTGACACTACTAGGGATTACATAATAACACTTTAGAAAATATTACGTGAGACCATATTACAAACAGACTTTAGAATATCTAACTTCTGAATTTCAATGCAATATCAAGATTGTTTATAGTTTCACTTGTTTTTTCATACGCTTTACAAGCTTTGTGACTCACAAAGATTAAAAACTGCCTTACATACTAATAAATATTCAAATACCACAGGATAATTTCATTTCTTTAATTTGCTTTATTTTATTTTTGCCAAGATGAGGGGGGAAGGAGCTCCAACAATACTTTTGTAAGAAAACTGCTTCAATGACCTTTTCTAGTGGAACTTGCACTGGGGGGATTTCACAATAGAAATTAACTACTCTAGACTTTTAAAAATATATCAAATATCCAATTTAGAGAAGATTATTAAGTATTAGAGCATATTAATTAATTGTACAAAATTATGTGATGGCCAGAACTTGTTTTAAATCTTGGCTCAGATACATATAAGCTGTATCACCATGGGCCTTAGTCCTTAACTTATTCTCAGTTTCACCATCATGTTTTCAGAGACTTTTGTCAGTATTAAATGAAATAAAAAATTTAAGAGAGTCAGAACATGTCAGGCAGTGTTTGACACATTAGGAGTATGCTAAAAATAGTAGCTATTAAGACCTGCTGGATATTATACACTGGATACAAATAATCACAAACTAGAATGAGATTTAAAAAATGGAAAGAAGGGAAATAAACAACATAATTAAAGGTGGCCTTTTGGGTACTTTAGGCAACAGCAATAGGTTTTAATTGGTAAGTCAATATGCCCCAGAGAGGAGATTCCCTACATAGGTGAACTCACCATCTATACAACACGAGCAGGTTGGCATCTCCTGGTGAGCAGCATACAATTTTTATGTTTGTCAAACATACATGGGCTATTATAAATAGAAGTTTAGTGTTCTACTTTTAGAAAATGGCATGTAACTCAGGGTTTAAATAGATAGGTTGTGCATATTAGGGCTCAGTGTTGCTATAGGGATAAATATAAATGTATACACACACATACACATATATATAATAACTGCTTACTATGGAAAAATGTGGAATAGAAGGAAGATTGATGAATTTTGAAGTTCAACAGACATTGATTGAGCCACTAATAAATTCAGGTTCTATTTTAAATTAAATTCAGAACATAAAATACAATCCCTTTTCTTAAGGTTTTTTTGACCTGTGGGAAAAAATAAGGGGCAACGGATCATTTGGTCATTATAATGTTTGTACCATGACAGAGAAATACTCGGAAGATTTGGGGACGGGAGCACTATCTTCCTCTCACCAACTTTATATTTCTTCATTACACTTCACACGTTTACTGTTTCTCATGAGCACCCCTCCCCCTCACACACACACTGAATTGTAAGCTGTATGATAGCATAGAGTTCATACACTATCACACAGCATAGGACAAAATGTAACATTTAAGGAACATCCAGCAAATATGCAAGAGTCCCATGTAAGCAATAGTTTAAACAACAAAAAAAATTTCTTTCTTTTAATGTTAATTAAAAATTAACAATTAAATTTTTTAAATAAAAGTTTTATATAATTACATATTGCTAGGATAAAACTCTTCTTTCCCACTGCCGCATTTTCCTTTTACATTTCAGTTTTGGTCATATTCGTTTAGGCCCAATTATTTTAACTTACATGATTTTTCTCTGACACAATTTATTCTGTATCAGCTTAGCTGGTGACTCGGTTTATTCATTAAGAATAAACTGAATGGGTTGAGATCACTTTGTAGTTCAGACTTCCAAAAAGTTACACAGTCATATGTCTCCTACCACACAAAACCAGTGTGCAACTTGTTCTTAATACATCCATCAAGAGGCAGGGCCTATTTTTCTTCCCATTGCGTCTAGTATGGCTCTATAACTATTTTCATTTCTTAGAAACATAATAGAAGTACCATTCCAAAACTTCATAGTTCAGGTATTAAGCAAGCCTTGCAGCTTCTACTTTTGTGTTCTAGAGGAAGCAAACTACCAGCCAAGAAATCTGGCTAAACTAAGACTTCCCCTCTGGGAAGAAACCAAAACTAGATACACAGGGAGGCTGTGTAGGTAGAGCCAAATGCCCGTCCAGCCACCATCTCTTCTAGGTTTCACATGTTAGGAAACTTCTTTGTCTTCCATGTCTTAGTTCTAGCCGATGCCACTTGTATTGCAGAAAATCTGCCTCCAGTGAGATCCATCCCAATAGAAGATTCCTGAGCAAATAAATAAGTGTTGTTTTAAGCCACTGAATGCTGGCATAATTTGTTATGCTGTAATACATACTCAAAGCAGCTCAACTCCGCATATTTTTCTACATCTCTTCAATACGATTTGCACACAAAGTGGAAGCATTCTGTTCTTTTTCAAGAGGAAAGTCTGACTTTGTTAAGTGGAGTGTTTGATGGTGCTGCCCTATGCCAGTACTGCCCTGGGAGGATTGGTTATCATGATTAATTCTGGGATGCATTTGGATGCTAGCCCATTTTTTTCCACTAAGCTGCATTCTCTAGTTAGTTTTTAATAGTTAGTATTAAAATAGTTAGTATTAAAAACTAACTATGGTATTTGGGGCTATATTCGCCATTACTTTTTTCCTCTTATTTCTTCAATGTTTCGAAAATGGGTTAGAAAGAAATGCGTTAGTTTTGGCCCTTCTTAAATCCCCCAATATTTACAAGCACAAAGCTTACAGAACTTCAGTTTGGTTTTGGGGCTTCTGTTTCTCATCTGGAAAATAGCAGACCATCTCTAAAGTTCCAAAGTTTCCATGAAGCTTTGACTTATTAATAAATCAATAATGACAATATACCAGACTAAATGCATATGCTTCTAAACAAAAACATTTATTCCTGGGAATGGCAGCACAAACTAAACTAGTTCATGTTGTCTGCTATGATTACCATAACAAAACAGCATGGACCTGGTGGCTTAAACAAACAAATAAAACGTATTTCCTTATAGTTCTGGATGCTAGAAGTTTAATATCATGGTGTCAGTAGGTTTGGTTTCTCCTGAGGCCTCTCTCCTTGGTTCAAAGATGGCCTCATTCTTGCTATGTCCTCTGGTAAAAGAAAAAAAAAAAATTCAGACAAAATAAATTTAATAAAATTTATTTGAGCAAAGAAGGATTTATGAATCTAGTATCACCCAGAATCAGAAGAGTTTCAGAGCGCTCTGCTGCTATTGGCATGGGCAGCAAGCTTTTATGTGAAAGGAGGACAAAGTAAATATATTGGACGGTTATAGAGTAGAAAGACTCTAGCGAGAGGTCAGTTGGTATTTCTTGAATGGTAGAATCTCGAGTTTTATTTTACTGTTTACATTGGGCTCCATTCTGATTATATAAGAACTGAAAACCCTGGGACAAGGCCTAATGGCCTTCCTAAGTGGGATTTATTATAATGTCTCACATGGCCTTTTCTCTGTGTGTACCCACCCCTGCTGTCTCTGCGTCTTCTTAGAAGTTTGTCACCTATATTGGGTTAGGGGCCCACACTAAGGGCTTCAGTTTAATTTAATTGCCTTTCTAAAGACCATATCTCCAAATACAGTTACCTTCTAAGATATAGTGTTTAGGACTTCAAATATGAATTTGTGGGAATGGGCACAATTCAAACCATAGCAATTCGGTCTGGGTTTCTTGTAGCACAAGCCCTACGGAGATGCTTTCCAGATATCTTACATTAGAAAACAAAAGGAGTGGAATTGGAAACAAAAGGAAACAAAAGCAGAGAAATGTGAGATTGTCAGTGTAGTTCTGCAGTTCCTTTTTCCAGCATTGCGTTGCAATCTTGTTTACTTTTAACATCTCTAACTCAAAGTTAACCATTTTCTTTATAAAATGTCTCCATGTTATACTTTATAAGTTTCACAACTATTATGATATTCCACAACTAGAAATGTTCACATAAATCCACACATTGAAAGTTTATTTTCAATAAGCAATGTAGTCAAGCCAAGTACATATCATTAAAGGAATTCCATAGATAAGAACTCCTTCTGCCAGTAAATAAAATTAATATGTTTGCTATGAAGGCTTGTTAAAACATTTACAAGGGGATTTGAAGGAGTCATTTATTTTCTCTCTTGGTCATAAAAAGCAGACAGTGGATTACACATCTGCTTGTAACACATTATTTTTCATCTCCAAATTCCTGTGAGTTATGATATGCTTTAATTTAGCAATAATTCTATAAAACCTTCATGTAATTACTGGTCTCCCAGAGCTATACTAACACTTACGAATGTTTCAATATCAGATTACTCATCTTTAATGATTTACAAAAATTTTTTAAAGGAAACTAAAGCACTCTTAATTTCGTATTTTAACATTGAACTTGACACTCATGCATTGTTTCTTTGGTGCAGGTCTAGTACTACCACTTACATTCCCTTTGTCTCCCAGTATCAGGCAAAACTCTTCCCAGGTCAGAAGAAAGTGAGGCCACCAAAGAAAAGCAATGTATGTTTCAAAAGAAAAGAAAGTACCACCCAGTAAAAGACAGAATGCATAATATGATGCATTAACCCTTGTTGTTCCAGCATGCCCCTTTGAGAATGTTCGCTGCCTCTTATTGGCTAAAGACACGTTAGTTCTCAGATCATGGGAAAATATAGACATGACTAGTTTGTCAGTCATGTAGGTATATACTTAGATGAATGTTTCAGAGACTAGAACACTACAAATTATAAATGCTGTTGTGTACTGAACAGAGGTGTTAAAAGGGAGCAATTATATGTACCTATGCATACATAAGTATTAATATAAATATGTTTTAAAACTTTCTGTAACCTTGACAGAGAGAATAATATAAACATTTTTATGTGTATAAATTATGAATTTATGGTTAAGTTGTATGCAGATACTATTTTGACACATATTTTAAAACCAACATGTTATAAAAGAGTTAATAAGAGCAATGGGTAAAGAAAGGCTGACAGAAAGATAAATATTAATGACTGGTTAAAAGGAAACTTTTAGAAAAAAAATTTAACAGAATTTGTTTGAAGAAAAAATGATATATGAATCAGGCAGTACATAAAATTGAAAGAAGAGGTTCAGAGAGCTCTGGTCCAGCAGCCAGGGCAGTGAGCAGAAAAAGAAAGAAAAATAAGTAAATCACTTGATTAGCTATAACTAGTGGTTTGCCTTACTTCACCGTGGTCTGATGGGAGGTCCCTAGTACTATAACCAAGGAGGTGATGGGCTGTCTGTGACTGACTGAAGCTTGATTCCAAATTAATGAGTTATAAGAAATACTTTTAAGTAAAGTGTTGATTTGCTGCATGAGGGTTTGATTCTGGGTACAGAAACAACCTTAAACTAATGGTGTCCTGCTTATTTCGATTTAATATTCTGAATAAAGCAATTGGCTGGTTTGAAATAAAAGAAACACTCATGATTTCATTAATAATTTACATATGACAGGCTGATGTAAGGGGTGTACATGATGTGAGGAAAAAATAATTCACCAAATAGTTGGATGTTTTTCTAGGCTTGGGCACAAGCAATGGATAAGAGATACAATTATAAACTTAATATTTCCAGTACACGCCCTCCCACAAATTACAATCTAATAAAGGAAATCAGTTTGCAGAAAATAGTTATATAAATATTTATTTATTTTAGTTGTACAAAATATAACAAAAGTGTAAAATCAAAATATATATAATACTATATATATATATATATATATATATATATATATATATACATATATATAATCTAACCATGAGTATGTGTTTTCAGGTCTCATCTAAAGACAATTCAGTTGACAACATAAGAAACGCTTGTAGGAAGAGACTTTAAGAAAATTAAAATGTGAAAATAGGCTATGAAAGGTACTATATATGTAAGGAACTATATGAATTTCCCATTCCACCCGTGAGCTTTACAATGGCTCGGATGTGAGACTGCACAGCCATTGCACCCGAGGCGAGGTGGAGAGGGAAGTGGCAGGATTCTCCAGGAGGGCTCTGCTGAACACAGTAGGATCTGCAGCCCAGGGAGGTTCATTTTCATAAGAATGGGTTAATATGATATTACTGAATTGAGAGGTAAATATAATCGGTAATGAGAAAAGCAAGATTTTATTTGTTTGGGAAATATGATTAATTTATTCAAGAAAGAGGTAGTAAACTTGAGATTTTCTGAAGTTAATCCAAGCATCTGTTCTTTACTTACTACACATTTCATGTACTGTGCCAAGCGTATGGACATTCCTAGACTAATCCTTTTACGTAAGATTTAGCCCCACTTTTGCAGAAGAGGAAACTGTGAGTCAGTGTAGATGTTTAATTTTTGAGTGGCTTTGTTTTGTCATTTGTGAACTCAGGCACAGATAAAAAAGAACCCTTCAACCTCTCATATATTATTAATACATTAAGCAAAAATTATAAGGCATGGATTGAAAAGGGATAGAGTTTACATCCTTAAAATTCTGGATAAAAAACTAAAAAAGTTATCAACTCAAGGAAACAAGTAACACAACATAAGAACATTCACAGGAAAGAGTTTCATTTTGCTCAGTTATCTTTTCCCCAGAAATTGAGGCTGAGGTTAAAAAAGTTTAGCTTCTGAGAAGACTCTTGAAAGAAATATAACATGGAGTGATAAGTACAGTAATGGGATTACAAAAGTGGTGCAGCAGTGTCTCAGGGAAGGATAAGATTTATATTGTTGAGACATGGAAAATAGCAAAGCCTTCACTAAAAAATGAGTTAACAGCTGAGCTAAACATTGAAGACTGAATAATAATAAGAAAACCAAAGAAATTAAGATATTTGACTTGAGGGTTTTCATTGTTCTCACCCTGGGGTCATTCAGAATAGGTAAAGTTTTTTACTTAAGGAGATTCAGGAAGTTAAGAATACCCTAGCAAGATTTAGTTTATCTGACTGAAACTCTATGAAAGGAACAGACCCCATCATGATATTAATGGAGGGAGAAAAGATACATAAGGGAGATTTGAGGGGAACATAGAAAAGTTACACTTTTCTGTTGTGTGTTTCCTGAAAAAAAAAATGACTACAGTATATGATTCCAATCAGAGACAAATTAAGTCTTTACTTGTATGCTTCTTCTCTCTTTATTTGCATGCCAATGTTTTCTGCAAATGGTAGTAAAATATTTTAGATTTTCTTCTTTTTTGATCTGAATTCTTAAAGCCAGAATTGTAAGAGTTTGATAGCTTAAATCTCATGGTTCTGATGTTCCCTTGGAAAAGAAAATTTTACTTTCTTGATCATCAATTTTAAAAAAGCAAATCATGGAAAAATGGTATCTGAAAGATTCCTTTAATAAATATATACATTATTACTCTATATATTTTACACTGAAATAGGCAAATGCACTATTACCTACATATCATTTTGTATATAGATGGTTAACACTTCTCTTGACACCTGTGAGCTGGAGCATCAGCTGAGTCACATTAACTCTATGAATTAAAAAACACTGTGGCAAACTAATATCTAAATTCTGTGATAACTGGGCCCATAGAAAGGAAAATCTATGAATTTCACTTCCCCACGTGAATGTAATTCTGTTTATTATCTTACATATCAACTGTCAGCAGCCTGTGATATGGAATAGTTTAGATTACTGCTGACATTTGGAAAAAATAAATAGATTTGAATGAACTTGAACAAGTTAAGAAACACGACAACTTAAAATTGCTGAACAGAAATTGTTTGTTGACAAAATATTACAAATACTGTAGAAATTTTTGTTAGCTCCAACTACTTACTTTAGGTTTATCTCTGGGGAATTAGAATAACTAGGATGACTTTGACATTAAAAATACTGAATATAATATATTAATATTCTCAATTGGGCTTAAATATAGGGAAAAGTATCCACTGGTGTGCATGAACTCTCCCACTAAGTAAAACAGTTAAACTGATATTTCTCTTTGGGTGCTCAGTATGCCGTATCTTGAGTCATTATTTTAAAAATAAAAGTTTCATTTGCACCAGGGAAAATATTAAGAAATATGTTTGAAAGATATATTAATTAAGGTTGGTAGTATAATTATTTTTGCTACATGCATAATAGCCTAAATATAACTGTTTAAGATTTTAACATATATGTATATATATTTGTTACTTTTGTGTTTAGAAAACATATTTAAATCAGACATTCTTGCTGTTTACAGAGAATCACTTTTTAAAGTTATCAGTCCTTCCAAATATTGGATAAACCCTATATAGCTCAACTCTTCATTTTAGCTTAAGTATTTTTCTTAATAATGTTCCAATAAATATTGCAGTTGATATCAGGAAATTGCCTAGAGAAATAAGTTAAGGTCATTCAAAAGTCTGAAAGAAACAATAATAGTGAGATCATAGCACAACTGTTCAGCAGGAATCAGATGTGAGAGGTGATTAAGTGGACAACAGTAAACTTCAAATCCTTGTTCTTTTCATCAGAAGAGATTCTATTATTTATTTCAGTTACTTCCCATGGTAAAAAAAAGTCAATATGTTGAATCTTTATAATCAGTTCAATTGTCAATAAATTTTATGATTATTAACATGCTACTGAGGGTTTTACCAGACAGATAATACAGATTAAAAAGCCACTATTTATTGTATTAAAATTATTTTCCAAAATCTTCTTCCTACCCCATAATCTAAAATATGTAGAATACTTATTTTTATATTGTAGAAATTCAATAAATTAAATTATTATTTCTTAATAATAGCAATTATTATTTTAATAATAATTAGTATTAATTATTAAAAATAAATTTTAATATCATCAATTTGAATTTGTTCTTCTATGGAAAAAGCTTCATTTTTATTACCTAAAATTTATGATGAGTAATCAGTGGGAAATCGTAAAGTGAGTATATTTTTGACTCTTTTATTTCATCAATTTATTTATCCTTTTCTTTGTTAATACCACATGCCTTGACTACTGTAACATTAGACTAAGAGCTGAAATACAGTAGTATTTGTTTTCTGTCTTTGTTCCTCTTCATCAATATTGTGTTGATTTAGGGGCATCTTTTGCCTTTCCATTATTAATTTCAGAATCAGTTTGTTAATGTGAACTAAGTAACTTGCTGGAAGTTTTATTAAGATTATATTTAATTTGTAAATCCAGTTAGGAAGAACCAACATCTTAAAAATACTAGGTCTTCCACCTCATGAAGATTTTTGTGAGTTAGGGTATTGATTTTGATGATTAGAGTATTGGTGACTTCATAGAATGAGTTAGGAAGAATTCACTTTGCTTCTGCTGCTGGAACAGATGGTAGATAATTGGTATAATTTCTCCTTAAATACTTGGTAAAATTCACCAGTGGACCCATCTGGGCTTGTTACTTTCTGCTTGGGAAGGATATAAGGTATTGTTTCATTTCTTTAATAGATACAGGCCTATTAAGATTATCCACCTCTCCCCGTGTGAGTTTTTTTTTTTTTTTTTTTTTCTCTTTAGGTAATTTTTTTTTTTTTATTTTGGCATATTATGGGGGTACAGATGTTAAGGTTTCAATTAATGCCCATTTGCCCCCCTCCCCCCACAAGTCTGAGTCTCCATCATGACCATCCCCCAGATGGTGCACATCTCACTCATTATGTATGTATATACTCGCCCCTCTCCCCCCTCCCACCTGCCCAATACCCTATTACTGTAGTACCTATGTGTCCACTTAGGTGCTGCTCAGTTAATACCAGTTTGCTGGAGAATATATCTGGTGCTTGTTTCTCCATTCTTGGGATACTTCACTTAGTAGTATGGGTTCCAGCTCTAACCAGGAAAATATAAGATGTGCTATATCACCATTGTATCTTAGAGCTGAATAGTACTCCATGGTATACATATACCACATTTTATTAATCCATTCTTGGATTGATGGGCACTTGGGCTGTTTCCACAGCCTTGCGATTATGAATTGTGCTGCTATAAACATTCGAGTGCAGGTGTCTTTTTTGTAGAGTGTCACTGGATCATTTGGGTAGATGCCCAGCAATGGGATTGCTGGATCAAATGGTAGATTCACTTGTATCGCTTTAAGGTATCTCCATATCGCTTTCCACAGAGGTTGAACTAGTTTGCAGTCCCACCAGCAGTGTAGGAGTGTTCCTCTCTCTCCGCAACCATGCCAGCATTTATTGTTTGGAGATTTTTTGATAAAGGCCATTCTCACTGGGGTTAAGTGATATCTCATTGTGGTTTTGATTTGCATTTCCCTGATGATTAGAGATGTTGAGCATTTTTTCATATGTTTGTTGGCCATTCTTCTGTCTTCTTTAGAAAAATTTCTGTTCAAGTCCTTTGCCCACTTTTTAATGGGGTTATTTGATTTTTTCTTCCTAATTTTCGTGAGCTCTAAGTATATTCTAGTTATCAGTCCCTTATCGGATGCATACGATGCAAAAATTTTCTCCCATTCTGTAGGTTATTGATAGACTGTGTCCTTCAGGAAATTAGCCCATTTTATCTTAGTTATCAAATTTGTTGGAAAGAAGTTGCTCATAAATTCTTTTTATTATTCTGTTAATGTCCCTAAGATTACTAGTAATGATATTTCTCTTTTCTTTGATAGCTTGAATAGGGTTTTAATAATTTCATTTTTTGAAAAGAATTTTTTTTATTTTGCTGACTTTCTCAAACTTTTTCTTCTTTTTACAGTTTCATAGGGTGGACTCAATTATTTATTTTATATATTTCCTCTTTATTAATGTATATATTCAATACTATAAATTTATCAATAATCACTACATTTAGTTAATCTCACAAATTCCAATAGCTTGCATTTTTATTTTTATTTATTTAACATATTTTAATTTTTCTTAGGACTTTTTGATCCATGTGTTACCTAGAAGTTTCTTGTTTAATATCCAAATAATTTGAATCATTTCCATCTATCTTTTCATTATTAATTTCTAGTTCAATTCCATTATGTTCTGAGAACATACTTTGTACTATACATATTCTTTGAATTATATTAAGGTGCATTTTATGGCCCAGAATGTGGTCTATCTTGGTGAAAATTCCATGTGAGCTTGAGAAGAATGAACTTTCTGTTGTTGTTTGATCATCTATTATATAAATGTCAATTAGATACAGTTGATTGATGGTGCTGTTCAATTCAACTATGTCCCTACTGATTTTCTGCCAGCATGATCTTTCAATTACTGATAGAGAGATGTTGACATCTCCAACTATGAATGAATTCATCTATTTCTCCTTATAGTTCTATCAGTTTTACCTCACATATTTTGATCCTCTATTGTTAGGTACATCCAAATCTACATAACACTTATACCTACAGTGGCACAAGAATAAGAATTTAATTGGACACTTCTCAAAAATCATGAAAGCAAAAACAGAGTGTTATGAAATAAAGTGTTAAAAGTGGAAAAAAAATCTACCAAGTTATAATTTTGTATCCAGTGAAATTATTTTTAAAGGTGAAGGAGAAATAAAGAATTGCCCAGACCAAAAAGAATATTGAAGTAGACCTGCATGATAAGAAATATTAAAGTAAGTTCTTCAGAGACAATGAAAACGATATAGGTCAGAAGCTTGGATCCACATAGAGAAAAGAATAACAATGGGGATGGAATTCATCATACTTGTCTTACCTGTGAAGTATTCTAGTGTTATTATTTGAAAGTAGACTTAGAATAGTCTTTAAATATATATTTCAAACTCTATGGCAAACACTAAAAATAATAAAATAAATATCATTGATATTATGGTAAGAGAGAGGAGAGAAAATCATATCATTTAAAATGCTCAGTTAAAACCAGAGAAAGACATAAATAGTGAAGACAGAATAAAGAACAAGGGCAACAAAAAGAAAATAGTTATATATGTGGTAGATATTAATCCAACTATTTTAATAAGTACTTTAAATGTGAATGGTCTACATATACAAATTAAGAGTCAGAAACTGTCAGAGTAGGTAAGAAAAACAAGACACAACTATACGTTGTCTGTAAGAATTCCACTTTAAATGTAAAACCACAGAAATATTAAAAGTTAAGAGTGGGAAAAGATGTACCATGCTAACACTAATCAAAAGAAAGCTGGAGTAGCTATGTTAATTTTAGACAGAGTAGATATCAGAGCAATGAAAATTACTTGGGATAAAAGGAACATTACATAATGATAAAAGTGTCAATTATCCCTGATGTATTTTTAACCAACAGAAGGTGACAAAGATGAATGGATGTCACACCTGTGATTACACTATAGTATATTTTTTCATTTTGCTAGCAAATTATCTTTGCTTATTTGATGTAATAAGCCTCCTATCTTAGTCCAGGCTTCTGTAAGAAATTACCATAAACTGGATGGCTTCGACAATAAACATTTATTTCTCAGAGTCCTGGAGGCTGGAAAATCCAAATTCAAGATCAAGTCATCAACAGATCCAGTGTCTGGTAAGGTCTCTTTTCCTGGTTTGCAGATGGATGTCTTCTTATTGTATCCTCACATAGAGGAGAACAGAGTGGAGCAAGCCCCCACCAGTCTCTTGTATAAGACATTAATCTTATCATAAGGGCTCCACCCTTATGACCTAATTAACTTCCAAGGGTACCATCTCCAAACAGCAGCACATTAGTGATTACAGTTTTAACATACGATTTTTAGGGGAAAACAGACATTTAATCCATAGCACCACCATATTGGTATGACCACATGGAAAAAGACTGCAGGCAACCTCTCTGAACTTTGAGCAACCACATGAGCTGAGCAAACATAAACCTCTCACTTCAACAGTTATTAGGAACTGAATGTAATCAACAACTCAGTGAGTGTTGAAGAGGACCCTGAGTGTCAGAAGCAATCTTAGTCTAGCCAGTAGCCTAATTGTAAATTTTCCATAATGTAAGCAGAGGCTGCAGTTCAACTGTGTTCTTCTTGTGACTGATAGAAATTGTGAAACAACACATGTATTGTTTTAAACTGCTAAATCTGTGGTAATTTGCGCAACCACAATACAAAACAAATACAGCTTAGTTCCAGTTTCGTACTTTTGTAAATAGAGCTGTAATAGACATTCATGTTCATGGTTTCTAGTGGAAATATGCAGCCATTTTTGTTGGGGAGATACTTTGGAAATGGGATTTCAGATCACAGGGAATGATAACACTTAACTTTAATAGTTATGGCCAGAGAGTTTTCTGAGTTAGTTGTATCAACTAAAAGTCCCACAAACAATAAACCAGATATTTTTTTTCACACTTGCCAACACTTGGTATTGGTAGTCCTTTTAATTTTAGCCATTTTGATGGATATATACTCATATATTATTGTGATCATAATTTGTCTTTTCATTAAGAATGTGGAGTTATATAGATAATTACAGGCATGTATCAATGATTTGGTTGACATTTATAAACTGGAAAACACAATCTCTTCATGCCATAAAATAATTTACACACTTTTTCTTCTCATTCTAAGATCACAGTGTAGTGAAAATTATGGGAAAAGCAAAAATCTCAGTTCATATAAACATTTTTTTATTTCAATAGACTTAGAGCATATAAGCATTTTTTTATTAAATGGATGAATTATATAATGCTAAAGTCAAGCCTGTAAGCATACTTATAACTAGAATAGTGTATCTAAAAAGTAGAATTTTTAGCCCTCACACCACTATCATCCTCCCTTTTCCTTAGTTTTCAATGTCTATTACAATACTTTATGACAATTTATATCACTCATTTAGCTCCCACTTATAAGTGTAAACACATGACATTTATTTTTGTGTTTCTGAGATACTTTACATAGGAAAAAGGTCTTCAGCTCCGTCCAAGTCACTGCAAAATACATTATTTTATTCATGCTTATGGCTGAGTAGCATTCTGTGTGTGTGTATAAAATCTGTTTATGTCTTTTGCTCACTTTTTAATGGGGTTATTTGTTTCATTGGTGATGGTTTTTACACTTGTTTGCATCAATTGTTCTGTTCAACGTATAGAGCACTCTTAAGGATTTCTTGTAAGACAGGTCTAGGGGTGACAAATTCATTTAGTATCTGCTTGTCTGAGAAAGACTTTATTTCTCCTTCATTTTTATGAATCTTAGTTTTTAAGGATATGAAACTCTTGGCTGACAATTTCTCTGTTTAAGACTAAATATAGGACATATGACCCCATTCTCTTCTGGGATGTAAAGAGTCCTCTGAGAAGTCTGCTGTTTGTCTGAGGGGTTTTCCTTTGTAAATTACTTGATACTTTAATCTCACAGCTTGTAGGATTTTCTGCTTCACTTTGACTTTGGCCAGTCTGATGACTATGTGCCTTGGAGATGTCCCATTCACAATGAATATTCCAGGAATTTGATGCCCTTCTTATATCTGGATGTCTAAATCTCTTGTTTTTCCTTAAAATATCTATCTCTTTAGTGAATTTTTATTATTTTTTGAAATTTTTTTTGGCTCCTTTGTTTTGGTTTTCCACTTTCTTACCAATCCCATTAATCTTACTTGTGATCCATATTTTGAATTCTATATCTGATGTTTCAAAAATTTCCTTTTGGTTGAGTTCCATTGTTGGGGAGCTAGTGTGATCCTTTGCGGGGGTCAAAACAGCATGTTTTTCATGTTGTCAGAATTCTTATGTTGGTTCCTTGCATGTGGAATTCTTTCCCTCAAGACAAAAGAGTCGGCTTTGTGGTACTCCTATTCTCTTCTGATGGGAACTCTGCTGCTTGGTGAGGAGAGGGAGAGGTCCCTGATTGGTGTGCTTGAGTCCTGCTCCACATGACTGACTAGACAGGAGAAGGGCACATGCACTGTGGGCATGTAACACTGCTGCTTTCCTGTGTCTCCTCATTTCCTTGTGGTTGTTACAGTCCAAGTAGATGCTGAAAGGATATTTGTGTGGAAGGATGGGCTGCTTTCCAGGCTGCTTATGGAAGCTCGGGTGGGAGCAGGGCTGTTCCCTCTCCATGAAGGTAGGTGGCTGTGGGGGTTTCCTCCACCAAGGTTTGGCCTTGCAACTGTGCATGCATGTCAGCACACAGTCGCAGGCAGCATGTGGCAATATGGGCATTTGCTCCACCCAGGTCCAGCAGCAGTGGTGGCTGTGGTGGCAGTGGCTGCAGGGGTCTAGGCATATGCCCTGCTCAGGGCCATTGGTGGTGGCACTACATAGGTGGTAGCAGTAGTGACTGTATTACCCTGGTGGCAGTGGTGGGTGCTGGGGGCCATGAGTTCATGCTCTGCTGGGGTCCTGTGGCAGTGCTGGCTGGGCAGGGGCTACCTATGTGGTGGCAGTGGTAACTGGGGCTCTGGGTGCTTGCTCTGCCCAGGTACCCCAGTGGCAGCAGGGGCACCTGGCACCAGCTCACAGAACATGTGAGAGTACCTGGCCTCCAGCACCTTCCCAGGCCCAGCAGACAATATTGGGAAGTAGCAGCAATGGAGGTAATCCCAGGATAGACACAATGCTCTGGGTCTGGGGCCTCACAATGGCACCAGCTGCTGCACACAGGGTTCATAAGCCAGTGGGACCCTGCTGTGCCTTCTCTCCAGATAATGCCACTGTAGTCTCCACACTGCTCTTTATATCAGTCCAGATGGCTACAGCAGTGGAGGAGCCCTCCCACAGGTGGGATTTTAATGTCCACAGTGGAAGTGTGGAGGCCCAGTATTCTCTCCTCTGTCCCTTCCCCACATGCAGGTGCCTTTCCCAGCTACCTCTGATCCTACTGAGCAGGTCTGCCCACTTCCCTCTCCTCCACTTTGAGTGCTCCTGTTCCCTCTCTGTTGATTCACAATTCTCACCCTTACATGATCCATCAAAGGTGAATCTTTCCCCAACTTTTGATCCTCTCTGTCAGAGTGGCAGGATGGGCTGTTTCTAGTCCGCCATCCTGGTCCCTTCCCAATGCGAACATTTTAGAAAAAGAAAATGTAAAAGAAAAAAATGATGAGTAATAATCTAAAAAAAAAAAAATACTGAAGTAATAAAGTTTATAAAACAGCTCACAACAGCATCACAAAAGTTTTGTAATACACTAAAGAGCCTTTAGGATGCTGCTTTAATCATGCACATTGAAATTAAGATCCCATTATGCATAAGTGACTAGAGCAAAACCTTATTAAAACATTATGCAAACTGGCATAATACTAAATGCTGTAGTTGTAACTTGTACAATATGTATTCTTGCTTATCTTATTTTACTGTTATAGGCTTTGGAGATCTCAAGATAAAAAGAAATTTAAAAATTTCTCACAATAAGCAAGTTTTCTCCTTCTGAAAATACAGTTTAGCAACTGACCACACCCCACTTAAAGAGAAAGAGAAAAGAGAGAAAGATGACAACTAATGGAAAAATGACAAAGACTTTTGTTGTGAAATGTAAAAAAAGAAACATATAAATATATAATAACTATTTTAGTAGATGATGAATCTGGATTTTATTCAGGAATATTAATGTGATGTGTTACTTTTTAACCATTAGATAGGTAACATTTATTTAGTTACTTATTGATGTTTGCTGACTAATTTTAATAAAAAAGGTACACATATATATATGTAGCGAATCTATTAACCCAAATCAATTCTACTTTCATACATAAAGGCTAGAAAAATACACATATACATATGAAAAAAAATGTGTACACTCATTGCCCATGTCTATCTTTATTAATAATAGTACCAACTAGAAAAAACAAAAACAATGTCAACTAAATGATGAATAATTACTCTGAAATAAACAGACCTAGGAATATTACACATATCTCCATGCTTTGTATTATAACATGTTATTCTGCTCTCACAACTAATTATTTCTAGGTCTTCTACTTGGGATAGTCAGTGGACTTAGATGAGCTGGTACAATCATCTTGACACAGCTAAATTATATCATACTGTTTTACATGTTTTACTTTATCATATAAAGTAAGATACCCAGAGAAATGTGCTACCCATCACCAAAAATAGTAGGAGAAGAAGCAAAGAAAAACAAAATCATCATAAGAACAGATTAAAAATGGTATAACACACACGTAAATAGAGTCTAGTTTGTGCTAGACATTTCTCTAAGCTGTGTGTTGGGGATAGTGGTGTATGTGAATGTGTTCATTGAATTTTTACAACAGCCATATAAGGTAAGTGCTGCTTTTATCACTATCCATTCTGTTGATGAAGAAACTGAAGACTAATATCTTGCTCGAGGTCACAGAGCTAGGACACAATGAGTCAGTCTGAGGAAATCTTGCAGCCATGCTTTCATTCATTCATTCATTCATTCATTCATTCATTCTGTTTTCCTCCCTTCTGTTGCAGTATTCTTATCAATGTTCTAAACTGAATAGCTTGAGTCTAGATTTGCCCCTTACATCTCCCTATGTGTGTTAAAATTAACCTCCAATCAGAAGGCAGAGATTCTCAAACATGAATACATGAGCTCCATTTCAGGTTAAAAATAAACAAAATGATAAAGAAATTTCCCAAGATCAACAACTAGTTAATTGAATAATTTGTACTGATTATTTCAAAATTATGTAAATAATTTAAAAAACATGTTACTTTTTTTTTTGCTTATAGAACATAAGAATTTTTAAAACAAAACTGATAAAACAAAACTTAACTGATAAAACAAAACTTAAATGCAAACTGAAAAAAGAGTGAGTGTTATTTTGAGTGTCAGATCCCACCCCCATCCACACTCTTCCCATGTAACTTTTTGGCTCCTCTCAATGAAGAGAAATCTGGCCCCGTGACTTTTTCTGGTGATAGAATATGGAAAGAGCAACAGTGTGACTGTTCTGAATGCCAGCCTCAAGATCACTCATGTGTTTCCACTTAGTCACTCTTATATGGTTGCCCTTTGAAAAGACCACACCTGTTCTAACCTTCGGGGTGGATATAGAGAAACCTGGAGCTGAATCAAATTGTCTCAGGCAAAATAAAGCTAATCTGCAAATGTTTGATTTCCTAGAAGCCGGGAGCCAACTCCTAAATGAAAATCAGCCTAAATCAAATGCAAAATTACTCAGCTAGAACACACACCGTAATATGGTGAAATATAAATAAATAAATAATAAGCTAAGTGAATGTGTATTATTTATGCCACCTTATTTTGGGATGGTTAATGTCAGAGAATTATCATGACAATGTATAGCTAATACAGAAATTGGTGCCTAGATTTGGAGTGTTGCCATATAATAAAACCTACTATATGTGGCTTCAGGACAGTAAGTGAGCAGGGGAAGGCAAAATGATAAAGAAATTGAGGAGACTGACAAACTGGAAAAGTATGTTATGGATTGGTGAAACAATTTGTAATTTTTGCTGGCAATAACTAGTTAGCTATAAAGTTTACCTAATAAATATAACTTGTGATGATGTGATACTGAAGTTAAATCACTATCGTTAAGTTTAAAAGAAAGATCTAGATTTAGGTTTGGCTCCATATTTATCTGTTTATGGATTTTGATTCCAATGACACTAAAGCAAATAACGATAGCTTAAATAAATATGTACAAAATATATTGATAATTTAAATAATTTGTTTGGTAGAATAATCAGACCCCAATATTTAGTAACTATGCCTACATAGAATGTTTAAATGGCAATTTTAATGAAGTTTCATTGGCTAACTCTATAATGCTCTCATGTTTTATTGACAACAATTCTAGTGTTATTTGCATCTGTGTTAAATGGCTACCCACTGTAATTATTCTTGGTTTCTGCACAAGAACTATTTTTTTCATTACACATTTATTATTGGCCAATTGTGCAGTATTGATTGTTGAGTATATAATTACACATAAGGGATCATTTTAGACTGATAATATTGAACTCACCTCTTTGGAACAGATCATTTTGTGTCTGACAATCTTAAATAGAGTGTGTCATATTAAGACACATGAGTCATACCACTCTTGTCTATTCAGTCTGCAAAACCTTTCATATTGCAACCTTGTTATCATTTGATTGTCAAATTGCTGGAACACATTCATTCGCCAAAACAAATTCAACTTTTTGTATCACCATCATTGTGCTGAGATAGGCTGACTAATTGGCAGTAATAATTACTCCCCCACTACATTCTGTGGTTTGTAAATTTTCAGTCACTCCCATAGAGGTTGAGGGCACATCCATGACCCTTAATTTGAACTTGACCATGTAACCAGCTTTGGACCAAGGTATGTTATTAGTGGATATGACACAAGCAGAGTTTAAAAAGATGCTGATTGCACATACTCTCTTATTCTTCTGCATTGCATTGATCAGCAGCTGCCCCTTCACCTTGGGACCCAAAATTAACCCAGGTAGAAAGAGGTGTCCTAGCCAACGTATAGACCATAAGGCATATATGCTTAGTTGCAAATGCCATGTAGTTGTTATGGCACTATTGTCTGTTACACAACAATTACTTATTAATATAATAGTAAACCAGACAACCTGGAATATATTTATACTAATTTTCATTCCTTACATTCAGGTTTGAATTGAAACATTATTAGAGTATATAGACATCCCCCTCCCAACCTAAGTTTAGGGAGTCTTGATGGCAATAGATGGAATACTGACATAAGAGTAAGGGTTCCTCACTTAAGTTTATCCAAGCATATTTTTGGTTTTTTACGTCCTGAAAGAGGGCATAAAGCCAATACACAGATCAGAAATGCATTTATATTAGACTTTTTAATTTGTTTTCCTTTAGGTTCCCCAAGAAGCATTTCAAAATTTATTCCCCTTGATCTGGGATTCAGTTTATCAAATAAAGTCAGTCATTTTTTGGTAATGTATCCATGTATTTTATAGAGGTTTTCAGAATGACCTCTGGTACTTTTTGAGGAACTTGGTTTGGAATCATATTGTATCTGTTCTAACCTCTTCGATTTCTATCTATCCCCCTTTTCATCTAGACAACAAGAGGTGTCTCTTGCTCTTAGAAATTAGCACTACTCAAGGAATGTGGGATGACTTAAAATAAACTGAGTTGAATTGAATTGAATTGAAAATATTTTGGAACAGTTACTAAACCAGTATGACTAGACTAGAAGACTGTATTGGATAAGAATGGAAAGGGGAATTGGAAAGTACTTTGGTATATTATTATAGAGGCAATAAGGCTCGCTAAATATTTTAAAAGTCGGAATACATAAGACTAAAAAACAAACTAGCAAGCAAATAAAAACAATTGGAAAGTGGCATAATCATTGGTCTGGCAATAATATATAATATGCCATTATTGGGAAAGAGATTAGTAGCAGGGGTACTACATAGGAAGTCATGGTAGCTGTTTAGACTTACTGTTACTAGCAACATTTTTCATAATTTCCTCAGGAAAGATATGGCATATTTAACCCCATTTAAGAAGACCAATAAGGAAACTATGTACAAATGTTTAGATATAATCTAAAGAAATCAGTAAGTAACAATGCTGCCCCTAGCAGCCAGTCAGTACAAGTAGTGATTACCATGTCTAGTTGTGAAGGGACAAGCAGGGTAGGATTTGAAGAGACCTAAACCTGAATAAGGTGAGGAATAAGCCATGGCCTCCAAGAGCCATGTCAATCTTTAGTGGCATAACACTGTCCTCCACTCACCTGCATGTGGCTCCCATTTGCTGAGCCCAGCAGAAGCTAAATTGAGATGGAGCCCACTGAAACTGCATAGTAGACAGTCTCCCGGTGGTAAAACAAAATGGAAAAAAGTAAGAGTGGCTCTTAAGGGGAAAAGGCAAAACATCTAAAAAGCACATCATCTTAAAACACAATGCATTTTAGATACAAAGTACCAGGCAATTCCCAGGAGGGAGTGGCAAGCTTATTAATGTTGCTCTTTCCACAACTAAATAAATAAACCAATAACTAAATCTGCAAGTTTCCTTTAGGTGCATTTTGCACCTCAAAACAAACAAACAAACAAACAAAAAATCCTAAAAATTTCTGTACTGGCATTCTCTTCTCACTCCATTCTACTCAACCTGAGTTTGTGGAACAATGGTACTGGCAAGAAGATCTTGACCATAACTGGAAACTTGGCAAGCTAGTTTAGAAACTTACTGTAATCTTCCTTTCCATATCTCTGAAAACAGAAAGTCTCATCATAGGTTACTATTGTGAACTATTATGTCAAAGATTATATAACTGTCTCAGAAGAGAATTTGGTATTAATAGAGCAACCCAGGGAATATTACCCTTAAGCTTGTAAATAGTTTTAGCTTAAGTTTATTCTTGCACTGTTATCTCATCCCTACTTAAATACAAAGTGAACATCCTGGAAGTAAATATGGTTAACTGAGAGTCTGGGGTAACCTAGCTTAAGAAAAGTGAAATCTGGAGGTTATTATAATAGCAGTCATCTAGGGATGGAGAGAAATGTCATTCTGTTCAAAGGTTATTAGCAGCTGAACTGAAAGCACATGTGCTTTCTCTCTAACTCCATCATTAGCTCCTTTAGAGATATGACTAGATCTAACACTTGAAATTCTATGGATTAGGTATATCGTTTTTGTTAAGCCCTTAAATTCTCAAGGTTTCAAAAGGCAGCACATTATAGTGGTAAAGGATCTGGAATAGGATGGAGCTGGGTATGAATCCCATTTTTTCCATGTACCAGTTGGTTAACCTAATCTCTCAGCCCCAGCTCTTTTCATCAATAACTATGAAGAAAACAATAGTGATGACTTTATAATGGATTAAATAATACTTGTAAAATTCTGAATACATTATCTGATCTATATATCTCACCTTACAGGTGGCTAAAATATGTTATATTAAATACATCTTCTACCTTTGTAACTTTCCTTTTGTGAATCATATACGTCTCCACTGGAAAATGTATGTGAATGTATATATGAATAAATTCTCCCCTTTCTTCCTTACCCAAACATGAAATATCAAAAATATTATGACTTATCACATGTTTTTATTGCTAGCTTGTGACCTCTAGATTATTAATTAGCATGTATAAACTGTAAAGTCTAGAAAGACCTATTTTAGCTGTTTCTTTTTAAAAATCAATAATTAAGATATATGATATGCACCACAATATTCATACATTTTAAGTGTTAAAATGTTAACATTTTAAGTGTTACTAAGTCTAGTAACTGCTTACATATTTCACAATTGTGTAACCATGATCTTTCTGTATTATAATACCTCCATCATTCCAGAAATTATTCTTGTGTCCCTTTGCTGTCAATCTTCTGTCCACCTTTGGCCCCTGGAAAGAACTAATCTTGTTTCTGTAGTTTTCCATTTTCTATAAATTTCAGATAAATGGAACCTAACAAAATGTAGCCTTTTGTTTCTGGTTTCTCTCACTTAACTTGATTTTTTTTGAGGAGTGCCTATGCTGTTGTGCATGTCAAAAATTTGTTTCTCTTTATTCCTGAGTAGTATTTCATTACATGGCTATAGCACATTTTGTTTATCTTTTCACCAGTTCAGGGGAATTTGAATGATTTCTAGTTTCTGGTGATTATAAATAATGTTGCTATGAGTATTCATATACAAGCCTTTGTGTGGGTATGTTTTCATTTATTTTGGGCAGATACCTAGGAATGCAACCAGTGGTTGTATGGTAAGTATATTTTTAATATTTTTGTTTAATATTTTAAAAACTATCAAACTGCTTTAGAAATTAGTGATACCATTTTACCATTTAAGCTTATACATTTATAAAGATTTCAATTTCTTTACAACTTGGCCAATATTTGGTATTGCAGTCTTTTAGATTTTAGCCCTTATAAGGAGTATGTAGTAATAGCTGTAGTAATAGTGGTAGCGATAGTAGTTGTAGTTCCTTGGATTTTTAAGTTTGTGTTTCTGTGATGACAAATGCTGTTAAGACAATTTAAAACAATTTAATGTTCTTATTTACTTTTTTCTATCTTATTCTAAAGTGCCTATTCAAATCCTTAGCTCATATTTTTAATTGGGTTATTTCTTCAATGCTATGTTCTTAATAAGTTCTGAATATATATAATTCCTTTCTTAGATATATGATTTTCAATATTTTCATCCAGTCTATGGCCTGTATTGCCATTTTCTCACGATTGCCTTTTGAAGAGAAAATTTAATTTTAATGAAGTCCAATTTAGATATTTTTCTTCTTTGTGTTTTCTGTGCCATATTTTAAAAAACCAATGCCTAAAGGCACAGAAGGAAAACTTATTTATAAGTTTTATAATTATAGCTTACAATTAAGTCTACAATTCACTTGAATTAATTTTTATACAGTATAGGAAAGATTGAGAATTAAGAAAAAACATTGCTAGGCAATTAGATAAGAACCATTTTAAAACACTGTCTATTCTATTTCCTTTAATTGTCATGACATTTTTAATGGAAATGAATTGACATATATGGAAAGATCAATTTTTAGTATGTATATGCTTTCCCATTTATCTTTATGTTTATTATTATAAAATAATACCACCCTTAATTATTTTATTTGTAAAGTGAATTTTGAAATCAAGTAGGATATAGCTTCCAATTTTGTGTTGTTTTCATTTTGTTTCTGCTATTTAAGGGCTTTGCCTTTCCATTAAACATTAAAAATCAGCTTGTCAATTTCTATCAAAAAAAAAAGGCTACTGGGATTTTGAAAAGAATTTTACTGAAATTATAGATGAAGTAAGGGAGAATTTACATCTTAAAAATAATGAATATTCCAATTGACACAAACTGTGTATCTTTGCATTATTTAAGGAATCTTACATTTCACTCAGCATTATTTTTCTGTGTGCTTATGTTAAACTTCTTTAGTCAAATTTCTACCAAATCATTTGCTATTTGCAATGTTATCTTGAGTTGAGTTTCTTTTATTTTCAGATAATTCATTTTTGTATGACATAAACGATTTTCTCAGGTGGCTGTGCCATTGTACATTCTTTCCACTTGGATATACCTCAAAGAGTAAATATAGAAATACCATTTGATCCAGCAATAGCACTGTTAGGCATCTACCCAAAGGACCAAAAGGCATTCTATAATAAAGACATCTGCACTTGAATGTTTATGGCAGCACACTTCACTATTGCAAGGATGTGCAAACAACCCAAGTGCCCGCCAATCCATGAGTGGGTTAATAAAATATGATATATGTATACTATGGAATACTACTCAATTACAAAAAACACTAGTGATCTAGCACCTCTTATATTTTCCTGGATAGAGCTTGGGCCCATCCTGCGAAGTGAAGTATCACAAAAATGGAAGAATAAGCACCACATGTGCTCACTATCAAATTGGCACTAACTGATAAACACCAAGGTGCTCACACAGTAGTAATATTCTTTGGGGTTGGGGGAATGGGGATGGGTAAACTCACAGCTAATGGATGCAGTGAACATGTATGGGAAAAAGGGCACATCTCAAATCCAGGCTTGGGTGAGGCAAAGTCATAACATGTAATCAAAATGTACCCCTATAATATTCTGAAATAAAAAAAAAAAACCTGATGGGTACAATGAACACTATTTGTGTGATGGGAACATTTATAGCCCTGACTCAAACCATGTAAAAAAATTTGTGTACCCCTTAATATTTTGAAATAAAAAAAAAATAAATAAAATTTTGATAAAGACCATTTATATTTTTTTCTTTGTGTAAATCATGCTTTTTCTGTCATCTAATGATTCTCCACAAGTTTTATAGTTTTAAATTTTTATATTCAAATCTATAATCCATTATGATCAATTTTTTAGTTAATTTTTATATAAGGTGTGAGGCTTAGGTTGAGTTTCTTTCTTTTCTTTTTTTCTTTTGGTTGTTCTATAGGTGTCCAATTATTTTATTACCATTTATATGAAAGGTTATCTTTCCTCCACTGAATTGTTTTTGCATTTTTGTCAACAAAATTATACTTGAGCATACTGGTGTAAGTCTATTTCTAGGTACGTTATTCTGTTCCTGTGATCTGTGTTTCTACCCTTCTTCGAATACCATGCATTATTTATTAATGTAGCTATATAATTACTCTTGAAATTAGAAGGAATGAATCCTTCCACACTATTCTTACTTTTAAAATTATTTTAGCTATTCTAGTTTTTTTGTAATTTTACATAAATTTCAGAATAATCTTGCCTATATCTTCAAAATTTCTCACCAGAATTTTGATAGGAATTGTGTCAAACGTATATATCAATTTGGGGAGATTATCATGTTTACTATGATGAGTCTTCCAGTCCATGAACATGATATGTCTCTCCATTTATTTAGTTCTTCTTTGATATTTTTATCAATATTGTGTACATTCTGGATGAAAGTCTTTTTGTGTTCATTACATTTACTTCCAAGTTGTTATTCATAGTGTTGAATTTGTAATTTTTGTTTCCACATAACATTACTGGTATCTAAAAATACAATTGGTTTTTGTAACTTCATCTCATATACTGCAATCTTGCTGAACTCATTTATTATTTCTAGAGGTTTTCTTACAATTTTCTACATAGACAAATATATCAGTTACAAATAGGGAAAGTTTCATTCCTTATTTTCTAATCTGTGTAATTTTTCTTCCCTTTTCTTACCTCAATGCACTGGCTAGAATTTCTGGTAATATTTTAAATAAGAGTGGTGAGATTGGACATCCTTGTACTTCTAAGTATCAATTTAGCTGTAGGTATTTTGCAGATACTCTTCATCAATATTGAAAAAGTTCATCTCTATGCCTATTGTTAGTGAGTCTTTATCATGAATGAACATTGAATTTTGCCAAATGCTATTTATGCATCAATCTTTATGATTGTATGATGTTTCTTATTTAGCTTATAAGTATGATGAATTACATTGTTTGTTTTATTGATTTTATCTGCTATTTTTGTATTTATTGATTTCTAATCTTATCTTTATTATTCCCTGACTTCTGTTTGCTTTGTATTTATTTTTTACTTCCCTTTCAGGTTCCCAATGAGAAAGCATATATCATAAAGTTCATAATTTTACTCTTTTTTAAGTGTGCATTTAGTGTTATAAATTTCTCTCCTGGTACAGTGTTATCTATGTCCTTCAAATTTTGATATTTTGATTTTTAACTTTCATTCAATTCAAAATATATTTTTATTTCTCTGAAGATTTCCTCTGTGACTCATAAAGTATTCAGAAGTATATTGTTTAGTTTCCAGTGTTCAAAGATTTTCCTTTTATCTTGCTGATATTGGTCTCTAGTTTGATTCCACTGTGCTCAGTGAACACTCTGCATTATTTCAATTTGCAAAATTATTGAGGTTGCTTAATAATCTGGACTATGGTCTATTTTCCATGTCACTTGAAAAGAATGTATATTCTTCTGTTGTTGGGTGAAGCGTTCTGTAACTGTTGATTAGATCTTGTTGGATGGTGGCGTTGGTGCGTTCTTATGTACCTTTGCTGGTTTTTTGTCTAGTTGCTGTATCAGGTATTGAGAGTGTGATATTGAAGTCTACAACTATAATTGTAGATTTATCTGTATCTCCTTTATGTTCTATTAGTTTGTGTTTACAAATTTTGCAGCTCTTTTCTGTGGCATGTAAACATTTAGCATTGCTATGTTTTCTATGTTGTTTGACACCTTTAGCATATAGGTGTAAATAATTATCAGAGACAGAAATACATACTAATATGTATGTACATAATGTATAATGTACATAATATATCATGTACATACATATTAGTATGTATTTCTGTCTCTGATAATGATAATGTTCTAGGTACTGAAGTCTAATTTAGCTGATATTAATATAGCCAATTCTGGTTTGCTTTGATTAATGTTTGCATGATCTGTTGCTTCTCAGCTTTGTGTGTTCAGTCTGCCTATAATGTTATATTTGAAGCGAGTTTCTTAAAGACAGCCTATAGCTCATTCTGCTTTTTAATTCACTCTGCCAAGTTCTGTCTTTTAGTTGGAGAACTTATATCATTTATCATTAATGTTATATCCTCAATGCCTTCTTCTCTACATATTTAGAGTCTTTTTTGTTTGTTTTGTATATAGTATTCACAGTTTTTAATTATATTTAGTGACAGAAACACAGTAAAATATGTCTACTCCATCTTTTCAGAAATAGAAGTCCTGTTGTCATTGTCTTTCATTCTGAGAACTTCTGTTAGCATTTTTTGTAGTACAAGGATACTAGCAACAAATTATCTTTTTTTTTAACCTGGAAACATTATTTCATGTTTATTTATGATGAAAAATTTTGCTGGATTTACACTTTTTATTGAGATTTTATTTTTCTTTCATCACCTTTTATATGTCATTTACTGCCTTATGGACTCCACTGTTTCTAATAGACATTAGTTATTCATTATATTATTCAATTTGTAAATTATGAGCCATTTTTATTTTGTTTAATTCAAAATTTTCCTTTTGATTCTCAGAAAGATCATTATAATGTGTGTAGGTGTTGTATTTTTTGTTTACCTTATGTGGAGTTCATTAAGCCTCATGGATATAAAATTAATGTTTGTCATCAAGTTGGAAAGTTTCAATCATTATTTCTTCATAATTTTTTCAGCCACTACTTTCATTCTTTTCTTACTGGAAATCATACTGCATGTTTGTTGGAATGCATGACATTGTTCCAGAGATCTATGAATCTATTTTTATTTCTTTAATATTTATTTCTCTATTTTTTAAATTTGAAATTTAATGTATTTTTAAAATTTTTAAATTTTAAATTTTTTAAAATCTATATTTAAGATAACCTTTTATTCTTTCTGCCATTTCTAATTTAGATTCAGTCATTAGATTAAGTGAATATAATGAAATTGAAAATTCAGTTATTATATCTCTCAGCTAATTTTAATAGATTTCTCTGTGATATTCCTTCTTTTTAGGACCATTACATGCACTTTTTATGACATGACATTACATTACATTTTTTTAAAATTCTGTTAAAATACAAATATTAATGCTATGACGTTTGCCATTTAAACCATTTGGGAGGTGTACAGTTCAGTTCATTAAGTGCATTCACATTGTAGTGCACCCATCACCACCATCCATCTCCAGAAACTTTAATCTTCCCAAACTCTGCCTTGTCATTCAGTGATTTCTCCACATTTCTCCCTAGCCCAGGCATTGGTCATTTCATTTAAAAAGAAGAACTTTATTGAGGTATGAACGACATAGAAAAAATGAAGTTTACATCTATGGCACCATGACCACTTAATATAGCAATCACAACAAAAATTTTCTCCCACATCTTTATTTATTATTACTGTTTTATTTTGTGATGAGAACATTTAACATAAGATGTACACTCAAAATTTTTAACTATACTATAATATGATTTACTATAGGAACTATGCTTTAAATACCTCTAGGATTTATTCATCTTGTATAATTAAAACTTTATACCCCTTGATTAATACCTTTCTGTTTCCCCTTTCCCAGAGCAAAAACTACAAAACATGGAGGAAATGGACAAATACTTAGAAACACATAACCTTCTTTGTCTCAATCAGGAAGAAATAGAATTCCTGAATAGATTATTATCAAGCACAGAAATTTAAGCGTGCAATTAAAAATCTTCCAACGAAAAAATGGCCCAGACCAGATGGGTTCACACCTGAATTTTACCAAACCTACAAAGAAGAACTCATACCTATACTGCAGAAATTATTCCACAATATTAATAAGCATGGTATCCTCCCCAACTCATTTTATAAAACCAATATCACCATGATACCAAAGCCAGGAAAGGACACAACAAAAAAAGAAAACTCTAGACCAATATCCCTCATTAATATAGACACAAAAATCCTCAAAAAAATCTTAGCAAACTGAATTCAACAGCACATCAAAAAATAATTTATCATGACCAGGTGGGATTTATCCTAGAGATACAAGTATGGTTCAACATATCCAAATCTATAAATGCAAGTCACCACATAGATAAAAGCAAGAACAAAGACCATATGATTCTCTCAGTAGACACTAAAAAATCATCTGAGAAAATCCAGCACACTTTTATGATAAAAAAACTCTTCCCAAAATAGGCATAGATTGGACATACCTAAAATTATTAAACCCATATATGATAAACCCACAGCCAATATCATTCTGAATGTTGAAAAATTAAAAGCATTCCTGCTTAGACTAGAGCCAGATAACATTGCCCACTATCTCCACTTCTATTCAACATAGTGCTAAAGATGGGGAAGATGGTGGACAAGAAAAACCACCAGCCAGAGTGTCTCTGCATGAAAAACAGATTTAGAAGAAAGTGAAAAAATTAAATAAATAAACAAACAGGAAGACAAACATAGATCAGATGAGAGTCAGAAGGAAGGGTCCCTGAAACTACAGGAAACTCCATGAGAAGAAGTTATGGAGGAGAACTGGAAGGAGAAAGGCCCCTGAGATGCTTGGAGACTAGTGACTAGGGCAGGTAGAGCAGTTAAATTTTCCCTCTCTTGCATCTGGGACTGCTGGTGGGCTCCTGAATGGTTACAAATGGTTTCAATTGGTTACCTGCCAATACCAGCCCAGAGATGATTACTGCCAGTGAGCAGTGAGTCTCTTGAAGACAGGGTACTAGGCTCCCAGCTCCCTGGAGCAACTCCTGGCCCACAGACCTGAGCTGATTGGCAGGCACCATATTGTTTCATTTTCCTTTTCCCCTTCCCTAGCCACAAATGCTGAGAGAGACAATTTAGCCACCACCTGGAGGCATCTGTAGGGAATGGGATCTTTTCTTTTCTTTTTTTTTGTTTTGATTTTTAAGATTATTTTAATAGTTTGCCTGGATTTAAACTTCAAGATATCACTTCCCTAAGGATTGTAGCCACTGATTTCTCTATTTTTTCTCTCCTTTGAGTTTTTAACTGGATCACAAGGGGTCTACCCTGTGTTGGCAAAACCTATAGTCAGCTACTTATTTTGACAGTGGTTGTGCTCAGATACTTCAAACCCATAGGGTTTCCAACCATGGTTGATCAAGTTGTGAACAACCCATTGAGATACACACTTATACTTGCTGCCAGTATTTAATTTTTTCCCTTTCTATATCTTTACATTTCACAGTGCATTCTTATATTTTCTTCATGCATCATACTTCAATAGTCATATTAGTATATAAAAAAAAGTTTATTTCAGACCTGTTATATCTTTCTAACTTTGCAATCTGCCCTTTAAATTTTTGATTGGTCTGTTCCCCTGAATGAACTGGGCTACAGACTTGGGCTAACAAAATTTTTGATTGTCTCTGTCCATTTTGAATCAAGATCACCACTTTTAGTAAGCCATTCTCCCACCCTCAGCCCCTGCCACTGGCCCTAATCTAGTAGAGCTATGTTTTTGGCTGACCAAATGCAAGGGAATGCATTAGAGTAAGGCAATTTCTCAATATTTTTACCCAATGCTGTTGCAGGTTTTCAACAGTAAATTCGTCTCAATTTATCTGACTTAGATCAATTCTTCAATTCAATTTCACTGAAATGGTTGCTTTTTGGTGATTTCATCCAGTTTCATAATTGTTTTATTCAGAGGGGAATTGCTTTACTTACTTATCCTTCCACCTCCAGAACTCCAATCTGTTGTTATTGTTTCTTTAGGTGGTATTTCTAGGTTGTGGAAGTCTTTAAATAACTGTTGTTTGAGAAGTTTCCTTACCAATTTTTCTCTGACCCAGGAATGTATGAATATTTGCTCCTATTTCCTGAGTTTTTCTGTTCAACACAAGAATGAAGGGGAGTGAAGCAATGGGACATGTTTTTATGTTTTCTTTCTTTTTAAAAGTGTTTGTAAGACTATTTGAATCTTTCCTGTGTCTATTACCACATACAATTTTCAAATTTTGTGTATTTTAAAGAAATGTGTTTTAATATGTCTTTTCTCACCTTTCCTGGCTTGCTGCCTAATGGCATTTTCACCTACATTGAGGAAATTAAGGTAAATAAACCAAATAAAACTACTAAATGAAGTCATTTTTGCATTCCAAATAGTAATAAATGACATTTTATTTTTTCATTATACTTGTTTATCAAAATGTTAAAGTTTCGGAGGGCTTTCTATTTTCTTTGTATTTATATATTGAACTCCTACCACCTGGAATAAACTGAATATATTTACTTGCATTTTAACACATTATAGTTTATAAGGAAACAAAGGTTCATATTGAGGACAGGGAAGGAGGAATTGAGGAAGAAATTAGAAGATCAAAAAAAATGGAAGTGGCTTCATGTATGTTAAGGGGAGTTATGTGTATTAGTTAGTGTTATGATAATAAACATTCTTTATTAAGACACTGAATATAAATCTAAAAGAGAGCATAAAAAGAAAGATGAAGGTTTAAAAGACACATTGAGCATACTTTGAAGGCTATTGAAGTCTGTTGGGAGAACATTGGAATATTGCTCATGCACTTATTCTATATTGAAAGAGTGTATTATATCCTGAAAACCAAAAAGCAAAGTGTTATGTGTGTGCATGGCATAACCTTTCCCTTCTGACTTTGATTTGATTTTATATATGAGATGATATTTATCTTTATTGTGGAAGCATATTTGTTATGAAAAAAATTAGAAATAGAGAGGAAAACACATAGAAGTAGAGGTGATAATACATTAAAACTTAAAAAATCCATAACATAATTTTAACCATTTAACTTGGGGCTGATCTTGTTTTACCTGCACTCCTGTCTACTTCTTCCCACTCCTCCTGCATTAGTTTGAGACAGAGCTATGAGCCAAGAAATTTTGTGTTTCACTCATAATTATTTAAGTATTTAGTAATATCTTTACATATGACTCTTTCTTAAAATATAATTTTAAGTATTAAATTTTAAAAATGTACAGTTTTCTTAGGATCATCCAATATCCAGTAATTCTATTTATGTGAACCTTTTATCAAATCTCCTTTGAAAATAATTCACAAACCCATCTTTACATGGTTTAGGGGCTCCAGAGAAATGGTGCAGATGCTTGACAATAACATACTTAATATATATATATTTTTTTGAGGAGAAATGGGTATTTATTAATTTATTACACAAACTTTCTCGAGTTGAAACAGTTCTTCTCTGGACTCCTGTTATCAGAAGAACTGGGCCTTGAGGGATTACTTTTTTGTTGTTGTTTCAGAATTTTGTAGTTTGTGTTTTTTTATACACTCAGCCAATCTATGTCACTTAAGTGGACAATTGAAGTCATTCACATTTGTTGAGAGAATTGATATTTGGTATAGATTTCTGTCCATATTATTAGGTAAATTCTTATTGTTTTGTTTTACTTCTCGAGCTATTGTGGAATCAATATTGTGGAATCAGATTTCTGGACTTTAACTCTTGAGTTATTTTACATCGGTGGATTTCTATTGCACTGTTCAGTGTATAATTCAGGTCTGAATACTTCCTGCAGGGCAGGTCTAGTCTTTGCAAATTCCATCACTAATTGCTTCCCTGGAAAAATCTTTATTTCTCCCTCACATGTGAAGCTCAAATTTTGTCAGATAAAGAATTCTAGGTTGGTCATTATTCCATTTTAGAAGATTGATGATGAGTCCCCAGTTCCTTGTGGTTTATAGGGTTTCAGTTGAGAAGTTTGAAGTTAGTCTGATAAGTTTTTCTCTATAGGTTATCTGCTGTTTTTGTCTTACTGCTCAAAGGATTGCCTCTTTCATATTTATTTTGACCAGCCTAATATCTATGCAATGTGGTGATTGCCTTTTCACATTGAGTCTCCCAGGAGTTCTGTGTGCTTCTTGTATGCAGATATCTAGATTTCTGGCCTGTGAAGGCCAGTTAAGTTCTCCTCCATTATTCCAAGAAATAGGTTTTCCAATCCTTTTGTTTTTCTTCTCTCTCCAGGATGCCTATAATTCTTATGTTTGGTTTCTTTACATGATCCCACATTTCTCATATGTTTTGTTCATGTCTCTTGCTTCTGTGTTCTTTTTCTTCATCTGATTTGTTTAGTACATGGGTATTATCTTCTAGCTCTGAAATTCTTTCCTCTCATGATCCACCTTATTCTAAAGCTTTCCATGTGTTTTATAGTTCCTCAAATGCCTCTTTTATTTCCATTATTTCTCTTTGGTTCTTTCTTAACACTTCAGTTTCCTTAGAGAATTTTTGATTCATTTCTAGTATTGTTATTTTGGCTTCTCTGTGGTGGGTTTCTATTTTCTCTTCAATTCCATTGAGTTTTCTTACAATTCATTTTCTGAATCCTTTCTCTGTGATTTTAATCATTTTGTTTTAGTTGGTATCCATTGTTGAGGATCTAATGATTTCTTTGGGGGTTGACATTTCTCTCTGATATTTCATGTTTCCTGCATTCTTTTGCTGATTCTTTCTCATCAGGCTTCTTGGTTAAGAACTGGAGAAGTTAAGCTGGTTTATTGCCCTATCCCTAAGTCCTCAAGGGTCTTTCCTTAACAGTACTGGGGAGAGGCTCACTGGTCCTGTATTGGCTTAGGGATATTTTAGCAAGTTGGATTACCTCTGACCTGTGGTCTTCACCTGTTGCCAATGGAGTCTAGTGAGTTTGGTTCTCCACCTTAAACTCCAAGTTGGTGAATTGTTCTTCTGGGTATGAATCAACTGCCCTCTAATAACTTGAGATAGAAGGCACTGTGTTAAGCTATGGGGTTACTCTCTCTGTCATTGATTGTAGTTTATGGAGCTAGTTATGGAGGTAATCTGATGTCTCTGTGGTAGTCTCTGGTTCCCTAGATAGGGTATACAAATGCCTCAATTTTGAGGAGGGGCCTTGCTACTCTCGATGGTTACTTGGACTGTGTTTCCCCTTAAGGTAGGGTAGGGGCAAGATAGGTCTTGGCTGGTGTGGGCAAGCCTGAGTGTGTGTGCATTTCTATGGTTGCTTGATCTGCCACCAGAGCAAGCTGCTAATATGTTATTCAGGGTTCTTTCACCATACTTGGAGGGCTGCTCCTGATGGGATGGGTTAATTGGTGCAATTGCTCAGGTCTCTGGCTAGGATTTTCCTTCCCTGTTCACAAAGCCCAATGATGGCAGACACCCAGACCTGGAGAGGAAGCCCTAGAGTTATGTTTTTATTAGATGTCCTAAGCCAGTCCATTGGGCTGAATTAATAGGCCACCAACTATTTTTCAGCACCAAAGTCCTATAGATTTATACCAGTTGCACAGAGAAAGCACCTTTTCTCACTTCTCCCCACTTTCAAGGGTGGAGCCTGCAAAGCCCAGCATGAAAGTTCATGGGCTGGAGGAGGGGTATTGCCTAAAACCACCACATGCACCAGCAGCCCTGTGCTGGGGATCCCAACAATGGTGGCTGCCCACCCCTGGAGAGCTAGCACTGAAGGTGACCACTTAAGAGTTGGCAGATGCCAGTCCAGTGGGCTGAATCAACAGACTGTGAGCTGTCACCTCTGTATCAAAATCCCCATAGACTCTTATCTGCCTAGTAGAGGATCCTGTTCTTTTTGTCCCACCCTGATCTGGCTGAATCACCAGCAGTTTCCAGGGACAGAGCCCCCTTTCAGATATTCACCTCCTGTGCTCTGGTGTCACTGCCCACCAGAGTCAAGGTGCCTGTCTCCAAACTCCCTTGGCAGTCACAGTCTTGGGAAGTAACCATTCAGACCAGTCCCTTCTCCACACGGTGCAGTCCCAGCATGCACTGGAGAGTTCAAAATGTTTCCCACTATTGTCTCCTCCTCACAGAGCCTGTGGTCTGGTGCCACAACTTTGCACTGATTTCAGGCTTGTCCCTGTCTGAGTGGGTGTGAAGGTCTGTGGGGGAGGCAGGTATACTCCTATGGATCAGATTGTACTGTACTGGTTGGTCAGGTGAGTGTGGCCCTCCCACTCTCTATTCCCTATTGTATATCTCGCACTCCTCAGTCTTTGCTAACATATCTCCCTTTCACCTTTTTTCCTGTGCTGCATGCCCCATGATATTTCTCTGCAAATTCACAATGCTGTTCTCAGGGGGAGTGATCCACTCATATGTACCTGTCTGAGTTCTTCACCTCCTTCTCTGGGAGCAGTGAGCCAGGAGGCCACCACTAATCTGCCACTTTTTCTTCCTCCTGAGACATTATTCTTGTTGCCAATAGAAGTTTTCAAACAACAGTACTATTCAGGACCAAATACTTCACTGGAAAACTAAAAAAGTATTTGATGTGCATTTGTCAAAGTGTACTATACTCTGGTTGATGGTAAATTCAATTTCACATGAATGTTTCCACTAGCATCTATTCTAGATTTACATGTTCTCCTTTTTTTTCAAAAAATCGAACACCAAAATTGGTTAAGATTTTATTTTGTTATGTCATCCAAGTGTCACAAGTCTCTATAAATGTGAACCTGATTGGCCTGATAGTTAAATTATTTCATTTTGTACATTGAACAGTGATTTGTATGCTTATCATGCACTACAAATTACATGCGTTCCTTTGGTTTTCTTGTGTTTTGGCAAACACTCCATTTGACCAATGAGCCAAAGTGCACTGTAACTGATGAACTGCAAGTGTATTCAATATATTTCTGGTAAGATCTGAGTCAGCATGAAGAGTACACTGGAGTGCAAGAATTAACATGACATAATGCTGAGCACACTCTCTTCCAAGCTAAAGATCGAATAGCAAAATTGAATCCATGCAACTATATTGATTTCCTCAAGTTAATAAATTAGGCAAACCCATTTTAGTTTTCAACAAGTATATAATACAAATATTATTTACTTGAAATAATATAGAATTAACCTTAATTGCTGTGAATTTTAATTTTCTTTAGTCTTTCTATGTAAATCTGTTGTAATGGGGAAAGTGTATGTATATATGTGTGGGTATTCACGCTAATGTGCATTCATCTGTGTGTATGCATATATAATCTATCAATTAAATAAATAAAATGCAGAAAATGCCACACATTTTTCTTCTACATAATTTTACCAAGGCTATGCAATAGGAAACACAACTTATCTTGTATTTAAATATGTTCTGTTCACATTAAATTATGAATAATCTAGGGTTGCTAATTGCTTTTTCAATATCTCCAGGTCTGATTTTACTTCATCTGCTCAATATATATTTTCCTTTTGTACTACTAATATATTCTCCTATTGGCTTCTTATTATTTCCTTATTGGTCTTTGATCTCATCAACTTATTTTATTCTGGAAAAGTAACATATCAAAGTCACTTTGGGCTAGCTGCAACAATAGTTTTTAGGTCATTATAAAAATGAAAGGTTCAACTGCTTTAAAATAGTTTCTGAACAAAATAAATTCAGTTTTAAAGACAGCATTCATAAACATCCTGCTCCTATTATTTGAGTTAAAGAAAAGCTGTGTTTATTAAGATGGCTGCTCTAAATCTAATAAAAGAAGATTCAACTAACATTTATGATAAAATCACTGCATTTGGAAATTTATTTTTTGGCATTTATGATAATCAGAAGTTAGTTTTTAAATGTCATATTTTATATTTATAGTTGTTAGCTCTGGAGGACTATAAAATGTGTTTATATTAAAGTATTATAGAAAAAAAACTAGCCCATGTTGGAAATTAAATCCTTTAAAGCAATTAGATTTTCAGTAGCATGAAAGAACAGGTTGGTAATTCTAAAATTAATGTAAAAATATAAGGCATATTATTTGATAAGCTAAATTATGTTGGCTCAAAGAATATACTTTAAAAATATGACAACACCAAGAATACACATCCTCTAAATAGTGTAAAAAATGCAAATAGCTCAGTGCTTTTCAACGCCTTATCATGATTGTTTGCTTTTTCATTTTATTATCATTGTTTTGATGCTGGCCATAATTTATTTTTTAAAATTTTATCATATATCAAATCTACTATGTTATGTAAATAATAAGAGCACACCTAAAATTCTCATATCAATTTTTAAAAGTTTTCCATAGTATATACATATACAGAGGCATATGGATATAATATTATTGCACATAATGGAATGTACACCTACAACAAATCCAACATTCTAAATTTCAGTTCCTTCTGTAGCATATAAGAAAAAATAAAGATGCTGTCTCCTAGTCATCGTGTAATTAAGGTGGTCTTATAATTTATCATCCAAACAGAAATTTTTAAGAGGGAAAGGAGACATTATTAATTATTACCTTGGAAGAAGAGGTTTATACTGGAATTGTTCTAGGTCAAATACATCCTGTGATCATTATCTTTTCTCAACAGGTTTCTTGTGAATAGCCTGAGTGTACAGCTATTAATTTTTTTATTCAGAAACATAGTGTTGTAAGTGAACATAATACCACTAGGGTGTTCTCAGTGTGTTGATGGGCCAAATTTCGTACTAGGGAATAATTTAGACTTACAACCAGGAACTATATGGACAAATATTTGTCAGGGCTTGCTATTTTTTGCATCTTAATGTTCAAAGTATGTCTTTCAAGTGATGATTTTTTTTTCCTCTAGATGCCTGTGAATCCAAACAGGTGATATATTTAGGTAAGTAGAGTGAGGGTAACAGGACATACATGTTTCCTTTGTTAATACCATGGGAAGCATACCTGCCACCTAAGACTGAAGGTCTCTTGCTCCCCAATCATGCAATATTATGCATTGTAGCCTTTAAAACAAAGAAGCCTATTTTCATCTTCTAATGTTTGTTTGCTTCTTTAGAATGGAAACTCTTCCATGAGCTTCACTACTAACTTGAGTGACAGTAAAAAGCTCTAATTCCAAGAACTCCTGATTAATAACAATGAAATAAATTTGTAAATTAAACAAATTTAGATTAACCACCTCTGCTCTCTTTTCATGATTATGTTTGGATAGAAGCGAGCCAAAGAACCAAGCAATTCCGATGTACAAGGGACACTCTTTATCTTGTGCTTTGTATTTGAGACATGTAAATACCACATACAGCATTTATAGTATATATTCAACTTTTCTATGGGTTTCTGAGAGACAGGGAATGTTTGGGGGAAGATGATGTTGAGTTAGAAACATCAAAGATAGTCAATAATTTAGAAATATATTTATTGATTAGATAATCAATGATTACGCTCAAAGTTTATTGTCATTGTGATATTTCACTTGCCATGGATCTAAGTATTCAGGTGCCCCTGAATGCAGAAGTCAGTAGAATAACAATGACATGTTAGCACAGTTCTGATAGTACTTAAATATCCAATTTGACAACTTCAGTCCAATCTGAAACAATAAAAGTTTATCCTAATAGGTTCCATAGAGCTGCTAAAGTAGTTCATTTGCCAGTGACTATTAACCTCACTTTTACTTCAGTGTTGAAGGCTACTGAACTCTCAGCCACTGACATGTCAGGAGGCTGCTGCTCTGTATTTCCCCTTTATCTTTAAGATCTGCCTAAAAAGCCAGCATCAAGTTCAAGCACCCACTTTTCTTCAGTATCTTGTTGTGTAGGCAAAGGGTATGGAATATTGCAATGCAACACTTTTATATTATGATTCTGGGAGGGCTACGCATGTATAAAAATTATTTACCTTTTTGGAAAGTCACTATTGGCTCTTTTCATCAAATATATCACTACAAAATTATCCTATACAATTTAAGATAAAATTAGCTACTAGAACTATATGAAGCATTAATATCTAATCCCCCATAAGAAAAATATCTTAAATTTTTGTTTCACAGTATTAAATAACATGACTAATGAATACTTTTTATATATTTATTTCTAGCAAATAGAAAGTGAATGATTGAATGCTAATTTATGCAATTTTAATAGCCCTTTGGGAGCATATTTTATTGTAAAATAGTTGATAAGGCAATTTTTACACATTCTTTCCATGTAGTTGATTCCTTTATTATAAAACTTATTCTAGTTCATTTTTTGAAATAGTTTATGCATTTAAAGAATGCATTGAGGATTCATTATGATAAACATATTTTTATAGGTGCCCTCAAATGAGTGTATGAATGTGTGTAATTGAGGTTCTCTGAAAATGAATTGATTGGTTGAAGAGATAGAAAACAACTTTATGTTGTGTAGTGAAAATAAGCATTTATCACTCTGAGATGTGTTTTTGTACTCCTTTGACTTCAGCTAAAATAAAATTACATGTTGCAGAAAAGGAAAAGTGGAGTGAATAAATTCTTTTTAACAAGAAGTGGCATAATGTTGACATAGGAGCAAGAACACGTAGGTTGGTATGAGAGACTATGGACTAAATCCCAGCTCAGCAACTACATGTCACCCTAGGCAAGTTATTTAAACTTGATGAATTCTTCACCACTTTTGTGAGAAGGGGATGTGATGTGTGTTCACCATTTGCATGTGCAATCCACTGCCCATGCCCCTCTTCCCTGCTCTGTGCCTCTGGGCATTGATATTTATGGAATGAACCAATCAATAAATGTGGCCCTCTGATTTTCAGGTGAGTTGAATGAGTAGGAGGCACCAGCCAGAAGGTAACAGATAGAATTTTGATGTTTATTTCTTTGGTTCTCTCTGTGTCAGGCTGGAGATTGATAATGCTGACTTTTTCTCAAGATTCTTCCTCCTATTACAGGTCTAAGTCTTGCTGAGTGTTAGTAAGTTCAGGGCTGGTGGTGACGATGACTTGGATTCTATCACTATCTCTTGTGAGTTTTCTTAGGTCTAGTATCTTAGATCTTTTTTTTTTTTTTTTTCAGGGGATGTGTTATTTATTTATTTATTTTTTTTAAGTATGGTACAACAATCTTCATTGATTCAAAGATAGTGAAGTCGTCTTCTTCTGGAACATCATCATCACTCTCCAAACCCTGAATTCCATCCTGAATTTCTTTTTTTTTTTATTTCAGCATATTATGGGGGAACAAATGTTAAGGTTATGTATATTGCCCTTGCCCCCCTCCCCCCTCGAGTCAGAGCTTCAAACATGTCCATCCCCCATGCAATTGATTCCTTTATTAAACAAGCATCCATTTTCTCCTTGGCGCATGAAGTTATCTGCTGGACCCAAACTTATGTGGAGAATAAATAAAATTATAGCAATACATGATAGTTGTGTGGATTCATTGTTATGTTTATGAAAGTGGGTAAGACATATTAGATGCCAAATAAATGTCAGTTGAAGTAATCTTGGTCATATGCCTCAAAGTCTGGATTTTAAAATGCCTGCCTGGTTATTCTGTTCAGCATTATCAGCAGAGCCTTCCTGATCCAAAGGAGCAAGTCTGAATTTTCGGCTCCTGCCTGTGCCAAGCTCCACAGTTTTGTCACGACACACAACTACTCTGATCAACAGTGATTAAAGCATATGAAAGGCAGTTCATCCGCTCCTCTATTTTAGAATAAGTCTTCTTCCCAACACTCAGGTTTTAAAGTTGTTCTGTCTAAAATTTGGCAAGTATGTGAATTTTCTAAGACATCTGCCTGGAAACTGACAATTGCAATGTTGTTAGAAAAAGAGGGATCGACATTGCTGATGAGATGACAATGCTTCAGTTGCTGGATAACAGAGGTGACAGGAATCTGAAACTGGTTATGAGTTCTTGACATTTCCCTACAGGGTAAAGGGAGCTCATATCACAAACTGCAAAGGTGATAGTCAATTCAAAGAAATGATGCTTACAGGTGTTCTATTCTTTTTGGACACTTGATTAGAAAAAAGTGGCAAGTGTCACACACTTAGTAGTAAACAGTGGAATAGGAGAGAATACCTCTCTCCGTCAGTCTGGCTATTCTGTGGTACAAAAAGTTGAATCATCAAAGTACCATTCTAGAAATATGGGTTTCAGCCATGTCTCAATTATCTCAATTCAAACCCCTTGACACATTAGTTAATTGGTAGAAATCTCATTTTGAAATGAATAAAGCATAAAATGAGGGTAAAACAGTTACAGTTGTATCCACAGCACACATCAAGTGGATGGTAGTATTAAATCAGATGCATATCTTTTCCAACTCTGCCATGTCTCTGTAGAACAATTTGTTTAACTTTCCTAGGACTCAATTATATATCTATAAAATTGAAAGTGTTTACTGGGGTTAAGCTTTTTGAGCAGAGCCCTTAGAACTTACAATGCTCTTAAAATATTACAATGAACCTACCTATATGTAAAATAATTTTTCTTTTGTCTGAAATTTTACCATATGGGCATAGAAGATTATGAAATTCTAATTAGTGAAATAAAAGGTTTTATTTGATTAAACAATTTCAGCAATAACACATGGTAAAATATACCATTGTATATTTTAGGAAAAACACTAACCATAACAACATATATAATTATATATATATATATATGTGTGTGTGTGTGTGTGTGTGTGTATTTTTAAGCCATCAGCCAATACTATAATCAATGGTGAAACACTAGGTTTATTTTGTCTGAAATAAGGAAATAAGCCAGAACAGCTATTTCAATATTGTTTTAAATGTTTTAGCCAATACAGTAAGTATGAAACATAAATGTGGTAACTTTTGATTAAAGAATCACAAATGCCACCATATTTTGATATTTTATTTCAAATATCAAACAAAAAAAATTAAGTAAAAATAGAGAAAAAGAAAAAAATGAAAATACATTTAGAAATTTGTAAATATATTTAAAAATAATATCAGTTTCAACATCATGGCCAATTACAAAACAATTTTATATATATATACACACACACACATATATGTATGTTTGTATGTGTGTGTGCATATAGAAGATTAAATATCTAGATTAAATATCTAGATTAAATATTTAATTGATTAAATATCAATTAAATATCTAGTTGGAAAAAAAATCAACCATAAAAGCATAGGGACAAAATACAGGGCAATATTTCTTTAATTTGTATTGAGAAGGCAGTGCTGAGTCTTGATAAAATTGAAAGAAACCACAAATTTGAAAAGTAATAGATGTGACTGTATTTTGAAACACCAGATATATTATAAAAATGTGATTCTAATGAATGTTTATTGCCAACACATAACCAGATTGTTCAATACATAAAAGTTCTTCTACTTATTCACTAATACATTCAACAAATGTTTCAAAAAGTGAACACTCCCAAATGAAGACCTAAAAAACACACAAATGTACAAATTTAAATAGCCAATAGATATAAATATCAAGAGAAAGCTCAGTAATAAATAATTTGATAAAAGAACAGCCAAAATGGATATATTTTTCTAACAAATTAGAAAAAATAAATAAAAAGATAAAATAAGTTTTAATTATATGCATTAAAATATTATTAAATAAGATATAGCATTATAATATTTTAAAATTTCTTCACAAAACATAAAATATAACTTTGAAATGATTTTTTGAAGTTCTTTAAGTCTTATTTAGAACGTTAGGTAAAGCGGATTTTTTAAGTTAGCTTGAAAAAAATTAACATCTTAATAATGTTTAATTTTAAAATACAGAAACTTAGTTTCTTAACTCATTTATGTAATATGTCTTTTACCAGTCATTTACATTAAACAGTCTGACCTGCATCTCTTTGAGTTGGTAGTATAAATTTTGATTGACATATGTATGACCAAACAGAATGAATCTTGAATGGATATGATGAAATAGCATTGTGAGAAGCTAGAAGTGTTAATCATGAAAAAAACAATGCTGATTTGTAAATTAGCAAGACTCCTCCCACTACACTGTATAAATTATTTTGTAATACCTAAACTATAAACAAATTCAGAATATTATCACATTCTTTCAAATTTCAAAATGTTGTGTTGACAAAAATAAATTTATGCATAACTAAGAAAAATCCAATAACAAGAGACACACATATGGCCACACCTATTTTTTCACTTTCACCCTTTTCTCAAAAATGTTTAAATCAGTAGGTCATTTGAGAATGTTTGCACTCTAGAAAGTGCCTTCCAATTTGTTAAATATTTCTCTAAATTATAATTATTTCAGGTTTTTCTTAAAGGCAAACACAATATTTCCAGATATATATTAAAAATGAAATAATAAAACGTAAAGAACATTTTTAAGCTCTTTTATATGCTGTTACATGCTTTTAGAAAACCTTGTCTCTATTTATTCTCACGATAAATGTATGAAGTAGGTACTTTATTAGTTTCATTTTATAGATAGACTACATTGTTCAAGATTAAAGAGTTAGGAAGTTGTGGACTATAATTTAAATCCATATATACCAGTTTCAGAATCCTTGTTCAAAAACCACTACTGCATATTGTTATTAAAAATAACAGTTACTAGTAATAATAATAATACATGTGAACACATATGCACACAACTTACCCTTTTTCAAATACATCTTTCTTTTTTCTTTCCTTAGGCATTTTCCACTTTCTGTTCCCATTCAATTTTTTCATAGATACAAGATATGCATATACCTTTCCCACTCCTACCTAGGACTATTTTTATTTTAGTAATGAAATAATCTGATAACGGAGACACACAAATACTCAATATAAGAATACGTATGATAGAAATCTAAAATAAAAATTTTTGAGCTCACCATCTGACAGAAATTTTAATATTGAAATTTCAGAAATTATAATATTGCAATTTCTCTAATCTGTTCTGATATCTCCCAACATAATAAAAATAACCAATTACCAGAACTTTTGTTATCATTCATTTGCTTTTTCTGAATTTTAAAATAAATTTATGGCATACTTAGGTATTCCTAAAATATATTGCCTAGTTTTGCTACTTCATACATTAGAGCTTTATTAAATATAATATCATTCCCTAGTTACGATTATGTTTATGAGATCCATTCAAGCTATTTCACAGTGATTTATTTTTGCTTCTATGTAATATTCCATTTGGCCAGAAATCAGCAAATTCTGTTCACAGATAGATAGTAAATATGTTTGGCTTTTTGGTGCATATAGTCTGTTGCAATTACTCAACTCTACTATCATACAGAAGAATAAGCTATACATGATACATAAAACAAAGAATAGACTGTGTTCTAATAAAATTTTATTTGCTACAACAGGAGGCTGGCCAACTTTAGTTCACTGGCTATAGTTTACCAATCCCTGCATGACATGAATATACACAAATTTAGTTATTTGTCGTCCCACCTATAGATAATTTTGTTGTGTCTAGTTTAGCTATTATGAATGATTCTTGCTATGAATATTTAAGCATAAATTTTCTGGCACACACGTAAGCTTGGAAGTGAAATTCCAAAGTTTTAGTATGGATATTTTAAAAGATAAAGCCATATTATTTTACAGAATAATTTTTAGCAATTTGCCATCTCACTACAGTGTATGAATCCCTGTATAACCATATCTTTCCTACAATTTGATATAGTCAAGTATCTTAATTTTTGTTATGTAGTGAATTATAAAATTGTATCATACTGTGATGCAATTACACATTTCCACTATATTAACGAGAGTGTTAAGGTTTTAATTTATAAATTTATTTCACTTATGTAAAGATATGCATGTTTCATTTCTTTGAAATAACTATAGATGTCTTTGTCCATGTTTTTACTAGGTTTTTGTTTTTTCCTACTGAGTCATGTGAGTATATTCTTAAAAGTAATTCCTCTTTCATATCTCTTGTTACAGTGGTGACTTGATTTCTCATGAATTTACAACTTATTTCAATAAACAGGTTTTTGAATTTTAGTTAATTCAGGAAATCAGTCTCTTTTTTTAATAGTAATTTTGTGTCTTCTACTATAAAAAAAGCATTAAAGTATTCAATATTGCCTTCAAATTTGCTTTTGCATTTAAATCTTTAACACATCCAGAATTAGTATTTTGTATGTTGGGTATGGTGAAGATGCAATTTCAAATTGATGTTCCAAATGGAAAGTTATTTTATACCATTTATTGTATAGACCAACTTTTCCCCAGTGAGATGTAGTTTTCATATATAGTTTTTTTCTAAACTATCTTCTGTCTGTCCCGTTGGTAAATGTATCTCTGTATTAATGCCACATGGACTTCATTACTATAATTTCATATGTCTTAATATTTGAGAGAAAATTCCTTTTTTTAGGGGTGACTTTGCCATTCTTAGACCCTTTACCTACATGTAACATTTAAAATTATGTTGTCAATTTTATCAAAAAATCCATCTGAGATTTTAATTAAAATTCTAGTAAATCTATGAATCAATTATTGGAGGAATAATGACTTTATGATTATGATTTTATATTAGCTTTCAGTAATGTTTTGAAATTTTCTCTGTAAAGGTTTTATACATCTTTTGCTAGATTTATTCCTAGATACCTAAAATTTATTTTTTGTGTTTGTAAATTATTACTTTTTAAAATATACTTTTACTTTGTCTCTGGAGTTTAGAAATGCAAAAACTTTTATTAATTCTAATAATCAAATAATGTTTTGCAGTTTTCTTTCCAGACCCACAGCTTCTCTAAATAATAATAATTTTAATCCATCTTTTTTCTCCTCATATTCATGTCTTTTTGTGTGCATTATCGCACTGATTGGGACATCCATTACAATGGCAAATAGAATAAACTATTGTGCATTCCTTGTCCTATTCCATTCATAAAGACAATGTTTAATGATCATAGTGGAATAATGTTGATTCTGTGTTTGGATAGATATTCTTTATCATATTAAAGCACTTTTATTCCAATTACTTAATATTTTATTTTAAATTGCTAACTAGATATAGACTTCCAAAAAAGGCTTTTATCTCATTCATTAAAATGAAATAATCATATTCATCTTTGTTAATTGATATAAATGACTTTTATAGATTTTATAATATTTAACCATTCTTTAACTTCTAGTTTAGACCTTCTGTGGTCACCATATATTGTCTTTCTTTTAAATACACAAATAAATTTGACTTGCTAAAATTTTCTTCAGAATTTTTATTCTATGTTTATGAATATTATTTTCTTGGTGGTAATGAAGTGATATTAGTTACCAAACAAGAACATTTATGGCTGGATTTTCTTCTTTGCCCCATTTTAGTGTTTACAACTTTGTGTTCTCTCAATTCTGTAAAATATATTCTAATGAAAAGTTCCAGGTGTTTCTTTGTTTTCTTCTTTAATATATAAAGTTAATAAAAGAGAAATTTTCCTACTTAGAAGAATAGTAAAACTCAATGATACCAGTCTCTGGTATTTTGTTATGTCAGCCCTAACAAACTAATTAACCTAGTAATAGTAACAGAGATTCATCTTTATTTTGTGAATTATGGAAACCACTGATGATTAAACAGGGAAGTGACTACAATTACCTAAGAAATTATTTTTGTAAGACTCTTGATATTTCATATTTTGAGCCTTGCTCTTAAATCTGCAGGGAACAGAGACTTCACTCTCAGTTAAGATATCTTAGTCTATTTTTGAGCAGATCTGATTGCTACATATACAGATAAGCTTCCTGTAATTCTGTTGCTCTAACTTCTAAAAAGAAGTTACCCCAAATAATGCTATTCTATTTTGCACATGAAAATTTTTCCAGTATTTAAAATGAGTTGCCAATTATTACCTAAATAGTCTTTTTAAATATACTTGTCATATAAATGTACCTATTATTATATGGTTTTCAAACCATTCATTACCCTTATGAGTCTCCTCTGGATTCATTACCCTTATGAGTCTTCTCTCCTCCTCCTCCTCCTCATTACCCTTATGAGTCTCCCCTAAAATTTTTTTCAGTACATACATCTTAAAATGTATCACTGAGTGTGACTATAATATTTAATGACTCATAACATTTATTTAGCTTTTATCATATGAAAAGTACTATGGAAATGACATTATTTCTTTTCATTTTATGAGTTGATTTTTATAGAACTTTTCTTGTAAGGAAACTGAGACAAAGAAGGGATAAATAATTGTCAAATAGCAAACAAATTGTGCAGCCGAAATACAAACTATCTGATTACAAGCTCAGTTTTTTAACAGGTACATGATATCATTTCTAAACATCATTAGGTCATCAGTTCAGTAAGAATTTGTGGACTGAATGGAAAAGAGGGGTATATTATAATTTTATTTGTCCTGGAAACTATTCTTCTATTGACTCAACTTAGTTTTAGAAATGTTTTAAAACCATCTGGTCTTAGGAACTCAATTGTTTTTAATCCACAATTTGCCTATTCTTAATCTTACAAATAATTTATCTGAGGTGAGAAGGTTTTATTTATGTTTTATGCTTACTCAATTTGGCCCATAAATTCAACATATTAATGTAACTTTATAAAATCTTGATTATGAAATATAAATCATTTTCTATCCTTTTCAGCTTTATGTGCTGAAATTTCAGGTGATTTGTTTTTATTTAAAAATTTGATAGTCATTTAGACAGGTACAGAATGTTATAGTCACGTCCTTAGAGTTGAATGGACACCCTTGATCATATTTTATCTATTTTTGAATCTGTCTCACTTCATTATTATTCAGTTTATATTTCTCTAGATTCTTAGAGGTACTTAATATATTTGTCATATATATTATTGAAAATGTAATATTTCCATGCCTTATTGTTGGGAAATCTGGTACATCTCTCCTAATATTTTCTTCCAAATTGTTTAAGATTCTCAGTAGCTTGGTAATTCATTTATGTTTTCAGCAAACATTTGTTGAGTACCAACTATATTTTAGGCATACTCAGCATATTAGGGATACATTAGTGAATAAAACATTCAAACACCCCACCCTATAGATCTCAAATTTTTGTAAGACAATCAAGAATTACCATAATTAAGAAGTAAATAGTATTGTATATGAGAAGGTGATAGGTAAAAAAAATAAATAAGCACAGAGGAGTGACGGGGATTCGAAATATGTGCATGTGAGAAGGAGCTGGAAAAAGCAACAAAGTGCACTATTAAGTAGGGTGATCAGAGTAGATCTTGAGGAGAAGATGGCATCTCTTCCTAAATATGAGGAATGTGATACAGCTAACAAGAAGATATCTGGTATAGACAGGCCCACAGAATAGAAAACGCTTGAACTAAGGCCCTAAGGCAAAAGTGTACCTGATCTTTGGAATGAATACAAAGGATGCCAATGTCTCTGAGCATGAGTGAGACCGTGTTGAGTATTGAGGCCAGAGAGGTAAAGGGGTCAAATCAGGGAAAGACTCATATGTTTTTGAAAGAAGTTTGCCTGTTACTCTGAGTTAAATAGGGAGCCTCTGAAAAGTTATGAGCAGACTTATTATTTAATCTAACTTGAATTTTGAATAATTAGGTGCTGTTCTTTGAGTTTAGACTGTAGTTCTATTCAGAGATAACCCAGGTAAGAGATATCAGTGCCTTGGACCCGAGTAGGAACAGGGAGAAGGTTATAAATGCACTGATCCTAAATATATTTTATGGATAGCCAGTAGGGTTTCCTGATAGAATCGATGTTAGGCTTGGAGAAAAAAAATAAAATTTGACCCTCAGGAATTTGACCTAAACAAAACCTAAACAACTAAAACAATACAATCAGGAACAACTGAGGTGGGAAAAGCAGTGAGTAAAATACAAGGAAGGGAGATCAGGAATTCAGGTGTTTTTTTTTGAAGATATATATTTTTTATTTTTTATTTAACTTTATATATATTTACATAGATATAATTTCAAAGCTGTTAAAAAAGAAATAGGAAATGTTTAAATGTAGAGGAGAACATAAATAGAATATATCAAATCCCTAAACTAATATCATGTTTGAGCATTAAATTTGAATTCAGTTTTGAATATGAGTGAGCTGCTTCTTAAATAGCCTGCAGGCTATTTGATAATATGAGTTAAGAGTTCAGGAAGTGGAGTTCATAGGACATTGCATCTTCCTAACCAAAAGTAGCAAAGAAAAGAAGCTGAGAAGTCCATTAGTGATATCACTTTTTTCATTGATGCATGTTCACTGTTGAATACGGACCTTTTAAATTTATGAATATTATATAAATCTCTTTTTCTGTCTTCTGCAAATATAGTTTTTCAGGAGGATCAGCCTTTCTCAGAGCATAAAAGGTGATGCTATAAAGTAGGTGTTTAGTAGACTTACAATTTCATAACTAAGAACTGTCACTCAAGTGAGTTTTGTCAAAAAGGTAGAAAGTTTGTTCCAAGGTGATTTGATGCTTCTTTCTCTGGAAATAAATAAATAGTATAATGTGAACAATTTTTTTATATCATGTATGTGTAAACAACACCCACCTTGTAAAAGTAAGTCACATACATATTAACAGGCATAAATATTGACATATGTATGTTTTGGGGATGTGTGTATTTACTTCAGTATTCAGTTTGAGATGTATTGAGTGAGATGTTTCTTAAATATTCTGTAGGCAATTTGATATATAAGTTCAGAGTTCAAGAAATGGAGTAAATACCAGGATACTGCATCTTCCTAACCAAAGATAGACAAGAAAAGAGGCTGAGATATCCATTAGTGGATTATTTTTCTCAAAACATTAATAAATATATGTATATGCATGTACACATCACTATATTTATACAAACATAAATCTCCATGTACAACAATTAAAATGTAAATATTAGGGTATATACACTCATTTAAAATGAATAATGATCTGAGTAATATTTTCCTTTTTCTATTATGAAAATGGACTCATGTAAGATTAACTAATTCAATCTCAGATAGTTCAGTTGATCCAAAATCACTAAAACATGTCTATTATTATTTCGGTCATTGATGATCTGAAAAAAATATCACTTTTAAATACATGAAAAGAAAACAACTGGTAATTTGCTCGTTGCTTTATAACTGTATACAGTGTTACTTCATTTAAAAGATAGGAAAGGTGATATTATTACAGAAATAGAAAATAAGCCAAATATGGTCATGTACACTGTGATATTCAGATGTTCTGATGCATTATATGTAATAGACGATGGTTTTTCTGACTTAAATATTCCTATATATTGTAGAAAAATCATTTTTAAA